>NC_136057.1:1948294307-1948910628 GCF_964261635.1 Lissotriton helveticus
GTGATATTATCATCCTTCTCGGTCCATGTTCCTGAAGCAGTTAAACAGGCGAATGCTAAGGAGTGTGCCCTTGCACAAGTCCCGGCATTACATCGCAACCATGTAGAGAGGGAGGAAGATACACCCTATGATGTAATTCCTTTAAAGTTCAGCCCTCAAATGCTACCACAATACTTCATTAAACATGGAGATAAACCCCCAGTTAGCGAAATTCTGACACATCTTGAATATCAAGGTATAATTGAGCCTTGTGTCTCACCAATGAACAATCCTTTGTTTCACGTAGCACAACCAGACCATTCTTACTGTTTAGTCTGGAACTACAGACAATTAAATGGCCACATTTGCACATTTGCAGTACAGCATGCACACAGCGCAGCACTAATGAATAATAACATTAGACATTTCTAATGGCTTTTTCTGCCAAAACATAGTGCCTAAAAGCAGGTATTTGCCAGCATTTACAGCACTCATGTCACAGGAATTGTTTTGTCGATTGCCTCAAGGGTATGAGAACTGCCCAGGTTTGTTCTCTGCTTTTACAGTATTTTGATCAAGAAGCATTGTCCTATGCCGATAACATATACCATACAGATGATGACTTAGAAATACATCTCGGGCTAACGGGGGTACAAGGGAACCCAATAGGTAGCTAAGGACCTTGGGTAATAGTTTCCAAAGCAACAATGGTCCTTAAACAAAACTATAAGAACATAGAGATAAAGTATAGTCTTCAATAAGCACTATATTCGTTAGTGTCCAACCGGACACATTTAATCAATGGAACAACATTTTTACAAAATAGGTGTAATGTTACGGACAAGCAATACAGTGGGACACAATCCTGCATCCAATTTACATGAAAGAACAAACACTGTAGTGGGCCACAATCCTGTATCCTCTTTACACAGAAATCACATAAAAGGAAAAAGTGGGTTAAATACAAACAAAAGGTATTTTCAGGCAACAGTTTGGCGGGAGCTTAATGTCAATGAAACATATAGACAAGCTATCCGCGATAGTTAGTACACTAATAGGACACAATGGTCAACTGTGTGCAACTATACAGGTGGTCGACAGCGTTTCGATCCCTTAAGGCATATGGTGGGATCATCATCAAGACTTGTTGCAATTCACATGCCTGAATTGTATTTACTGCCTGTTAGGAAAAAAAGGGGGGATAGAGAAGGCAGAAATAAACATGGGGTTCAAGAGGTCGTTCAACTAGTTGTACAGTGGAGACCATGCAGTACTCATGAGGGTGCCATGCGAGGTGGCATAGCCGGAGGTGAGATCTAGTGAAGAGACCAATTAAAGCTGCTCGCGAAAAGACGCAGTGAGGGGTCTAAGTGGGGAACGAAATGGATGGTGGATCGGTCTCCTGAACTTCAAACAGTAAAGGGCCGAATAAGTGGTGGAACACCTCACATGTCGCATAAAAACCCTTGTGGTGAGGCCGATGGTTACTGACGGGGTGTCTGTGCTCGTGAAGGTACCCGGCGTCAGGAATAGCGGCGCACAATAAGTGGGCTACTGGTCCTATATTAGCGCATAATGTCCGAATGGATTACGGGTGGAAAGGCAGTGATCTAAATGGTGATCCGAGCCAAGGTAAAACCGGAGACTAGATCTTCTTAAAGCTAAGTGAGATGTCGTGAAGAAAGTGAAAATAACGCTCTAAATAAATTGTGTCAAACCTCAGTGGGGACAGTGCTCAATTGCACTGTGGCAGTGGGCTTGCGGTGGAGTGGAAATTCAACTTGCCGCACCTAGAGTAACAGATAATTCTGTAACAGAGCGTAAAACAATGCGGGTGAAAGAGAATTAACATGGCGGTGCCCGTTACCTTGGTGATAGGTGGGAATACCGGCGTATGGGCGAGGAAGTTGTTGAGGTTATGAAACCAGCCGAAAGTAGATGAACAATACCACACCTAGAGATAGAAAATTAATTGAAAAAAGGAATCTGTGAAAGAGCGTATGGCTGACAGAGTGATGGTGAATAAAACAAGCATATGACGATGACATTCTCTTGGCTGAGAAAGACTTGCCATCTGAGTTCGTACAAAAATTCCCACCAGGGGAAAATGTGATATTACCATCCTTCTCCGTCCATGTTCCTGAAGCAGTTAAACAGGCGAATGCCAAGGAGTGTGCCCTTGCACAAGTCCCGGCATTATATCGCAACCATGTAGCGAGGGAGGAAGATACACCCTATGATGTAATACCTTTAAAGTTCAGCCCTCAAATGCTACCACAATACTTCATTAAACATGAAGATAAACCCTCAGTTAGAGAAATTCTGACACAACTTGAATATCAAGGTATAATTGAGCCTTGTATCACACCAATGAACAATCCTTTGTTTCCCGTAGCACAACCAGACCATTCTTACTGTTTAATCTGAGACTACAGACAATTAAATGGCCACATTTGCACATTTGCAGTACAACATGCACACAGCGCAGCACTAATGAATATTATTGTGATGCTAAAAATATAAAACATTAGACATTTCTAATGGCTTTTTCTGCCAAAACATAGTGCCTAAAAGTAGGTATTTGCCAGCATTTAGAACACTCATGTCACAGGAATTTTTTTGTCGATTGCCTCAAGGGTATGAGAACTGCCCAGGTTTGTTCTCTGCTGTTACAGCATTTTGATCAAGAACCATTGTCCTATGCCGATAACTTATACCATACAGATGATGACTTAGAAATACATCTCGCCAGAGTCATTCGCCTTATTATGAGATTTGCTAAAATAGGCTACAATTTCAATTTCCAGAAATAAAAAATTGCACTTCTCACCATCCTGTGCTTAGTATACAAACAATAAAATGAAGGCAAAAGCTTAGCGCTGCATTTCCTAGAGAAATGTGCATTCTTACAACCACCCAACAGGATCAAAAAGCTACAATCACTTTTGTCCTTCTAGATTTTGTTAGAACATACATACCAGACTACGCACAACTGGTAAAAATGTTTTATTAATTAATAGGTCTAGACATTCAAGCACACCTTGGATAACAGAACATACACAGATGTTGACTTCAGTACAAACTGATGTGCTAGCTTCAAAACACCTACACATTTGTGTTAACACCACAAACTTAGCAAACCATGTGATAGCGGGGAACACAGGCTACCACATGTCACTTTCAATGAGGGTGGCACTGTACCAATTGCATGTAAATATCACTTATATTCAAATGCAGAGATGCATTTTGTACCTAGAGAAAAACTACTGACTGTAGTTCAGACAGCTGTTGTGAAGGAAAGATTACTGGCTCTGGGAAAACGCACAATTGTCATGGCTCCCATCACAACCTTACAGGCTGTCACAAAGGCCAGTGTCCCAAATGTGAAGGTCTTATATCCTAGATTGCTACAGTGGGCCACTACACTAACAGCAACTGATGTAGACTATGTCTTTGACTCTACATTACAAACACAGGCATACCTCCAATAGTACCATGAATACCCTGTGCCCTATGGCTCCAGATAAGTACGACTTCATAGTCTACTCGGATGGTTCTGCATAGCCCGCATTTGGAACAAAACATCACCACACCACTGCTTGTGCAGGGGTAAGGGGTCAAATGAGGGATAGGAGTTTTTCAGCCTCGCAAACATTTAAGTGATTGCACTGAACTGCTGGCTGAACTGAAAGCTCTAATTCTTGCACTAGAGAATAGGCATACTGAATTCCCGACAGTGACAGTGCTCATGTTATCCACACACTGAGCCACCAAAGTGTAGTAATACATGCCGCAGGGAATTCACTGGATGATGAAGCTACAAAGGCAGCAGTCCAAAATGCTGTCATAGCTGTAGTTACGTGTTTACACACAAAGAGTATATGGAGACATCATGATGGCTATTACAGCTTCCTGCTGTGGCACTCCCTTACCAAAATCATATCTAGCAAAATACTCGCACATACAATCCTTCGAGTTTTCTCTTACATCGCATGTGGACGATATGCAAATTGTGCTATCAGACACTAAGAATGAATATGATACCAGACTTCGCATTCATAACTGCATAAAATACACCTATGACTGCATGAACAAGCACTGTCTTAAGCTCAACGTTGGGAAGACCAAGATGATCATACACAGCAATAACCCCAACTTCTGGTCTGCCCCATTCTGGCCTGCAGATATGGGACCTCTTCCTGTCCCCATCAGAAAAAGCCAAAAGTCTGGGGGTTATCATTGATGATCACCTACTTTTAGGCAATCAAGGCAATACAGTGGTCTTCTCCTCCTAAAACATCTTGAGAATTCTTTAAAACATTCTAATTTTTCTGCCTATGTCAGTTAGAAAGTCAGTGATTTCCACCTTAGTACTATCAAAGATAGACTATTGTAACAGCATCTACTTGGGCCTGCTGGCTCAATATCTGAACAAATTGCAGGTTCTCCAGAATTCTGCAGCCGGACTTTTACTAGAAGCGCCCAGGCACCATTCAGTCTCCGCTGCACGCAAAGACCTTCACTGGCTGAAGGTTAAAAATAGAATTAAATTCAAGGCCCTCTGTTTGTCCTTTAAAGCGGAAATCTTTTGCTGGTATACCCCAACTAGAAACCTAAGATCATCAGGCAAGTGCAGAATAAAATCTATTAGATTCAAATAATCTAAATAGGGTGGCAGTAGCTTTGTGGTCAAAGCAGTCACATACTGGAACCTCCTGCCATTCAGCATAAGGCCTGCCCATTCCTTGAATCAATTTAGGAGAATTTTGAAAACTTGGCCTTTCAATCGGTAGGTTCTACTACTCTGCTCATCATGGCTCACAGAATCAGTGCCAAGACACCTTTGGGTATACTTCACGTTTTACAAATTGGGTAATATACCATAACATACATACTGAGTGCGCAACACATTCCATTTGCTTGTATTCCCAGAGTGGGTGATTGATTCTGGTCTTCGATCTGAATTTGAAATGACTCTATCATCGCAGCTCATGAGGGGCTAACTTCTGCCCATGCTGGTGCGGTGGCTACAGTTTCACTACTGCAGCAATGCTATTGGTGGCCAAGTCTAATATTGTGGACAAAAAATTATTTGGTCCATCTTACAGAGCAATGGTGCAGGTCCTGACAGTGGAGGTACAAGAACAGTACTTTTACAGCCTCTTTCTGTATAAAATCAAAAGATTTATGCTAATTGATTCGTTTAGAGCTGACTGGTTATGTGAGCGTGCTACCAGAGCGTTCAGCGTTCAGCGCTAAACAGCGTGATTTTGCGAGGCTCACAGAGCTTTACTTTTAATACTCCCGTTTTGTTATTTAATTTATTGTTTTCGTTTGCCTTTCCCCTGATTTTAATAGTGGCCCATTTGCCTGCATTATAATTGGAATCTCACCGCATTTTGCGGGCCCCTTTTTCAAGCTTTCTCATCTTGGCGGACATCTTGGAGGGACTGAAGGACGCCTGGCGGCGCCATTTTGGAGATCGGTCTAGTCGTCACAAGGACGCTAGACCTGCATTTAAGGCGAGTGTGCGAGGTGATCAGTTGTTTAGAGCTGAAGGTGATGTGAGCGTGCTACCAGAGCGTTCAGCGTTCAGCGCTTAACAGCGTGATTTTGCGAGGCTCACAGCGCTTTACTTTTAATACTTCCGTTTTGTTATTTAATTTATTATTTTCGTTTGCCTTTCCCCCTGATTTTAATAGTGGCCCATTTGCCTGCATTATAATTGGAATCTCACCGGATTTTGCGGGCCCCTTTTTCAAGCTTTCTCATCTTGGCGGACATCTTGGAGGGACTGAAGGATGCCTGGCGGCGCCATTTTGGAGATCGGTCTAGTCGTCACAAGTACGCTAGACCTGCATTTAATACGGTTATGTCATCGCGCAGCGGTCACGCGCAGCGGTCTCGCCGGACTCCCGCCGGAGTCACGCCAGAGTCCAGCCCGTCTGTGCCCGTCTGGGCCCAGACGGGCTTAGGGCCAGACCCTATGCTCAATCATGTAGGGGCTATTATCACCTACTCTCGGAGAGAGCTTTTACGGATGCGCCTTACAAAAAGATCTTCCTGTACGTATGTGCACAGAGGAGCCGAACCCTTTTTACGCTGCGGATTTTGCGGTTTATCTGAGCAACCCGCAGTAAGGAATCCCCGTCGAATGGCCTCACTGAATTGTAGATCCCTCCTGAGGCATTCACTCGAAATTAATCTCCTCATACAAGATCATAAGTTAGATATCCTGTTTGTAACGGAAACATGGCTTACACCAGGCTCAGAGGTGGATATCGTGAAAGCCCTCCCCCCTGGATTTTTTATCTATTTTCAGGATAGGACAGCAGGGCGGGGAGGGGGTATTGCCATTCTGTATAGGGATTCCTTGGTGTGCAGGGCTCAGAATGGTGGGGTGTCGGACTATGAGAGCTGTAAGTTTTCCCTGAAAATCTCACCTACGGTGGCAGTGTCCGGGATATTGGTGTATCGTCCCCCAGGAGGCACTGGGAACTTTGTTAACTCCTGATGGAGACCGTGACCAACTTCATCATGCTGGGAGATTTCAATCTTCACTTCGACGACCCGGCGGACCGGTCGGCGGCTGATCTTCAATGCGATCGAAAAGCATATGAGGTCGATCTCATCAACTCAGGGGCTACTCACAACAAGGGTCACTTGCTTGACCCAATTTTTACTAACGTTGCCGCTATGAAAGCTTTCACTCCAATTCCACTTCCGTGGACGAACCATCTATTGATTCCCTTTACCTGGCAAACAGAGGTTGTCCGTATTCCTTCTCCTAGTGTCTGCACCTCCGAAAGACCTTGGTCAAGACTGTCTGAGAATCTGACTCTGAGACTTGAGGGTTGCCCCCCCCCCCCCCCCCCCCCGGTTTCGGACCCAGTATTGGCAGAGGCAGATTTCAGCAGATGGCTGACCAGTGCTCTTGACTTTGTTCTTCCAATAAGATCTGCAGGCAGGAGAGAGGAGAGAACGAGCTCTGCTCCCTGGTATACGTCGGAGTTGAGAACTCTTAGGAGGGGCTGTAAAAAGCTTGAACGTGCCTGGGGGAAGAACTGGGAGGAGGCTAGCAAGGCTGAATAACGCGCGGCGATAAGGGCATACAAACTCGCTCTTCGGTGCGCCAAAGCCCACTTCCTTGAGGAGAGAATTAAGAACGCTTCTAATTCCTCCAGGGAAACCTTTTTAGTGGTCAAGGAACTGTTGAGGATTCCTGAGCCGCCCGCAGCCATAGATAATTTAGAAGGAAAATGCAAAGACTTAGCAGACTATTTCCATACAAAAATAGTAAATATCTTAAGTACCCTGCCCCAGATGAACATGAGAGCTGAGCCTAGCAGTGAATTAAGGAGACCCCCTGTCAATCTAGAAGCTTTTGGACCAGTATCGGCTGATGAGGTCCTTAAGGCTTTGGCTACCATTAAGAGTGGTTCTCCTCGTGATTTAGTTCCCATGAGGATTCTAAAACAGGTTGGCTCCTCCATCGCTAAACCTTTAACTGAATTGATCAATGCCTCTTTGGGGTCTGGTGTTGTTCCACCGAACTGGAAGGGAGCAGTAGTAAAAGCTCTCCTGAAAAAGCCAAACTTAGATCCTCTCAACATGGCGAACTATAGGCCAATTTCTTTACTTTCTGGGCTTAGTAAAATCACGGAAAAGTTGGTGAATTTTCATCTATCTAACTTCCTTGAGTCCAACGGCCTATTGAGAAGCTCGCAAACTGGATTTCATCCAGGCCAAGGCACTGACACCGCCCTACTGGCAGTCGTTGAAGAAGCAAGAAGCATTTTGGATTCAGGAGGATCATTGGCAGTGATCCTCCTGGACCTCAGTGCAGCTTTTGACACTGTTAATCATCAAGTGTTACTTCAACGGCTGTCAGATGTCGGGGTGACGGGGATTGCACTGAAATGGCTTCAGTCATTTCTTAGTGACTGGACCTACCAGGTATGGGAAGGTAGCGCACGTTCGGCACCCATGCACCTCCAATGTGGGGTACCGCAGGGCTCCTCCCTGAGTCCCACATTGTTCAATGTGTATATGGCCCCCTTGGAGGATGTGGTTGCTCCATTTAACATCAAAATCGTGAGCTACGCCGACAATACCCAGTTGGTGGTCGCCCTTTCCCAGGCCTCTGAAAGTCCTGGCATGCTTTACTCTTGCCTGTCCAAAGTTCACACCTGGATGGGTGAGTCAGCATTAAAGCTGAACGGTTCAAAGACCGAAATCATGCTGTTGGGGCACAAAGGATCCTCACTTCCCCTGACTGTCTGGCCCAGCTGCTTGGGCTCTCCTCCGAATCCCAAGGAGGAGATCAAGAGTCTTGGGATATGGTTGGAGCAAGATCTCTCCTTCAGGACCCAGGCTACTAAAATGGCAGGTGTCTGTTTTGGTCTTCTCCGGTCCGTGCGTAAAGTTCTGCCCCTCCTTCCATCGCTATCTCGGAAGCTTTTGATTCAGGGGCTGATTATATCAAGACTGGATTATAGCAACGCTATCTATCTGGGTGCCCCTGAAGCAACTTTGAATAAATTACAACAAATTCAAAATGCTGCAGCACGGTTACTTAAAAACATCCCCATGTCACGGTCGGCTAAACCGGCACTGAGGGCACTGCATTGGTTGCCGGTGCGTGAAAGGGTGAAATTTAAATCACTCTGCCTCGCGCACAACATTTTGCAGGGCACAGGTCCTCCTGTCCTGCAGAGTTTAGTTACACCCTATAAGGCCAGCAGAACCCTACGTTCAAACCAAAAACACCTGCTTAAGACCCCTAAAGTTAAAAAGGCACGTACAGGGGGAAGAAGATTCTCTGTGAATATTGCTGTACTTTGGAATTCACTCCCCCTAAGTTGCGCTCTGAGACTTGTCTCCTTTGTTTTCGCAAACTCCTGAAAACACATCTTTTTGTTAACTGCTGACCCTGAATGCACGTGATTGTCACTTCTGTTCTGAAGAAGCTCTGGGATGCTCCAGGGTAACTACGCGCTATATAAAACTGCAATAATAATAATAATAATAATCAAACCATGCCATGTGACCAGTCCTACATAGTAGACCACGAGGGCTCCATGGTAGTTACCTGCCCATTCTTACTACCGGACAGGAGATCCTGCTGCAAACATCACCAAATACAAAAGTTTCTGTTCCCCAGCAGAGGACATCTGACACTGAAGTTGTGATACTTCCAGTTACATCTACCAGCACCATGCACACACTGTATGCAAATTCACAGTCTTCGACAACACGTGCTAACAACAAAGTTATTTATTTTGATCCACCTTTGAATTATCTACCAGTTCTACACTACCACGTGAGGACCCTGTTTTTTGCATAGACTTCCTCTGGCTATTTTGCCGACATTGATAAGTTTTCCTCAGATGTAAAATGTAAATGTAAATGTATTGCATTTATATAGCGCACTTCTACCCGGAGGCCTCGTAGCGCTGTATTCATACCGCTGTGGAACCCATCCCGGCTTTCCTGTGAAATGTCCACTCCTGGGCACCCCCACGGTGAAGCCAGGCATCCAAGCGCTGCTGGGGCCGTTGTGGAGATTAAGCAAGCTATTGCCCAGAGTCACAGAGTGGGACCCATGATTAGACTAGGCACCGAGGCGAGAATTATCAGGTCCAGGGAAATTGAGTCCAAGAGCCGCCAAGGCGGGAATTGAACCCTGGTCCTTGGCCAGACCTTTGCATCAGGGTCTGCCGCTCTAACCATTGAGCCACGCTTCTCCACAATTCATCAGACTAACCATTGCATGGAATTTGTAAATTTAGTATGGCTCAAAAAGAGATACTGTGTTCTACCTAGGATTTCCATTTGGATTTCCATCTTGTTGATTTTCCTTTTCATATGGATTGGTTTTGTGACAGTATTCTTTTTGCTTCTGAATGGCCATTATCTCCCTGAATGCTCTGGTGTTGAACTGGTAACCAAGGTGTTGAAGCCTCCTTCTTCATCACACAAAGTACAAAGAGACCTTTCCCTTGTGAACATTTGTGCAGTTCCCTTCCAGAGTGCCATTGTTTGAGATAAGGTCTCATTTGATAATTTTGGTCCCACAGAAACTTTGCAAACACAATATGTATTTAAAATTTCACTTCATGACTTGATAACTCCTTGTAGTATTTCTGATGATTGGATTTTAACACCTTGACCGCGGCGCCGTAGCCGCGCCCTGTGCTGGACATTCCAGAACAGGGCGCGGTCGTGACGGAACCGTTCCGTCATCAGCACAGCTCAGCCGTGACTGATGACGGAACGGTTCCGTCACCAGCATGGAAGGGGTTAAATATGGTTAGATCTATGCTTTATGAGTTATACCGTTATACTGTATTTTAAAGTGTAGATACATATAATGGGAGATCTAACTATGATGAAATGTTTTGTTAATATCACTATGTGCACCGTTATTTAAACAGAGCTAGCACCCCACGTGATGTATTTAATCATACACAATGAGAATATTGCCCTACACCACCTTTGTGTATCTACAAAACATACATACAGACGTTTGCATGTTTTTCTAGCAATAACACAAAATATTTTTAATATAAACCATTCCCTTCCACGGTAAAGAACATTATGCTGACTGAAATCAAATTAAGTTATTCGGCCTACTTTATTTCCGAGTTGTCAATAAAAGGGTACGACTTTTGGAAAGACAATGTTGATTCAAAACCTATTTGGGGAATGACAGATTGGCAAGTTCAAGGCAGTGAGGCTTTGTTTAGAGTGAGTCTAATACTGAGACAAATGATTTTACTGAACAAGACTGTAGAACAATTATCCTGCCTGGGCTTGTTTAAGACAAAGGACTTGAATACACAACACATTCCCACAGTTGCACATTTTGAAAATAGGCTAAAAGTTATAAATTATACAGAGGAATAGCTCAACAGTATGCTTCAGAATGGTACATATTATCCAGTTTAGAGGGGTGGCTGGGGTGACCCTTAGATACTAATGGTTGTCATGCATGTTTTTTGAACAACACAAAGTGTTTTAGAAAAAAACAGACCAGACCCACATTTCGTGCAGACACAACACTCAGGAGTTATGACAACATACACCATAGGAAAGGTATGTCTTTAAGGGTTACAGCATTCCACTTTAAATGAGATTAAAAACACTTGTCTCTCCTTTACGAGAAAATAGATTTAAAGGTTTTTTTATTAGTCCCAGAAAGCCACGCCAATAAATGCTTATTGTATGCTGTGTGCAAAGAGTTTTGAAAGGTTTCACAGCAGGAAGCTGGAGCTGATACGTGAGGTTGACAAAGTACATTTAGAAAAGGCATCAGCAGTAGAAAACAATGGTATGACTAAGTTATCCACTAGAATTTATTCTTGGAGGAACATTGTGTCATCAGCTACTGACATCATACAGAGTGACATGTCCCTATTACAACAAGGACATCTTAGATCTAACCTGTTATTAAGCTTGACATTACAGACCCTGAAAAGTGGTTGCATGCCTTGGAAGCACTTAAACACTGTCAATTTATTTCTACCATATAACTTAACATGCACTCAAACAATAATGGTGAAGCAGGATGCGAACAATACAATGTTAAACATAGAACATTTAGAGAAATTACCCTTTACAATAGTGGAAATACCTTCAGCAGATTGGTTAATCCATGGATTAATTTCACAGCTAATTTCAACATTTAACTTTAGGTCCTGTTTGAAACACTGAATGATTAAATAATAAATGCTTGTCTTTATTGTTACTTGTAGTGACCCCTGATGAAGGGCTCCAGTAGCCCGAAATGCATTGGATGAACAAATGTGCCTGTACGTGTTATTGAAAGGGGGTCTGGATGAGCACATCAACAACATGAGAAACCTGGAAAAAGTGCATTATTCTGTGTGTGGATTAAATTGGATGCATTGGACAAGATTGTGTAAATGGATGATTCCAAGGATTAAAATGGAAATAATTGTCTTGAAAGATTAAATCAACTAAGTAGCAGTGAGCTGTGCCTTTGGGCTGGGGCGAAATGCCTCCAAAATGATGGTATTCTAATTTCAAGCACCACCCGGGCAAGGTGCTTTTCCAAGGAGCACACAACATTGCAGTCATTGGATTAACAGTGGATTATATTTTGTTAAAATAGGTGTGCATTCCCTATTTCTTTAGTGTACAAATCACAAATTTCGGGTTTGCACCCACTTCGTTCTGAACAAGAGGAAAAAAGAGGAAATATAGAGGATTACGTTTCTTCCACAAGCACAGCGGAATATCGTCTTCAAGCACCAAGTTTGTAACAATGGGACAAAAAAGACACACAGAACAGTTTGTGTTCAATAGTGCGATACAAGCAGCGGTGCGCAAAGTGAAACTAAAATTACATATTGGTGCAGTTCAAGTATTTACCACTTTTTTGTTCACTGTTTAAATATTTGCAAAGTGAGGGTCAAAGCATTGCATTGTGGTATTTGTAGTGTTGGAGGGCAGGGTGTTTGAACCGAGAGATGAGATCAGGTGGCTGATTAAACTAACGGCAACATGGGAGGGATTAGAATAGCAGGGGAGGGTTTAAATTCGAAGGTAGAAAGACACGAGAAACACTTCCTCGTAAAGAAAGATGAGGACGGATTGTATATGGCAGGTACGTGATGACAAGAGTTGTAAACGTGTAATGCAGGTACATGCTTGGAACCACAGCATTGGAGAAATCGGAAGAACTTAACAGTTCATTTCATGGAGATATAGAAACGATGTGTGGGACAGTTTATCTTTCGGAATGAGATGCAGTTGCTAGAATGAAGATGGTGGACAGAAGGTGCGCAGGGTATGGTGAAGATTAGTGATGCTAAAACGAGGTGTAGATAAGGGTGCAGGCAGCGTGCTTGAGCAGAGTGATTGATTTCGGGGTGAACTTGGTTGGAATAACAAGGTTTGAAGAGGTTAAGAGCACTAGTGGCACAATAGGAGGAGGTTAGAGTGAAGTTACCAGGAGAGCAATGCAACTGGCGTAATAAGGAATGGAGGACATAGATGATTGTTGTTGGAAGTTTTCCTGAAGGAATGGGGGTTGTTTGATCCAATAACTCGCTAAACATTAAACGTTTAACTGATGTTACGAGAAAGGGGTAGAGTTAATTGTATCTTGATAAAACATTTTACACATATTATTGAGCATAAACAATGATTAAATAATAAATGCTTGTCTTTATTGTTACTTGTAGTGACCCCTGATGAAGGGCCCCAGTAGCCCAAAATGCATTGGGTTTTTAATAAATGCTGCTTTTGGAAGAACAAATGCACCTGTACGTGTTATTTAAAGGGGGTCCGGATGGGCACATCAACAACATGAGAAACCTGGAAAATGTGCATTATTCTGTGCGTGTGGATTAAATTGGAAGCAACTAAGTAGCAGCGAGCTGTGCCTCTGGACTGGGGCGAAATGCCTCCAAAATGATGGTATTCTGTTTGAAACACTTTCAGATAGGCAGAGATGAAGCATTAAGCGAGAGAGTTGTACACAAGACATGGATCCTATCTTTCGATTACAGGTGTAGGAATGGGGAACCTGAACTTTTTCTTAGTTGTACAGACTGTGAGAATACTTATGGCCATTCTTTAGTGTGCAGAGAACACACTTCATGGAGCTTGTAATGCTTCAAATGCAAGATTAGCTTATTATCTGAAGGGTTCCCTAGCGGCTGGACTTAGTCCGGCATACTGATTGCTTTCCAATGGAAGTTATTTGAAGTTGAATTAACAAGGTTGCTGTGGGATGAGGCCTGGAGTACCCTATGTGGTGCCTGTTTCTAGGGTTGTAACCTGTTGTACGGACGTGCTTTTTCCACTGGCTCTAACAGTTAGAGGAGTGATGGTTTTGCCTTCAATTTCTATTTTTAAATGTGAACTTTAATAGTCTAAGCAGACAGATAGCCTTATTGTTTCAGAAGGAGGTTTCTTTAACATCTGCGAGAGAGAAGTTTGATCTTCAAGTTGCAAGGACTTCTACTGAAATACAATCGCTACTATTCATTAACCACCCACAACACTTTGGAGAGTATTCATGCTTCAAATTCTGTGGGAGATGTACATTTTTTCAAAGCAATTGGATCTGGATTTGTTAGTACCTTCCAGACTGTATTCAAAGTGATTCCTTCTTTTATACACTTCTTGGTTTCCAGCATCTTTGAAGGCATACCCCTTAATATATTTCTGATTGTCGGGATTCCCCTTCAAATTTTGCTTCTCCTCAATTGATGTTCCATCACGGTCCTAAATGGGAATGGCACTATTTTACGTACTTTGATGCGCCCTTACTTCAGGGTACTTTGACATATACCTTGAAATGCAATTGGAACAATCTACGGATGTGGGATTTCTGATGATCCTGTCAAGAATCCATTTCCAGAAATTTCCTAAGTGATTGCGGCTGCTGCAAAATGCATATTACAAGCCTGCTGTGGATGCTCCAGCTCCTGAATTTTTGGATCCTTGCTACTCCTATGCTGATGCACTCACTACTGGCTGTCACATCTTCAGCGGCTGCTAATTGGGTTGGACACGACTATGCTTCCTCTTTGGAACTTGTGATTGGGTTTCCAACAGCAACTTCTTCTGTTGAACCCAGGAACATCATGGTTTCTAATGACTCTCAGAACACTTAAAAGATTCTTGAAGTTTCAAGCATTTTCATTCGGCCTCTTTTTATTTTGAAATATTTTATGCAGATATTTCTTGCATATTTTTTAATTGGCTTTCAACGTAATTTGGCTTTCTTTATCATTTATTATTGAAGTGATACATTTTGATTTTAGGATCAGTCTGGTTACAGACATGGAGTGTATGATTCTGATGATCTCACTTTGAAAATGACATGCAGTGTTGGAATCGCACCACTTGCATCTGGTAGTCTGGAGAATTTTAGAAGGACAATGCCACAGCCAGGACATGCCTGAATGTACTGCTTTGTGTCTCGGGCAGTTCTTGGCTAGGGGGCTAAACTCAAGGTATTCTTCAGGTTGGTGATGGTGGTGTAGTTGGTGTGCTGAAGATCCAGTAGGGATAGAGCTGATCAATGTCATACATTTTCTCTCTCAGTTGGCTGAAAAGAAATCGACTAACAGAATAAGAAACTCCAACATGCTAGCTGTTTTTGCAAAACACCTTCCGGTGGTGAATTCTCCTTTAGTTTGATATCTTTTGAGAGGCATTAACTTATATTTTTATACAGTGCCATGGTTTGCTAGTTTATGGTATGTGAAACGAATTTATTTAATTTGGGAACTGACTTATTGAAGAAACAATTGTCATTTAAGTTGGCTACATTATTTGGCATAATTTTCTGCAGGGTTGTTTCTGGTGTTTACTCGCTGGATATAGGAAGTGCGATGATTGCGTTCAAGAATGTTTCCTTTGCTTTCACTAGGAGAAGACAATCTAACACCCAATGAATTTCATTGATTGTATCTAAAGTGGGCATAGATACAAGCAATTATGCTGCTGACTACGAGAAGGAAACTTTTACATCAACATATTTATCCTTAGGTGTGAAGATGGAATATGAGAGCAGCAGATTGATCTTGTGACTCTACTTTTACATCTGATATAGTGCCAATGGTTGTTGAACAATTATTTAACTGTAATAATTGAGAGGTTATTCTATTAAGGATAGACAGTAGGTTAATCTATTAAGGACAGAAAGTTGATGATTGTCCTACCTTGGTTCATGGGACATTAATGAAATACTAGGTATTTTTTTAGGTATGGTGTTAGTTAAAGCTTTTTGCTTTTACTTTAAATTATTTGTATAATTGACACACCTAAAGAGGATTTCAGTTAGCCCTCGTCTTCCTATGGGCAGTTATTGTGCCATTCACATTCGTCTTCTGCTCCCTACAGCACACACTGTGTTGCAATGGGTCAGCCTACACCAGCCATTGACTAAAGTGACTGTGAGTGATGGCATTCTGGCCTTTCACAAGGTGCACATTGGCCCTTAAGTAGCCCCATCCATTGCCAAGAACTAATATGGAAATACATGCCTTTTAAGACCAAAACTATTTTTACTTTTAGTCAACGTTTATTTATTTTTATTGTTGTGGTCCATCAGGCCATTTTTCATGGATATCCTAGCACTACAGGCAATACATTGTTCAAAATATAATGACTTAGTGATTCAATCAGCAGAAGGAAAAGAAGTATGGTGGAGAAAAAAATTATAAAACCTCACAGGTACAAAGATAGAAACTTTCAAAACACTTCAAAAAACGTTGACTGAAGTGAAAGATCAGGGCTTCAAAAGAAGAAAAAAATACAGCACAAAAATGCTTTTCTGATAAAACAGAAACATAAATGAAGCTAACAATAATTACAGTGCAGGTTGAGATTCGAGGGAAGTATGAACTACCTTATACAGAGATCAATTCCTACATGGGTCTGTCTGCCTTTCTTTTATTTTTATATGGAAATGGAGTTTTGAAAGAAAAAGGAGCACCATTGTGCTTGTTAAATGTATGGTATTTTATGTAGAAGTTACTTGCTTAGCGAACATGTACCAATAGGTTTCTTGGCACTTTGATCTAGGATGTGCTGGAGCCCTGTTGATCTGTCATAAGCTGGAATTAGTCATAGGCTTGGGTAAATAGCCAGGTTTTGAGAAGTCTTCAGAATTTCACGAGGTCTGTACATGCTCTAAGGTTTGATGGAAGGGAATTCCAAAATCCAGGTGCCAGCACTGCAAATCTGCAACCCCCTTGTTGCTTCAGTTTGTAAGAAGGTGTGGTTAGAAGGTTCATATAAGATGAACACAGGTTGCGGACAGGTATAGGCCTTTGAATAAGGTTGAAGATGAATTTTGGGCAGGGACCATACAAGAACTTAAAAATAAAGCAACCTACTTTAAAAGCAGATCGTTGTGGGATGAGGAGCCATTATAACTTCCTCATAAGGGGGGAAACGTGTTGCCATCTGGGTTGCTGGAAGATCAATCTAGCGACCTGGTTCTCCACTAGTTGCAGTCTCCTCGTGAGATACAATGGGATGCCAAAGTATAGGGAGTTTGCATTGTCTAAATGAGAAATCACCATGGCTAAAACATCCTGGATTAGTGCTTCTCTAGTAAGGAGTCTGCTGATCTTCAATATTTTTCTTAGTTGATGAAGGCAGGTCGAAGTAATCGATGCAATTTGGGTTTTCATAGAGAGGTCATTGTTGATTATCACCCTAAGGCTTTTAGCTGAGGAAGATGGGGTGGGGTGGGGCACCCAACACGGTTGGCCAAAACTGCAGGTTCCAAGGATTCTGAGTACCTCCTATCAGGATAAGTTTGATCTTATACGAGTTGAGTTTCAACTGGTTGCTCTTCTAATTTGCATCTTAAAAAAAAGAACCAGATAAGAATTTTTGTTTATTATTAAAGAGATAGCATTGCCTCTTAAAAGTGATTTTCGACTTGTAGACAGACAGACTTACAAATATTTATGAGTATCAAATAATGGAAGAACACACTTATCCTGAAGCAGAGAAAGCATCGAAAAAATGCAGCAGGAAATGCTATCACAGCCGAACAGGTAGCATACAATTCCAGAGGAAGGAAGTGCATCCACAGTGGAATACACTTTCATTCAGAGTGATAGACAATTAAAAGATACACTGAGGCAATGCCACTTCGATCAGGTAATTCACTGACTCTGTTGCATGGAAGACATTTAAACTTAGTTTGGTAATGTATATACAATAGACAAGAAATGTGTTGATATTGGGTCTGAAATACAGTCTGGATGCAATAGAGGGTTGCATACATTCGGACTAAGGTACACACACCAGAGGAAGAATACAGGACCAGGATGCACGTACATCAGCATATGGGGATATCTATTTATCAATCAGAGACATTGGTATCCACCACCATGTTAATATCTTGAAATAAACAGATGATTATGATAATGACGATGCTAAATGATAAAGGAAGATATATCTTCGTGTTCTAGTATCAATATTTTGAAGGGGACAGGGAAACAGGCACTAGGAAAGGGTGGCAAACGAAGGCGACAGTTATACATGGACAGTGAGACAAGAATGAGAAAATTAGGAGGGCATGGAAATTATTCAGTGAAACATCCGCAAACTCATATGAACTTTTAATGCTTACATTGACAATACTCAGGAAAGATCAAAATGCCACAACCATTTTGCCTCTGAAAGGAATCTCTGGGGCAGCCACCAATATGTTTAGTGAAGTTAGCAGTCCTCCCAACTGGCAACATTCGGCCTAAAGAACAAAGGCTGTCATTTCCTCAAGTCCCACCTCACAGTAAAATATAAAAGGGCAGGGTTCACCTGTGTGGTTTTCAAGTTAATGAAATTCCTTACACACACACACACACACACCCCCACCCCACCCCCCTAGCTGCCTTTGCTAAATTAATAGGTATCTCATGGTCCGTGGCCAGTCAGTCCTGTCGCCAGGCCGAACTATAGTTTCTGTTCTGGTTGCAGTTTTCACACCTCATTCAGGTCAAGCACTTGGGGGGCAGCTGCTGGCAGGCTACTGCAAATTAGCCTTCAGGAGCTTCAGGCAGGAAACATGTAATTTTCTAAAAGTTACTTTTGGCATGTGGCTATTTTAAATAGTTCTAATGCAGTGCTAAAGACTAATTCTATGTGACAATGACCTCTCTAAGGTGTGGATTTTTGTTCTCCCAAACTTTGCTGAAGATTTTGAGGCACTGTAGGTTATTGAATAATGTAGAATGTTGGGGTTGAGCCGCTTACTGGTGGTTTAACTCACACTGGATTTGTGAACATGGTTTTAAGGTGGGATGCCATACCGCGGTACTCGGGCTGGACCCATTGAGCCAATGACAGAATGCTTTGTCACTTGTGCATGGCCTTTCCTTCTTTTTCCCCATTCACTGGTGTACCAAAGACCAGGAATATTTTTTTTAAAGTGTTGTTTACTATAAAGACGTCACTCTGTTTTAGTTTGAGTCAAGGAGTTTCCTCACAGGCACAAATAACTATGATCTCTTGTAGTTGTTAGTAAAATGGTTGTATTTCAAGCTTTTGCGGCACAGTGGTACCTGGAAATAGTACTGTGACACCTATGTCACTTTTCTTTGGTTTTTATCACTGTATTGTTAAAGCTTGAAGTAGTTCCTCCCTCCTTGCAGTAATTTTAGATCTGTTACTCACTGAGTGCAGAGCTTTCTAACTCTGAGACTTTTTTGGGTGTATTTTCTTCTTTTTGGGAAACATCATTAAAACTATTGCATCATCACCCCAGACACCTCATAAAGTCGAGAACGAGGAAGACATTAGGGCAACCGCTGAATCCGAGGTTTGGGAGTTCATCTAGATACCTGCCGGAGTGAAGAAAGTCAGTACCAAGATCATCACTTATAAAATGAGCAATTAGGACTTTAGTTATGGCACAGGGAAAAAACAAAGCTTAAGGACCAGCAGCATTCACAAGCACCCAAATGCTTGGCAAAAGAAATCAGTCCCTTGCAGCCAAGCATCAACGACAGGAAGATGCAGTTGCATCAAAATCTACTGCTGCTTTTGGGGTACCCGAAGAACATTTAACACTAGGGCCCATATTGCAGCAAGGGTAACTGTCTCTATTTGTGCTACAGAGCATCTTTAAATGGGTGCACCAGGGGCAAACATGTATAGTGAGCTCTATTAAAACAATGTGCTGCCCTCAGGACCGCTACAAACTAGTGCTGTCCTGGGGGCAGTGCATTGGTGAAATATGGAGCAGCTATTTGAAACAGCTGTACCTTCTCTCTCTGTGCAGGCAGAACTTGACTGCACTTCAGAAAGGAGACAGAGATCCCCTTTGGCTGCACCCACCTGCAAGTCCAAGGGACCCCTTTTTACCCCTGTAGAAGGATGCACTCAGGGGGTGCACTGATAGTGCACCAACTTTTTGTAGTGCACTGTCAGTGCACCTCCTAAGGGCCAGTTGGAAAGTGATTCCCTCATTTGCATGGGGCATGGTGAGAACACCCTCTCACTGCAGCGCAGGACAAAGGAGAAACTGGCCAATAACCTGAAGGCAGCCATGCAGACTGGAAGAGAAGGACCCACAGACCAGGAGGAGCTGGACCCCTTGGAGGAGCGGGTGGCAGCTCTCCTCCCAGGGGAGTTGGTGGCAGGAAGCCCCAGACACAACAGTGCTGGCATACGAGGACCACCAACACCTACAGGGTAAGTGTCAATGAGGGGCAGAATGGGTGGAAGGGTCATGCTATGCAGTGGATTAAGCTATGTCCCTGTATTCCACTGTGCTATAACCAGTGGGAAGGGTAGGGTTCTTGTCATGTACAGTCAAACATCACATGAATGTAAGTTACACTGCCTAGTAACATGTTGCCTAGTTCAGTCCAGCTCCATCAAGTGTCTCCAATCCATTTGTGAAGTGCAGTTCCAAGCCAGGTTCGCCTTTGTATTCTGGGACTTGTAGTGGAATGTATAATATCAGCAGAACTAAAAACCCCACATACACAGCAAAAAAACATGGACTGGTACAACACATCATGCATGGATACTTTGATCTTGCCCAAACTCACTGTGACAATGCAGTCCACCTTGCACCATGAGGCTAGTGTGTCTTACTTGAGCCCCTACACCCAGATCTGGACTGTAAAGCAATAGAATGGAATAGGCTTGTCAGATGATACACTCCTTATCTGAGAGGGGGCTCAGGTATGGGACACGTGAAGTACCACATAGGATCATCCAACGAGCCATGTGTATAGTCGGTTGCATGAAAGTACATTGCATGCAGTGGTCATGATGTGGTGGTTGAGAGCACACAGGTATTGGCTGTCGTGGTAGAGACCACCTGAATTCCTGTCATGTACAAACACATACTGGGGGTGGGGGTGACTGCAAGTGATGTACACCAGAGCACTATGTGTCTGAAAAGAAAACCTGGAGGCTCAGTTTTGAGAAATTGGCATAGGACGGTTCCGCAAGTCTAATTACTTCACTGCCTGACAACAATGTGATCAGGTGGAAAAGCAGTTTTGGCAGGATGGTTCCACAAGTCTTGCAGCCCTAGCGAGTACAGTTGCAATTTCAAATTCCTAAACCAAGGGATTTTACTAAAATGATTGGCCTTCATAACATCTTTCACACTTTCAACATAATGGGCACGCTCGGGGCAGTCCAAAGGTGTCTCCAGAAGAGCAGGGGCCGTAAACGGATTTTACTTGCCGCCCCTGTGATTCCCAAATCACTAAGCAATGGATATAATGGAGTACTGGGCAGAAGACAAATGAGATTCCTAGGGAATTTGCTCTCAGCTCTTACCTGATCCTCATGTTTAGAGTACGCCCATAGTTCTGCTCCATATAGTGCTGAACCCAAAGTCTTTGCCTCGTAGATCTTAAGTGTAGGTAAAATGGATTTCGTGTATGATATGGAGAGTTCCTTGAATATCACTGCCAAAATCTGCTTGAGTTTAGTAGTTGCCTTGTTAATGTTAAAGTGCCAGGACATGCCCTATGCAAATGAGACCAATAAATATACAAAAGAGTCAACCCTCTCAAGTGGAGCACCCCCAAACATAAGCTGCCCTTATCTGTGTTGATTAAAAAACATCAGCTCGGCTTTAAGAGCGTTGATCTCCAAGCCACATGCAAAATTAAACTCGTTAAAATGAGTCAATAGTTTCTGAAGCACACACACAGAGTTTTGGAGATCAACAAGGTGTCATCTGTAAAGGGTAGAATCTGAGATTTAGTACCCGCCAAAGATGGGGCATCCGATTCCACTTTGGACAAAAACGACACAATATCATTGATGAAAAGTGAAAACAAAGTGGGAGTCAGGACACAGCCCAGGCGGACACCTTTTCACACTGGTACCTTTTCTGTCAGCTAGGCCTGATCCCCTCCCCAGCGGATAGTAACTATTATCTTGCAAAGGGATAAAATGTATGGGGGCATTGCTGGATCAGGCAAGACACTCCAAGGCCAGATTGAGAAATCAAGTCAAAGGACATTTTAGAGCAACAAATGCAACATATAGGCTGCCCCTTCCAATCAAGACCAATCTTCGGTAAATTAACACAAAACGAAAGACCTGATCATGTTGAAACCCTGTAGCGAAAGCCTGCTTGAAATGGACTTAAAACGTCACTTTTACCCAGCCAGTCTTGTATTTTGTTGAGAAGACATTGACCCAAATTCTTTTTTATACAATTTATAAGACCTAGTGGCCTGTAGTTAGAAGGTGAAGAACGGTCGCCCTTTTTTGTGTAAAGGTATTACTATGGCACCTTTCCAAGAATCAAGGGATGGGTGCCCTGCCACTATAGCACTGGCCAGAGTTAAAATATAGTGAGACCAGGCCTCCTTATCAGATAGGAATATGTAAGCTGGTATGCCAGCGAGACCAGCTGCACAGCCATGCATAACCACATTAAGGGACTGTTCAATATAGGCCATTTCAAGCAAAGGCTCAGGTTTGGTGTTCATTTAAGGAAAAGTAATAACTGTTGTCTCTGTAATATTCGTAGAGTTATCAGAGTAAAGATTATGGAATTAGTTGACCGAGTCAGTAACAGCAACATTATTAGAAGGATCCGTTGCAACTGTGGGACTTCTCCGTGAGACCAATGAGTAGAATTTAGAAAGATCACTGGCTGAGCACGCATCCATAATAGCCACCCACCTCTCTTCATCCCAGTCTTTTTTTGCTTGAGCAATAGCCTTAATATAATCCTTTCTTAGAACTGGAATACTTGCCGTGTCATTATTGTTTATAGCTTTAACTAAAGAGGAGTTTGTTGTACATCATTCTTTGTTACACCAGAATGATATTTACCTATATTTTTCTGATTGCGTGCATTCAAATGGTAAAACAAGATAGGATTGTCTGAAGGAGTACATATGCAGAGCCATCATTTGGTTGGGAGAACTAACATTGACCTGCCCAGTGTAGGTAAGAACTGCATTAAGGTCCTCTTGAATAGAGACCCTGATTTCTGGGCGTGCAATGATCTGCTTACACTTTAGATGACGTTTATCTGTAGACAAGGTGACTTCGCTGGTATAAGAGGGAAGGCAAGAGTCTGAGGGGATAGTCATAAAAAAGCATGGAAAATGGCGGATAAAGGATTATGATCAGTTTCAATTCTATCTAACACTGACATGTCAATAACTGCTGGCCATAGTCTAAAGTCAACACAAATGTAATCTATGCATCTTGTGTGGAAAGGCTTGTTAAAAGTATGAGCGCCATTATAATCAGATTTGGTGCGGCCACTAAGAGCACTCTAGAAATACTCAACTGTAAGTGCCTTTAGGGAAATCACTGAACGGCTCCAGCTACAGGTTGGTGAAATATCTAGAAGGGGAACTGCCCAAGCGGCATCATCATCCTCAGATAGATGGATGTCCTCAGCATTTGCTGGCTCAAATGTGTGGTTAAAATCTCCAACTAAAATGAGGAAGTGTTGATGAGAGTATTGGTTGAGAAAATTCTCAAGTGCATATAAAGTACGCGAGGCAGACCCATTCCTAGCTCCCCTTGCATAGATATTAGGAATTGTTATTTGGTAAGTACTGCCAGTGTCCAGCTGATTACCTAATATATCAGGAGAAACAATTTTAAGCTGATGGACTTTGCAATTTAACGAATCACATATCAAAATAACCAAACCTGAGCAGCCCTACCCGTTGGGCTTGGGATAGCAGGAACAAAGAAGTTAAGACATGCCGGTCTATGGATAGGATCCAGGGACCAAGTTTCTTGGAGTCTGCAGATGTTGTATTTGTCCATTACGATATTTCAATCTGGAAGAGGTAATTTAGATCTAAGGCTGGCTAAATTCCAAGATATTAAATGTACTTTGGTAGGGTCAGAAGATACATGAGCCTGAGAGAAGGTAGAAGGCTCAGGCAGAGAGCCACATACTGCTGGGTACCACTAGTGGCAAGATATTACCAACTTCAAAAATAGGAATATTATCAGGCAAGGAATTAGAAGAAAGAGGACTCAGGTGGTGACTCTCATTAAATCTGTGATTGATTGAGTAATTGAACCCTCGTATGTCCTTTGGGCGTCCTGTTGTGATAGAAATTGTGGGCTGCGCAGAAGGTGGACAGCACGGTGGGACGTTCGTCTCTCCCAGTCAGTCAATATCATTAAGCCACATATAGGGATGTCATGTTAACCGCTTTGGATATATGGTAACCTGGCCGAGGGTATTTATATTAAATCCTAGAATGGCCAGGAAGACTAGTCCTAGCGTCCAAAGCCACCAAACTATCGACTAAGAGCTTTGATGTAAGTGTCAATTCTAAGGTATCAGAATTAGAGGTGGAAGAGGAGGCTCTTTTGATGCTACAGATGTCAGTATAAATAAAAGAGCGACAACCTCTGACATGACATATCCAGTGGGTCACTTTGTTCTTCAGTGATTCTTTCCCTTCGTGCCTAACTGTTGTAGCCAACTTAGGGACATTTATTATCAAAATACTATTCACTTTTGAGATCCTACTTTGCAAGTTGGTTACGTAAATGTTAAAAGTGGTTCTAAGATTCTCCTTCTCAAAATGGGAAAACAGGGAGTTGGTCACAGCAAGATGTTATTCCTGACTTCCCAGAGATTGGCCACCCCAAGAAAAGGATATTGCAGGGTTTGGATGGTGAATTATGGCAACCGAGGATTTTGAAGGGCACTACACTCTGTTGGTATTTACTAATTTACTGGATGGAGAAGGACCCTTGCATACCGCTCATAGTACTGTGGAGCTTGTACTCTGCATGGAAGGAGTACGCTGTAAGGGTTGCTGTTTATTAAAGGCTAGGAACTAATTCATAGTATGAGATAAAGATTGAACAAATATTCTGAGTGCCCCAATTTCAGCCTTGAAATCAAGAATGAGGTACGTGAGGAGGCTTTTCCAGGACTTTGCTTGCTTGCTCCAGGTGTACAATGGGCATGTGCATAATTTTTCTTTGGGCCCCGGAGCACTGTAGCATTACAGAGGGTGCTATAGGCACTTTCATAAGCTCCTTTTCATAGAAATGTGGCCCCATGCAAATGAGACCAACACTTGATGCCCTCTAGCCATCACTCTGCAGGTGGGTACAGTCAATCATTACATCCACCTTCAGGGTGACCTCTGCCTCCCTTCGATTTCAAGCAGCCACACCATCTCCCACTAATCCACTGCCCCTAGGGCAGTGCAGGTTCACGGCTGCACTTAGGTTAGCACATTACCAGTAATATGGCACACTATCCCTGTTTGTGTCCAGCACACCAGTTTCAAAGTCTGCTGTGGTGCAAACAGAGAAAGTGTGCCCTATTTGTAACACTACCTCTGATATATTTAGTATACATTTTAATTCCATCATCTGGGACTGAAAACATGATTTTATTACCTGTACGAGAGGAGGAGCTTGATTCACTATGAGCACAGGCTGGGCAAGTCTGGACCAAGGCTATGACACCCTGAGCACAGTTTTGCCCCAAAACTATCCCAGGCAGTTTTGTCAATGTTTTTGTTCCACTGGATGTCCTTTGCCTCTTGATCTGCATCTAACAGTGGGTTTTCTAGTTGTGAAAGGGCATCTGTTTTAGTTTGCTTCGAATCAGGCTGTAAGAAATTGGGTTATTAGTTGAGGGGATGGAAGCAACACCCACATTCCTTGTCAGGGTGAACCACAAAAGTCATCAAATAAACCTGTGTTTAAGCCTCCGGTGACTTGGCTCAAAATCAGGCTTAACTTAGAGGCAATGTGTTTTTATAGCAAACAAACAATTGAAAAATAAAACATAACAAAAATCCGAAACCACTGTAGAAAGTAGAGTACATTTTAATAAATAAAATGATACCAGAACAACAAAATCCAATAGGTAGAGTCGGAGATATTACATTTTAAAGGTTTATCTATAAATAGTGCCTAAAAGCACAAAGCCACGTAAAATCATCTGTCACATTAGACTGGGGGAAAGTCACAGGTTCAACTGCAATGAAGTCAGGGTAGCATACAGGGACCAGGTTAGTCCCGATGAAGAGTTACCTTCTGAGTCTGGCAGGAAGAGTTCCATTTGCATTGAAGGAGTCCATGAGGGGGAAGTTGAGGGTCGTGGGCAGACGGCACTGTAGAACGAACCGCAGGCCAGGCTAGTCATTCCTATACTGTGAAGAGGCAATTAGGGCCAGGGTCATGGACAGTCCTTATTGTTGCTTTGTATTGCTGGTCTTCCCCAGTAATCACTGTTGACACATATAGCAGGTCTCACTGGAGTATCACATTGGCGGTTGTCGAGCGCAGCAAAGTCTTGATGCGAACAGGTGGGGTCCTGGTCACGAGGAGTCCAAACTTCAGGGTTTGCACATTTTCTTTTGTAAAAGCACACTCCGATGCCAGCCAATGGTTCAAGACCGGGGATGTACCTCTTGGGGATCAGGGACTCACTCCTGCAGAGGCCAGCAGGGCTCAGGCAGGTCCAGTTGCAGGTCCAGGAAGAGCAACTTGCAATAGGTCAGGTGGGCAGTTGAAACAAGGCTTCTGAAGCTCATTGTGTACCACAGAGAAGGTCAGCCAACTGACCCTTACAGTCACTACGGGTTTGCCTGGGATAAAGGTAAGCATGTGCATTCTTCCTTCTCACTCAGGAAGGCAGTCCTGTAGTAGACTGGTAGTCCTCTTGCAGCAAGGAAGTTCTTCTTCTGCTTCTAAAGGTTCAGGAATGTTCTGATGAATGGCTCTGGAGGTACACTATTTATGACTTGGTGCCAGCTTTTGTGGGGAGAGCGGGGCTCCGTGTCCTACCCCATATCTGGTTCTGGAAAGTGTGTCCCCCTCCCCTATCAAATCTCCTAAATGTCTGGGAGTGGCAAAAGGAATGCAGGACTGGTCTGAGGTTCCTTCATGTGTATAGGAGGCATAGCCCTCTAAGGTGTAAGTGGGCCTAGATAAGCCCCACCCCAGTAATCTGACCAGGATGACATATCCTGTGACTGTCCTCACCTCAGCCCTTTTTGTGTTACTGTCTGAAAGGAATACACAAACCCCAACAGCAGAGCAATTTACAATCATGTGACCCAGGGCACTGGAAGAAGGCATAAATGGTTGGGACAAGAAAATGCCAACTTTGTAAAAGTGCAATATTACAAATTGTGACTTAAAATACGACTTTTGTATTAGTAGTAGTAGAAAAAGCTTTATTTCGATATATACACATATCTTAAAAAGCATTGCAATACAGTAAGATTTGTATTGTAAATTACTATTCATTTGAGTGTAAATATTGTAATGACACCTTCTCCCTATCTAAAGGTAAATCTTATTAAATGTAATATGGTTACGCAGTGTTAGTCAATAAGAAATATAGGCCTTGCAACAGTGAAAACAATTTTTGGAGTTTTTCACCTGCCCTATGAGCAGTTCGAGTCCATCATATTGGTGACCTATAAGTATTAAAAAGGAAGGTTTAGGCTTGAGAAAACAGTTATTTTGCCAAGCCGAAATCACAGTTTAAAATTGCACTACAATTGTCAGTGATAGGCCTGAGACATGTTTTAAAAAGCTACTTTGGTGGATGAGTGAATGCTATAGGCCCACTTATAGTATGTGATTTACAGGACCTATGTACAAGTAATGAAATTCATAAGGAATTTACAAGTAAATTAAATGTGCCGATTAGGTGTAGTCCAATTTTACCATATTTTGAAGAGAGAGGAGAAGCACTTTAGCACTGGTTAGCAGTGGTAAAGTGCACAGAGTCCTAAAGCCAGCAAAACTAATTTAGCAAAATATGAGGAGGGAAGACAAAAAATTTGGGGGAATACCAAACAAAGGATGTCAGGTCTAACAGGGACAATATGTTATTATAAAATTGAGTTTGCTAATAACGTATAAGACATCTTATTTGACATGGGGTTAAGGCTTATACACAGTGGAAGAACTGTATACTCTTATGATCTGAGAATATGGTGATAGCTTGTTGTGCGCCGAAAAGGTAGTGCCTCAACTCCTAAAAAGCCATTTTGATTGCCAACATTCCACATTCAGCAATGGTATAGTTCTGCTCTGTGAGGAGTCATTTTGTAGAGAAGAAGACTATGTAATAAATCGGCCCTGTCTCTGGGTCTCGTTGTGATAACACTCTATCCACAGCGTATTTAGAAGCATCTGCTTCTAAAAAAGTATGGCAGACTGGGATCAGGATGTCAAAGCACAGGAAAGGATGTACATTTTTCCTTGATCACAGAAAAGGGACAGTCAACTTCTTCTTTTCAGCAGAAAGGAGTGCCTTTCCTTAAAGGTTTTGTGATAGGGATCACAATAGCTGAAAAATGCATTATAAACCACCTATAAAGTTGGAATCCCAAAAGACTCTGAATTTCCATCACATTGCTTAGCCTTGGCCAATGAAGAAGTGTGCCTACCTTCTTCTTTTTCATCTGAATTTCTGTTGTGGCACTCATAAACCCTACAAACTCTACCCAAGAGCCAACAAATTAACATTTGTTTACTATGACGAAAAGCTGTCTTTGAAGCAGTCTTTTCAAAACTGCTCAAACATGATTGACGTGTTCTTGCTCACTCTGAGAAAAATCAATATATTATCTATGTAGATAATTACTCAAGTAGGTCTCTGAAAATCTCTGTGATGAAAAACTGAAATGCAGATGAGACATTAGAAAGCTGAAAGGGCATTACGCAGTATTTGTTTAGTCTGTAATTCATTTGGAAGGCGATTTTCCAATTTGTCACCTTCATACACACAAATCAAGCCCCTCCCCCATAAATCTTATTAAATATATATCATCAAGTGCTTTACCTGGTCCAAAAGAACAGGAATCAAGGGTAACGGGTATCTATTTGAAATAGTCACTTTATTTAAACCTTCAACAGTGGAATTCACAGATTATGCACATGTGAGATGAAGTATCAAATCAGTGGCCTTTTTATGACAAATGTGTATGTAATATTTGGAATCTAGAGTCACCTTTCATAAGGATGTGTCTATTTTTGGATTCTGTAATGGGAGCCAAGGTACTTCTAAAATGATATCACAAACCAATTAGATGGGTTTGTATGAAAGGTGATCAAACTGGAAGATAATTCTGAATCATCCACAGCACTTTCAGGCCCTGGATGATACTTACTAACCATGAGGATTCCAAGGGTATTGACTAGGGTGATATCAAAGAAATGTTCAGTTGCACCAGAAGTCGACATGATTGAGAGAGCTTTTCTCAATATAGTGGTGATTATTAGCATGCCTATGATGATAGAATGACTAGGTATACTAGCAAATATATTAGCGAGATACTGTTCGGAAGCACTCAAAGAGTGTGCCTTATTGCTGTCCAATTGTTTCCACCTCTGAAAAGGGGATTTTGGCAATCACTATTACTTTCCTGGGATTCTTAGGCTTTATGTGGCATTCACAAGCAAAATGCCACCCTTTCCACAGTAAAGGAGAGGTTTCATTTTCACCTTCTATCCTTCTCTTCTTTGGAAAGTGGGTCTGAGTTCCCCAATCTACATTGGGTCTCCTCCGTCAGATGACATGACCGCTTCTTTCTTATAACCCTGGACTATCCCAACTATTGAATCAAACTGGGATTTTTCTCCCTTATGCTCCTCTATTCAATTGTACAATTTTACCACAAGGTCAATGAATTCTGCACAAATAAGTCTGATAAGGGATTGGAGAAATCTCGCCTTGCAGTATTTTGCCATTCACAAAGATTGATTTTCAGTAAGCACCTTCAGCTGGATATTCATATGCGTTTAACTTCAAGAGTGATGGCTTATTATCTGCAGGTGGAGCTTTCATGATGGGAAAGGTTGCAACTATTCAGATGATTCAGAGCATGCACAATATGGTGGTTGTTGTGTTTCCCCTACAATTCTGAAGTTTGGAGGAACCATTTTACCAGCCTGCCCTTTCGAACTACAGAACAATTATTGCATTACATGTTCTTTTGTAAATTCAACCAACCTCTTGTTTTAATCTATCTTAAATGCGTCCTGAAACAACAGGAGTTCAAGAAATGTAATGATGCTCTATTGTATTTACAGTCTTTAGGAACCCAATTGTTTGTTATGGTGTATGCTGCTTTTTAAAAATGGCTATTAGCCATAGGAAATCTATGGAAAGTCAAGGAGTGTTTTTATGCTGTGCTTTATAATTGCAACACTTGCAGTATATTTCTGGGGGTGCTTTTAGTTTGATCAAATGTATCTCTTTCTTTGACAAGCTGCACTTTGAGCTTCTCTGGATGGATTCAACAGTGTTAAAATGTTAATATTAACGTGTTTATTAGTTTTAAAGGACGCTACTCTCTATATGTATGGTATCTGTCTTGTTTTATGTTTGACATTTATGATTTTACTTTTAAAATTGAATGAATAACTCTTTGTTTGATTTGGAATTCTGCAGAATCCTTTATCTGTGCAAGATTGTCTTCTAAATCATCCTTCAAGCCCTGGTAGAATAACAAAGTTCTTTTTACCACTGGTAAGTTTGTTTCCAGTAATACTTGATTAAAATAGTTATCCATGTTAAGGATTTAACAACTCATTGTTGCTTGCCTTCAAAAAAGTATCTTTGTCAAAAATCTTGTGCATTGCTACTTTGAATGCAGCAACAGTGTATATCGGATGTATGACATTACATCGCATGCTTTTACAACGCGGTTTTTACAACGCATACCATTACAACGCATAGTGCTTTTAGGCGCTGGATAGTGAATTGTTTAATTTACTATTCCAACTCCAGTCCCCGTGGATAGTAGGGAAGGTGTTGGATAGTACATTAAACCTATTCCCTTTCCTAGAGCGCCCCCCAGCGCAATGCGTTGTAATGGTTTGCGTTGTAAAAGTTGCGTTGTAAAGGCACTGCGTGGTAAAAGTTGCGTTGTAAAGGTTGTTTACCGTATATATCACCAAATTATCATTTTCAACTAGAAGCATTCACCAGTTTTCTGCACTACCCACAACAGATGAGATAATGAATATCACTTTGGAGGCATCACAACCATCAACATGGCTCCAGCAGGATACATCTTAAAACCAAGTGTTAGAAATGGGGGTCTCTATTTGGCAATGGTTTGCCAATGTCCAAGTAGGGACCCTTCCTTCTAATCAGGATAAGGGAGTTACACTCCTAAAAAAAACCCTGCTCACCCCCTTGGTAGTTTGGCACGAGCAGTCAGGCTTATCTTAGAGGCAGTGTGTAAAGCAGTTGCACATAACCAACAGTAATACTGTGTAAGCACTACAAAAGAACACCACACCAGTTTAGAAGAATATCCAATATTTTTATATACTTAAGACAAGACCAAAAACAATAAAGAAATCCACAATTCTGTACTTAGAAATCTTGATTTATCAAAATTTACTTGAAAAACAGTTTGTTGAAGTCAATAGCTCCATCTGGGGCTATCATGGCATCGTGAACAACAAATCCAAACAGTTCTGTCTCAACGCTGCGTCGCGGGCCAGCTACGGTGTCGGGAAGACCCTCAAAACAGTACCTTTAGAAATGCAGGGCGTTGGTGACCTCTTGTTGAGCACCGAAAGCATGGCGACCGCAGGTGTCGGTTCGGGAGGTCGGTGCAGGAATCGTTGGGCCCTTGAAGTCACACGTGTTGCAGATCGAACTCCTTGCGGTTGAAGTCGGGAGCGCTGGCTTCGGCAGGCGTTGGGTGCTTCGGTGCGAAGTGCAGTGGTGTGGCGTGCTGTGCTCTTGCGGTGCAGGCAGTGGCTCAGTGACAGTCGTCCAGCAGTGACAGTGAGACCAGGGCTGCGGTGCGAAGTGATGTGGTGCTCGTCGCTGAAGTGCTGGCGTAAGCTGATGAACGGGAGTCCATGACACTGTCGTCGGTAGGCCAAAGCTGTGGTGTGGGATGAGGATGGTGCGTCGTGTAACTTGCGAGCGGTGCCCTTGAACCATGGTGCAAGCAGCGGTGTCGATGTCGGTGTGAAGCGGTGTCGTCGGGGATACCAGGGCGACAGTGTGAAGCTAGGCGGTGTGCAGTGAGGGGCCCACAGGTCACGGTGCAAGCAGTGGCTCGGTAGTGGGGTCAGCAGGTGCCGGCGGTGAGACCAGGGTTGCAGTGCGGCATTGTGGCAGTGCCCTCTGAGATGCCTTCAGGACTCTAAATGCAACCTAGGTCTATTCAGCCCAGCCCTGACCCCTCAGACATCTGGAGCCGCTGTCCCACTCCAGCCCCTGTCATCCAAAAGCAAGAAAAGCAATACACAAACCTAGCAGAGGCACACTGGATGGTTAGGCAAGAAAAGACCTACTTTCTAAAAGTGGTATTTTCAAACACAGAATGTAAAAATCACTCTCACTAAAAGATGCATTTTAACATTCTGAGTTCAGACATACTACACTTTATTTCCTACCTTGTTCCCGGGGCCAGTTATGTTTATAAGATGTTATAAACAAACTCCCCATTCTGTCCTATGGGATTAGGCAGCCTTGCAATGGTGAAAAAGGAAATACACGGTAATTCACCACCAGGACATGTCACACACAGCAGTACATGTCCTACCTCTAACATACACATCACCCTGCCCACAGGGGTACCTTTGGCCTACCGTAGGGGTGACTGACGTGTAGAGAAAGGAAAGGTTGGGGCCTGGCAAGTGGGTGCACTTGCCCGGTTGACATGGCAGTTACAAACTGCACAAAGACCCTGTGGGGGCAGGTCTGAGTTACCTTTTCAGGGCTACTTTTGTGGGTGGCACAACCAGTGCTACAAACCCACTAGTAGCATATGATTTACCAGCCCTGGCACTCTCTTTGCACTTTACTAGGGCCTCACCAGTAAATCAAATATGCCAGTCATGGAAACACCAATCGAAATCATAATTTACAACAGGAGCACTTGCACTTTAACACTGAACAGCAGTGAGAAAGTGCGCAGAGACACTAAACCAACTAAAAACAGAGTGAAAACCGGGTGGTCAGAAACAAAACGACATGGGAAACACGCCAAACGATGCCAAGTCTAACACCAAGTCAGATGAGTACTTATTATTTGTCACCTTAGTGGTGTCTTAGCCACCCTTAGCACTCAATCTTTCTTGTTCCTAAGAAATTAAACAAAATGGTGGCATTGCTGGTCTGAAGGGAAAAAAACAAAGAGAAGACAAGAAAAGACACCAACAAGGAAAAGTGTGTGGCAAAAACATAAATTCTTGACTAGTTTATGAAGTGCTTTTTAGGGAACTTATGTTTACAAATCAAGGACCACTCTGATTCCCCACGAGAACCAGAGTAAGGGCCTTATTACGAGTTTGGTGGTCTGTGGACTGTCGTACCCTCCGTCAGCGAGGCAGACCGACTGCCGTATTGTGAGTTGGTCTGATAGACCTTGCAAAGACCACGGCTGAACCATTGACACCGCAAGCACATCGCCAACGGCTGGGCTGCAGTCTGAGGAAAGCAGCTCCCCTAGGCCCGTCCATATTATGAAATGGCGTTTCCATGAGCTGACAGTGGCAGTGGGAAACTCCAGCTTCAGATTGGCAGACAAGAAGTATTTGGGGTGTATACTCACCCTTTTCCTGTTTTTTCCAGGAGCAGTCTATGTGGATCCAATTCTCAAGGTCCCCCCTTCACAGCAACATCTTCACCCCAAGGAACAGGAACATGTCTGTGGCGATACGCAGGGAAGTCCTTTTTGTACCATATACCCATTGCCAGTACTTGCCACATATAGGCCTGATTCTGGAAATGGGTAAAGGGGTATTTTTCCACTTGTATCATGCATATGTGTGCCTTCAACGCATGCGGTCGAAATGCTCACACCTGCATCAATACATATGCAAAAGTACTCACCACCACTGCAAGACTGCCACAGCAAAACCGTGGACACAGCAGTCAACTCATAATATGGAAGTCTGAAGACTGCCGGTACTGCAGTTTTCCAGAGGCATCGGTCTATGGGAAGTCAGACCGCAAAACTCGTAATAAGGCCCTAAGTGTAATAAGCCAAACAAACGTCCCTTGGGACTCATTCACCAATACATTTACTTTTAAACTCAATTGTTAACTTCCATCACAATCAATGTTAATGAAAAATGATACAGGACACAATATCTTACATGATGATTTTTACATTTTTAGTATAAGGACAATATACATTTCAGTATATATCAAAATTAGTGCAGATGACGCAGTGCTCAGACAGTGAAGCAAAATGTATACAACATACATGACTGGGGGTGAATGTTTTGCCATTGTGCAACATTCTGTCCATCATCTTGTGTGTTTTTCTGTTCACCCTATGTGGGAAGGGTGTGGCCAGACGTGGGGCCCGTGCTCACTAGGCCACTGGAGTCAAGCTATCCTGGCTGATGACGGCTGATAGACAGAAACCGGTCCTGGAATGCTTGATTCCGGTCCAGGGAAGGCATGGCTTGGCAGTTCGGGCTGGACTGTTCCCATGAGGCACAGGGTCAAGATTGATTTGCATATGGCCATGTCTGAACTGGGGTGGCTTGGTGAGCAAAATAACGATGGATTAACCCAGATCTGTGACTGGGGGTGAATGTTTTGCCATTGTGCAACATTCTGTCCATCATCTTGTGTGTTTTGCTGTTCACCCTATGTGGGAAGGGTATGCCCAGACGTGGGTCCCGTGCTCACTAGGCCACTGGAGTGAAGCCATCCTGGCTGATGACGGCTGATAGCCAAAAACCGGTCCTAGGATGCTTGATTCTGGTCCCGGGAAGACATGGCTTGGCAGTTCGGGCTGGACTGTTCCCATGAGGCACAGGGTCAAGACTGATTTGCATATGGCCATGTCTGAACTGGGGTGGCTTGGTGAGCAAAATAATGATGGATTAAACCCAGATCGGTGACTGAGGGTGAATGTTTTGCCATTCTGCAACATTCCGTCCATCATCTTGTGTGTTTTGGAATGAAGAGTTTGGCTCTCTTCAGATTCCAGAACTTTCGTTCATAGAAATGTGAAGAAATGTGTTTTTTAGCCAATTTTTGCAAAATTACAATTTATTATGAGAGCCCTTCCCCGTCATGATTTGGGGTCAGATGGCCGAAGTTCACAAGCCTAGCTGTACACTTGATTACAGCAAGTACATGGGTGGAGTCGATAAGATAGCCAGGATATTTAGCCATAAAATGTGAGTCATAAAACTCGCACTTAGCATAAAAAGCTGTTTCCCTACTTGATCCAGATGGAAACATAAAAAACAAGCATTTCCAATGCAAAGGCCTCACGTTTATTGGTGTTGGATCTACTGGAATTGTAAATGGCAATGTTTTTTATTTATGTTTTTTTGTTTGCAGTGAAGTGATTTTTTTTTTTAGTGCACACTATACCATATCATAAACTTGTATAGTAACTGTACAGTAAATCTATGGCTATTTGAATGTAAAGGGATGTGAATGGATGAGTAAAAATACAAAAAAGGTTCTTAAAGTGTATGATAGAATGTATAGCAAGTGACAGGGACTACTGATCACAACACATGTACATGTACTTAAAGTGATTGAGGCCTTCATATGCAATTTAAAAAATCAGTAGTCTGGGGCGTCAACAACGCTTATGCAAATAATGTTCAGCTTATGAAGAGGCCAATTCTTTTTGCAAAACATATATATATGTAGCAAAATAGACTCAGGCCCCGGAAGAGCATCAGGGATGACAGCTGCAGTGTATCTAGCACTTTTCTTGAATTGTAGACTGCACTTCCTTAATTCAACCTTGGAATAGACTTGCCAAAGCAGTTTGAGTTACTTTTTTTTAAATTTAAGTATGTGGAAACTCTACTGCTTACAACATGCCAACGTGTTGCTTCAGTAGTAAAGTTACGGTAAATGATGGTATTTTAAAAGTAACTTTATCAAAAATGCAATTGTGCCGTAGAGAATGAAGATATCACAAGACTGATTCAAAGATATCTGTCTGCTGAACTTCACTGATCCTCCAACCCCCACAAATCAGAAGGCCCTTACAAGAAGAGCAACACAGCCAAAAGTCCTACCTCAACATATACGATATATTTCAGACTTCCTCCCATTCAATGCTATGTTATGTTATGTTAAAAATATTTGTAAAGCGCACTCACACCAAGCGGTTTCATGGCGCTGACAGCGGGGTGGCCACAGTAGTAGAAAGACGGATGCTTACTCATATGCTTGTGAGAACAAAAGGGTTTTAAGACGTGTTCTGAATTGAGAGTAGCAAGTTACAGATCTGAGTTCTGTCGTGAGGGAATTCCAAAAGTGGTGAGCCAGAAAGGAGAATCTGAGGCCACCATGTTTTTTCCGTTTAAAGGAGGGGATCGTGAGCAGGTTGAGGTGGGAGGAGCGGAGTTCGCATGCAGGGCATGGCGGTGAATCCTAGAGGAGATGAAAGCTGGGCTCTGGCCAGCAAGGGCTTTAAAGATGGTGCAACCCAGTTTGAATACGCAGCGTTTAGCCACCTGGAGCCAGTGAAGGCTCTTCATTAAAGGGCAGACGTGTTGATGCTTAGGCTGATGGAAGATAAGCCTAGCTGCTTGGTTTTGTACCAGCTGTAGGCGGCGAAGTTGGTATGCTGGGATGCCAACGTAGAGCGAGTTCGCATAGTCAATGCGGGAGATGACCAGGGCCAAGATGACAAGAGTAAGGGCCTCAGTGGTCTAAAATCTACAAATCTTCCGGATTCTGCAGAGGTAAAAGAAGCAGGAGGATACTACTGCACCAATCTGGGGCTTCAGGGACAGATCATTACAAATTGAGACCCCACGGCGTTTTACCGTATCCACTGGGCAAGGGGGGATGCCCAGGGGTGGCAGCCAGAAGCTGGAGTTCCAGGGGTTGGCAGCACCTCCAGTCAGGATTAGCTCAGTTTTATCCGGATTGAGTTTTAATTGATTGGTGTACATCCACTCGCTGATTGAGGTCATGGTAGACTGGAAATTAGTGACTGAAGTATTAGATGAGTCAATGTCGAACACCAGCTGAAGGTCGTCCGCATAATTGAAGGTTATGGCCGGGCAATTAGGTAAGGACACGATCAGGGGTTGCATGGATAGATTAAATAAAAGAGGCAACAAGGAGGAGCCCTGGGGAACCCCACAGGTCAACCTTATTTTTTTGGCCGAGAAATTGGCCAGGCAAACTGCCTGGAATCGGTTATGTAAGAAGGAGGAAATCCAACTAAGGGCCAGACCCTGGATACCAGCATTACTGACACAGTCGATCAGGAGATTATGATCGACTGTGTAAAAAGCGGCAGACAGATCTAAGAGCACCAGGGCTTGGGTGGTGTTTTTATCGACTCCTCTTCTAAGCTCATCCATGACTGCCAGGATGAATGATTCTGTGGAGTGGGCTGGTCTAAAACCCGCCTGCCGAGGGTCGAGAAACTGAGAATGCTCAATAAATGAGCTGAGGCAATTCGTAACATGGGCCTCCAGTATCTTACTGAGGTAGGGGAGCAAGGAAATTGGGTGAAAATTACTCAGTACTGACGTTTTTTTAGGATAGGGACAATCACAGCTTGTTTAAAGGTGTCTGGGACAATGCCTAATTTGAGGGAGTTGTTCAGGAGTGAAAGAGGTGGGTCAGGGCAAGCAAGAAAGACCTCTTGTAGAATGTGAGGAGGACAGCAGTCATTGGGGGAACCGGATTCCACCCTTTTTAGGAGAACCAGAAACTCCTCTCTGGAGATCGGGGGGATTTGGTCCAGCGTAGAGGGGTTTTTACATGGGATTGGAGGGATAGTGACGGATGTGGGGGTGGGAATGTTGTTTTTAATAGAGGGATTTTGTCAATAAAAAACAAATTCAGGGAGCTGCATAATATATACGAGGGGGCAGTTTTGGCGATCACTCTGTCGGGCTGGAGTGCAAATCGACTATTGCAAAGATGTCTTTGGTTTTCGTGGCTGAATTTGAAATTTTTGAGCAGATCTTAGTCTGGAGGATGGACTCCTTATAGTTTTTTAGCAAGGCTACGTAGATGGTTCTTTCCCCAGGTGCATATGCTCGTCTCCATTGGCGCTCTGCTTGTCTAAGTGCTAATTTCTTCTTTTTCAAGTCATCAGAAAACCAGCGTTGGGCATCGTGGGGCCGTTTAAGGTTGGTTCTCTTTAAGGCGGTAGTCTTGTTACTGGTGGATTCAAGCCATTGATCAAGGTTAAGTGCCTGATGGCAGAGGGAGCCTTGGTCAGAAGAGGAGCCTTGGTTAGAAGGGGAGGTGGCTGTAAGGAGCGCGCAGAAATCGCCAACATTTGCTCGCTTCCAGTTTCTTGCCAGAAAATTACCCACCAGGGGGGGTTAATGGGGGGGATGTAGGGCATACTAAATGAGATGAAATGGTGGTCTGACCAAGTGCACGGGGAGACTAATGGGGGTGTAATTTCGAGGTTGGATGTCCAGACTTGGTTCAAAGCACACCCGAAAGACATGGCTGTGGTCAATCCACTCTGTGTTAATTATCCGTCATTGAAATTCTTACCCGTAATCTGTTATTTATTTATTTTGCAAAAGAGCCTTGCAGCATACCTCTTACTTTACGCTGCCCTTCTTGAACTCGTTTTTAGTCTCTGAACAAACAAAATTACTCTCACTGACTACGTGGGATCAAATGCCTGAAAACTGCCCTTAGCCTCCAAAATCATGCCATCGTCACTGGTTGAGACCATCATTTCAAACACCATACATTCTCACACTCCATTGTGACACATAAGGTTGAGGTATGATTGAGACTATACTTGCATCATACACATTAGGAAATAAATAAACAACAATATAAATCTGAGAACAGTGATTTCGCAATGGTACCGGTAAGGCAAAAAAGTATGAGAATGGGAGTCGTCTACCATATAATTAATAAAAAATAGTTTATTGAGGTTAAACGTTTGCAGCACAAAATAGAATGGGTGCCAATGGCTGTACTTCCATTCGGGAGGGGAAGACTTCAATCCTGTCTTTGCACGACATCTTCTAACCTTGGAGAGGGGCAAACTGTGAGGTGTGTCCGTGTCTCAAATAATGAGAATCCCAACTGTGCATACACTGCAGAGGAGCTGCCAACTTCTGCCACTAAGACCAGGCTCTGTCACATGACCGTCTGGAGCAGTAGAGCTCAAAGAAGGGCCAGCAAGGTTAAAAAAAGGAGCAACATATTATTTTATATGTGACTTCGAGTAAACATTAGAGTGACCATAGCTTGGCCAGCAGCAGGATTTTTAGGAGTAGGATGCAATTTAAATGCTGCTCACAGATGTAACTGGGCAGGAGTAAGAGACACAGCAGTGCGGTATAGTGGCCAGCCTCATTGTTGCTTGTTTGACTGCAAAGCCGTGAGGCATGTCAGGGCACTTGCCATCTGTTTGCAACGCTGACTTACCCTGCTAAGCTTAATCATGAAGCCAGAAGAACGGTATCCGTAAGCAGGCGCTGTGCTGAAAAAAAAAGATAAAAAGCCGCAGGACATGACACGGCACTCACTGTCTTTATACAACACTGACCAACCCTGTGCAGCTTAAAAAATATGGGGCGGGCAGCTATAATGATTAAAGATAGAGAGAGGCCTGCTCCACTGTTCAAGCGAAACACAGGAAGTAAATAAACCAGCTCTGAAGAGGGAGGAGAGGCCATCATACGCTATACAGTGTGATGGCCAATCAAAATGATCTATGAGTTAAATCACCAGAAGCAGAGATAAGCACACAAAGATGGGACTGTTACTGAAATGCAGTAATAACAAAGCTGCACTTCTGATTGACACAGACAACAGCCAATAAGAATCTCTGGGTGTGCCACAAGTGATAGAATAGGATACAACAGGTTTTGCAGGCAGCGCAGGCGCTGTCTTAGGCTCGACCTAAAAATGGTGAGAGCATGCAAATCTCCCCACCCTGGATTCCCCCAGGTGTCTGCTTTTTCTAAAATGAGCAAGTTTGCTATGTTTCCCTAGGTTCTGGCTGAGCTATGGCCCAAAATCCACAGCTACCCCATTTGCAAAAAATGTTTTTGTTTTGTGAAGAAAAATCTGTTGTACCCAATTTGCGTTTTGTGCCGTTTCCTATTGCGGACTAGGAGTACCCACACAAGTGAGGTACCATATTTAATCAGGGAAACTTGAGGAAATACTGTCTGAAAGAAGTTTGTGTCTCCCCGCAAATTACAGAACTTTCCATTGCAGAAATGTGAGGAAATGTGTTTTTTAAGTCAAAGTTTGAGGATTGCAAGGGATTCTGGGTAAAATAAACCTGACGAGAGACATGCAAGTCAACCCACCCTGGATTCTCCTTGGTGTCTGGTTTCCCAAAAAGTGCAAGTGCCGGGTGAGCTAGGGCCCAAAATCCACAGCTCTCCAATTTGAGAAAAAAGGGTCAGTTTTCAGTGGAAAAATGTGATGTATCCTTGTTGCATTTTGGGCTGTTTTTTTCTGTTGCTGGAACTAGACCTACCCACACAAGTGAGGTACCATTTTTATTAGGCGATCTCAGGAAATACTGTGTGGTAAGAAGTTTGTGGCTCCCCTCAGATTCCAGAACTTTCCATGACAGAAATGTGAGGAAAATATGTTTCTTTTGTCAAAGTTTGAGGTTTGAGGTTTGAGGTTTGCAAGGGATTCTGGGTAAAAAATAACCTTGTGAGGGTCATTCAAATCACCCCACCCTGGATTCCCCAAGGTTGCTTGTTTTAAAAAATGTACAAGTTTGCTACGTTTCCCTAGGTGCTCGCTGAACTAATGCCCAAAACCCACATCTACCCAATGTGCCCCCAAAAAAAGGTTAGTTTTGAGTAGAAAAATGTGACGTATCCATGCTGTGTTTTGTGCCATTTCCTCTTGCAGGCACTAGGCCTACCCAAACAAGTGAGGCCCCATTTTTATCGGGAGACGGTGGGGAATGCTGGGTGAAAGAAAATGTTGAGGCCCCACACAGATTTCATATTCCATCAAAGAATTATGAGGAAAATGTGTTGTTTTTCAAAGTTTGAGATTGTCAAGGGATTCTGGGTAAGAAATCCTGTTGAGAGTCATGCAAGTCACCCTGACTTCCATTACCCTCGGTGTTAAGTTTTCAAAAATGTACAGGTTTTCTAAGTTTCTTTAGCAGCCGGTTGAGCTAGGGCCCAAAATCCACAGCTACCCACATTGGAAACAAGCATTGGCATAGCCAATAGGTCTCGCCTTTGTGACCGTATAAGTGCTTAGCCATGCAACACTTGATGTTGTTGCACCAAGGATATTGTGCTGGATAACTAAACACTTATAAGGTCCCAAAAGCGAGACCTATTTGCTTTGCCAATGCTTGTCAAAGACATACATCCCACGAGGAGACGAAATCGGACTACACAAGAGGAGAGGGCAAAGGATACGCATGAGTTGACCAAGGAGACCCACAAGAGGAGAGGAAAACAGCATGCCTCATGGAGATGAAGGAAACACCTCACAACGACGAACAGCATACCTCCCATGAGGAAAGAAACGAGCCCCATACAAGTGCAATGAACAAATTCATACCTTCCAGAGACAAAGACATGCATTCCAGAGACAAAGGTATACCTTCCATTGGATGAAAAAGCAGCCACACACAAGGAGAGAATACAAAGGAGGCCTCACAGAAACAAAGGTATACCTCCCATGAGGACACAAAGGTGCACCGTCCAAGGAGAGAGGACAAAGGCAACCCAATGCATTCTGGGAGTTCTAATCCTGGCTAAATCAGACACGTTAAAGTTCTACGCTTCAATTGTTAAAAGTAGGAAACAGTACACTGAAAGGTGACGTTCCTGTTACCAGGGCTTTAAGTGGGATGACAAAACAGGGGGAGTCTCTCAAAGGGGAGTGGCCAATTTAATTAAGGGCGTGGCTTAAAACCCATAAGCTAAAAATCTGTGCTTAGCATAGTGTGCCGCCCGACTTGTATTTTGTCGTTTCTGTCATTGCATCCAGATATATGATACAACAAGAAACATGAGACCTACAACAAGTAAGGACTATTGGCTTTGTCAATGGTTGTTAGTTGCATAAGATAAATAAGAAGCAACTATGGCTTGTATACAATATTGAAGAAACGTACACTTAAAGCTCTGTTGACACCACGACAATGTTCCTGCACCTGAGTTTCAAAGGGAGAAGGAAAATCCAGAGAGAAGATGACTCTTTAAAGGATTTCCCTTCTCTTACAACGCTCACCTGGCATGACTTCATGCCGTAACTTCTCCACTAGTGAGAAGTGAGCAGCGCACATCGATGTGCCCGGTGTCACTACAGTCTGGGAAAAAAACAGACCGGCAATGCCAGGGCACAAAACAGAGCCCTATAAAGACCCGTTTCAGGGCCTCCTTTAAAAAACTGCTGGTGAGACCCGGCCCACTTAAATCCTTGCTGATAACTAGGGCTCATTGTAGTATTTCCATAAAAATGAGTAAAGATGATAAGGTTCTTCTGTAGTTTATTCATGTACAAAGGATCCCATCCAACAGCTAACAGAGTAAGCTTCAACTGAGCAGCATCCTTCAAATCATCAATGACATCATAACATTCCATACCATGCTAGGATAGAACCTAAGCAAACATACAATTCTGGCAATAGATAATAGTAATAGGAATACCACACATTTCCTCATATAATAACTATATACAAATTCCAACATCTTTTGACAAAAACATTATACATAATCCATTAGATATGATGGACGTTTTGAAGTCCTCAAGGAATGACGAAGATAATTGTGCTCACGAGCATGTTGACTTTCCCCAGTAAGAGCATCCTTTTTTCCAATAGAACCATCAACACAACTATCATTTCCATGTAGGTTATCATTTGATTTTGATTTTACAATAACCACTATATTAAGGTTCCATATTCTGTGATCCTGATTTTCACAGCGTTATTGAAAACCTTTATGAATAACATTGGTTTGAGATATTTGGAGTTGCCACCACCAAATAAGCCAGGTCGTCAAATGGCTACCCAATCTCCCGCCTTAACCACTGTTCTTTTCACAGATTTTTTTGCATCAAAATTCTTTTTCCTTTGCTGAGCCTTATGTTCTTCTCTATCATGCAAGTCTTGACAATCTACACTTTCAATTCTACCTTTAAGTCTACAATAATCATTAACGCAAAATGGTTCCAAACAAGTATTTGCAAACCTTCCTCGAAAAAGGAAGAAGGGAGATTTTGTGGAGTGAGGAGTTAATCTATACTCCTCTACTTTTTTACGTACTTCACACTTCCAGCCCAGATGCAAAGATTTTGCAAGTGTAATTGTTTCCTTTAACACTCTGTTGTACCTCTCAATCATTCCATTACCCTCAGGATGATATAATGAACATGTGTTATGCACAATATTATTTTTTGACAGAAATTCCTCCATCTCCTTAGATATCAGCTGCACGACATTGTCTGACAGAATAGATCTTGGATTACCCTCTCTCGAAAATAATTCTTTCAGACACCTTATCACACTTTGTGTCTCCACACTGGATAAAAAGAAAACCTCAGGCCATCTAGAAAATATGTCCTTGATGACCAAAAGAAAAGTTTGGGAACCACCACCATGGATAGATCCTAATATGTCCAATGCAATGTCTTCCCTCAGACGTTTAGGATGTCTTCTCACTACCATGGGTTGGGTTCTAGGAAACTTGGATTTATCACATAACCCACAAGGAACACACTCTCGAATTTCTCTCTCTATGAACTTATCCATACCGGGCCACCAATACGTGCTACGTAACCTCTCCTTAGTTCTAGTGATACCAGGATGTGAAACATGAGCCATGTCCAGCAACTCCTTCCTAAGACTGGTTGGAGGAACTAGTCTTGTGCCTCGAAACAGTATCCCTCATTTGACCGATAATTCATGCCTCACATACCAAAATGGACTCGTAGATAAAGCTCCTGCCTTAGCACTATCCCAGTTACTACTTAACAAAGACAAAACTTCACTCAACGTTACATCTGAACCAACTTCATTAACCTATCTCTCTTCAGTTATACTTGCCAAATCCAAAGCACAAACCCATTTCTCTTCAAACTCATTGTCTACACCCTAGAACTCTTCACCATCCTCTGAAACTTCCAAATCAACCTCAGGAACAAGACGAGAAAGAACATCCGCTATTTTGTTCTCCACCCCAGGAAAATATCTCATGCAAAAAGAACATTCTTGCAACCCCATTATCCATTTGGTGATTCGGACCGGAAATCAAATTTAGACTCTTTTTCTCAAAGATTTCCACCAAGGACTTGTGATCACTCCTGACCTCAAATTCTGTTCTCCATAGAAATGTTTTCAACTTTCTCACGGCCCAAAAAACCACTAAAGCCTTTTCCACAACCAAATATCTAGTCTCAGGATCCCTGAGACTTCGAGACAAGAACATAATAGTTTTAGTACCTGATGGACCACATTGCTGTAACAGAGCTCTTAAATCCCTCTCGCTAGCATCTGTCGTGAGAATAGCTTTGAGAGAGATACAAAACTTTGTAATGATGGAGCATTTTTTAAACTTTCCTTGACACAAGTGAATTCTGCATTACATTCAGGAGACCAACAAAAATTGACACATTTCCTTAATAAACATCTCATATTGACAGTTGCCTCAGGAACGTTTTTTACAAACTTAGCATAGTATTCCACCATGCCTAAGAACTTCATAAGTTCTTCCTTATTCTTGGGAGGACTCATTTTCTGTATAACATCAACCATGACTTCTTTTGGTCTAACCCCATTAGTATCTATCCTATGACCCAAATAATTTATGGAGTCTGCACGAAACTTAAATTTTTCCTTTTTCACCATGATATTACATTTTCAGATTGCGTAACACCGCCCTCAATCTACTATCGTGCTCATCCATGTTGTTAGCAAATACCAAAATATCATCCTGATAAACACACACACCAGGTAAACCCTTCAACACTCTCCCCATTACACTCTGAAATACTGATGAGGTGGAGACCAGACCAAATGACATCCTTTTAAATCTAAACGTACCAAAAGACGTAATGAAAGCTGTTAAGTCTCTGCTGTTTTGCTCCAACTCTATCTGGTGATACGCATATGTTAAATCGATGGTGCTAAATACCTTAGCACCACCCAATAAAACTAACAGTTCATTTATATTGGGTAGAGGATATCTATCAATTACCACATTTTTGTTTAGTTTGCGCAAATCGATGCACAGACGAAGATCGCCATTAGGTTTCCTTGCGGCCACCACTGGAGCCAACCATTCCGTTCCTCAACCTCCTCAATGATTCCACCATCCATTAATTTCTTCAATTCCTTTTGCATATCATCTTTTACAGACAAAGGAATATTTCTCACTTTACAACTTACAAGAATTGAACCATTCTTTAACTTGATTTTGTGCTGATACCCTTTCAAGCAACCCAACTCATGTTTAAATACATTAGGAAAGTTTTCAATGAGGGCTAACACAAATTCATTGTCCTTACCCTTGATACAAACAGGTGTAAGAGTGTGTTCATGGTTCAAATCTAGAACCTTACTGTTATTACTTTCAGGTGTTGAACCAGATTTCAGAATTACTGAACCTCTTCTAGAGTTGGCTTGTCTCAAAGCCACAGCTCTTCCCTCACCTTTGCATGTTACAACCTAACATAAATTGATCACGTATATGATCATCAGTTAGATTGTCGTATTTACAGGATGAAGCTAACTTTCTTAGGTCTGTTATATATGTTTCAACAGATTCTCCATCTCTTTGAGTGCGTTTTCCAAAATGATACCTTTCAAGTATCGTACTAATTTTTGGCAAATAGTGTTTATCCAATTTATGAATGCAAATCTCATACTCATTCAACCCATTTGCCTCAGAAGATGACAATTCTGGTAAGTGATCAAACACTTCCTGTCCTTCAGATCCCAAGCAATGTAAAAGAAGTGAAGTCTTTCTTTCTGCACTTAAAGATGTCCCACAAACTTTGGCATATCTCTCAAAAACGCCCTTCCATTTTTTCCATCTAATTGGAGGATCACCAGGTGACTCCAAGAAGAAAGGTGCAGCAGTTACAGTCTGCATTTTGTAAAATACCAATGTTTCTTAAAGTTGAAGCACCTAAAATAAAATTACAGTTAAAACCCTGAATGTAAAATGAACATCTAATACACTAATACAAATTACTAAGTATCCTTACTCTGAGCAATTCACCGTCACCAAGCACAAGCGTGTGAATCGCTGAAGAAAATCACTGTATAACATTAAACATATGATGCACAGTCCCAAACGTTAAGAGTGCAAATCGCTGATGAACTGTTAAATACAAAAGAGGTTTGCCACTTCCGGGAATGTAAACCGCTATAACATCAATATGTGATGCACAGAAGTTCAAGCGTGCAAATCGCTGATGAGTAAATAAAATCAAAGAGATTTGCCACTCACAGTAATATATCTGCAGTCATTGGCGCGCTGATGATTATCGGTATTAAAATTATTTAACTGCGGCAAAATTCCAATAACATATGAAGGACTAGTTCGTTGAATTTCGCTGCGATGTATCCTGGCAACCTGGAAATTAAAGATGGCCGCAGCTATATCGTCATCACATAACGCGCGTAATGACGCTCACGTTAAATGCGTAATGACGAGGAACGTCCTACGTGATGACACGAATGTGACGGCTTGAAAAGATGACGTCGCCTTGAGAAAATGAAGAACACAATAAAGAAACTTAGCAACGCCACGTCAATGCATCGCCGAGCACCGAGTGCATATTTTGATTTCAGTGCGCAACTGAAATCCTCAGATGATAACCGTCAATGATATCGGTAAATGTTTGTCTTCAAAACTTAAATGGAATGAAGCAGAAAAGTATAACTTTCAGAGTCCACTGTAAATCGTGAAACGAACGTTTTGAAGCATAATTCAATATCCTGCGTTTGTCTTGTATGAATAGACAAGGAATTAATATGCCGGTTTAAATAAGTGAAAAATGATTTTCCCTTGACTTCTCTTCTTAAATTAAACAGCACAAAGTCATTAAAAACTTGAAGTAGAACCAATGATGCAATTGCTGTTATTGTTAGAAGTAAACAAATCTAGGATCTAGGATGAGCCCACATCGGTAAGCCATCAAATTAAAATCCCATGAAGCAAAATATGTGGCGAAGCTCAAATCCCACTAGAACTAACTAGATTAGTCTCTTAGTTCAGGTCAAAGGAGGTTAATTTATAAATCCTCACCTTGAAAGAAGATGTTTTAGAAAATAAAGTTTTCTTCAAAGATGAAATAAATCCTGAGTTAAGATCCTTTGATGAATAAAGCTGCCGACTACGCCAGTGTAGTATTTCCATAAAAATGAGTAAAGATGATAAGGTTCTTCTGTAGTTTATTCATGTACAAAGAATCCCATCCAACAGCTAACAGAGTAAGCTTCAACTGAGCAGCATCCTTCAAATCATCAATGACATCATAACATTCCATACCATGCTAGGATAGAACCTAAGCAAACATACAATTCTGGCAATAGATAATGGTAATAGGAATACCACACTCACCTAGAACATTTAATCCAAGGAGCAGAAAGCAGGAAAACACTTGAGGCCAAAAAGCAGAGCCACTCGGACAGAGAAGCATCATTCATGCGAGTGGCTCTGCCAACACACATCTTAAAACCGATTACATAAAATCATAAAAAATACCACGCACACAGCTCTGCTTCAGAAGTACCCACCTAGACTGTAACACTTATTTAGAAAATATTCACAACATACTGTCTGCCTCAACTTAAGATACTCTCAGAATGAAGTGACAAAATAACCCTGAGAAAGAAAGCACTATGATCGTAAAGGAAAAGTTGAAAGCGCTATATATATACACGTAAAGTAGGAGAACATATACAAGAGTGGATGTGGCCTAAAGGCCAGAGCCGCCGACTTTAGAGCTGAGGAACCATGTTAAGCATCCTGTGATTCTGGGCAAATCACTTATACTATCAGTGCCTACCAAAAACATGGTGCTCGTGCAAACGCTTGAATACCTTCGGGTCGAGTTCGCGCTATAATAAAATCACAAAAAAAAGAGTGAGTGAGTGTGCGTCGCACGTGAGCCCGACTGAAGCAGCGCAGCTGGGCTGTGACTTGTGTGCCACTGACTGCTCTCGCCTCTTCCCCAGTCTGCTCCATGAACTCGCAGGACACTTCACCCCGAGGGGAGGGCGGCGAGACTTCAGACCGAGAAACAACACACTGCCCGCCAGATTATGAGGGAGAAACTCCCCTGAGCCTGTGAGCCCTCCTTCCGAGCCGCAGTGAAAGGGTGCAAGCTGGCACAGTATGAATGAAAGCTCGTGGAGGGCATAAATACCAGCCAATAAAATAAACGGAAAATCCCTCGGATGCATCTAGGATGACAAACCATGACACAGTTTGCGCTGCCGTGGGCTGAACCATACCATTTTAATTTTCAATTAGACTTTAAAAACACACACAAAAAGCATTGGCCGCGAGGCCGGGCTGCAAAGAAATAATTGGAAAAAAAACACGAATTGTGCACACGCATGACAAAAAAGGTGCTGTGTACGTCACGCACGTGCTTGTGCGCGCAATAGTAAGCTGGTTGCCGGGAAAGTAGCACTTTCCCAAGCAGCCTACTAAATGTCTCGGCCAGAGTAGCGCATGCGCTGGATCAGGCCGAGACCTAAAAAGGGACAGTTTTCAGTGGAAAAATGTGAATCATCTATTGGACTTTGTCCTTTCTGCAGGATTCTCCCAGACTTTTTTTCTTCCTCCTCCTATTTTTGCTGAATTTGTGTTTTTTGCCCTCAGTACTCTGTGCTTTACCACTGCTAAACAGTGCTAAAGTGAGAGTGCTCTCTTTTTTAAATATTTTAGACTGGCTTATACCAAATTGGCTTATTTAATTTACTACTAAGTCACTAGTAAAGTGGCACTACTAGTGCCTAAGGCCTGTAAATTGAATGCTACTAGTGGGCCCACAATACTAATTGTGCCACCCACTTTAGCAACACTTTAAACATGACTCAGGCCGGCCGTTGCAGCCTAAGTGCAGTTTTAAATTGCCATTTCCACCTGGCAAAGTAAACCATTTGCCAGGCCCAAACTGTCCTTTTTAATACACAAGAGTCAACCCCAAAGTAGGCCATGGACATCCCAAAGGGCAAGAACCAGTGTATTTAAAACGTAGGACAAGTACCTTGAGATTGACCTATCCATGTAGTGAAAAATTCTTAACTGTATTTTTCACTACTGCAAGGTCTGCCTCTACCATAGGATAACATTGGAGTTAGCGTTTTATATTTTTTAAGTATAATTTCCAAAAGGGAACAGGTAAGTATCTCATGTTTGCTGTCTCTGGAATCACAATTTAAAATCACAACTTATGGTGAAGTCAGGTTTTAAATTGCAATTCTGAAAATGCCACTTTTAGAAATTTAAGGTATATACAGCTTAGATGGACTCACTTATACAAATTATAATCAATATAAACACAGTATACAAGCACTGTAATAAATCAAGTGTGCACCTACTAGTGGGCTCTGCCAGCCGCCTGATTCAAAAAGGAAAAATCCAAACCCGGTGTAAATATTTTTCAGGCGTCAGGCATTTTTATTTTGATTTGTGTCTCCATGCCAGCTTGGACTCTTTAATCAGTTGCCTATTTCGTTGATAGAATTGTTTTGTATGAGCCTCGTCCCATATGTTTATGCACACCATGCTGGAGTGTCTTTGTTGTGCTCTGTGGCATGGATCATGAGATTATATTGACATTTGGTTCCTTTACTTATTTTGGCTTCTTTCACTTTTAACAGCATGCAGTTTTTGACACTTTGGGTTACTATCTTTATTCACACGAACACTTGTCTTCACTCATTAGTCCTATATCTATGGACATGGCGCACGTTAGTTACATTATGGTCGGCATCCACGTACCGCGATTAAGACTCAGCTTATGCAGATCTTTGCACTTGCTTTTCTGGGGATCACCCTCACACTGGCTGTTCTGAATATTCACTCTCGTTCTTCGACACAGTAAGCTTCAAGCAGTTTTTAGAGGATTGTTATATTTGTTTTATTTAGTTCCGTTTTCAGTTCCGTTTATGACCTTTTGATTTATTTAGAGCTGGTGTTTGTTTGGACCCCTTTATTTGTTATTCATTGACGATTACGGTTTCCGAGGTATGCACTTGGTTATCCGCTTGATTTTGCATGTCACATCAGGGCGAACACGTCACTTGGGTTCTTTTCTTTTACATGTGTACATGTGGCTGTGAATCTTTCAGTGTTTAATCAATTACATAGAGTGAACACATGGTGGTTCTCTCACTGGTTTCTTTTGCTAGTGGTGTCTGTATCCTTCTCTACAGTGCACTTTGGTGATGTTGTAGAGTTACTCCACACATTAGCGTCACATGCATATGACCCTCTCCCATTTGAGCCTATTTTCATTACTCCACTTTCTTCAGCATGTTACTATGAGTAAATTGTTCAAATTATTTTATGATATTGACATTTCAATTTCCCCTAACGAAGGGCTGTTGTAAAGCCCGAAATGTATTGGGAGTAACCATCTTCACTTTGGATACTTCTGTTATCTTTTGGGAGTAACCGTTTTCACTTTGCATACTTCTGTTATATTGTAATCTGATTTTTTCTCAATTAACTTTATTTCATCAGCAATATTTGGAAATAAATGCAGATTGAGCAACATTCAACATTTCTCTCTGGTTGGATTGATGAACGGATTTACAGATTCATCTGTTGAAGGACTTATTTAATTTTGGAATATGTCCAGTATTGTGTTTTTGAAAATGTGGTGCACTTTTACAGTGACCTAAAGGAGTGCACTTAGTATCCCAGATATTTATCCGGGTTTGGTTTTTTACTTTTAGAAAGTTGGCATTTTCTTGCCATAGCCATTTGGTTCTAGAAGCTTGTCTCTAGGTCACATGACTGGATGTGGATGACATGTGGGCTTTGTGTGTTCCTTATAGACAGCCACACAATGGGAAGTTAAGGTATGACTGGATTGGCCATCACTGGCAGGATGGGAGGAAGGAGCTGGGCCCAGACCCACTTAAACTTATAGGGTGTTTCCTGTCTGTAGACAAAGGCTAGCACAACCCCTGTAGATAGTCTGGAGCCAGGGTCAGGAAGGCACGGCACCTGTGCACTTAAAAGGCATATGTCTAGAAGCTTCTCCAAATTTAAATGCACCACCGGGTCTAAATACTGAACCTCAGACACCACCACTTCTTTACACTTCGGGACTTGTTTATACGCTGCTAGGCAGAAGGACTTCTGTGCAGCTACAAAGACTTCCAGTCTACTGTGCTGCTGCTCTGAAGTAACTGCTGCCCTGCAATGCTGACCTGCTGCCCTTTTGCCTTTGTGGGATGGACTGTACCTGCATCTGGCCTCCGGACCTGATGCCCCAGAGACATAACAGGCTTCCATCAATCTTGCATCTGCACCTGCACTTTTTCATCTGTGAGTCAACCTTGCCAAGTGGTGCCAATCGAGTCCTGGACCCTTAGAATTAGGCTTAAGGTGCTCTGCGAGTCTCTGTAGACCCAGTGGAACTGACGCATCTCTTCTGTTACGCAGTGCAATCCTGAGCAGAACCAATGCATCTCCACTGCTGCATGCACCACTGCTGCATGGACCCATTGGAAAAACCTGCCTCTCCACTGCAGCAAGCATTGCCTTCATAACCACTGTTACATGACGCATCCTCAGCACAGAACCTCGCATTTCTCCTTGACAGCAGCCTCAACAACGGACTCCGTGTTACAGCCTTGCAGCCCCTCAGAACTGATGCATTGCCCCGACTATGTGGCTCATACTTGACTGTGGACTTCTCATTGCAAGCTCTGTCGATGGGATCCTCAATGACGATTCACCCCCTCCAATCACAGCCTCGTCGCAACGCGAAACTGAAGCATTGCTTTGGCTGTGCTACACATCTTTGATGCAGATCCTCGAAACACTCCACAAACCAGGATTTAAGGTATTGTGTTCAGCGGGCCTAACTTGATCCCTGTAGTTAGCTCACACTCAATCACTGTCGGCCTGAACTTGTGACTTTGTCCCGCTGTGGCGTGACCAGATATCCACATGTGGCGCTCTTTGGACAATTTTTCCCTACATGTTTAAAATTGAATCTCTTTGGTTCTAGTAATTGGATATTTGTAATTTTGGTCTTGTTTTATTAACGAAAGAACATTCTGGTTTTCTAATTTAGTGTGGGATCCTTTTTTGTGTGGTGTTTTCACCTCATTACTGTTTGAAGTGTTGCACAAACCATTTGTGTTTAACAATTGAAAGTTACTGCGTTTGTGCCTTGCAAACATAAATTAGTGTGTAAGAAAGAAGACATTTTGCAAAATACTTTCTAAATCATGTGCTAGTAAGGGGTACCCAAAAATTCAAAGATGTACAAATGACCACTGCGCCTAAACTCCATATCCTGTGCCCTTTGTGTGGGACAGCTCAGTTCCTGGCTCCGAGTGCCTTGGAGAATCTAAAAATGCTATATATACCCGCAAACCGAATGGTCCAGCGGAAGTTAAGGTATATTGCTTTTGTAAATTAGCCATCATGACAAAAAATTAAAGATGAACACCTCACAAATGACGTTTTTTCCTACCCATTTTCAATATTTCCTTATTTCAACAGTTAGTTTCTTTAGTAAACCTTGAGGGATCTACACTTATGGCCCCTTGCTGAATGCAGACTTTTGTCTGCATTCCACAAACCTATAGCTTTTCTGGACCATCCATGGGTTTCACATTGTTTTCCACCACACACTGAAAGTAGGTTAAGAGCACAAAAAAGGGAAAAATGCCAAAACAGTGCTAAAAAATTCGTGTTTTTTTTTATTCAGCTCTGCATGTTTCTGAAAGCTTGGAAGATAGTGACTTTAGAATGGCAAAACATTAATTGATGCCATTTTTAGAAAACAAAACAGACACTTTCATCTTGAGTACTTCTTTCTATTTTTCACACAAATCTTACAATCCAGCTATATTTTCTTAGTCCCCTCCAGGAGAATCCACAAACCCTGGGTACCATTTGACTAACCATGATGAAGGGAAAAAAAGGATGCAAATTTGGCGAGGCTGCCTTATGCAGACAAAAAATATGCAGCCCTAAGCGCGTACTACCCCAAATAGACAAAAAATGGCTCAGCACCTGGGGTGGGTGGGCTACAGAGGAGGCTCAGCAGTTAAGGGGTTAAATACGATTTAATATTAAAATTACAATACGTGGAAGAACTATTTTCTAGTTTCTCCGATTTGGACTTTCTCACTTATTAAATCTAATGAGAGAATCCAGTGTTAGATGTCTATGGAAATCTAGCCTTGACAAAGTGAAAAAAGTATTTGGGGGTTTTCGCTAACAGGACATATAAAACCTAATACACATGTCCTACTTCTTAAATGCCATGTACTCTGTCTTATGAACCGTTAGGGTCTTTCTTAAGGTTTACTTAGAAGTATTTAAAATGAATGGTTGGGCCTGGTAAATGTTTAAATTTGGCAGGTCGAAATGGCAGTTTTTAAACTGCATCCACAGGTTGCAATGTCAGGTCTGAGACATGTTTTACAGTGCTTCTTTAGTGGGTAGCACAATGAGTGTAGAAGTCCACTATTAGTATTTAATTTGCAAGCTGTGTGTACAAGCAGTACTGTATACCAGGGACTTATATGTAAATTAAGGATACCAATCAAGTATATAACAATTTCGCCATCTTGGGAAGGGTGAGCACAGTCACTTCACCACTAGTTAGCCAGAGTAAAGTGTGATGAGTCCTAAAGCCAAAGAAAATGGATAGCAGCAAAAATTGGGTAGTGAATGCAAAATTCTGGGGGTAATGCTGAGCAAAAAATGATAATTGCCAACAATTTGCATTTTATTTAAAGTTGGAATGTTTCAAGTATGCCAAAAAACAAACAAAAATAATCCAGGGCCAAGTACTTAGGTCACCCAATGCCTGCTCAAGGCAAACAGACTGAATGGAGGGATTTTGCATTTTAAATAGTCCAGGGCACAGGGGTAAAATAAGCAAATAGGATAGGATCAAGTTGTGAAAACATGGGCAACTGGTGGCTAGTAAGGGGTGCCCAGCCTCATAATGTGTGCATTGAGACAAGGTAGCGTTGAGGGAATAATCTAATTTCAAATGTATTGCCTTAAAAAAAGCATGAAAGCTGATAGATATATTTTGAAAGCATCACAACAGTTATTTACAAATATCTCTATATCAACTGCTTTCCCAATATGTTTACTATGTTATTTGCTATGATACCATTACCAGATTCTCGATTGCTAGTGTTTCCTAAATGCCTTGATCTCTGGATCTCTCCCTTACCCCATCCTGACTCTCTTATTTTCCCTCCTCCCGGTTACCCTCTTAGCTGCACCACCTTGCAAGCTGAAGCACTCAGAAGCAGCAGCTATATTCACTTTAAAGACAACTGTGAAAGAAAATATCTCTCTGAAGGGTTGAGACAGATATTTGGCTCTGGGTCAGCTCGAGGGCCTCTTTGAATCTTGATCCAAAAATGTCATGTGGTTTATGTTCCTCCTTATAGACGAAAAAAGTATCTGGGGGTCAAAGGGAAACTACAAACCTACTGTGAAAACATTAATTGGAGTTCTAACAAATGAACCAATAAATGTGACTATGTGTCATGCTGCACTTAAATTCTCAATCTTGAAAAAAAGTGCCCATCAACTCCCATCCGATACCGCCCTACATCATTTGGGCTCTCCTTTACCCAGGAGAAGGTGCAGTATATCTATCAGTGTAGTATTGATAGAGGAACAACTTCAGAAAAATCCAGAGTTGTAGATTGGAAAATTATTCATTATGGGTAGCTGATTTACAGTGCCAAACATAAATATGTGAAAAAGGTGCTATGTTAAAATTAGGTAATTATTGAGTGGAAAGAAGTTTTTTATTGGGTACCCTCAATACTCCTAATATTAAAACGTGAGAAAACAAGCAGATTTAACATAATATCTGCCAGTCAGTAGGGTCAACATGTTTCAGCAATTGTGACTCTAAATATGTCACTGCTTTCTTCAGGACCTAGGTGTTAATGGCTACTGTATGAAAAAAAGGAAAAAAATCACCTGTATATTTTTCTCAAATTTGTTCAATCTTCTCCCCTAATTTAGTAGGAAGAATAGCATCACCCCACCTGGCTGCTGCTCAGGTATGAGGAGCACCGCTCTAGTAAAAACACAAAACAAAACACTTAAACCCACACCAGCAGGCCACGTATCTATCACACATTCAGTTCAGTTCGATATTTTTTCTGTTTTGGTAAGTATTTCAGTAAAAAAATTTATAGATCAATCGGTTCATAATTAGCCTCTGATGTTGTTGGCTCATTTTTCAGGAAGATATGTCATAGCGACACTTTTAGTATGGTACATGTTGACATCAACTGCTTGGACCAATCGATGTAATATATATCAACAAACACATATTTTCTCACTTAATGAGGCAAAATGTTCGTATATAATCATATCCACGTTCAGATCCGTAAAGTTCAAATATACGGGACATTGCACATCGTTATAGCGCATATATACGAATATCAGGTCGATACTCGACTTTAGCACCCCACGCGCCTGAATTTAATTTAGTATATCTAGCAAAATTTATTATTGCATTGCGCACCACTTAGTCAAAAGTCGTCCCCCGGCTCCTACCTTCCCGTCGGTACACCAAGCGTCCCTCTGGGCAAACTGGGGGGGCGCCGGTGTATTGTCAGAGCACCATTTTGAACTTCGTAAGGTCACATGATGTTACAGGCACGTGACACGGAAGACTACAACCCGGAACCAGCATCATGGGTATTGTAGTTTTACAGGTAACGAAGGTAGATTTTGTTGAAAATCATGTGACGAAATGGTCAAATGGCCTCAAAAACTACAAATCGGAATTAAAATTACAGGAATTGTAGTTTTATTTAAGTTCAAGTCACGCTTCATTTTCGAACCGTAGTTTCATTTGCGAAATAAACTTGGTAGTGATTCTTTATTCCAGTTTACCAATATGCGTTTTTGAAGAGACTCAAGCGCGTTATTGATAACCAGTATTATTATCCTGTTTTGATTCAATACATTATGAAAAAACGTATCATATTGCCACCAACTCATTTGGCACAAATATTCAATCTCACGGATAAATAATATTATAAAAAGAATTTCTCTTGATTAAAAACAGAAATAGCCAAGTCTATGTGTCAAATTCTGTTTTCACTACCTCGTATTGGATGTGTCACCTAAAGGTTTATAGTGACATCCATGGGATATCTTCATTTAGACCCATTTTGTCACAGTTTAAGCGATAGACCCACTTTTGTTCCCGTCTAAAGAGGTAATTTGATACATCAACCACATGCTCCGGTATCAATGGTTGTTCTAGAGCAGTCCACTGGAACTCATTAGGACCATGACCCTTTTCTCGAAAATGTGCCGTTAGTCTTGTCGCTTGTCTCTGACAACGTATGGTACTTTTATGCTCTGATATTCTTACTTTAATACGCCTGGTCGTCATGCCGACGTAGCGTAGTTGGCACGGGCAGGTGATCAGGTATATAAGGTTTTCGCTATTACAATTGTTAAACCTGCGTTGCTCCCATGCTCTGCTAGTACCAATATCAATAGAAGTAGATTTACAAGTCTGAGGACAAGCAGCACAGTTGCCGCAGGGATGGTGACCTACTACTGCAGGTAGATCCCAAAGTGTCCCTATCTGACGAGGTGTTTTATGTTCCTCCCCCACTTTCCTTAGTTACCATTTTCTAGAAAGTCTTCTTGCCTTAGTTTGATTCATTATGTAATACATGTTTTACGTAACATAATGTTTTGATTTAGCTCCTTAAAATTGTATAGACAAAGCTAACATTTAATGTAAAACAGGAGAGAAGGATACACATCTAGCGACTGCATTGCACAACCAGAAAACCTGGGATCACACTCTGCTTCCCTGCATGACCAAATCGTGTGATCCCAGAGAATTAAGTGCCTCCTTTTCCTCAACCCATCCAGACCCAAGAAAGGCAAGCAAATACACAGGAGGCCAAGGCTCGAGGGTAGACGCAGGTAGACTCCATCTACACACTATTTTCAGTTGATAGATGCTGTCTACCCCCTGCTGCAAAACGAGCCCCTTTGAACAGAGTGGCACGTTCCTTTCCTACTTCACAGAAATATGCTTAACAGGTCCCGATCTAATTTTCTGACACTGGGACACTTTCAGCAGCAGCTGCACATTGTTTGCTGTTGTTCTGAGCAGCAATGTGCAGGGGTGGAAGGGGCTTACCAGATTTCAGATTGCTAATTTGTAAATGGAATTTGTTTGTTTAGCAATGTGCTTTATCTTTCATGAAATGGATTATGAGTAATGATTCCTGAATGGCTTTTACCATCGTGCCTGATAGGTACGCCAAAATCTTTTGTTTATATATCCATCTATGAGGTTTTACACAGCCTTTACCATTGTGCCCCATAGGTACGCCGAAAAATACTCCTCTGTACCTCGTAATACAATGCAAAATGTTTGTACCCCTCTATATGCAAGCTTGTATGACTTGCTATTACTGAGTAGACAACATAATGGTGGGCTTCTGTATATCGGCGCAATTCCCCTTATATGACACCATAGGGGCCTTAAATTCAAGTACAAGGGCACAACAGATTGTGTAATCTAACGTAGACTAAGACATAAATTGGTTACGTCTGACTACTGCCTAAATACATTTATCAATTAATTTTAAGACGACCGTAGACTCTGTCACGCTAGTCTTTTTTCCACATTAGTATACTATCCCGAGTGTGTCTTCCATTATGATGATCACATGATCGGAACCCAACCAGGAAGTTAATTTAGGATTTGACGCAGGCGGCGATATGTGCTGATTTATGCCTTTTGAACCCCACGATACTCTCTCGCCCTTACACAGTTACAGGTATGTTGGACCCTTTTTCAGGCAACCCACTTTTGATTAGTCCACGCTCAATAAGCCAGAGCGGCCGTATTTATTTTCTGTACCGCTATTTCACAGACTCCCACGTTCGCTGCGAGGCTGAAATTTGAACACGAGTCCTTCGCTCCGGCTAAGATTGTGTGCCTTTTTAAAAGTGATTCCCACTTCTGCCGGTGACTCTCACCGTCACAGGTATGCGACAGGGTATACTTTTGATAAATTGTATTGCCTGTAATAACGCACGCATTATAAATAGAGGCTCCCCCTGTTTTCTGTCTCAATAGATTGCGACATAAAGACATCAACAGTACTACACTACTTGAATATCAGGTATGCGTTCCACCAAATTGCCACAGTAATGTGTAAATAATAATTTTTAATAAGTACCTAATCATCCGTCCATTATGTTTGTTTAATCAATTCAGACACGATATCACCAGTCAAATCCTGTCATTCTATGACGTCTTAGATAACGACCCGGCACGAGCTTATCAGGTATGAATGGCTTCTCTAACTCACGGTGTTACAATCAATCATGTAATATTACCGACATATAGTCGTTTTTTGGTTTTCAGATGCTGTATTTATACTGCATTCCTGAGAAGCCTCTGTTATCACTTCTATTGCTTCATTGTATCCATCTAAGGTGAATTGTCCTTCGCCTGATAGGCTGTCTTATACTAGCTGAGTTGCTGGATATGCTCCCAGGATGTGCCTGTGTGGGCCACAACTTGATAAAATCTCTTTAATAACATCCCTGACTTTGCAACCATTTGGTGTGCGTCTCTGTTTAAAGATTTCGCAGCCTTACTTGGGACATTATCCACTCTAGGTCCTGTGTGCTGTCACCATAATGAAATTGCATCTTTATGGCCCGTGCCATTATCTCCAACGAGTTGTTTTTTCATTAAAACCTCTCACAAATTTAGTGTCTTGCAATGTATTCCTTACTTAACATCTATGTGCTTCCCTCTCTTCCTAAAATGATTTTAGAATTTCTTGGGATCTTTTGTGACCCATAATAATATTTATTAATTTTTCATACAGATCGATTGCCCCGTTCTTCACAGACCCCCCGTCCTGATGAAGACCCTCTAGCAAGGTTTAAAGTACGCATGCACCTACCTGGGTCGAAACGTCGACATCCTTTTCTGTGTTCAGCCTCTTTTTTGAATTATCATTTGTGATTTTGTGCTGAGGCATGATTACCTAATTTAATATTGATTTGTTTTCCCTTGTGTCAACTTTTTATCATCACTGTTGCATTTGGGTATTAATGACCAATTTTTTGTTATTCCCATACCTTCACTATCCCATCACTACCCCTCCTCGATCCTACCCCCCTGGGGCATTATATGCGTTTGACTGTGCATTGATTTTTATAAAAGATTTTGTATGCTACACGTTGTGATTAAAAACAATGTTGTTATAAATGCCGTTTGTATGTAATTCTAATTTTGAACTAATTGGTTGTTTATCTGGGACCACTTTGTTTGTACCACTTATCTGCCCAGGTCCCAGTGACTTCTTGGGTTAACCCGTGTTAATACAGCACAATGCAACCAATTAAGCAGAACAGGCCACGTTTCTCCTTGTTGTCAATTTCTTTGTAGCAGGGTTTAAAAAAAATATTTATAAATTATGGCCCAGATTTTGCGCCGGGGTTGCGTCTTTTGCGTCGGGGTTGCGTCAATATTTTTGCACAATGCAAAATGTAATTCATTAAATATTGTAATGCGCTCAAATGTACTTATGATAGAGCTGCTAAACATATGTGAGGTCTCAAGAGCTGATGTAACTTCCTGTGAGGACATGGTTTGTGATGCTCTTTTCTGTGATGCCACATGCAATGTCACGCGCCATGATGTCTTTTCCTATGGTGTCACACACAGAGCAGTCACTTTCTGTGATGTCATGCGCTGTGAGTCACACCCATTCTGCCTAACTTGGTGAGTCCCCCACTTCTGTTTTTTAGGACTTGAGTCATGCTGGCGGCCATTATGCTGGTGTCTAGCGCTGTGATGTCACGAGAATAAAGAACAATGGTGGCCGCCACAGCAGTGATTTATCAGAAAGAGATTCTGTTTTCCCTGATAACCGGTGCCTACTTGCTGACAATTGTACCTAGAGAAGATAAGATAAGAAAACAGTGACATATGGAAAAGAATTGACGAAAAGAAACATGCAAGACTGGGACAAATTAAATTATAGGGCGCTGGAACCATGAGGTGGAGTCAAGACTACACAGCCCTAGTACTCAGCAGTGCTTGTAGCGAGCTCCTCAGAAATACTTTGGGCTGCAGCGCTTAATATCTATGTATTTATTGCAAACTAGGCGCCGTTGAGCCGCATGCACCAAATTTCCTCAGTTGCTCAAGGCGAAAAATGGCAGCAAGGTTCAAAAACACTGCACTACCCAGTCTAGTCACTGATGTATTATAACATACGTATTGCCCACCTCAAACGACCAGCTGCCACATGGCCACAAATAGAATAAGGTCTGAACAGAAAGGTGAGACGTGTTAGACCTGGCACCATTGGCGTGGGTCTCCCTTCCATTTTTGCTGTTGCCTCATGTGTTTTTGCTGGTGTTAGATGCTTTGGGCACTGTGCCACTGCTGTACAGTGCCACAGTGCAAGTGCTCCCTACTGTAAATTGATATATTGATTAGAGGTTCCATGATTGGATATTTGGTTTACTTGTCAGACCCTAGTACAGTGCACTGAGTGCGCCCAGGGAGTGTAAATCCAAATGCTGCTAGTGGGCTTGCAGCACTGGTTGTGCCACCCACAGAAGTGGCCTTGTAAATTGTGTCTAAATCTGCCATTGCAGAGCCTGCTTGCAGTCTGGTACTGTCATGCTGACTGGGCAAGTGCACCCACTTGCCAGTCCCTAAACCTTCCCTTGTCTTCATATTAGTCACCCCTATGGTAGGCTCCAGGGCAGGGTGCATTGTACGTATAAGGTAGGACAAGCCCTGATGTGTGTGGCCTGTCAAAATAGTGAATTACAGCCATTTTCGTTTTTCACTATTGCAAGGCTACCTGTTCTCCATAGGCCAGAATGGGCTGTTAGAATTATTACACTTTATAATCCTAACAGGCTCAGAGAACATGGAAGAAATTCGAGTTTAGTATGCCTGGACTCAGAATAGTAAAATACATCTTTTAGTGAAGTATATTTTAATATTCTGTGTTTGCAAATACCACTTTTAGAAAGTAGGTAGTTGCTCGCCTAACCATTTCAGCCCGCCTCTGCTAGGTTGTGTATTCCTTTGTCTGGATTTGTAAGTGACAGGGCTGGGGAATTCCAGAAGACAGGCTGGGGCAGCCCGGTGGTGAATAGGGAGATCTGCATCTAGATGGGAGGGAGGAGTTGCACCTGGGACCTGAACAGAGCTGGGCCTTCCCTCTACAATGCCGCTCCACCCCCTGTGATGCATCTGATGTCTCTGCCCTGCACAATGAAAGAAGAGAAGGAAGACTGTCAACAAAGTGCTCCAGGACTGTACTTGCCTTCCACAATGCTGGCTCCAGCTCCTGTGGGGCGTCTGATGTGCCTGCCCTGCGCTGTGAAAGGAGAGGAGAAGTCTGGTAAACAGAGTGCTTCAGAACTGGCTTGAACTGGGCACAGGCCCCTCTTCCCTCAGAGAACAAAGGATTTTGGGGTATAACTATTGGGACCCTGATCCCTAGAATTTAGATCACTTCTGGACTTAGAAGACGAAACCTCTGCTGAGGAGACGGAACCTGAAGAAACTGAGAAGAGACTATTCCCAAGCTGAAGTGCTGCTTGGGGGATTGGCCTGCAGTGGTTGCCTTGCTGCCAAAGGGAGGAGAAAGGACTTTGTGGACTTTACTTTCAACTTGTGCAAAGATCTCCAAGGGCTTGTAAGAGAGCTTGCCCCCTGATCGAAGTCCCAGGACCAGTGGACTTCACCAGCCTTTGTGAATTGCTGCTGAAAACAAGTGGCTACAGTTGCAGGGAGCTGTGACCGACTCTCACGACCGGCCCGGTGTCCTGTAGTCACCGCATCAAGCAACATCCGCCTCTGACAACGCAAGCTCTGTGCTCACCGACTCCGTCCTGACGCCGTCGCCGAGCCTTAGCCTGCACCGCGGCTGTAAGAACACCGCGATGTGCAACGCCTTGCTACACCAAATCGAACTGGTCTGACTGACGCTGTCACTGCTGCTGACTTCGAGTCCTGGGACCGCACCGGAGTTGGGCTTTGCGACGCACCGCCCGACTCACACCGCTGTCCAGAATGATCGACGCCAGCTCCTGAAATCCGGCTCGTTCGCCGACCCGCAAGCTGCAAGCACCGCATCGAAGCACCGTCTTGCCCTGCAATGCAGCCATGGATCCACGACTCTGTCAACGGGCCGTTGCCTGCACCGCATCGAGGGACAACGCGTCCTGCAACGCTTCCTTTCTGCACTGCGACGATCACCGGAACCGGCTCGCACATCCGTGCCAGCCACCCCAAGTAAAAGTTACTGTGACTGAGTTTGCCGACATTTGAGAAGGGGCCGTACTGACGCGGTCCGCTGGATTTGCTAGACTCTGTGTTATTTCAACAACGCTGTAGCCGGACTAGGCTATCGACACGCACAGAACCTTGATTTAAGCCTTTTAACCAGAACTCTTGAACTCTAATAGTACTGTGGATTCCTTTTGTCGTTTATTGGTCTTGTGGTAACTCTATATAAAATATACTTATTTTTGATATAAAACCTGGTGTGGTTTCCATTTCTAGTGTTGTCACTGGGTTACTGTATGTGGTCACAAATGCTTAACTTACACCGCCTCTGAAATAAGTCTTAACTGCTCGCGCCACGCTACCTAGAGGGTGAGCAGGGGTTGTTTTGGGAGTGTAATCCCCCTTACTCTGACTAGAGGAGAGGGGCCCTCTTTGTCACAATTACCTACCTGTGCCAACTAGAGACCCCCAATTCTAACAAGAGGCAATACAAATCATACAGTAATACTTCAATGTTCAATAACAGTTCATTCACAGGGTTTTTTGTTGTGCGCAGAAGGTTCTTTCTTCCTTAGATTCCTTTGACAAGTAGGTACAGCCAATGCGTTTCGCCCTCGAGAGGGGTTCTTCAGGGCTGTAAATACATACAATGTTGTTTGTTTTTAAAAAAAAGGTACTTGTTACCTGCTCTACAAGATACTTTGAAAGTATTTCCAGCATGGTTTGGGTGACTCAAACATTTAAGAAGAAACGAACCAGCCGTGAGGCGTTGTTAAAAGGAAACAAGAAATGCCAAAGAATGTGTTTAAAAGCTAAGCTCAACCTTAAAAAGGACAAAAAAGTTTCTCTAAGCAATAAGAGGCTGAGAGATAGTGTGAACTAGATAAACAGAGAGACCAGCAAGAAGTAGGTAGCCATATTGTGTAGTGGGGGGGGGTGTGGGGGGGGCAAGAAGCCTGCCCCCTGTTCAATTATTAACTCTACCCAAGCACCTGGCCGCGGTGTCATTCCATAGTAAGCCCTAAGAAGTTAGGAGGTATTGAGTAATTAGTGCTTACCAAAGTATTATAGTGAGCACTGTTCAAGAATTCATGGTGGGAAACCCCAGCATCAAATTAAGTTAGTACCGTACCATTGTCAATCATATTATTCCTTTAATGCATCTACTGTTGTATTCTGGTAGCCTAAACACGGAGAGAAATCGTATTAACTCAGCGCGATTCATCAACCATATACCAACATTGGTTCGAACACCTAATAACCATTTCTATCAGGCCTCAAAGTGCGCAATCATCTCACATTCTATTGTGAAAATAAGGAGTCACAGATTATGCAATTGTTCCGTCACTTAGCCTTAGCGTGGCCAAAGGTGCTCTTCACATGCAGTGCCTGGGTAAAATATGTTGGGGCAGATTTATGAAGGCCTTGCGCCGCCGGTGCGTCACTTTTAACATGGGAAAAAGTGACGCACCGGCGGCGCAGGGCCTTCATAAATCTGCCCCGTTGTCTGTATCCAGGTAGCTAGTGAGGGCAAGAGCGTTTTAAAAGTCAATACCCAAATGCTATCTACAGTAAAGCACCACGACGACTAGCAATCAAGAGGAGTAGACGTAATATTCATCTTTAATAATCATACCTTGGTAAAAAAAAAAAAAGTTATTAGGTCAGCGGTTTCTCACTGGTGCTCAGGCGTTTCCAAGTCAGTGGGTTATGCCCTGAAATGTAGGGTGAAAAGAAAATCCTTTTTTTTATTTTTGGACAGGAATATATACGCATGAGGTGCGTGTATTAACATCATCATGCACACCTCTGATTGGTTTCCAAAAACTATTCCTTCCCCAGAAAGGCCTAATCACAAATGTGTAATACAGGGAGCAGTCCTAGACTCACCCTGCGGTAACTTTCCAATACGAAGGTAGTGGAAATAAAACGCGATTTATTACCCGTTTTTATATTTAAAAAAACAATTCCAGGTTGAACGTTATGCTATCAGTAGCAAAAATAACCTTGTCCAGTAAGCAATTAAACTCCAAATAAAAACCAAACACCCACCTGCGTGATTGATTCCCCATATTGATGAAAAAAAAGGCTTCAGGCAGATCAGGTCGTTTTACCCCTTTTCTAGGTTTGCCCGGCGTTAGCCGCTTCTCACCCAACTCACGATTTACCAAATAAAGAGGCAGGCGCTGGAGATTGGAAGGCAGGAAACAGGAGTTTATTTCCGACGGAACGGAACACGTCAAATCAGACAACAGGGTATCTTCTCGAGGTGCTCTCTCAACATCTCTGAGGCCTGGCCTCTTATACACTGGTTTATTACTTTATTACATGCAACACATTCTTAGTAATGCTTTGAAGTACGGAGAAAGGCGTCTTTGGAATCCCCGGTTCAGGTCCGCTCCCACACATATCTACAGTAGGAGTCCCCACCCCTAATCTCAGCATGATGGCTATCGCGCAGGGGGGGGCGTGGCCAAGCACGCGATGTGACAAGACGTGCTTCGTCTGAGCTCCGAGTGAAGCTCCCCAAACACGGGCCAATTATCCGGTATTTCCTGACAGCACCGGGCCCAAACTCAGACCGAGTGTGCCCGGATACCAGACCCACCTCCGGAGCGATTTCCAGGCGGATCGGACCGCCTGACCCTCCGGCCGGCAGCGACCCTCACAACTAGCCGCCCAGTGCGCACTTCCGGCCGGCGGCCCTGACTAATTGAGGCCGGGGATCCGACCTTGCGGAGTAGGCCGCGAAACGAGTGGCCTGCAGCGCGCGGTCCGGCGCAGGGTCGGGACTGCGTCCCATACCTTGGATCCTCGACAACGGCGATACACTGCGGGGACCTCGAACACCAGTGGGAGGTCCGCAGCCTGGGCTCACGAAGACCACGAGATCGACCCGCCTTGCCTACCGCTGCTGGGACCACCATGCCGAGCTCCATGACAGCCAGGGGGTGAGTGCACGATACTACCTAGAGACCCGCATTGGCGACGACGACCCAGGGCCCCTCCGGCCCAGAGCCTATGCTACCCGGCGCAGCCCCCTGGACGCCCCCTGGCCTACCTGACGCCCAACCATAGGCCCAGCCCAGGAACAGGACCTGCGACGCGCTGCCGTGCACCTCCAGCGCCCTGCCCGCACGAGGACCCCAGGCGCTACGAACCCCTGCACTGCGACGGCCCGTGGCGGACTGAATCGACGCCTCGCCGGCGCTGAACCGCGCATCCCGGCTGGACGGACGCCGGTGGACCGCCGAGCTGGGCCGCCACGAAACCCACATAGACACTGTCACCCCTGGCCCCGGCAGACTGCCGCCGGTGATAACACGGCCTTCTCTCCCGGGCCCCTGCACATGCCCGCCGCACGGAAGGAGTCGCGGAGCACCACCGGACCCATCTAACACGGAGGAACCGGGACTACACCACGTGCGCGATGAGGCTGCAACGCGTCGGCCCTCGCAGGCAGTCGACCCAACGCTGAGAGAATCTCCCGGCCAGGTGCAGAAGCGCAGATTTTCCGACTTGCACCCCCCTCACCTCTGCCGAGTGTGGGCCAGACATCGTGGATCCCCATGTGGCTCTAGGTAGCGCCTGACATCGACCGACGGAGTGCATTTTTTCCCGGGCCCAGTAGACGGACTCACTGAGAGAGGCCTGTCGTTCCGACCTATCGAGCCGCCACGAGGCGCAGACAAGAGGCCACCAACAGTCAGGTTCAGCACGGCACTGACCGCCACGCCTGAGAGTTCTTCTAACAGTAGCCACACGGTCATTTCGTCCTCCTCAGTCGGCTGTGTAACACGAACTCCTGAGGCCCTGCGGTGAGGCGGTCCTCCTCCTCCCACCTACGGCCACACGCCATTCACCACGAATGCGACGAAGGCCCTGACCGGGAGACTAACGCGCACCGGTCCCTCCATCACGCATTACGAAGACGTACCCACCCGCTTGACAGACCGCAAAGGCTTCCCACATGTCCGGGGGGACCAGGGCAAAGACTGGCACAGGAGGGTCATTAAACAAGGGAAAAATGGTGAAACATATGGAGACGGACCAGACTACATCCAAACTAGACACTATGCTGGCAGCCATGGAACGCCTGGAGGAATCCATGCAGCTGACCCGTACGTCGCTGGAGAACAGAATCGACAAAGTGGCCGTAGACCTGACACTCCTCCGGACCGACCACAAGAAACTGGCCGACCGCACCACGACCCTGGAGCACGCGATGGCAGAGGCCACACCTAAACTGGTGCAGACGGACAAACACGTCCAGGACCTGCTCAACCGGGTGGAGTTCCTTGAGGATAGAGCAGAGGACGCGGAAGGATGGGCCAGAAGGAACAACGTGCGCATAGTGGGCCTGCCGGAACGATGGGAACGGAGGGAGACAGCGGAGCATATGGAGGCCTGGCTCAGGGAACTACTACCAGACGGCACGCTGTCGCCACACTTTGTGGTAGAACGGGCGCATAGAGTTCCTTCTCGCCCTCCCCCGGAGGGCTCCAACCCGAGGCCGATGCTCATGCGAGTGCTGAACTACCGCGACCGAGATGCCATCCTCTGCGAAACGCGGAAATTGTCGGATATTCAAGTGGACAATGCCAAGGTGATGTTCTTCCCCGATTACACCATCCAAGTTCAGAGACGGCGCCAATCCTTCCACGTGGTGAAGCAACGGCTTAGACGATTGACTCTCAAATATTCACTGTTGTTTCCAGCACGCCTCAGAGTGGTGGCGCAGGACAGGACCCACTTTTTTGACACCCCAGAGGCGGCCATGGCGTGGTTGGATTCGGGGGTAGACACGAACCCTGGGCCTGTGCCGAGGGAACAACGCCGGAATCGAGGCGCACGCAGACGGAGACAACGACACACCTCGAGGGCCGAGTCACCGACCATGGCGGTGGAGATCGGTCCGACCCCGGAGCAAATCCAAATTGAACAACAGGAAGCCGTCCGCATAACTGCTGAGATTAGCGGGTCACAATCACCTATCCTGCTTTCCAACACTAGCCCACGCTCACGCGGGAGCGAAGACGACGACTACTTGTTCGGTCTACCAGATGGCTCAAATCCGGAGGGCCTACCTGACGTCACACCCCAAACATCGGACTTGATATCATGAACAATCCTCCCCCGTCCAGCCCTGACTGGACCGACGTGTCTTTCGTATTGGAACAGTCGGCACACCCTCAGGGATGGATCAATCAAGGGCCCACATTGACACTCCTGGAGGCCCTGGCAACCATGGTCACTGTCTCCTGTGGGGCCTGTACTTTGCTACCAAACACCACCCCCTCCCCCCCCCCGTTCACCGGACTGCCGCGGAGCTGCCGTGGCGCCGGGAGGGGAGCCGGGGTTATCCTGCCAGAGTGCCACCGGGACCATGACTTTAAGGGGGTGGACGGACCCCTAGAGGTGAGTGCCCCTCCCCCCGGGGGACGACAGAAGCGCTCCTGCCTTGGGATCGAATGTCCAGGTCAGGTGACACTGGGAATCGGTCCTGGCCACGGACACTATCACTGATTCCTGGCGTTCTTTTGGCCCACTGCCTGTGGCAGGGGAGCCGCTGCGGCTCTTCGGACGTAACGAACTACCTTGTTTAACTCAAGTGCTGTATTTAGTCATCCCCCCATTGACCTTACGGATTGATTGAGCTCGATAGAGCGTCTGGGCGGCGACTTGTTTTTGTTGTTGCCCTTTTGGTATTATGTTTATGTTCATGTTATGCCTTCTGAGACTAGTGTTGGTACTGTCCTGCTATTGCGTGCATCCTTGGGTTCCGGGGCGGGGCTGTGGGGTGCAACTGCTCATTGATTGCTGCTGCTACGCGGGTGCGGGTGGGGCGGGTGGGGACCGGGGGGGGGGGGGAGATGGGCGCTTGACCATGATCAGCACTGTGATGGCTACGTTTAAATTTTGTACCTGGAATGTCCGGGGCATGCACACACCTTCACGCAGATACCAGGTATATTCCTACCTTAAAAGGCACCAGATCCAGATTGCACTGCTCCAAGAGACACACCTAGTTGCCACTGAGGTAGCCACACTTCGCCGTAAGTGGAGGGGTCAGATATTTGCCACAACCTTCTCGGCATTTGCGAGAGGGACCTTGATCTGGGTCCGGCCCGGGGTTCCATTTGCATTAACACACAGCAATATTGACACTGAGGGACGCTACGTCTTCATACAGGGCAGACTTGACGGGCAGCAGGTAGTCATAGCCTCCATCTACGCTCCTAATGTGGAACAGGGGACATTTTTCACACGACTGTCGGCAACGATGGCGTCATGGCCGGGCGTACCCTTGATGATGGGCGGGGATTACAACTGCGTGCTAGACGCTTTCCTTGATCGCTCGTCCCTCCCGGTAGCGTTCGCCCCGGTACAGGCGACATCCAGGGCCCTCCTTGACTGGGCGACGCAATGGAACTTACAGGACGCATGGCGCGTCAGGAACCCCACCGCCCGGGTATACTCCTACTACTCGGGAGCCCATTCCCTACATGTCAGGTTGGACAGATTCATGCTGTCCCGTGACCTGCTCCCCTCTGTGTCTGACACTGACTACCTAGGCCGGACACATTCAGACCATAACCCGCACACGCTGGTATATGGATGGAAGCGCCCACGCCCGCCCGTGCCAACGTGGCGCCTGCAACCGGATCTCCTACTTGACACTCCATTCCGAGAGGAAATCTCCGGGAAGATCTTACAGTACTTCGAGGACAATATTGGCTCGACCCCCTCCCCGAGAACCGAGTGGGACGCCTTTAAAGCGGTGACCCGGGGTAGCTGCCTCGGTGTCCAAGCAAGCTTGCGTAGGCAAGTGGAGAAAGATCTGCTGCAGGCGGAAGAGGCTCTGTTGGATAAAGAACGGGAAACAGCGGGGGGAGACGATGCCCAACTCATCTCGGCCAGAGCGGACCACGCTGCTTTACTGGAGCGCCTAAAGAATATCAACTTCGCAGCACATTCCGCACGCACCCACAATACAGGCGACAAACCTGGCAGGCTACTGTCATGGTTGGTACGGCAGGACACGCACTCTGCATCGATCCTATCCATCCGTACACCCCAGGGCGTTGAGGTCTATACCCAGCAACAGATCCATGATGCGTTCACGTCGCATTACAAATCCCTGTACAGCTCGCGGCTACGGGCCACGGTGGTGGAGATCACAGACTATCTGGTGCCTTTACAGCTCCCGACTGCTACCGCTGCCCAACAGGCCGAACTAGGAGCCGCGCTTACTGGTGAGGAGTTACGTGAGGTGATTTTCTCCCTCTCCAATTGCAAAGCGCCGGGCCCTGACGGGCTCCCGGCGGAGTTTTACAAGGCCTACTCCCTGGTATTAATACCGGAACTGCTGAAAATGTATGGGGCAGCACTGGAAGACGCTGAACTCCCGGCGTCCCTGAACGAGGCTAACGTGGTCTCCCTGCTGAAACCGGGTAGAGAAGCGAGCGACCTCGGCTCCTATAGGCCGTTAGCGCTCCTCAATACCGATTACAAAATTCTTGCAGCGGCCCTGGCCCGGAGACTAGCGCCACTGGTCCCCACCCTGGTACATTCTGACCAGAATGGCTTCGTACCCACACGGAGCACGTCCTACAATTTACGCCGTTTTTTCAGAATCCAACGTTATGCGACCCTAGCCTGGCCACGCTCGGGATGCATCGTACTTGATTTGGAAAAGGCGTTCGACTCGGTGGAGTGGCCATACCTCCTCCGAGTCCTCGAGAAATACGAACTGGGGGACGCTTACGTACAGATGGTGGGACTCCTCTACCAGGCCCCGGAGGTCCGGGTCCGAACTGGACGGTTGTTCTCGGACAGGATCCGCATCGGGAGAGGTACCAGGCAGGGCTGCCCCCTCTCCCCCATATTATTCGCCTTAGCGATGGAGCCACTGGCCGAGATGCTCCGCAACTCCGGAGACGCCTGGGGCATACCGCTGGCGGATGGCACCCACTCGGTGTCTCTATATGCCGACGATTTGTTGCTATATGTCAGAGATCTCACGCAAATACCAGCGGCGATCACGGACATATTTCGGATATTTGGCGACATGTCGGGGCTCCGTGTCAACTGGGCCAAATCAGGGACCTATGCGTTCGATAGCGAGATGCCGCAGTGTGATGTACGCATGATGGGGGAGACGCTCCGATGGCACCCGACGGTATTTCGGTACCTTGGGATATTCATATATCGAGACCCCGTAGACCTCCTGGAGGGGAATCTGATAAGAGCCATTTCCTCGCTTACGGCCCAGGTCACATTCTGGAATTCCCTCCCGCTCAATGTGCCCGCCAGAGTGGCGCTGACCAAGATGATAATGCTTCCCCGGCTTCTCTATTACTACACCAATCTACCAGTGTATGTGCCTGCGCGCATCTTTAGAGAACTGGACTCCCTCACCAGACGCCTCATCTGGAATAAGGGGAGGCCCCGGGTAGCACTGAAGACTCTGTTTGCACCCATAGACGCTGGAGGCCTAGCGGTTCCCAATCAGGAACTCTATTACTTGGCAGCACAGCTGCAGTGGGTTGCCTACTGGCTGAGCGGTAAGAACTTAGTGGACACAGCCACGGCTGATACCATCCTATCTCCCGTACAGGCGCTTGCCCTCTTCCACCCGTTGGCGCGGGGCCGCCCCCCCACGCAGGTCCTTGTAGCAGTGGCGAAGCAGTGCCTCGTGCGGAGCCTCCGGCTCACCAAACAAATAGTGCCCTATGCCCCGAACCTGCCTCTACTGGGGACACACCTGGGTGCAGGCACGCTGTCCTCGGCCGAACTACGCAGCTGGACTGCGGTGGACTTGGACGACCTGGGCGGCCTGTATAGCGACGGGGAGCTGTTACCCTTGGAGACCTTGGCCACGGACACAGAGCTGCCGGTGGGTCAATTTCTGACACACGCCAGACTCCTACATGAGTTGGCAGAAGCGTGGGGTGACCTCAGTCACGAGCCGTCCACACACCTACTCATCCAATACCTGCACGTGATGGGAGATGGTTCACACCTTGTACATTGGCTTGCGCAAGCCTTACACAGCCACACGCAATTTTCCTCTCGGAGATTGAGGGACAAGTGGATGGCCGACCGTGGCACGGACTGGACAGACAACCAGTGGAATGCTATTCTAGCGGGCGCCAGGGTCGTCCCCCGCAATGCACGATTCAAGATTATACAGTATTACATCGTCCACCGGGCATATCTATCTCCAGACAAACTGAATCGTTACTTCGGACTCACTTCCTCGGCGTGTCCCAGATGCGGCCTCCAAGACTCGGACCTCCTGCATGCACTCTGGAGCTGCGCTCATCTTACCTCGTACTGGTCTGCAGTCGCGGACATGCTGACGGCGGCCACGGGCGAAACTCTTCCCAAGACTTGGGAAGTGTGCCTCTTGGGACTCTACAAGAGGACCAAACAGACCAAGATGCGGGCGCGCTTTTGGGATCTAGGCCTTATCACGGCCAAGCGTCTTATCACACGACGCTGGAAAAGCGCCGACCCACCGCGCCCTGCGGACTGGCGCCGCTCTTTTGCCAACTGGGCCTGTGCGGAGAGTGTGTCACTTCACAGGGAGGAAACCGCTGGACTCCGGAAATACCCGATTGCCCAGGACTGGGACGTTGCCCTGCTTGCGTATCACCACGCATGCACACAAGCCGAAATAGAGTGCCGTCCCGCTGCGACATAGGGAGGGCTCCCTCGACTGCTGTCCGCACCTAACACGGGCTCCACCGCCCCTTTCCTTCTCCCCCTCCTCCCCTTTGTCTTTCCCCCCGCTCCGCGCGCCCCCTTCCCCCCCCCGGTGACCGAGACCGTGTGTGGCGGAGACATCCCCTGCCACATTTGCCCTCCTGCCGCCTGTGCCCCCCCCCCCTTTTTTGCCTCGCAGCCGCGGCGACGCCGCCTCCTCACTTGTTCCCGCCCCTGCATGGCCCATATCGGATGCACCACACACAGCTAGGATCCTGGGTACGCTACCACACACACGAATGCTAGTCCAACAGGTTTTTGGAATGTTTTTCCCTCCCCCCAGTATTAGACTTCCCAGTTCACTCTTTGGTTGCCACAGAGGCCGATTATACTGTACCCCTAATCATGCCCGACCACACCTCCACTGTTGCCTCTATCCTCTGCTGCATTGTACAGGGAACTCAATTTCATGCACTAACTGTGGACTTTTCTTTTTTGAACGCGCTAGGCCCTTTCTGCAGTGCTGCGAACTGCGGGCACTGCACCATGAGTCACTCCCTGGCACAGTCACTTATGTACCAATGCATTTCTACCAGCAACTGTTTATTTTCACTCATGTATAACTGCTGTGTTGACGTGTACAATCTGCTAGGTACTGTTTGTGGCAATAACACGTTGTTCTGACACTGTATGTACACCTATTGGCTTATCTGTGAATTTAAATAAAGTTTGGGACCATTGGTCTTAAAAAAAAAAAAAAAAAAATGATGGCTATCGCGCAGCTGGGTATTCCGCTGGGAACAGAAATGCGGGTAATCGATCGGATCTAGGGGTGTGAGGGCATTGATTAATTCCCGCTCCTTTGAAGTGAGGCGAGGTCCTACTGTAGAGGCAGTAAACCGCATCTGTTGGGCTAAGTGATGGCCTGGGGTCGGGCCGAACAATCGGGCAAGGAGGAAGAGGTTATCAAAGGGCCTGTTTTATGAATGAGATGAAAGGGTGTGGGGGGTTCAGCGCGGGATGTGGCTCGGAGGCAGGGTTGCGCTGGAGGTGCGATTAGGGCCAAGCAGGAGAGACCGGGGGCTGTCGAAGGGGGGGGTGTGTGCTTGCGAAGCCGGGGTGTGAGGGGGTGAGACGCGCTGGCTATCGGCAGTAGGCAGAGGGATCATGGCATTCAAAAATGGCTGCTGCTTACGCGCACGCATGGATCCGAAAGGAAACAAGATGGCGCCGATAATGTTTACGCCACGATCTACATTTTAACAGTCCTCCCTTTTCAACATATCTAGCCAGCTTGTCAATTTACGTCAATCCCCATTATATTTCTTATTTCGAGGTCATACAATGCTTTCATGTGTTCAGTTTTGAAGTCCGAAGTCTTAGGGCACATGCAGTTAGCAATGAGCGAACACAGAGGTGGCAAACATTGAATACCTAGGCAACACCCACACAGTATCACGACCGGTATCAATATAAATGTGAATAACCTCCATCCCCAGTCCTTCAAAGTGCCCCAAAACCAGCTTCCAAGCGACCATCCTTCCTGTTCCTGGTGAACCTCTGAGGAAAGTCTGTGGAGGTGTTCGATTGCTTTGTAGACTGAGGGCGAGTTATCTGGCACGTAGGTGCAACAGCTGGACCCAATGATGCGGCATGCTCCTCCTCGGTCAGCTAGAACCACATCTAGAACAAGGCGGTTCTGAAGAGCCACCAGGCGGACTGCCTGAAGTTCGGCTGTATTGTTAGTGAGGATGCCAGCCGTGATGTTCATGGTTGTTTCTACTGCCTGGGTCAGGTGGCGGATGGCGCGGCTGTTTGCCATTGGGCCCCACAGAGGAACCAGTCCCTTCACTGCATCCAGGAACTGTGCTCCAGTGGAGTCGGCTTGTTCAATGTCTTTTGCGCGCTTCTGTCTGTGGTGGTTTGCTGGGGCCACGTACGTTGGAGGGAGAACGAAGGCGACGTAGCAGGTACCCCCCCCAACTTTTTGGAAGCCAAGTGTAAGCTTTGGTGCCGCAAACAAAGTACATATTCGGAGAAGCAACAAAGGAGGGGGGATCGATGGCGTCCAATGTTCTGGTGATGTGGCAGGAACTGTGACCCACCGGCTGTGTTCCCAAGCCTTCGAGGCACACGAGGCCCGTGACATTGATAACAGACAGAGCCACCGTCAGAGTGGCAGCAGTTCGTTTCCGTAAGTAGGAGAAGGTGGGTCTGGCTGGATTATGGAACACCTGCATTTCGACTCGCTCCTTGGCAGGGATGTCCATCTGGAAGGAGGAGCCAGAGGTCAAAGGACAAAAGGGAGCAGAGGTCCTTCCGGTTTTGTTCAGCCAGAACCCGTGGTAGAAGTGCGACACTGTTTGACCAGAAGTGGCGTTGTCCCTGTAGCTCTCTTGCAAGAGGGTCAACCAGGCAAGGCAAGAACCGTGAACTGAGAAAGGGGAAGGGATGAAAGGGATGGAGTGTCCGGTGGCATGCGGGAGCAACCCGCAGATCCAGCAGTTTGTGGCGTTGGCGGCAAGGTTGTGTTGGTGCAACAGTTGCACGAAGGAATTGTTCCAGAACTCCTTACGCCTTTCTCGGAGCTGAGGCGAAAGGGAGATCAGGTGATGTTCCTTCGTAGTAGTTGGCTGTGCAGTGGTCAGCAATATCTGGTGAGCGGGTGCGCTCTCTTCCATGATCCAGAAGGAAGTCATGAGGAGGAGGCAAAAGAGGAGGACAATGAAAAGAACAATTGTCTTCGATTTGTGTATACTGTCAGTCTTTGGATTTCGATAACGGGTATTTCCTGTTGATTCCGTCGTCTTCTTATCTGGCGCTTCCATCATCTTCAAGGTGCTCGGTAGTGGGCAGAACCGCTAACACTCGTTTAGCCTCTCTTCGGGTAACCCTTGGTTGTGTTTAGGCTACCGTTCTGAGATTCAACTTAGTCTGTGGTCTACTTAGCCGAAGCTCCCTCCTTTCGACGCAGGAAATACCCTTCCCTGGATGGTACAGTGGGATCAGAGAATTTTGCAAGTTCGAGTGCCTCGATATCAGGATAGCAGTTCAATGATGGCCGGTCTTTGTTCAGCAGTTCTTCTTGGGTGCTGACGCTTTCTGTTGTGGTCAGGGTCGAGGAGACCTTCTTACAGTGGTGTGCGTGCAGCCAGTGTCGCTTCCCCTCCACTCGAAGAGCCGTTCGGGTGGTAATCAGTACTTGCCAGGGGCCCGTCCACCGGGGTTCCAGACTCTTTGTCCGTTGGAAATTCCGGATCAGCACATAATCTCCCGGTTGGATATCGTGACCCGGACCCCTGGAAGCATCGGGGATGGCCTGCTGCACCTGCTGATGAATGATAGACAATGTTTTAGTCAATTTGCACAAGTAATCAGACAGTAGGACGTCCGGGACGTCGTGAATGGAGGTCGGTTTAGGGGCAGTCCAGAGGTTCATCGGTCGCCCAAATACAACCTCGTAGGGGGTCAAATGGTGCTTAGTGGGAGTGGAGCGCATCGATAGCAACGCCAGTGGGAGGGCATCTGGCCATTTAAGTCCTGTGGTGGCCACTATCTTTGACAGTTTTAGTTTCAGTGTGGCGTTGTGTCGCTCAACTAAGCCAGCAGATTGGGGGTGAAAAACTGCATGAAACCTCTGTTTTACACCCAACCCTTTCAAGATTAGTTGAATAACTTCAGCTATGAAGTGGGGGCCGTTGTCGCTCCATAGAATTCGACAAAGACCGTAGCGAGGGAAAAACTCTTTCAGCAGTACCTTGGCAGTGGTCATGGCAGTGTTATCACGGGTTGGATAGGCTTCTACCCATTTGCTGAAAGCACACACAATGACTAATACATACTTCAGGCTTTGGCATCTTTCCAGTTGGATGTAGTCCATCTGGAGGACCTCAAAAAGATGGTCGGGGACCCCAAACCCTCCCCGGGGTACCACAGTTCCTTTCCCAGGGTTGTGTTGCAAACAGATAAGGCATTGCTGGACCAGGCGTCTGGCTGAGTCGGGAATCTTGTCGTTGTGCCAAACCCTGGAGATGAGTTCGATCATGGGGGCAGATCCTATGTGTGCGGGGGAGTGTGCCATAGTCAGTATGGGGATCAAGTATGAATTGGGTAGCAACCATTTGTTGGTGTCCTTTGTCCGCCAGCAGCCTTCCTCGTCTTTCAATCCCACCCGTGCCCATTCAGTCAATTCGTGTGGTGAGCTGGCCATCTGGATGTCCCTAATCGTTTCCCTAACGTCAGTCCATTTTTCTGCTTGTGACCTGGTCACATACATACGTGTCGTTGTCCTATTCTCAGCTGTGGTTCGGGCAGTGATGTCGGCCAGCGCGTTTCCCTGTCCGACTAAGTCTGTCACCTTCTTGTGTGCCTGACATTTGATTACCGCTAATCGTTTGGGAAGGAGAACTGCTTCAATCAGGGCGGAGACTAAATCTCCGTGGAGGATGGGCGTGCCGTGGGACGTCAGGAATCCCCTCTCCCTCCATAAGAGTCCAAAATGGTGAACCACTCCGAAGGCGTACTGGCTGTCCGTGTAAATGTTTGCAGTAGTCCCTGTCGCTATAATACATGCTCGTGTGAGGGCAATCAGCTCTGCCGCCTGTGCGGATCGCTGCGCGATGCTGGCAGTTTCAACTACGGTTTGGGCTGTGGTAACTGCATAGGCAGCTGAGGTGGTGCCGTCGGGGAGTTTTATGCAAGAACCGTCTACCCATAGCTCTCCGTCAGGGTCCGTGAAGGCGGTGTCTCGGAGGTCAACTCTACTCCTAGTCTGTTCGTCTGTGAGGGTCACACAGTCATGTATAGGGGGGACGTTCGGGTCGTTTTCGGGCAGGGGCAACAAGGTGGCTGGGTTCAGTGTGGTGCATCTTCTCAGCGTGATGTGGGACGCAAGCAGGGTTAGTTCGTACCCGGTCAGTCGTGCGCTGGTCAGGTGTTGCGTCTTAGTCTGGTTCAAGAGGGTGTCAACAGCATGGGGCACTAATACCGTGAGGGAATTCGAGAGTACGATCCCCTCACTTTGTCGGATAGAGACAGCAGCGGCAGCTACGGCTCGAAGGCAGGCAGGCAAGGCTCTCGCTACGGGGTCAAGGGTGGCAGAGAAATAGGCACATGGTCGTTGCTTGGGGCCAATGGTTTGAGTCAGGACAGACAAAGCGCACCCCTCCCTTTCGTGAGTGTAGAGAGAGAAGGGCTTTGTGTAATCGGGGGTTCCTAGGACCGGTGCAGAACAAAGGGCGTCTCGAAGTTCTTTGAAGGACGATTGGCATTCGGGGGTCCAAGGGAGTGGGAAGGGGACATCTTTGGCTAGTAGGGAAAGTAGCGGCTTCACAATGAGGCTGAAATTTGGCAACCACTGCCGGCAGAAGGAGGTGAGGCCTACCAGGGAGCGGACTTGTTTCTGGGTCTTTGGGACGGGGGTTTCCAGAATGGCCTGAATCCGATCGGGTGTAAGCTTTCTCCCGTCTTTGGACAAGAGGTGGCCTAGGTAGGTGACCTGGGGTTGGCAGAATTGCAACTTCTTTTTGGAGACCTTGTGGCCATTTTCCGCGAGGAAGTGCAGGAGTTGGAGGGTGGCTGTGACTGCAAGTGGAGTGGTGTCGGCCGCCAAAAGGATGTCATCGACGTACTGTATCAACACCACTCCCTCCGGTAGCTGAACGGCGTCCAGCTGTCTCTTGAGGGCCTGGCTATAGATGCTGGGACTTTCTGTGTAGCCTTGGGGAGCTCTACAAAATCTATATGAGCGGGATTTTAACGTGAAGCCGAAAAGGTAGTGGCTGTCCGGGTGGATGGGGATGGAGAAGAAAGCGTTTTTGAGGTCAATTACAGTGAAGGAGGTGGCTGTGGAAGGAATCGGGGTCAGAATGGTGGCGATATCTGAGACTACAGGGTACTGGGGTACAACTACCTTGTTGACCTCTCGAAGGTCGATGATGAAGCGGTACGCTTTCTCATCTCCCTCGCCCTGCTTCTTCACAATGGGTAGGATGGGGCTGTTGCAAATATTGCTGACTACTTCCTCTACCACTCCTGCCTCTACCAGGGACTGAATAATCATTACCAATGCCTTCTCACCTTCGGGCGATATCCGATATTGTGGGAGTTTTGGGAGTATCGCATCTTGGCGAACAGTTATGCGCACAGGGTCGATCATCATTCGTCCTACATCAGCGTCCGTTTTAGCCCACAGATACAGAGGTAGAGAGTCAAGTAAGGATGCGTCAGCGTCTGAGATGGAAGACATGTGTAGTGCATGATGATGTCTGAGCAGGGTCGGGTTATCGTACAGGATGACCCGAACCCCGTCCTGTGAACACCTGATAGTAGCTCGGAAATGCTTTAGTAAATCAAGTCCCATAATGGCATCGGGGGTGTTGGAGGAAAGCAGAAACGTCGTGTCAGTGGGGTTACTGTCCAAGTCGAAGGAAACCGGTGCGGATAAAGGGTTAGTGGAGGGCGTTCCATCAAAGCCTATTGATGTTATGTGTGAGCCAGAGAAGGGTGCCCTTGGAATCAGTCGTTTAGATAACGCACTACGTGTCGCGCCAGTGTCTACCAGAAATGGAGACTTCGTACCTAGGACCTTAGCGGTGACGTAAGGACCTTGCTGGTCAACATAGAGCTCGACTGGATCCCTTCCTTGCCCTTGGCAGTCCTATGCAAAGTCGTGAGTGTTGTCGCAGTCAGACTGTTGGCACTGGTTCTGTCGGGGGCGGTCAAATGTGTTCGGTCTGCCAGGTCTGTCATTGTTGGTGTCGTGGGTGTGCCCTCGTCCCTGCCCTCTAGTTTTGGGGCCATTTGCCATGTCTCTTGTCTCTTTATTTTTAAGCATTTCCAGGAGGACCGGGCATTGAGACTTCCAATGACCAAATCCTTTGCAAAACGCACACTGGTTCTCATCGAGGTCTGTTCGTGGAGCGCCGGGTGTGGGTGTGCGGTCTCTAGGGGGTGCATTTGGTTGGTAGTTTCCTCTATACCGTTCCCTTCCTGTCGTCACTCCCTGTAATTGAGCAATCATCACTCGCTCTTTCAAGTCCTTTTTCTTTTTCTCAGTCGCCCTCTCGTTCTCGTTCTTTTGGTGTTCGTAATACTGAGCCATCTGAAGGATAGCTGCAGGTTTGGAGGCCCCCCAACTACTCTCGCTCGTCTGTAACTTTTGGGAGACCTCTTGCGATAGACCCTTCACGTAGTTTTGCACGAATAGGTGTTGTCCGGTTGCAGTGGTCATGTCTTGGCCACTGTAGTCGGAGAACACCGTCTCAAATCGGGAGAAGTATTCTGATACGTCTTCCTGGGGTTTCTGACGGCAAGCCGTGACTACCGACCAGTCTACCTTCTTCTCTGGGATCAATGTCTTGAGCTTCTGAACTATTTTTTCCGGGAGTTCCAGTATGTCTTTTACAGGTTTCTTTCTGGGCTCCCGTTGCCTATCTAGTTCACTGAGTTGATTCCAGGTATGTCCGAACAGATCTGTGTGGTCGGCTTTTCGGATTTGCTTCCACACATCAGCCGGCAGACATAACCCGAAAAACAAGTCAATGTCCGCTAGAGTCATTATGGTTGAGCCTAAGGCTGTACCTAGTTCGGTATAAAATGCGGTCGGGTTCTTTCTTAAATCGGTAGGGTTTGCCTAAAAGTTAAAATATCTTGCCGGTCCCATGGTTGATAAGCCCAGTTGTACACAACCCTCCCCTTTGCATCTGCATGGTTGATATCGTCGTTCGTTCCCTGACCTCGTGGGGGAACCCAGTAAGGGGCGGCTTCTCTGATAGGCATCATAGTGTTGCCTACTTCTGATGAGGACCCAGTCGTTTCGGGAACTGTAATCTTAACTTCCGGTTTTTGTTCCGTGAGGTGGCGGAAAACCTCAAGCGTTTGCATGAAGAGGTCCGCCGTGTCACGCTCGGCCTCGTCCCCAATATTGACTTTTCTATATAACGCTGTCAGTTTAGTAGGACCCCGATTCTGATACCTATCCTCATATGCGTTCAGGGTGTGGTAACTAAACCGTAAAATGAAATGCCGTCTGTGGCTACCGGCATGCGAATTGTGCATATCCATCGTATATTCTTCGCTCTCCTTCCGTTCTACCAGTGCCTTTGCTATCTTGTCAATTCCCTCTCGCTCATCTTTGCTCAATCTATTCAGTCTACCCGGTGGCTGCTTGCTAGTCTTGTGTTCATCTGATGGTATTTCTAATGCTGCCGGAGCGGAGGCAGTGAGGGCTGGGGCACTAGCTTCAAGGTTATTCTCATTTGCACTCGGAGCTGGCAAGTGCTGTACTAGGGGTTGGGAGGGGGCGCAAGGGGGGGCATATAGATGATCGGAGGACTTAGCAGCAGCTCATCGTTCGCCCGTTGTTTGGAGGTCAGCTCAGGATAGAGCGTAGAGGGGTTCCTAACAGGACACTGGCCTGTCGATTCAGATTCCTGTTTTTGTCTGGCTTTCTCCCTTTCTTTTATATCTTCTTCTAGTTTCTTAGCGGCCAGGTGGGCTGCCTTTCGTAACTCTTTTCCTATTCTCGCTTCTTCTCTTTTCTTTCGTTGTTCTGCTTCTTTGCGCCACATGCCGAAACTATCAAGCATAGTGGGCGTGGTTTTATTGTTACAAAGGGCTGTTTCCAGCACGTTTATTTTTGTGTCATCGAAGGATCCTATCAGTGGCCACTGACTTTCCTGATCCTTTTTAGTATATTTATTCCATAACTTACTATAAGCTACGGCGACTAGTCCATATTTTAAAAACATATCCTTATTAGGGGTGCCCTCCAGAGGAGCCGGATGATCCACCTCTAATAAGCGGTCCGGGCTGAACCAACTACTGACCAATGGGGAGAAGATAGGCATGACGGGTTACAACGGGGACAAAAGTCTGCACTACCTATCCTTCACTACTTTGTGAAGACTGGACAGAATATTTCTATTCTGCAGTATTCGCAAATAGGGAATACCCAAAGAGAGAACCAATATCGAACAATTAATGTCCGTTCAATCAAACAATCAGTGGCGAGAAAGAAATAGGCACGACGGGTTACAACGGGGGCAAAAGCCTGCGTTACCTATTCTTCACTATCTGCAAAGGAGGACAGAATACTTTTACCCTTCCCCGTTTGTAGACAGGGAATTCTCGAGTAAAACAATCCTCGAACAAACAATGTTCGGGCAAACAATCAATCAGTGGGGGAGAAAAGATAGGCACGACGGATTACAACGGGGGCAAAAGCCTGCGTTACCTACCCTTCACTGCCTGCAAAGGAAGAGAGAATACTTTTATCCCTCTCAGTTTGCAGACAGAGAATCTCCAAGAGAACCAACAATTCGGAGAGCAATACTAGTATTTTCCAATCAAACAATCAAATATTTCCTAGTTTGTCGTGTTACACGACCTTACCCGGACCGTATGGACAGTTTCTCGTCTTCCGCTTCCAGCGCCCGATCGTCCTCTATTCTCCGTAATTGCTGTGGCACTCCTGATGGTTCCCAGTCAGGACCGTAGATCACTCGAGAGAGGTCTGCTCGGAACCAGTGAAGTTCGGATGATCGGCTGCCAGACGAGGGTCTATCGGGCAGGAGCTCTTCCCGATCGTTGCAGTCGTTCACTCCGTCGTCGGGACCTCTCCCACTGGATCCACGTGTCGCTGATGGGCCCCACGTTTTGGATGCCAATTGATGAAAAAAAAGGGTTCAGGCAGATCAGGTCGTTTTACCCCTTTCTAGGTTTGCCCGGCGTTAGCCGCTTCTCACCCAACTCACGATTTACCAAATAAAGAGGCAGGCGCTGGAGATTGGAAGGCAGGAAACAGGAGTTTATTTCCGACGGAACGGAACACGTCAAATCAGACAACAGGGTATCTTCTCGAGGTGCTCTCTCAACATCTCTGAGGCCTGGCCTCTTATACACTGGTTTATTACTTTATTACATGCAACACATTCTTAGTAATGCTTTGAAGTACGGAGAAAGGCGTCTTTGGAATCCCCGGTTCAGGTCCGCTCCCACACATATCTACAGTAGGAGTCCCCACCCCTAATCTCAGCATGATGGCTATCGCGCAGCTGGGTATTCCGCTGGGAACAGAAATGCGGGTAATCGATCGGATCTAGGGGTGTGAGGGCATTGATTAATCCCCGCTCCTTTGAAGTGAGGCGAGGTCCTACTGTAGAGGCAGTAAACCGCATCTGTTGGGCTAAGTGATGGCCTGGGGTCGGGCCGAACAATCGGGCGAGGAGGAAGAGGTTATCAAAGGGCCTGTTTTATGAATGAGATGAAAGGGTGTGGGGGGTTCAGCGCGGGATGTGGCTCGGAGGCAGGGTCGCGCTGGAGGTGCGTTTAGGGCCAAGCAGGAGAGACCGGGGGCTGTCGAAGGGGGGGGGTGTGCTTGCGAAGCCGGGGTGTGAGGGGGTGAGACGCGCTGGCTATCGGCAGTAGGCAGAGGGATCATGGCATTCAAAAATGGCTGCTGCTTACGCGCACGCATGGATCCGAAAGGAGACAAGATGGCGCCGATAATGTTTACTTGTAAACAACAAGGGTTCCCTGTGAGAACAAATGAAAAACAACCCCTAGGTCAGGGAATAAATCAGTGGAGAAAACTACCATCAACCGGTTGATGTATATTCATTTTTTATGGAATGTATATTTTTAGCTATTTTATGTGATTGTAATAAACTTGTGTAACTATTTGGAAACTGTTCACTCTTAGTGTTGGTCCTTTCAATACCGTGTTATTATTTTAGAATTACTGCCTAGGTAGTTTTCTCCGCCGATAATGTTTACGCCACGATCTAGATTTTAACAATATTATAAAACCAAGCTCAAGTAAAATAACTCTGTCCAGGAAGTGAGTTAAGAACAAAAGCCCACCTATAAGAAACGTAGACCCAACCCTGTTGTCATTACTAAAGTAACCCGAGCTAAGACGTCGAGCCGCCCGCACTTATGGGCAGATTTACAAGCCCCATGCGACATTGTTGCGTCCCTTTTCCCATGTTAAAAGTGACGCAAACGTGGGGCAAGGGGCTTGTAAATCTTCCCCTTAGTCTTTCCGTACAGTACAGGCAAATCTCACCATTCGCAGACATAGTACGCGATTCTGATCTCGTGCCTCGTTACTTGTTCATGTTCAAGACGTAGCATGTTTTGGAATTCGCACATTCAGACCAACGCTACAATTCGCAAGTAGCAAACAATGTACTTATTTGGCACCCGTAGCAAAATCCCATTCTTTATTTGAAGCTAAAATCTCTGCCAATGTTTCTTATAAAGAATGATAAATATATCTTCAGGATCCTTAGACTTAATTCAGACAGGGCTGTCGAGGATCAGAGGGCGCCTCTCTGTTTGGACAGAGTGAAGTCAGCTTTATTTGTAGCTAAAGAACGAAGACCGCGAGAAACGAGACCCGCGGGTCCACCTTCTCCCGTCTCCCTGCCTTCTAGAGTAGACTGCCCAATCCCCAGCTCTGTCTTTACACTCTGTTTTACAGATGTGCTTCGGCTTTTGTTCGAAGATGCCCGGCCTTGTGTGCAGCACTCCCGCCCATACTCTGCCCAGTGCGGCAGCATCTTACCTTGAGCCCCGCAGCAGGCCCACAGTATCAGCAGGACGGAGCACCGCAGCACCTTCATACTGCAGCCGATCAGACTCGCCCGGTCCTTCCAGCTTCCTCAGCGCTTTGACGAAAGTGGGTTCAAATACCGCCTGGCATTGCTTTTAATCCGCGGTGCCAGGTGCTGCAGTTCAGGGGAACTCAGTTGCAACATCCGCGGGCAGAGGTCATGCAAACTTTACTTAGTGGGCGGTGAGAGCAGCCGGACCTCGCATTCCTGCGGTGTGCCGCCCCTCCGCCTATTCAAGGCCAATCGATTAGTCAATGAATAAAGACCCCTCGTCCACCAAATCTAGTCAGCAGTGTCTGTGTTTGAAGGATTAAACAAACGCCGTGGGTCGGATCACAAAACATTTCTAACTGGCGCCATTTCACGTCCTTTGTGGTACTATTAAAGCATTACTTGCTTCAAACATGCTTTAGCACTGTTATATGAAAGTGGCATTCGGGATATGGTAAAGTAGGATGAAGAGTTCTGCAGATTTGTAGTGTGGTATTTTGTTGTGGCAGTGATATGTTCTGTTTTGTGTTGCTGTACAATGTGGTTTTGTTGCGTAAAGTGGTAGTTGTGCTTTATTTAGACTATTTGTTGTGATGCACCTGGTTACATTTTAATTGTGTTGTTATGTTGCTTTGTTATGTTCCAATATCCTCTTTAGGTATGTTAAAAATGCTGCTACATTTCCAGCCAAAAGCAGCACATTGAAAGTTCATCTGACAAGCGACCAGTTACTGCTGTCTAATGTGTTACCCTAGTACTGCAACTACTTAACACACCCGTCTTAACGCTCCTAGTGCTTGCTTTATGTGACATGGCCACACTTATCTAAAATGAACTTTGATTTGCCATGAATGGATTTCTTTCAATTTCACTTTTATTACATTGGACCCCCCTCACGCCCTGAACTTCTTTCTTCCATTACAGAGTAAAAACACCCACTACGCTCATTAGGAACACTACCCGAGTCTTAGCAACGTAGGCATACAGTCGTAGCAAGGAGACAACTGAGGGAGAGGAAGAAAGTATGAGAAAGGGAGAGCTAGAAGGGAGCATAAAAGCAAGCGAAGTTAGATAATCTAATGGAGGGTGAGACGTGGTGGACGAGAACAGAGTGCAAATAGTTAGATGGAGGATATAATAGAATGGGTGGCAAACTTTCCACCTTCACTGGCAACGTTGCACAAGCAGAGACCCTATGCACAAACTGAGACATTTTGCATGTGCAGGAATACTTTGCACACTTGGAAACAATTTGCGTGCAAATACACATCTGAAGATGTTTGAAGGGACCCAGAGGGGATTATGAGTCACATTGTACATTTTTAGGCGTTTTATTCCATAATCTTTCCTCTAACTCATGCCCTTTTAAATGGTGTCACTCGGCTGCAAATGGAACATATGTAGTCTTATTACTGTGTCATACTGTATACAATTGTAAACTCTTTTACTACCTCCTATAGTGAGCATTGAAAGCTGTTATTGCCACCTTTAGCGAGAATAAGTATAGTGAAATAGACCTAAGGACTGAAACTCCAATGGTAAACACATTTAACCACGATAGATACTGCTGAGTGACCACCCACAGCCTCATATAGTTTATATAAGGATAAGTGTGGGTGCAAAAAACGTTTTCTCCTACACCCACCGCTGGTGCTGCTGAACTTCAGGGTTGCCAAATAGCATGGCTGCCTACTCTTGATTCCACCTCATTCGTCTTTTACCTACCATGAGACACCCCCAGCTAATTTATCACACTCTTGCAGGTTCTTTATCATCCATTTCTCCCTTTGCCACTATTTTTCCATCTTTCTCTTCCACCTGCTTTCCTCCTTTACTCCCTTTCTCTATCTTGTTCTGGGCTGTGGTGGCTGCTCCGCACAACCGCCGGATCAAATTAAGCACTAGAGTGCCTCAGGACTCAAAGAAAAGGTCTCACATTTTACTTCTGCTTTTTTTCCATTATATGCAAATATTGAAATACTAGGGAATGAAGGGAGGTCAGGAATATGTATCACACAGGTAGCAAGTGCTATTAAAATAACACATTGACAGGATCCCTAACAAGGTGAACAATTGACTGATTAGGGAAGAAAACACTAGTTTAAGATCTAATCTTGACTTTACCTAAATATGCTGGAAATAAACAATGAATCTAAAATCTGTCCAGGGACTACATTAACGTGATATTTCCCTGGGAGGGTGTTCTCTGAGCCCTTCCATCGTAATCACTGTCTTCTGTGCTATGGTCTAGTAGGCTAGTTGGAAACTTTAGAACCATTAAACCTTGTGTTTAAACCTGGACTTCCCAATTGGCTAAATTGGTGCTCTTGTACAACCAGCTTTAGAACTTACGCCTTTGTCCTAATTTTTTGACCATTATTGGAATGGTTTAAAGTCCGTCTGAAAGCTGTTAGTAAGGTTGTGGTAAACAAACAATACAAAACTGGAATGTAATGGCTTTTACTTCAGAGGGTTGAGGGCGGTGTCATGTGCCATGGTATAATCACCAAAATGTAATATGTTGGTAATGTAATAGCCTTTGAAACAAGCAGTACTGCATTAGAGATCTCCTTTTTTTCGTAAAGTGCTGCTGCTCCCTTGTCAACAATGTTAAAATTGGCATACGTCTGATTGGCATATTTAACTTACCTATAAGTCCCTAGTATATGGTACCACAGTGTACAGAGTGTCTGTAAGTTAAATGTCACAAGTGGATTCATTGGTCCTTGCACTACAGTGGCAATGTAAACTTGACCTGCCTGAAACCAGTAGCCTGGTTGTATAGGTGTTAACTGTAAATTTGACCATTTAAATATACTCCCTTTTAGTAGGCTTAACTCCTCCATTTAATATGAATACGTTCTCTCTACATTTACCTTACATGCCCACTAGGCAGGGTATTTAAAAGTAGGACAAGTAGAGGTTTAATATTAAACAACTTTACAGGGAAAAGATTCTATAGACTACTTTTACTGTAGAAGCGTTAGCTGTTCCATAGGAAAACACTGGGGTACAATTAGGACTGGTCGTATTTTCATTCACAACAGCTATACCTGGCTATTGATCCCATAATAAGAGCAAAACCCGTCCTGGGTTGCTTGTATTATGGCTCAGGAAGGACATAGACTGGCAGTTCCGGCTGGACTGCTCCCTTGAGGAGAACGGTCAAGGTTGATTTTCATATGGTAGGCCCAAACTAAGGTGGCATGATGGACAGAAACAATGAATTGGGATGAAGCTCTGAGTGATCACCAGTGGCTAGAATTAATTCAAGCATTCCAAACAACACTTTGTTATTTGATGCCCCAAGTGTGACGTGCATACTTAGACGTGGATCCTGTGCTTACTGTGCCACTGGAATCAAGCTATACCTTGTATCGTGTAGTTCCCACTAATCTGTAGGGTTTGCATGTTTGTTGGACAACATAAAATTTGGTTGAGGTTCCTACGCTGATTCCGGGCCCCCTAGCACTATATGTGAGCCTAGAGACCAGCTAGCTCACAGGGCCACCATAACCCCCCTACCCAAACAGGGTGCGATTGATTTGTGGCAACCACTGAACCTGACAACGCTGATCCCCCAGGGATCGTGGTAACAGATCTACAACCCTTTTGCTCGGTCACTCGTGCACTCTTGTTCTCATAGAAATATACAGAAAATGGTTGAAGTACTTAAAAACCTGCTTCTCTGAGTTGGGCCGTCCTGATCTGTTTGAACACCCGTCGGGAATTGGAAAGGGGGACATTGACCTAGTCAAGCAGACCTTTCTTCTGCGTAAGAAGGCTGTGAGGGAGGGTGTTGAGCTACATAAAGTAAGTGCAAGGAAATTTATTATGGTTAAAACCTGCCTGACAACAGAGCCTTACCTACTCGGCACTCTTAGCACTCACGATAAGTTTCTACTAACAAGATTCAGATTTAATCTGTTCCAGCATCTGCTTATCAGACCCAAAAATGAGAGTTTTTGTAAAAATCCAATATCCTGTGGCTGCGACGGAAAGTCTCCACAGGATATGTTGCATTTTATGTTTTTATGCAGATTTTATGAATTCCCGCGTAAACGCTTTTTAATTGCCCTTTTAAAGAAATTAAATTTTAATCAGATACGACCAGCCTTTTTATATTTACAATTGCTGCACAGTGATAGTGTCCTCCAAGTTCTTGAATTTTTAAAACTGTCTCTTAAATTGCAAATTTGTTTGGACCAATGAATGAAGTGATTATAATGAACTGGAGCTTTACGGTTGTAATGTAGACAGTCCCTTTAATATCTGCAATTATATTTTATGTATGTATTGTATGTCTATGCACTTTTATGGTTGAAATACACCGAATAAAGACTCTACTACTACTACTACTACAGAAAATAAACAATTGGACGTTTTTCAATACATTTATTGAACCAATGTTATTCTTGTTTAGAATACTTGTGCTGCAATAATCAGTAGACAGAAGCAGATGAAAGTGATTACAAGCACCAAAAGAGCAAATAGCAGATACAGTTCCACCATGGTGCTAAGACAGTGTATTTATGCAGGCATATAATACAAGGTAGTAATCAGACGTACTGCTACTATGCAATTCCTACTCTATGTGTACCTAGAGTGTGTGTAGGTGTAGAGGCAAAAATCTCCTCATGGGATGATCCAACCCCAATACCTGTCAGGAAAGAATGTAGGACCCAATCCTGGTCCCGGATCGGACTCCTCTCACGGAGATGTCAGACCTCTCAGAAGTCTCAGCATGCAGGAACCCTAGTGGTCAGCTGAAGTGCCTCCTCAGCTAATCCCCTGAGAGGATTATTTTTTATAATAAAAAGTATCCTTGCAATGTATGTATAGATTAGCAATGTTATGGATATGTAGATATCCCTGTCACTCGTGGATGAAGATAGAACAACATTTGTAAATTGTGCGTAAAAGCCTTGCACGAGGCATCGTGATAATATTGTGCAATGCCAGATGTGTAAAAAAAAGTACTTTGAGAGAAACTAATCCAACATTGTCACACAAGTGAATATGTGAAAAAGGTCACAACAATAATGTAATTGTGCAAAAAAGAGGACAATGTAAGAAAATGTGCAGCTTTGTTACATGAGCCTAACTCTGGCACATAACACCCACTCCTCATACTAAAGGTCGACCTAAATAGTCATCTTAAAAAGGCAGCAGGCTATATAAAAATCAAACTATAAAAAGTTCCAAAACCACTTTTAAAATCATCGAAAAGCAAGCTCCCCCTTTAAAGTACTCATAAAAAGCAATGTAAAAGGCATTATACTGTTTGCAACACAAGCACCCAGAAAGCCATGGTGCCTAAAATAAAAATCAGAAAATATTATGTTGATTTGTCTTGTTAAAAAACAGGCAGAATATTTCCAACAAAACGGAAAAGCCAATTGTTTATGTGTTGCAAGTGGTAGTTGCAACATTGCTGTTGCTCGCAACCGCAGTCAACTTTCCCAGAGGCGTACCTCGAAGCAGGTTTATGGAGCAAAGGTGGTTCCATTCAAATCCCACAGCAGCTGCCGTGGGAGGGACTATTTCATATTAGCATTCCACAGGGCCGGTATCCAATTTACTAGGCGCTAAAGCATCCCAGGGTGGCTCAAAGAATGAATTTATCAGCAAAGGAATACGCTGAGGACAACTATACCCATGGGCCTTTAAGGGGTCCATTAGTACTTCAATGTCCAATGTTGCAACCAATTACAATCCGAGACAGAAATCCAGTGAGCATTTATGACTGCACAGCAGGCAGTGGAATACAGGTTGTACGCAGTGAAACCACACAGGCCTGAACGATAAGAACCGGTGCTCATTCAGTTCTCGAAGCAGAGGTGTGCTGAAGCAGTGTATCATGAGCTCCCAGAATTGCAGCACAAGCGTTGCTGTTTCCATTCCTGTTGGAACTGGGACATCCATTGCGTAGTGGAAAAATTAAAATCAAACTTCCCACAACAAGTAGCAGGACAAGCGGGAGACCTCCAAAAAACGCTTCTCTACACAGAGTGTATGAAAGATGGAATAACTCAGAAAATGATCTGAAAGGGGCTAATCATTCCAGAGCCAATACATAAAAAAAGGTGCTCTAATCCCTTTTTTATCAGACATTTTAACCCCTTCCACGCTCATGACGAGCTGGGCTCGTCATGGTGTAGCCTCCTCGCACGCTCATGACGAGCCCAGCTCGTCATGAATAATGGAAAATGGAGGATCCCAGCACCGGGGGGGAAAACGCATAGCAGCCAAGTGGTTAAAGATACAGTGGACAGTTCCCCAAAATGCAGTTCCATTCAGAAGCAGGAAAAAAACAGTCCCAAACCATCCACAGGACCAGAATTAGTATTCCGACTGTAATCTAGAAATATAACAAGGGACTAACAAAGTATGTCTTTTTCAGCTAAAGATAGAGAGCACGCACTTGTAGCTTGAAAGGAAGAGGCTGCAGCGGTGGTATTTCAGATTCCGTTGAATTTGATGAGAAGTCGTCACAGTCCACGAAATAGCCTGACGCTGTTCGGTCTTTTTTTGGCAGCTCTGCAGGTTTTGAAGAACTGGGAGATGATTCACTCTTTGGCATATTCACATAGATGTCGTTAATATTTCAAATTGAAAATTTTGTTTCTGTATTAGTTGACTGTACAGTTGTAGCTGTTGCAACAGGAAGAAGAAATACTTTGTTGTTGTTTACTGTTTCTCGCTGGAGAAGGGAATTTGTTTTAGTTAATAAAGCCTCCATCTGAATTTACTCAAGGGTAGCGAGAGGAGTGAGGTGGCTACTTAGGAGTCCATGTGACATACGTTTGAGAAACGGCCACATAGTGTGGTTTAATCAGATCAATAGGGACAAACCTTTGGTCTCATCTAGCGGCAAGGGGTGGAAGAGGTACAGTTCTGGTAACTTCAATAGCCAGGACATTTAGAGGAAGGCCCAAATTCTTTTTTTGTCCACAATTCTCTACCTGACCAGATCCCCAAAATTTAGGCCCCAACTGAGTCTTGCCGGAACAACCTTCACTTCTCCAGTGGCAGTGACTTTTACTTGGACATTACTTTGGTGTCCTGGAATTCATTGAGTTTCTGTAAAACAGCCAAGCGTTCATTGATGTCAAACGGTGTGTCTGCCACCACTAAGCTGACATTATCGAGGTCTATGATGCACATTCTCACCCCAAACAGGATTTCATATGGAGTACGATAACCCACGTTTTTTCTTGGCAAGTTTTTCAGTGCTCGCTGGATCCCATATAGAGGATGAACCCAACTGCGACCTGAACCTAGTAACCTTGTTGTTAAGGATTGCTTTAAAGCATGGTTTTTCCTCTCAACTACCAAATTACTCTCAGGATGGTTGGGGGAGGTGTACCACAAGGTCACACCCAAACTTCCCATGGCTTCTTTGTAAGCCCAAGAGCTAAACGGAGACCCTGGCCGAAATGTTGTGTGCCAATTGCATATGTCCAGATAAAGTCTTCCAAATCCTTGATAACAGTTCGGGTGTCAGCCGACCGCTTTGGCCATACCAACAGGAATCTGGAGCATGAATCTACTGTAATGAAGATGTAATTGTAAGGCCAATCTGATTGTGAGGGGCCTCATTGATCTAAATAGACACAAGCTAAAAGCTTGTTTGAAATCGATGTGCTACGGTTGAGCCCTTCATCTGCTGGCAGATGTCACATTTGAGGACAAAGTCCTTGGTCTGTTTAGTAAGACCTGGCCACCAATAGGGCTGCTTTAGTAACAAACCTGTAGCAGTAATCCCTGCATGTGCTGGAACCCAGACCCTCATGTGCTGTTAGTATTAACTAGGGGTGTGCGTAGTTCGTGAAGTAGCTTTACGCGTAGCTACGCAAAGTGCACTTCGCACTACGCGAGCTACGCGTAGTACTATTGTGGCATCCTGCTAATGCAGCTTGTTGCCAGGTTGCCACATGCATTAGAATGCTCTGTACAGGTACTAAAATGGTTTAGTTTAGAGTATCCAGACAGTTAAGCTTGGACCTTGCTACTGGTGACTGTTTGTCCTGTGGATGGGATCCTATTCTACAATAAATACTTATTTTACCTACAACATACCATTGTACATCTTTACATTGGCGACGAGACGGGATTTGTGAAGAAAAGAAGAAAGGATCTCAACAAGGATATCTCCTATTACTTCATTTTGAAAATTCATGAAAGGTACTGTCATTTTAAACTTTCAAACTAATACTTTCAAGCTTTTGAAACATTCAGCCCTTCATGGATTAAGAATTTTTTTTGACAACTTCTACTTATTTATATATCCTGTGAACCACTTTTAAAGAGATATTGTGTCTAACTTCTGTGAACAGCACTCTTTTCATACAAAGAGAAGTTTTGGGCTGATCGCTAGTCGGTGGAGTTTTGGGAAAAGCGCTTTACTTTGCTTCTTTTGACAATTTCATTCACTCCATTTGGCAGTGTTTCCCTGCGCAGCACCGTTTGGCAGTGTTTCTCTGCGCAGCACCATTTGGCAGTCTTTCCCTGCACTGCACACACTTGCTCGCCTTGGTGATTTTAAGCGCAACGTTCACTTGCTCAGTTTTTGTCATTTTAAGCGCTCCCGACCTGCCCGTACACAATAAAAAGTAAACAACTCAACATCCGCCCTAGCATCGGCATCTTTTGAAAAGCTTACTGTGCCTTCTGCTCGAGCGCAACGTTCTCCCTCACTCATGGACGCCATAATTCCACCGGAGCTCCACAGTTCTTCCTCACAGACAGCCTCCTGAGTAATTGTCATCACGCAGGAGCGTAATGACGTATTTACGACGACGTGGCGGCCATTTTCTTGACGATTATTATCAATTTATTTCCACAGCAGCACATTCATCACGAATTTTGTCAAATTTCACTCTGAAGTGCCTCTCTGTTCAAAGAAATATCGCGCAACAGCAGGTATCAAACTGCGTGAGAAAAGACACTGAGACTGTTTTTTTTTTTCTTTCTTCTTTCAAAAATATTATTTTAATCTGTACACCATTTATACTTTCTAAATGTCTTCATAATCTCATATTTTATCACCAAATATAGAAATTACAGTAGCCATTCATTATTACTGGTCTTGAAAAAGATCCTTAATGTTATATTGTTTGACATAACTTTTGCATTAACATTGTTATATTTTATGTAAAGTTGGCTCAGTCCACATAATGCAGAACATCACAGCTCCTCCGTTCTTCTTACAATCTCCTGGAGATCCTCCCATTAGATGGAAAAAGTGGTGTAAAGTCTTTGAAAGATATGCAAAAGTTTGTGGGGTCAACTTAAGTGCGGAAAGGAAAACAGCTTTATTATTACACTGTTTAGGGTCGGAGGGCCAGGAGGTATTTGAACACCTTCCAGAAATACAAGATAGGAATCTAAACGAGTATGAAATTTGTATAGCAATGCTAGACAAACATTACCTTCCGAAAGTATCTACTATTTTAGACAGATATCATTTTGGTCGAAGATTACAACTTGAAGAAGAAAGCATAGAGAACTATATAACTGCCCTAAGAAAATTAGCATCATCTTGCAAATTTGCTGCCTCTATTGATGAAAGAATAAGCGATCAGTTCATGCTGGGATGTAGCATTGAACGTGTTAGAGAAGAGTTATGGCAGAAAGATGAGCCTGATTTAGATGATGTGATTACCATAGCAAAAAGGATTGAACATTCTATTAAATGTGTAGAGGTCATAAAAAAGAATGGTGAAAGCAAAGACAAAAGTACTGTTAGTCTTGTTAAGACCTCGAATGTAACTAAAGAAAATGCTAGCCAGAGAAATAGTATGAGAGATGTAACCAGTAACAAACCTCTCAATGGTAAACCAGATAAAAAAAATTGATTTTGCGCAAGTGAAATGCTTTAGATGTGGCAAAATGGGACATTTTGCAAATGACAGACAATGTCCTGGATAGTAAGCCACTTGTGTCTGTGCAAAAGAAAGAGACATTTCACTGTTGCTTGCAAGGGGAGAGAGTACAAAGGCAAGGTTAATGAGATTTTTTATGATTTTGATGACACAAGTGAATGTAATGAAAATGCTGACTGTGGCCAAGTTTTGGTCCAAGTAGTTTTTGGTCCCCAACCAAAGAATTGTCCTATTGATGAAATTTGGGTTAATGGTCATTCCATTAAGGTATTATTTGATTCAGGTGCCAAAATCACCATTGTGGCAAAATAATTTTATCTCAAGTATTTACAAGGGAATATTAAGATGTTTCATCCGGATATAAAACCACTTGCATATGGTAGGAAACCTATAGAGCTTTTAGGGTACTTCCTAGGAAACATTGATTACAAAGGGAGACTCACTAACTCGAAAATTTATATTTCACAAAAAGGAGACAATATTTTGAGTTGGTTTGATCAAAAAGATTTAGGAGTAATGTTAGATCCCAATTCCTCCCCCCCATCATCTTGAAGGATCTACCCTTTGTCAACACCAATACTGTCAATGTAAATCAAAACTGTGATGAGTTCTTTTTCAGAAAAGTAAAAAAAGGGTTTTCCTAATGTTTTTACTGAAAAGTTAGGTTGTTTGAAGAGCTATGTTCATCACATTAGGTTGAAGAAGGATGCCGTACCTGTTTGTTGTAAAGTACGTACTGTTAGAGATCAAGTTAAAGCAGAATTGGGAAAATTGGTCAAGGAGGGCATCATAGAAGAGGTTGAAGCAACCCAATGGGTCGCTCCAATTGTAGCCGCCAAGAAATCGGATGGCTCTCTTCGTTTATGCATAGACCTTAGGGAGTTGAATAAAAGTGTGGTGGTAGATCACTACCCTTTACCTAAAATTGCAGACATGTTAATGTTATTAAAGGGGGCAAAGGTCTTTAGTACGGTGGATTTGAGATCCGCCTATCACCAAATAAGACTTGATGAAGACTCCAAGGATCTAACTGCGTTTGTAACACCATTTGGCACATTTCGCTTTGTGAGACTTCCGTTTGGGCTGGTGTCAGCTGCTTCAGTTTTTCAAAGAGCCCTGGAAGGTGTCTTAAAGGGTTTAAAAGGTGTGAGGGTGTATCAAGATGATATCCTGATTTTTGGAAGTTGTGATGAGGAGCATGATCAAAGACTTGTTGGTGTTTTAAAACGTTTGTGTGAATCTGGTCTGACAGTAAAATTGGAAAAATGCAAATTCAAAAAGAGCTCTATAGATTATCTTGGCCACACGATCTCAAAGGATGGTATTTCACCGAAAGCTGGCTTGATCAATACCATGATGAAGATGTCTTCTCCAAAGAACAAGGAAGAATTGATTAGCTTTCTAGGTATGGCGGAGTACTATAACAAGTTTATATGTGGTTTTGTTTCTTTGTGTGTTAGCATGAGATCATTGTTGAAGAATGGATCTGAGTTTGTGTGGAGTGACAAGTGTGACAAAGAATTCATCGTTCTAAAAGAGAAATTGAACAATGCCCCCAAATTGAATAGTTTTGATCCTGAGAGGAGTTCTATTCTGATAACAGATGCAAGCTTAAAAGGGTTAGGGGCAGTTTTAACACAGAAAGTTGAAGGAAGTGAGGTAGTCATCTTGTTTTTGTCAAGAAGTTTGAAGGGTCCAGAGCTGAGGTATTCTGTAGTGGAACGTGAAGCATTAGCGGTTTATTGGGCTGTGAAGAAGTTAAAAAACTTCTTGTGGGGAAGTACTTTTGAAGTGAGAACTGATCACAAACCGTTATGTAAGATCTTAAAAACCAAGGGGCAGATTTATGAAGGCCTTGCGCCGCCGGTGCGTCATTTTTAACATGGAAAAAGTGACGCACCGGCGGCGCAAGGCCTTCATAAATCTGCCCCCAAAGGCATTGATGCTGTTTCCAGTAGAATTACAAGATGGGTTGTAGGAATACAGGATTATAACTTTGAGGTCAAGTATCTACCAGGTGTTGAGAATAAAGTAGCTGATGCCTTATCTCGCCTTGTTTCTCAGGAAGATTTAGATCTGGAGCATGATTGGGAAGGTGAAGATGAGATAGTTTGCGCAGTTGGTGAGAGCGTCATTGATAAGTGTAAATGGTTGGAAGCTTCACAAGAAGATTTGAGTCTAATAGAAATTTTGAGATTGATTAAGGTTGGATGGAAGGTCAAGCCAAAAGATGGTGACATTTTGGAGAAGTTTTGGCATGTTAAAGACCAGTTGTCTGAACATGACGGTTTACTTGTCAGAGGCACTAGGTTGGTTCCTCCAATATCTATTAGGAGTGAGCTCATTTCACTAGCTCATAGTGGGCATATGGGCATTTCAAAGACAAAGGAGAATTTGAGGTTGTCGTACTGGTGGCCCAGTATGGATTTGGAAGTCGAGAGGAAAATCAGGGACTGCATGGAGTGTGCTTTGAGTGAGAAGGTAGCGAAACCCAAAATCCAGCCCATGATTATCAGAACACTTCCAAACAGGCCTTGGGAAGAAGTTGGCTTGGACATTCTTGGGCCTGTATACTCAGCAGGGTCTGAATGGTATGTTCTAGTTTTGATAGATTTCTTTTCAAGATGGCCAGAGATTGCCATCACTCGTGGCATAGAATCCAAGCATGTAATAGTCTTTTTAGAAAAACTTTTTGCTAGGGAGGGTATTCCCAACATCATTTTCACAGACAATGGGAGTCAACTTGTCTCTAGGGAGATGGAATTATTTTTGTCTAAACATGGTATAAAACATAAAAAATCTTCTTTGTACCACCCAGAGACGAATGGCACCGTGGAGAGATTTAACCGCGTACTCAAAGAGACAATTAGAATGCCTAAATCTGCAGGCTCAGATTGGAGATCAGATATTTTTAAAAAGGTTAAGCTTTACAAGTTATCACCACATGCCACAACGGGTAAAACACCGTTTGAGCTCTTCAGGAGTAGGTGTCCCAACACTTTAGTTACTCCACCTTGGGTAAATGATTTACATCTGAAAGTATCAACTGGAAGTGATGAGTGGAAGGTAGGTCAGGAAAGAAAGCTACAAGCTAGGAAGAGAATTCATGATTTGAGAAATTCTGTAAAACAAATGGTGGTACATGTGGGTGATTGGGTCCTCATAAAAAATCCATGTAAGAAGAACAAGATGTTATCTGCTTCATTTTTGAAACCTATACAAGTTATCAAGGTTTTCGGTAATGCCATTAAAACAGCTGATCATCGCATTTGGAACTTGAACAGGGTTGTGGTGATCAAGAAAGACTTTGTTGACAACTCTAAGTCTCCTGTGTCAAGTTCTTCATCTACAGGTACCTCATCTCATCGGGCCCTGATTGGTCCTGTCATCGAGAAGAAACCTTCAACAGGTACCTCATCTCATCAGGCTGTGATTGGTCCTGTCATCGCGAGGAAATCTTCAAGGATTACACGTGTACCTACTCATTTGAATGATTTTGTAAAATAATGTTTTTCTGTTTATTGCTATCTGTTATAGGAAGGGAGATGTGTGGCATCCTGCTAATGCAGCTTGTTACCAGGTTGCCACATGCATTAGAATGCTCTGTACAGGTTCTAAAATGGTTTAGTTTAGAGTATCCAGGCAGTTAAGCTTGGACCTTGCTACTGGTGACTGTTTGTCCTGTGGATGGGATCCCGTTCTACAATAAATACTTATTTTACCTACAACATACCATTGTACTTCTTTACAACTATGCAAACTGCGTAGCAGCATGTTCGCACTGTGCAAGATGTCGTTTTCAATGATTGCACAGTGCGGACAAGCATCCGGCACTGTGCAATAATTGAAAACGGCATCTTGCACAGTGCGAGCTATACTTTTCTGCCGCTCGAGTAGATTTTTACTCGAGCTGCAGCTTTCTCAACGGGGACTGGTAGTTTCTCATCGCGAGCGTCGCGAGCATGCGCGACCACTCGCAACAAGAAACCTGACCTCCTCGCATTGAGAATCTCGCCGGGAGGTTTATTTGCCATGTTCGCGATCGGCAACTTGATGTTGCTGATCACGAACAAGGAAAAAGTCTCGCGAGGATGTCATTTTACTTGCTCGCGGTCACCAACTTGACGTTGAGGACCGTGAGCAAGCAAAAAATTACAGCTGCACTATGCTACGCCACGCTACGCATGTTTGTACTGTGCTACGTGCAGTTCGCGTAGTGTGAAGTTGCGCAAACTTCGCAAACTCCGCGAGTGTAGCGTAGTGCTTTGCCCAGGGTTAGTATTAACCCCAATTTGCGATCAGTGTTTGGTATAACTCTATTCCCCACTTCTGGAATCTGAGCATACAGTATGTTTTCTGCATCTAACTTGTCGTTGCGTGCAGCATTGACAGTTACAATGATGTCTATGTGTATTCTCATGCTAGAATGAGTGAATGCAGCAGTGGCAGCAGTGCAAACTGTGGCCTTAGCGGTTTCATCAGCCATGGAATTCCCTGCAACATAAAAGCCAGCACATTGCTGACTCAATGTGTGAATTCCATGAGCCCATAGCAAGCATTCTTTCAGCTTTGCCACCTGTTCCCAAAGTACCTTGTGCTTGATTGTGCAACCCTTGGAATCTCAAAATCTATTTTGGCCCCAATAGTGAAGGTATTCATTATATGACTGGACACAATAATACAAATCACACACTATAAGTGTGGTGAATCAATGATCCGTATGTTGTAGTGCCAGGATCAAGGCTTTGAGTTAGGCCAATTGCGCTGTACAGTCAGTCAGTCAAACAAGCTTTATTCGACATAGTCATAAAAGCATTACAGATAAAAAATGTATTATATAAAAATAGAATTACAATTTACACAGAACTTTAAAACAAGAAATTCATTATGGTAATAATTAAAAATCATCAGTTTAAGATACATCAAGTATTCAGGTATAAAGTGCATTTTCAATAACCTATCCCTTTACATTTTTGTTTCTAATAATCCAGGCCCATCCCAAAAATTTCGCCACAGCGATGTATATTACAGGGCTTGGGTTTGTACAGATAATTCTAGTAGCCACAATTCCACTCCGAGTGCCTAACAATTTAGCCATTGGTCGCAGCCAAACTCTGCCTGGAGCAGAGTAAGCCGGACACACAAAGAGTAGGTGACTAACTGTTTCTTTGTGATCTATTCATAAAAGGGGGTGGTGATGGACAGAGTATCTGAATTAAGCAGAACACTCCTACCCATGTCAAAAGATCAGGGCTTGATCCATCACCGTTTTTTAGCTCACTGCACCATCCCAGCTCAGAACCTGGCTACATGAAAATTAGTCTGACCCTGGCCCAGTGCATCATGGGAACAGGGCAGACCAAACTACCAAGCCAATTCTTTACGGGAAAGGAAACAAGCTTCCGGGGACCGGTTTCTGGCATTGCAGCCGTCTTCGGCCCGGCTTGCTTGAATCCTAATGGTGCAATGAGCAAGGGACTCACATCTGAGTATACCCTACCACACTTACACAGGGTCTTTGCGACGTGGTTAATGTAGAGGGGGAAGGAGAAGAGGGTAGGTGCTAACACGCAACCTTGGCGCACTCCTCTCTCTACCGGGAACTGATTAGTAACATGCCCAGGGGGGCCCCATCTTATCTGGGGCATAATTATGCTCATGCAATTTGATAATCAGGGAAAGAAGAGTGGGGGGCATGCCCATGTCATTTAGGACAAACCAAAGGTTGGACCATGGTACAAGATCGAAGGCTGCCCTCAAATCAATGAAGGCAGCATACAGGCTACCTCCCCCAAGTTGAACAACCTTCCAATAAAGCATTGCAAAATGTAAGACTTGGTCGACCGTGCTTATGCAGGCTCTAACTCCTGCTTGGAGGTGGGACAAGATGTTCATCTCCCGCTCCCATTCATGGACTTTATTTACTACCAGTCTACCGTAGATCTTCTGAATAGTATTGATTAGACTGATCGGGTGATAGTTGCCTGGGAGCGATTTGTCGCCCTTTTTGAAAACGGGGATTATTTCCGCCCCATTCCAGGACTCGGGTATTGGGGAACCGCTGGCTAGCATGTTTGCCGGTATTAGTATGTACTTCCCCCAGAGTTCTCTGTTGTTTAGGAAGATGTCAGCTGGGACACCATCTATACCTGGCGCCCTTCCGGGTGTGATAGAATCTAATGCGTGTTGGATGTCCATGATAGTAAACTCATCTTCCGTGCAGGGGGTACATACAATCCCTTCTCTCTGTTCTGCAGGTAATTCCAGCCCTTTAGCGTATTGGGGCCTAAAATGAGTTACCCAGTCATCCTGGGCTACCCAATTTTGGGGTTTTTCTGGGCGGCCTTCACAGCCCCATTTCAACAAGTCCCAGAATTGCTTACATTTTTTGGAAGAACTTGCCTCCTTAAGCTCCTCCCACCTTTTTACATCCCAGGCACGCTTAGATTTTTGGATGGTAGTTTTATACGCGCTCCTGGCTGAGCGAACACTGGCACTGGATTAGTTTTTAATGGCCTGTCCTAATTCCAGCCGTGCCTTTCTGCATTCTTTATTATACCACCTCGGAGATTTATCGGTCGTGGGTTTTGTTCAGGTTATTTGGTTTAAAAAATAAACCTTTTATTTGCGAGAAAAGGGTTTCATGGACCTTATTTACGCTTTCTCTCTCTGGGGTAAAAGGTTCGGCATTGGAGCAGGCACTCAATTCCATGGTGGCTTTCTGCGATTGTTTAAAATAAAGTCAATGTTTGATTGGCTTTGGGCAACTTTGGCCCACTTCAGGTGGCGCATATCGTTTGCCAGTACAACGGGTTGAAAGCTTCCTTTTTTTGGATCCTCTGTTGTTAGTGGGACTTCCCAGTAAGAAAAGATCATGCATAGGGGATTGTGGTCACTCTCAAGGCAGTCAACAACCATCATATCCACCAGGTGGTGCCTTACCTCAAGGTGGACTAGTATATAGTCAATTCTACTTTCTCTTTTGCCGCTCTTGAATGTGACAGCACCCATCCTGTCTTTCGGGGTCCTACCATTGGCTGCCCTTAGTCCTTTGTTCAGACAGATTGAGTTAATCTGGATCACCAGGTCAGTCCATCTTTTTACTGGGTTCAATTCTAGCTTGGGACCCCCACTGGCTATCTTGATCGTCTATAAAATAAGAATCGTCACCCGATAAGGGTTCAAAATGTACATTAAAATCTCCAGTGATAACCAGCCGTGAATGTGGGGAGAATTTTTCAATGAGGCCTTCAAGGGCAGCAAGGGTGTCAGACTTCCGCCCCCCCGTGCTCCTAGCATACACATTGTAGATGTATAGGGGTTTGGCTCGGTTAAGTGCTAGGGAGAGAATCTGTATATCCTTGTGATTGGAGGTGAGCTCCTTTACACTGATCCCAGAATCCTGTTTGACCCAGATAGTTAGTCCCCCCGAGGGTCGTCCCTTATCGCTTTTTTCGGCGGTGACACTAAAGTTTAAATTCCTGGGAAATACTGTGGGTCAAGGAGCCACGTTTCTTGGAATATACAGATAGTAAACTGACTGACAAACAAGGCCCATTCTGGGCTTTGCACCTTGGTACTCAGCCCTGCGATGTTCCATGACATAATCGAGTCGAATGTATCAAAATCTGTCAGAGAGCTTACATCTGGGTTCAGGTTTGATGGACTATTCTCCCCATTGTGCACCCCTGTTTCTAGTAAAACACGTGGTTTTCCTGTGTAGGTGTCCTGCGATGCAGTTACTTCAGGATTCAGGTTTATTTGGCTATCCTCCCCATTATGCGCTCCTGTTGCTAGTAAAGCACAAGGTATTCCTATGTGGGTGCCCTGTGGTGCAGTTAAGATAGGTAATGATGCATCGTCACCGTATTTGTAGTTGGTACCATCTGGGGTTAGTCAGTCATTTAATTCCAGGGAAGACCCACCCGCTCTTACCCCCTCTGGTAGGGATCTCATTTCTTTTAGCCACTGTTGGGGGGGTGAAGATCTAATTTGAATGGCTGAGTAAGCGGGGGAGCAGGACCTGAACTCCAACAATATCAGATTTTGTGCCATGTTTGCATTTTTCAATGTGAGTTCTATACAGTCAGCTCCGTATCCTGGATGCGAAAGCCTGGTGGCCCTAAGGATATCTTCCCTTATCACTGATCGGCATCCTCTGGTATGTCTAATCCAATGGATAGCCTTGTTTGTCAGTGAGTCTTTAGTTTCCAGGTCCTTTCCTAGGCTTATTTTTGGGACGTTCACCAAATTAACTTTAGATAGATCAGGGGGTGTAGGTCGAGGCAGGAAAGGACATCTGCCTGAATAATTTTTTGGGGTATACCTAGCAGTGTTGGGGATATTGATAGGCCTAGCATTGAGCTTTGCGTGCCCATTTTTTTCAGCTCTATCGGGAGATTTAGATTTAGGTATTTTCACAGGGAGGGCCTTTACTATCACCTCAGTACCTTTACCTTGTTTGCTGGGCGGGATGTGCGCTTTAACCAGAGTACTGCCCCTAGGTTGCTGCATTGCTGGACACTGAGCTTCTTCCTTTTGCTTCTCCACCGTACCAGTGCTCAGCAGTTTTATAACAGGGTTACAAGAGGGGCAAATGTTCGCATTAGTAATTACCTTGTGCACTTTAGAGGTTAAAATGTCAACTTTATCTTGCATGCAATGTATAAAGCTACATAAGCGGTTCACAAGGCTGCATAGCTCAGAAATGTCATTCCCAGTTCCAGAAATGGGTAAGTACAATTTAGCTTCCAATCCCTTCCCTTGGTAAGCATCAGATGGTATTTGCTGAGTCAGAGGGACCCCATTCTCCTTATCAGAACAGTCAATATCAGTAAGAGGAAGATACCTATTTGAGCACAATACAAAAGGATCAAGCGGGCAAGGGGATACATTTTCTGCCTCAATGTCTACTATGGTTAGCCCATCGTTTGAAGCATCCCCTGTAGACTCGTCAATATTCTGATTAGACCTTTTCTTCAAAAACATCCCAGGGACAACTGTTACACCCCGTTTGCCTTTTTTCTGCGTTGAGTCAATTAGATCTTCCCCATTAATCTCTCTCTCTCTCTCTAGGTAGCTTGGATGTGAGAATGAGGCTACAGTCCTCAATAAGTTCTTCGATGCGTGACATTACACAGTTTTCTCCCGAGTGTTTGGGTGATTTTGTGGCTTTCTTAGATTTTCTCCTTTTTACCCGGGTGCTTGTCCCGTCAGTAACACCATCCATACATTTCCTCTTCCCCATTGCAATTAATCGTAGAGAGACAGTACCTTTAGTGGTGGTGGGGCGATGATGATGTATATGGCGGGAGACTCTCCGTGGTCTTATGGAGGCAGAAGGCGCAGCGGGAGCGTCAGAGGCATGCCGGGGCTGCTGGGGGATGTAGTCCCCGGTGCTCGCGGTGTTCGCATTGGCCGTTTCCCTCACGGCGGGACTCCAAGGCTGGCCGTTTCCCTCACGGCTCGTCAGCACCTTCGATGGTCCAGAAAAGCTCCCCATGGGCCGCTCAACCCTCTGTGGTCTTATGGAGGCAGCAGACGCAGCGGGAGCGTCAGAGGCGTGCCGGGGCTGCTGGGGGATGTAGTCCCCGGTGCTCACGGTGTTCGCGTTGGCAGTTTCCCTCACGGCGGGACTCCAAGGCTGGCTGTTTCCCTCATGGCTCTTCGGCTCCCTCGATGGTCCAGAAAAGTTCCCTACTGGCCGCTCGACCCTCCGTGGTCTTATGGAGGCAGCAGGCGGAGTGGGAGCGTCTGAGGCGTGCCGGGGCTGCTGGGGGATGTAGTCCCCGGTGCTCGCGGTGTTCGCGTTGGCCGTTTCCCTCACGGCGGGACTCCAAGGCTGGCCGTTTCCCTCACGGCTCGTCGGCATCCTCGATGGTCCAGAAAAGTACAGTACCCAAGGGACTGCTTGCAAGTCTTTTCTGGATGGAATTCCCCAACATGCATGCCCCGCTTTACAATTTCACATGCTGCGGGACATTGGAGTCTTGTCCCTATGGCAGGCTGAGCAGTCCCAACAGTGTAGATGATGTAATCATATTTGTTTAGCAGCAATATTTTATGCGGCCGAGGATGTTCTTGTTCATATTGCAGAAATGCTAGTGTTTGTAATGTAGAATCAAATCTGTAGTCTACGTCGGTTGCGGTGAGAGAGTTAGCCCATTTCATCCATTGTGGTTGTAATCCTTCAGCATTTGGAAAGCTCGCTTTTGTAACAGATTCAAAGGCCGGTGCCAGGGTAACCAAAATTATGCATTTTCCCTAAGCTAGTGCTCTCTCTCTCTCTCTGTCTGTCTGTCTCTCTCTCTGTCTGTCTGTCTCTCTCTTTCTCTCTCTCTCTCTCTCTCTCTCTCTCTCTCTCTCTTACTACAGCAGTCTGTGCGGCTGTGAGATTTGTTCTATAGGTGCAAAAAGCATTTCAGCGTTTTTGTACAAATGTGATTTGCCTTCACTTTACAGCTCATATCCTAAAAATAGGACATTGAGAATGGCAATTTTTTATTTTTTAAATTAGATATGTAGCCCAGGTGAGCAAACCCCAGAATTATACGGTCTACTCTGCCCATTGATACATCACAAGTCAGGTATATATCATATACATAAGATAAAGCCTATTCATCAAAAGTTTGAAGTAACTCTGTCACTCTGGATGAAAACAGCCCAGAGCTATTCTTGTACCCTTGAAGCAAATAACAAAAGTCCCTTATGTACCTAGCACTGAAAATGCTGTCAAATATCTACTTTCATGAGCTATATTTTGGCAGAAAAATCTATTTGAGATATCAAGTGTTGTTTTGTATTTTTTTCTCACAATGCTATTCATTAGTAGGTCACTGTGTGCATTTTGTACTGTGAATAGATGTGTTTAAATATCTGTAGTCTAATATTAGATGGTATGAATTGTCAGGTTTCATTACAGGAATCAAAGGGTTATTCATTGATAATATTGATAATATTAAACCCAGTTATTCAAGTTGTTTTAGAATTTTCCTAACTTGTGTTTTAGCTTCATGTTTTATTGGGTACTGTCTCTGGGGTTGAGTAGTTGACTTTAATGGGATCTCATGATGAGGTGACTCCTCATCCCACCCAAAATAGTTGCGGGATAGTGAAGGAGCTAGAGCTAAGGTGCACTCCTTTGCTTAATAATATTTTACTGATTATGGAACGAGGCCTGAAAACGCTGGTCAAATTACTGTTTCCCCGTTTGGGCACTTTATTACGAACTCAGGTAGCCAATCCACCACATCATAACCATATGTCTTATTCTCCCAAAAGAGAGCCTTGATGTTCCTGGGTATGTCCCCCTCACACTGGACCTTTATTTTGTATAAACAATAGGGGAAACGTACCCTTTTATCAGGTGTTTCCACGGTGATATGTTCACTCAGCTCTTCTGCCACCAGATAATCCAACAGGTTCTAGCGAGCTATCGAGACTTCTACTGCACTGTTCAGCATTGTCACTGCCTATTCCCTTTTCAGAAGCACGGTCCTCAGTAACCTGGGTATGCCTTATTTTAATCCCAGCTACCTTCTACTTTTTGAATTGAGGTTTATTAGTCTTTAGTTATTCTTCTATTTTAATGATGTAGTCTGATGAGCGTTGTGATTCTTTCTTCAATTTCGCTTGCTCTTCTGGTCTGCGCTGTGACCGTTCACCTTTTCTGAACGTGTATCGTTGACTCCTGAAAGGAACGAGTGGAACGTGTGTCAGTATCCTGATACCTGTCGGGCTTCCTAATGTAATCACCGTTTCTAAAATTATATTACTTCTCAGTGGTTTCCTATTGAGGAGACCCACCACGTGATTGTGTCTTTTATAATTTTTTTGTTTATTTTACCAATTCTTTAACAAATCCTGTGCTTGCTTAAGACTTATCCTTTTCAGAATTACTCTGAATACTTGTGATTTTCCAGTTCTGGCTCCCAAATTATCTCTACCTGACGCCGCATAGTTTTCTTTGACAATTTCAGGCAATTCCCACACATGCTGTGCAGGAGTGAACTTCCTCAGGCATTGGTGTATAGCCAATGCTGCTGCCTCCCCCTTTATGTTACTTAACATAATGGCTGATACTGCTGCAAAATTGCCCATCAGTTTCATTCTCAAGTCCAGGGCAGGTGCTGCCTCGTTCTCATTCTGTACCTGTTTTAGTGCCTCAGGTAACACAGCCAGAGAAGAGGTACCATGTGTAATAGTGTAAACGGCAGCAGAGACTGTACCCCAAGTGGCACAGTCTTCCACCGGGGGAGCCATCCCCATATTCAAGCAAATAGTCAATATTCTGTGTTTCTCCTGCATGCCCGTATGGGGAAAAACTGCTTCAAGCTGGTTTATTTTTTGTGCTATCCAGAATGGAATTTGCTCCCAACAGGTGGAATCTTTCCCATTATGGGATTCAGTGTTTGTGGGTGATACCCGTAGTAGCCAATTATGGTTGTGCAGCCTGAGCAATCCGTTTAAATGTGAGTGTTTGCATAATTAACTGTGTAAGATTCTGTAGATGTTTACTAAATCTCTGTATAGTGTACGCATTTCTTCTCCAGTTAAATTTGCAGTGTTTGGATGTGGAGTGTATGATGCTAAGACCGGCCAAGCCGCTACTTCTTTACTGAGCGGACCGAGTCTCACATTTTCTGTAGTGTGTGAGAGGGCGCCTTCAAACCAATTTATATGCTCTTTGTAAGAGAGGAATTTTTAGTGTCACATATGGAGTGTATTCCTTGGGTGTTTCATTTTCGTTATAGGTGTGAAGCAATTGTGTATGAGCATATGCAACTGGGAATCTAACCCAGGAATAGAATACCTCTAATCTGAATGCTTCATGTGCCTCAGCCATGAAGGTAACGTCTCCACCCGTAGCCGTGAGACCTTAATGTAATAATGTCATAGTAACTGCATGTCTGCAATTCTCTGCTATGTTTAAAGCTCCTTCCTCAACGTTCTCTCTTTCGGACATTGTTTGAAGAAAAGGAAATTGGTATATTAATCTATGGTTATAGTGTTCTCACAATGTGGGAGTTTTGTATCCTACAAGCTTGAATAACCTACAGCCAATGCAAAGGGTATACCTACTCAGCTGAGACGGATATCCCTCACACTACAGGCGTCTCCAGTTTGGAGTTTAGTAGTAGTCTCTGAGAAATCACGATTGAACAACTCAGGTAGACGTAAAATAAGAACCCAACCAACGTTGGTGGCGCCATGTCATGTAGTTCTCACTATTCCGTAGGTTTTGCATGTTTGTTGGACAACATAAACTTTGGGTGAGGTGCCTAGACGGATTCCGGACACCCCCGCAGAATATGTTAGCCTAGAGACCAGCTGGCTCACAGTGCCACAGTGCCACCATAAGCCCCCCTACCCGCAGAGGGAGCAAATTATTTCTGGCAACCACTAAACATGACAACCCTGATCCCCCAGGGATCATGGTAACAGATCGAGAATACTTTCTCCAAGTCACTTGTGCACTCTTGTTCATTTTTCAATATATTTATTGAACCAAAGTTATTCTAGCATAGAATACATGTGCTACGATAATCAGTAGACAGAAGTAGATGAAAGCGATTACAAGCACCAAAAGAGTTTATAGAAGATACAGGTCCACTATGGTGATAAGACAGTGTATATATGCAGGCATATAATATAAGGTAGAAATAATATGTACTCATGCTCTGCAGTGCCTACTCTATGAGTACATAGAGTGTGTGTAGGTGTAGAGCAAAGAATCCCCCCAAGGGATAAACCGACCCCATTACCTGGCAGGAAAGAATGTAGGACCCTGTCCTGGTTATAAATTAATGCAAAAACAACAGTTGATAGACAGAATGCAGAACAATGTCATAAATTTACCCCAGTACAGAGATCTGGGCCTAAATCCATCGTTTTTTTGAACTCCACACCGCCCCAGTTCAGACATGGCCATATGCAAATCAGCCTTGACCCTGTGCCTCATGGGAACAGTCCAGCCCGAACTGCCAAGCCATGTCTTTACTGGACCGGAATCAAGCCTCCTAGGACTGGTTTCTGGCTATCAGCCGTCTTCAGCCAGGATAGCTTGACTCCAGTGGTGTGGAGAGCATGGGACTCACGTCTGAGCATACCCATCCCACTCGGGGTGACAAATGCAAAAACAACAGTTGATGGACAGAATGCAGAACAATGTCATACATTCACCCCAGTACAGAGATCTGGGCCTAAATCCATCGTTTGTTTGGACTCCACACCACCCCAGTTCAGACATGGCCATATGCAAATCAGCCGCATGGGAACAGTCCAGCCCGAACTGCCAAGCCATATCTTTCCTGGACCGGAATCAAGCATCCTAGGACCGGTTTCTGGCTATCAGCCATCTTCAGCCAGGATAGCTTGACTCCTGTGGTGTGGAGAGCATGGGACTCAAAAGTCTGAGCATACCCATCCCCTCGGGGTGACAAATGCAAAAACAACGGTTGATGGACAATAAGCAGAACAATGTCATACATTCACCCCAGTACAGAGATCTAGGCCTAAATCCATTGTTTTTTTGCATTCCACACCACCCCAGTTCATACATGGCCGTATGCAAATCAGCCTTGACCCTGTGCCTCATGGGAACAGTCTAGCCCGAACTGCCAAGCCATGTCTTTCCTGGACCGGAATCCAGCATCCTAGGACCGGTTTCTGACTATCAGCCGTCTTCAGCTAGGATAGCTTGACTCCAGTGGTGTGGAGAGCATGGGACTCACGTCTGAGCATACCCATCCTACTCGGGGTGACAAATGCAAAAACAATAGTTGATGGACAGAATGCAGAACAATGTCATACATTCACCCCAGTACAGAGATCTGGGCCTAAATCCATAGTTTTTTTGCACTCCACACCACCCCAGTTCAGACATGGCCATATGTATGACATTGTTCTGCATTCTGTCCATCAACTGTTGTTTTTGCATTCGTCACCCCGAGTGGGACGGGTATACTCAGACGTGAGTCCCGTGCTCTCCACGCCACTGGAGTCAAGCTATCCTGGCTGAAGACGGCTGATAGCAAGACACCGGTCCTAGGATGCTAGATTCCGGTCCAGGGAAGACATGGCTTAGCAGTTCGGGCTGGACTGTTTCCAAGAGGCACAGGGTCACGGCTGATTTGCATATGGCCATGTCTGAACTGGGGTGGTGTGGTGAGCAAACAAGACAATGGATTTAGGTCCAGATCTCTGTACTGGGGTGAATGTCTGACATTGTTCTGCATTCTGTCCATCAACTGTTGTTTTTGCATTTGTCACCCCGAGTGGGACTGACATGCTCAGATGTGAGTCCCGTGCTCTCCACGCCACTGGAGTCAAGCTATCCTGGCTGAAGATGGCTGATAGCCAGAAACCGGTCCTAGGATGCTAGATTCCGGTCCAGGGAAGACATGGCTTGGCAGTTCAGGCTGGACTGTTCCCATGAGGCACAGGGTCAAGGCTGATTTGCATATGGCCATGTTTGAACTGGGGTGGTGTGGTGAGCAAAAAAAGATGGATTTAGGCCCAGATCTCTGCTCCGGCGGTGAATGTATGACATTGTTCTGCATTCTGTCCATCAACTGTTGCTTTTGCACTGGTTATAAGTTAGACATCCCTAACGGAGATGTCAGACTGATGCATGGTGAAGTCTCAGCATGAAGGGACCCTCATTTTCAGCTGAAGTGCCTCCTCTGCTAATCCCCTGAGATGCTTATTTCATTTATTTTTAAAGCATCCTTGCGATGTACGTATAGATTAACAATGTTATGGTTCTTCAGACAGCCCTGTCGCCCCGTGAATGAAGATGGAACATCGTGCGTAAAGGCCTTGTACTTGTTTTTGAGGTATCGAGATAAGGTTGTTCAATGTCGTGTGTTAATAAAAAATTTCAGAGAAGCTAATCCAACATTGTCACGCACGCAAATATGTGCAAAAGGTCACAGCAATAATGCTATTGTGCAGAAAAGAGGACAATGTAAGACAATGTGCAGCTTTGTTACTTGGGCCTAACTCGGGCACATAACACTGGCTGATGAGCCCATAATAAGGATAAACCTGGTCCACTGTTGCCTGCATTCTGGTTCAGGGGGAACCTGGCCTGGCAGTTCGGGCTGGACTGCTCCGTTGAGGAGCAGAGACAAGGCTGATTTGCATATGGGTGAGTCCAAACTGAGGTAGGATGTTGGGTGAAAAATTATGGATTGGGATGCAACTCGAGCAATAGCCAGTGGATGAGATTAATTCAAACATTCCATCCATCACTTTCTTTTTGATGCCCTAAGTGTGACGGATCTGTTCAGACTTGAGTCCTATGCTCACTGTGCCACTAGAATTAAGCTATACCTGGCTGATGAGCCTATAATAAGGGCAAAGCTGGTCCTTGGTTGCTTGTATTCTGGTACAGGCAGGACCTGACTTGGCAGTTTTGGCTGAACTGTTTTCATGAGAAGGGTCAAGGCTAATTAGCATATGGTTGAGTCCAAATTTAGGGTGCATGGTATGCAAAATAGTGATAGACTGGACAATGGCCCTGTAATTACAGTGCCTGAGATTAATTCAAGCATTCCATCCATCACCTTTCCACATTTTGTATACTTTATAAATTATTTAGTCAGCCAGGGAGATCGGTGAGACATCACCAGAAAGCCATGCTGCCATTAGTTGGTTGCTGATAGAGCAGTGCTGTGACTGGTAATTTCTAGATCTGTGGAAGAACAGGAGAGGAGTGAACCTGCTGCCTGTGACCTGAAAAGAGCCTTGAAGACTAGGCCTGCTCTCCCTCTTTCACAGAGGACAACAAAGTGTATTTTCAGGGTCATAAGGCTGACCTTTTGTTTGGGATACAGGTACAGAAATCAAGCTCAGGTGGCCTTTCCCTACATTCTCAGCTGATCAGTTCCAACTGTACCAGCCCTGAACCCTGCTGCTTGTCTCTGCTGGAGTAAGGCTTGAGCCCAAATTGATGTCCCCAAGGTCCTGACCTCTTGGCTGTTGTCAGAGTGTACTCCTCCCATCAAATTCTGAAACCAGGTACTTACAAACTTTTTGCCATCTTTCTACTCTGAAAACTAACACGGGACTGGGACCGACCTGCCAAGCAGTTCCTACAACGGTGTATTGCCTCTGGGCCAAAGATTCAGGTTGCTACCGCTACGTTCTTCTCTGCAGCAGCAAATCCAATTCAGTGGGACCTTGCAGAGAAAATATCTGGCCTCACGAAGCCCTCTTTGGCTATAGCCTTCAGGCTTGCCCCACTGGGAGAATTTGAGTTCCAAATAAGTGGCAGAGTCCAATGGTAGAAATCTTCAACAGGGAAGGTGCATAAAGTATCCAGTCAGCAAGAGATCTTCTCTGGGCATGATATTATAATTTCCCCTGCTCTGAGCTTTCCAGCCAAAAGACAACAGCTTTACCGATACCTCACCCAGTGGCTATCTGACTACGTGGAGTCCTCTTTAGTCACAGCCTGCTGCCTTGCCCCACTTGGGATGTTGACTTAAATTCCAGAGACAAATTCCAAATGTAAAACTTTTCACTGGCACAAACCTGGTCCCTGTATCAGACATGCACACATATGCAGTCAGCCTTAAACCTTATCCTTGTCATAATCTATCATAACTTGATGACAGTCATTGAGGCTTAATGCTTTGTGGCGCCATTTTGAACCAAACCCTGTATAACTGTGTAACTCTGGTTCTTCTCGTTGAATGTTTGTCATTCTTGTGTCCATTTTCTTTAATAACATTTACTCGATTTCTTTCTAAATTGGTTTGATTTTTTTTTCTTGTGTTGTTTTTTGACTTTATTATTGTTTGAGTACTGCATGACATTTTTACATATTGCCTCGAAGTTAAGCCTGCCTGTTCTGTGCCATCGCTACAATGGGATGGAGATTATGTTATTTAGTGACTATAAAGGTTCACACTGCAAGGATTATGATTATTATATGCGGTCAGCACTCACCCCATTAACTAATACCCCAATTTCTTATAAGGAGGAACAGGACAGACCACCCAAATGGGGGACAAACCTGTAACAAAAAACGGTATGGTCAGCCACCATATAAAAGAACGAGAAGAAAAAGAAGAAGGGTAGCAGTGTGAAAATTCGAATTTGCGTCCCTTTTTGTTTACACCTCAATTTACTTCCCCATTGAATAGTGAATGTGTGTGGTTGGCTATGTGTGTATGGAGTGAGCGAATGCAAGAATTAGGTAATGGTTTTTCACTGTATTAATGAGTGCATGAGTGGATAAATTGGTGAGTGACTGAGTACGTGGATGGATGTACAGATGGATGAATAGATTGATAAATGAATAGATGAATGAATATGTTGGTGGATGAACAGGAAGATATCATTTGGAAAGGAGGTGCAATTGCAATGTTACATCTGCTAGTTGTGCACAAAGGCATCCGATTACATAGGTTGCCTGATTCACCTAACCCAGGTGATGGGACACCTGGACCAAGCAGACCACTGCCTAACAGAGACAGAATGTGTCACCTTTCGCAATTTACATGTATTGCCCTGTTGGGATTTCTACAAGTGCCAACGTCAACCAAATAGATGACTTCCCCATTTCTCTCAAGGATAGGGTAGGGCCCAGTCCATTTGCACTGGAAGGCCATAGGTTGCCACAGGCTCCAAAACCCACATCTTCTGCCCTGAATGGAACTCCGCGGTACAAAAGGGGGTGGTGATGGACGGAGCATCTGAACCAATCAAACACTCACACCCAGTCAACAGATCTGGGTTTAATCCATCACCGTTCTTTAGCCCACTCTGCCACCCCAGTTCACACATGGCCATATGCAAATCAGTCTGATCCTGTGCCTCATGGGAACAGTCCAGCCCGAATTGCCAAGCCATGCCTTCCCTGGACCGGAAACAAGCTTCCTAGGACCGGTTTCTGGCATTACAGCCGTCTTCAGCCAGGCTTGCTTGAATCCAGTGGCAAAGTGAGCAAGGGACTCACGTATGAGCATAACCTGCCAACTTATGGCGAACAAAGCGGTACAAAAAGGGGTGGTGATGGACGGAGCATCTGAACCAATCAAACACTCACACCCAGTCAACAGATCTGGGTATAATCCATCACCGTTCTTTAGCCCACTCTGCCACCCCAGTTCAGACATGGCCATATGCAAATCACTCTCCCCCACCAGTGCTAGTTTCGTTCCCCCTTATTTTTACCCAGTGATCTGCCTTCTTGCCCAACTCTGGAGGAGAAAGTGGACCTGGATCTACAAGATGCTGATGTAACTTCTCATTGTAACAATTACTTAAAAGATGCTGCTTCATAATTAAATTGTAAAGTCCTTCATAGTCATTCACAATGTTACCTGTTAACCAACGACCAAGTGTTTTCACTGAAAAGCAAGCAAATTCCACCCAGGAATGACTCAGGGTTTTTCGAGTCTCTCTAAATCTTATTCTATACTCTTCAGTGGTGAATCCAAAGCCCTCAATCAGGGTACCCTTCATGAGGTCATATGACTCAGCATCTTTTTTATGCAATGTTGGGGGGTCTATCCCTGCATTTTCCTGAGAATAGATCCCACAAGAGACAAGCCCCATTTTTTCTGACTACTTTTCTCGCTTCACAGGCTATCTCAAATGCAGTGAACAATTTGGTGATATCATCACCTTCTGAATATATATATAGTTTTAAATAACTTTATTTATCATGTTTTATCAACATTGAAATGAGCCCATCATTTTTGCATAAAGTAGTCAATGCATGGTACATACACAGAATAGCATTATTAATCTTGCACATACATAGTGATCATCACATATGGTCCAATCAGGGTGAAGATAATATTGCAGATCGTGTTGCGAAATAACCCTCTCACACGTTCCAGTGTCTAGCCTTGACAAGGAGCATAGGGAGTTCTGTGCCAGACATGTTCAGTGTCCCACCCGGCACCCCTCCAGCTCAGCTGTATACAAAGTTTGCACTCCAGGCAGTCCATGTTACACACTGCCATGCTGTACTCGAGTGGCATCCTTCTGGGTATCTTGTGGCAATGGTTCCTGGTTACCTTCATACTGCTCCCTGAGGTAGGACAGCAGTGGCACCCAAATATCCTTGAGGCGGGACGTAACCGACAACAGTTCTGCATACGTTGTCAATTAGTCTTTATTGTATTTAAAAACATGCAGTAGGTCTTTGAACTTGGTGGCCCTCCCCCTACCACATCTGCAGGCCACCCTTTGCTTGGCCAGTAGTAAACCCATAGCAGTGAACTTTCTGTGTATCTTAGGGATGTCCGCTGTGTACCCCAGCAACGCAAGCCGAGGGGAGAATGGAAGGGATAGTGTGATAATTTCTGATAATGCTTCCAGTACCTCCCGCCAGTAACCCTGGACCTGCGCGCAGGTCCTTGCCAGATGTAGGAAGTCGGCTCCATCTTGGTGGCATCTCAGGCAGCAGTCATCGTTCTGTAGCTTATATTTACGGAGCACTGTGGGAGTGTAATAAGTCCTATGCAAGAACTTGAAATGCATGATGCGTAGCCTACTGCTTGCTGTAATTTCAGCAATCTGCGGGCAGCTAAAATCTCACTGCTCATCTGTCAAGGGAGAGCCCAGGTTCCGATCCCATGCAGCCCTGGCTCCTGGTGGCCCATGTGGTCGCTCTATTAGCGCCGCCCAATATATGCGAGACACAGCATGTGAAGGGCCAGATACCTTTAGTGTGGTATGCAGGACCTCCAACAGGACCGGGTCATGCGGGAAACATCTCCAGCGGGATGACATTCTCCCTCACCAAGAACTCGGTTTGATTTTTGAACCTGCATTCGTTATATAGGTCTCCCCATGTGTATAGTCCCATCTTACGCAACATGTCACGACATACTGCTTCCTGTGTGACTGGGGCGAGTGTCAGGTGTGGCAGCGGCACTAGGGGGGAGTAGAGTAGAGTCTTGCCCATTTGCCTAGTCAAGAGTTATTGGTGCAAGAAACTGTGTGGTGCAATACACTCTCCCGGGATGTGCACTCCCAGCAGGGAGGTGAGGGGTGTAGGTGCCATGTAACCCTGTTCGATGGCCAGGGGTGGCATAAAGGGTGGTGGGTAGAGCCAACAGATGGTGTAATGAGCATGTGGGCTGAGGTAGTATAGCTCCACTTCAGGAGCTTCAAATCCTCCTTTTGAGGTTGGCTGCGTCCTGAGTTTCCAGCTTAATTGGAGCTGCTTCCCAACCCATGCTAGCTTAAAGAGCAGGGAGCGGAGAGTATTAAAAAGTTGCGCCCTGGGTAATAGGGTATATTATGGAAAAAGTATAGAAACTTGGGGAGGATGTTCATCTTCATCAGGGCCACCCTGCCTGCCAAGGAACGCGGAAGATTGATCCAGTGGTCAACCCACGTGCTAATCGTTTCTATCGCTGTCCCATAGTTTGAGCACAGTGTCTCCTCAGGGTTTCTGGTGATGGTGACCCCCAAATACTTGATTTCATGTTCGCACCAGCTCAACGGGTAACCATGGGTGAATTGAGGACTGTTAGGGGTGAGTGGGAAAATCTGCGATTTGCTCCACTTAAACTTTATGCCCAATAGATGGCCAAACCTGATGAATTCCCTCAAAATGGGATTAATGCTCACACTGGGATCCCGCAGGTAAAGGGTTATATCATCCACATACAGCAAAATTAGGATTTGACGGGAGGGGTAGATTATGGCATAGTCTCTGTGGTGATGTCTAATTTTGGTGGCCAGGGCATCAATGGCCAAGGCAAATAATAACAGGGATAGCGGGCATCCCTGGCGAGTGCCCCGCTTAATGGGGATTGGTCAGAATATAACCAGTTTATTTGGACCACCGCTTCTGGCTTGGAAGAAAGTGTATGGATCCAGGCTGGGAAAGGGCGAGGGAGGCCCATTCGGCCCAGAATGGCTAGCATGTAAACCTATTCTAGGGAATCTAATGCCTTTGTGGCATCCAGAAAGATCCCAGCGGCCGAGCAGTCGGGGTCAATGTCGTGAAGAAGCGCGAAGATGTTGCGTGGATTGTGGGAAGTGGCTCTTCCCGGGACAAAGCCCGCTTTGTCTGGTAAGACCAAACCCTCCATAAGCAGGGTCAGTCGGTTGGCTAAAACCTTACCGAGTATCTTTGTGTCACAATTAATTAAGGACATAAGGACAGAGGTCAATAGGCTTCACACTTGTCTGCAGCCTTGCCTGGTTTGAGTAGAGATATAATTAGAGCCTTTCTCATGGAGAGTGGGAGGCATCCAGAGTCACGCACTTCTTCAAATACCTGTTTGAGGATGGGAGTCAATTGCTCAATGTAGCATTTGTACAACTCTGCTGGTAGGCTGTCATGCCCTGGGGCCTTGCTAGAACCCAGCCTTATGATTGCAGCTCAAATATTTTCTTCTACAATGTCAGCGGATAAGAATTTCCTGTAGGAATCATTGATCCAGCCCACGGCCGATAGTATGGTAGAGCATGGCGTAATAGTTTGTGAAGGTGTGTAGAATTTCTTGGGAGTCTACGTGTTGGTGCCCCTCTTCGTCTACAATTTCTAGGATGTGACTGGCAAACCTGGGGAGTCTGCTAACCTCTGCCAGGGCATTCGCCCTCGCCATAGGAGTGAGCGGTGTGCTATTTTGACCAGAATTTGGCTTCACGGTCAGCCTCCACTGAGTATTCCACCAGGAGCTCTTTAAGGCGAGCTCACAAAGAAGAATCAGGCGAGGACGCAATTTGCAACTACCTTCTGAATATTTATGGACAATCCCTTTGGGGAATTTTGAGTCATAAGAACCTTTACTCTCTGTAGTTATTCGTATAGTGCCAACAGAGATAGGTCCTAGGCCCACCTCTTACCTTTGTCTTTCGATTTTCAGGAGCTTAGCTTTTAAGTTCAGTCATGTGGTCAATCTTTCTAGGATGAGGTCTTCATCTGAAGGGGGCCTCTGCTGTGTCTGAGTAGACTGACTCATGTCCATTCTCAGCATCATCTTCCTATCACTTATGTGGGTGTGGGTCTCAGAGTGCCAGTATGGGTCTGAGAAAAAGGGTGGGTGACTACCTGCATGAGTCAGTGACTGTACTCTGTTGGTCTGTGTATGGGTCTGTCAGTGCCTGCATGGGTCTGTAAACGGGTGTGTGAGTGGCTGTGTGGGTCTGTGAGTGGGTGTGATACTGCCTATGAGGGGCTGTGAGTGGGTGTATGAATGGCTGTGCGTCCAGTTCATTAGAAATTCACCCCCAGTAAAACAATAGAGCGCACTATTTACAAATAAATGAAGGAATGTTTCAAAACTGCCTAATAATGTGTTTTTTCCAAGCTAATCTACAACCTGCAGCTCTTATCCTACAGGTCTGCAATCAAAACTACAAGTGCCCCAACACAGCCGCTAACCGCACTTTCTTTGATCAAAGCTTTCAAAGACTATTTTAAAAGGCCAATCTCTCAAGCAACGCAAATTCCAAACTGACTTTTGTAGCCTTGTCTTAAAATACTTTTTTTCTGCACTACACCAGGGTAAGACACATCTGGGCACCCAGACACCGGACAACAAACAACAGACAACAAACAGCAGACAACAGGCCCAGACTACAGACATCTCCTTTGAAGATGGCACTATAGCCTACAAATGCTTCCTAATTTATGTGTTTTTGTATTTTTGTACAAGCTCTCTCTAGCCAGGGTGCTCTCGAGCACCTCCAGAGCCAATAGTATGCCTACTATCATGAGCTCTACTTCAATATTCTTGCAATGCATGATCAGAGACCTTTCTCACATCACATACACCTACACTGAACTAAATACTAGTATACCTCACACACTACACAGCGCACTCCTACACAACATCAGTTATCAGTGCATGACTAACGTAGGCACACATACAAAGAATACATCTCTTTACATCGCAGATTTTACTCCACTATGCAAACACAACGCGGTTGTTACAACGACCGCGTTATCACAACACATTACCTTAACAATGCAAGTCATTACAATGACTTTCGCTAGATGGCGTGCTGGACTTAGAAATAGTATGATTTACTATTCCAACTCCAGTGTGTATCACTAGGGAAAGCATTGTAATAACTTGCTTTGTAAAGGTAGTACTTTGCGACAACGCGGTCGTTGTAATGACTGCGTTGTGTTTGCATCGCGGAGGAAAATCCCCGATGTAAACGTTGTTTCCCACAAACTACGAAGAGGTCATGTTACAGCTGTTCACTGATACCTGACATCGTAGGTGCAGATAGGCTTTGCTTATCACAGGAGATAGCCTCTGAAAAAGCAAAGTGCCTCGTTCATCTTTACCTATGCAGAATCAGACATAAATCCAACCCAATAGAGTAGAACCTTTTAGGACACTAGGAAACATCACCAGGTATGAAACTAACCCCACTGCACTATATCTTTTCACCGAGCCAAGTGATATCCAATCTGAGGTAGACTGCTGGGGTGGGCGGAGGTGGTTGTGTGCCACTATACTACAAAGAATTCCAGGAGTTTCCTAAAAACTCAGTGGAATTTCCTTCCGCTCAACATGCAGGCAGCAGACCTGGAGGGTTCCTGACTCCCATATTGCCACCTGCTTTAAACATTTACCTGGGACTGGCGTTCTCTGCAGTGGCCGGGCTGTCTTCCTCCTGGTCTCCTCTCGTGGGTGCGAAAGCAATCCCCCTACGCAGTATGACTTGGGAGGACTGTGCATGCCACGGGGCCGTAGCCACAGGGGCAAATTCTGCCATGCTGCAAGATCAGAGTTTTTGCCAAACTCCACATTCCCATTCGAGCGTGGAGTTGACAAAACTCTGCAAACTCCGCTGGCAGAGCGGAGTTCTTCACCCATCCCTGGTAGACAGGATGCGCAGAAAGGGCACCATAGGGGAGAACACTGTTTGGCCCCGAGACTGCAGAAAAGAGGTTCCTGGAGGCAGCAAGACCACAGCACAAATGCAGAAACAAGCCCGCTCCCACCTCCACATGCGGTCCCAGGCCGGCCCTTAACATCTTTGGGGTCACCTTCGTTAACGACAAATCAACCGCAGATATAGAATTCCAGTTCAGGGACTCTCATCTCAATCAGAGGGGGGAAATGAGTTCCATGGGAGGGGGTCAAACGCAACCTTAGACACCCCGTGCCAGGAAATCTGGGATGGAAATATCAATAGTTACACATGGTTAGAGAGGAAGGGGCAACCCCTAATTGAACAGTAACTTCAGTGGTACTCTTTAAGTTTCAGATGCAAATGAAACATACCGTTGGGCAGCATTGAGAATTGCGGCATGGTAATGCACATAGTAGACCTGCACTGGGGTACCTCCATGTTGATGACAACTGTGTGTGTAGACCTTGCCTAAACCCAGCTCATCCCTGGATGGCATGGGTTCTGCACCCTCGTGACTATAAACAACCCGCCCTGGTTATCCTTGGAGAAGATCTGTCTGAGTTGTCTCAACATCAGTTACAGAAGAAAAGAACTCTATTGCATCAAGCTCAAAGGAGAACAACTGCAGAGTATTTTAGCTGGGCCTAGTACAAGGACATTCCAGAAGAATTCAGACTGTTCACTGAGGCTAAGGTAAATGCTGGAGGGTCAATACCCTTTTCCACTATGCAAACAAAAGGGAACGCCGGCTGGTTACAAATAATCAGATGGGAAATAATGAAGATGATCAACCATACTGAGCTTGGTCTAAATGCTATTAAGAAGGAATTGAGAGCCATCGGCCTCATGGTGATGCAACATCGGTACGTGCTGGTTTTGATGACCGTTATGGAGGTTGGAGTGTGTGCCCGGATTGGTGCTTCCTGTTGTACTTTCCAGGACGATGGGACATTAGCCCATGCTATCCACGACCTGCCTTGTCTGCAAGCCGACATGAAGAAGGAGGGAGGTGCCTGGAGCAGGACTGGTTGCAAAGTATATTTCCAAGGATTCCCTCATTCAAACTATTTATGTCATTTATGCCGATTCTCATTGCTGTACTCTTGTTATGTGGATTCCTGCAAGTGTGGTTTTCCTGTTGTAAAAAAGCGGTCCTCAAATTAGGTAGTATGCACATAGCTAGGGAAAAGGTAACAGACACACTTTTTAATAACATAATGGTGGTGACATAAGAGGAGGATAGAGCAGTTAAAGAATCAACTAGAAGGGGAATGTTGCAATGGGTGAATACAAACTCAATGAATGTCATGATATGTGCAGGCCAGCCACGGCAATGCTAATAAATACAATATCAACGTATGCCATAACCTGTACTGGCATGACCATGCCAGTACCTGTCAATGCGATGTTAATCGATGTTAAAATCTGTACCAGCACAGAAGTGCTGACACCGGCAATACCGATATCAATGTATGTTATAATCCATGCTAAAATGACAATACTATTACTAGTAATAACAACGCCTATGGCGTTATAACCTAAGCAAACTTAACCGTGTCAATACCAGTAAGAACAATGTCAATGTATGCTATGTAAACAGTATGCACAGTGTTAAGGATAACAATAAAAATGATGCCAGTGACTGACATATTATTTTCAGGAGTTCCAATGAACTCCTATCATTGCTGTCGGATTCACCTGAAGTGATCTCCCCATCAACCCAGAGTCAGAGATATGTGGTTAGACAAGTCCTTCCAACTACATCCCCGCCTATTGTATATCCGGTCACAGGTGGAGTCTCGCTTAACCTAAAGACCCTAATCGATCCCACAGATAGATAGTTGGACCACAAACAGGTCTGAGGAAATTGCCCTAGTAAAATTAGTTTGGCCAAGGGCTTGCATACCCCAAAATACTACAAAGCTAGATACCACATGTAGATAGAAACACTCAATCAATCAGGACACAACATACACACCACACGTAGTGATCACACTCTCCTTATGCTGGACATCTGGACACACTCACCCTGGCCCAAAATAGCTCCCCCCAAGGTCGAGAGCGATTTATGCCCTTATCAGATCCCCCCATTTGTTGATTTATAACTGAGATGCTTTTTTGGAATGTAGAAAATTGCTTTATTGTACCTTATGAAGTGTATATAACAATAGCCAAAACGTTGTACACTGAGAGACTTTGAGCAGACGAACTCCATTGAGGCTCTCCTGGCCACATCATTTAATTAAACCAACTTTTTCATGTTTTGCCAAATGCCTCTTGTCTTTTCGATTATATAAGGTAAACTCATATCCGAGCAACAGTACAATATATCCCTCTGTGCAATAACTACAGAATCTTTAAAGAACTAAACAGTGATGTGCCATCAGCACATTTGACTAAGGCAGAGTGTTTAGAAGGATTCAATGTGGATTTTCTTTTTTTTACTTAAGTATGAGTGGTGTGACTCCACGTATTTGAATATTCTTAGGTATTTTTGGGAATGGTTATTTTGATTTCTGCAAAGTATGCAATGCAGATATGACCTAAAAAGCTCTAACGTACTCAAGGTGTTCTCTGTGCTCATGGACAAGAACATCTCAAGTGATGCTGAAGCAGGACATTTCTAAAAAGGTCACCTGAAATGAACACTTTCTATCAATTGTTCTCGGGCTTATCACCTATTTTCATGGAAATAACTTCCACAGAAGTGCGAGGCCAATTGCTTCAAACATTTTTTATTGCTTTTTGCATTTTACATTATTTGTGGATCTTGTTACGTTACATTGTTTATTTTAAAATCTAGCAAAGTATTTCAATGCTATTATTTGGTAGGCTGTCCCAAAATAGCAAAGGTAAGGAAAATGCTACTTACCAGTATGCATCTGTTCTTGGCATGTAGAGCTGCAGATTTGTACACTATGCATTAGATCACCACCTGGTGTGGGGCTCGGATGATTGCATGTTGCGGCTTGGAAGAAGTCTTTTGTAGTCACGAGATAGGTGACTCCTCCATTGGACGATAGTGCGCATGGGCATCGGCTCCATCCTTGGAATGCTTTTTGCCATGATGGGAAATGATGGAATTAGTAGAAATAAAGAAGGGATGTCCATGTGTATATCTAATTAAGATGAAACTGGAACAGACACAGCTCCCGGGGAGGCGGGAGGGCGTGTAGAAATATGAAGCTCTACATGCCAAGAACAGATGCATACTGGAAAGTAGCATTTTCCGTTTGAGGCAAATGAGCTGCAGATTCTACACTATGCATCGATTGTGCAGCAGTGTCTCCCCTAGCGGTGGTCACCTGTATCCGTTGCAGTAGTTTGAAAGAGAGTTTTTAGGACAGCTTGGCCTACTGCAGCTTGCTGCTTGGCTTGCACATCAGCACAGTAGTGTTTAGTGAATGCGTGTGTTGTAGACCATGTCGCTGCCTTGCAGATGTCTTCTAGGGGAATGTTCCCTAAGAAAGCCATGGAGGCTCCTAGTTTGCGCATGGAGTGTGCTCTAGGAGGAACTGTTAATGTACGTTTTGCTTTTTGATAGCATATTTGTATACATTTTACAATCCACCTTGCAATTCCAGCTTTAGAGATGGGGTTGCCCTTAAGTGGTGGAGAGATAGCTACAAACAGTTGCTTTATTTTGAGAAAAGATTTGGTCCTATCTATATAATAGAGAAGAGCTCTTTTAACGTCTAGGGTGTGGTAGAGCTCTTTCTGCTACAGAGTATGGGTTTTGGAAAAACACCGGTAACTCTACAGCGTGGTTTAAATGAAACGGAGTAATGACTTTTGGGAGGAATTTAGGATATGTTCTGAGAACCACTTTATTACGGTGTAATTGTGAACATGGTTCTTGTATAGTGAAAACTTGAATCTCAATAACTCTCCTAAGAGAGGTAATAGCTACTAGAAAAGCTGTTTTCCATGTGAGGAATTGCAGTTTACATTTCCAGGCACTCTAAATAAAGACAGATGTTGTCTATTTTGTAAATATGCTGCAATTGATGCCAGATGTAGGCATATAGATGAATATGCCAAGTTACATCTTTGTAAATGTAGAAGGTAGCAAATTATATTTGGGATGGAAGCATCTAGGGGATCAATGTGGTTATTGTTGCAGTAAATGGCAAATCTTTTCTATTTAGCAGCATAGCATGCTCTAGTAGTAGGTCTCCTGGCTTTTTTTAATGATATTCATACAGTCTAGTGGTAGGTTAAGATAACCAAACTCTAAGACCTCAGGAGCCAGATAGGCAGATTCAGTTGGCTTGGGTCTGGATGTCTGATGTCTCCATGGTTCTGCGTTAGCAGGGATGGTGTCAGACGTAGTTTTTGGTTGGAACTAGGGATAGTTCTAGCATTGTTGTATACCACGGTTGGCGTGCCCATGTGGGAGCTACTAAAATCAGTTTGAGCGACTGTTGTCGTAGCTCGCGCACTATTAGTGGTATTAGTGGTAGTGGCAGAAAAGCGTATGCAAATCTGCCTGACCAGTTCCTCCATATCGCATTGCCCTTGGACAGCGGGTGTGGAAACCCAGCGGCGAAGGTTGGGCATTTTGCGTTTTCATGTGTGGCGAACATATCTATGTCTGGATGACCCCAATTGTGAAAGAATGGTAGAAGAACTTGCGGATGTAGGTCCCATTTGTTGTGTCTGTCGACTTAACAGATCCGCTATCTGATTGTGAACTCCTGGAAGGTGTTCTGCTAACAGATATATGTTTTGTGGAATGGCCCATCTCCAAATGTTCTGTGCAAGCTGGGACAGCTGTAGAGAGTGTGTGTGTCCCTGTTTTTGTATATAGTACATGGCTGTCATGTTGTCCATCCTGATTAAGACAGCTTTGTTTTGTACTTGTACTTGGAAAGTTTTGAGCACTAAGAATATTGCTAGCAGCTCTAGGTGGTTGATATGGAACGATCTTTGTTGAATGGTCCATTGCCCTTGAGTTGTATGATGTAGGAGATGGGCTCCCCATCCTGTGAGAGATGTGTCTGCTGTAAGTACTATTTGTGGAACAGGTTCGAGGAACGGCCGCCCCTTTGTCAAGTTTTTGGTGTTCCACCACTGCAGAGAGCGATGTGTGCGGCTGTTCACCAACACCAGGTCTGTTAGTTGTCCTTGAGCCTGATTCCACTGGTGTGCTAGACATTCCTGTAACAGACGCATTTGCAGTCTTGCATATGCTACAATAAAGATGCAAGATGCCATCATGCCTATTAGTCTCATGAACACTCAGGCTGGGAGAGAGTGTAGATGATGAAACTTTGTGACTAAGGCTTGAATGCTCTGTATCCTTGCTGGACTGGGATACGCTAGAGCTATAGAAGTGTTTATCATAGCCCCTAAATATTGATATACATGGGAGGGCTGTAGGTGCAACTTGGTGTAGTTGATTGCGAACCCTAAGTCGTACAATGTTTGAATTGTCTGAGATGTGTGTTGGACACACTGATTGAATGACTTGGCTTTTATGAGCCAATCATCTAGATATGCCAAGACATGTATCTGTTTTCTTCTGAGATGTGCTGCTACTACTGCTAGGCACTTTGTGAACACTCCTGGTGCAGTTGTTACCCCGAATAGAAGGACTTTGAATTGATAATGCTGTCCTTCCAGTAAAAAAACCTCAGATACTTCCTGTGAGAAGGATGTATAGGAATGTGGAAGTCGAGGCGTCAGATGATGGCTTCATAGTTTTGTCTTTAGAAGTCGACGGTTTCGGAGCCGGGACTTTTTTCGGTTTCGGTGCCAAGGGAACTGGTGGGATCGGCACGTGCGGCTTACCAGAAGGCTTGAGTATTTTCTTCGGAACCGGGCTCGATGGTGGGGCTTTCGAAGTGTTTTTTCGGTTGCGACTGGGCCCCGGAGGCGGAGTGTTGACCTTTGCCTTTGATTTGGGTGCTGGGTATGGGGCAGTAGTACTCATGCTCTGACCCAATGGTATGGAGTCATCGGAGTCGTCTGCCCTGGATACGATTTGGAGATCGTCTGAATCTTCTTCGAGGACGAGCGGAACTTCTTTGTCAAAGATATCCACAGTTCCGGAGCCAATCTCTGCATGTCGTGTCGACGGGCCCTCCGATCTCAAATGGTCTTCTTGGATCAAAAGGATGCACAGGCTGTACAGCTGGATTCGTCATGTTCTGGTGATAAGCAAAAGTTACAGACCTCGTGATGGTCACTGTGTGGGTTACTTTGCTCCACACTCGGGGCATCTTTTGAATAGCGTCCTTTCCATGAGGTGTAGGCCTTACGGCGTGGATAGGCCCAACGGCCCGCATCAAAGACCGGAATCGAGCTGATGAAGTCAAGTCGACGTTTATCGATATCGAAAGTATTTTGGTGAAGTTTGAATGTGTTTTTATGCTTCGAAGTACTTGAAAAGTAGATTTAGAACTGGAGCGGAAAAGTTTCATCCGAACCCAGTGACGGAAAAAAACAATCTAAGGATGGAGCCGATGCCCATGCACACTATCGTCCAAGGGAGGAGTCACCTACCTCGTGACTACAAAAGACTTCTTCCAAGACGACAACAACATGCAATCATCCGAGCCAAACACCAGGTGCGATCTAATGCATAGTGTAGAATCTGCAGCTCATCTGCCTCGAGCATATAATTGTGAAGCAGTTAATATTACATGGGTCTGTTTGCTTGTCAGATTGGTTGGTTGACTGATGGGTGGATGTGCAAGGATCCAAATAACAATCATAAACAAGTGGAAGTTCTGGAATACTGGCAAGGGAATGTCAGTAATTTGTGAGGGTTGGAGAAGTTGGTATTGTACAGAACGGTGTAATGCACCTGTTGGCAGCTTCCAGAATTACCTTAGTGATTTCGGAAACTCACGCATTTTCACTATCCAGGTAGAAAGAATTGTAAGTGGTGTAACCTGTATGTAAACAGGAAATGCTCACAAGTGCCCCTGGTGTGGAGATCAGCACTGTGCTGTTTTAACATAGTGTACCAATGTCTCTCTTGCATTGTCTCACTTACAAAGTGTGCTATGTCTCACTTGCCAGGAGAAAACACAAAGAATATGCAATGCTGCCACTTTGTTTTAGTAACAAAACAACTTCTATTTTTTTAAAACATAGAATATTACATTGTATTAATGCCACATCTACTTAGCACACAGTTTTTTTCTGGCATCCATTAGGCACAACATGGGAACCAGAACCCTTTTCACAAAGATACATCTCATTCAGACCATTTTACTCATCATGAATCATACGACAAATACATTTACAGAGAGGATCACTCTGGCTCCACACTCACCTCAAACATTTGTGATCTCATGCTGGGGAATGAGGAAAAAACAGATCCCAGGGGAGAACGGCTAAATAGGGTGCCTGGGCATTAGTGACCCACTCTAGGGTCCCCTACACACTAGATCAAAGACTTACCATCCAAATTTTAACAAATTGGGTAAACCATAACATAGAATTAAAACTTTACGAAGAATAGTGCTTGTCTCTGATGAATACAGTGGGAGACTTCCTAGCCCCATTCCTTGCTGTAAATTAACCTAGATAAACATTGGTTAAGATGAACGCTAATAGATGTTTCTCACAAGACTTGTAGTCCATTAAAGCACAGGAGGAGGTTCTGCTTTTGCCCTGCAAGAAGAGGCCACAGGAGGGTACTAGACTTTAACTAAGGGGCATGTTGCAAGGGGAGCGGGAGCTTCCAAATGACAAACTTTCATTTTGGCGAAGATTCTTAAATGTCTGGCAATGGAACTGTGCTGGTAGGTGGCCGAACATGTTGGCAACTCAATGATCCTCTTCCAAGATCTGTTGGTCTTTGCCACGGTCCACAATATGCACTCCTCAGTGCAACTGGAGTGGTGGGAGTCAGGAAATCCCAGTGGCTCTGAGAAAAGTACTCGTCTTTTCAACAATTGGAAGTCATTGAGCCTGTCTCACTCCCAGAAGAAGCCCTCTTTTCATGACTCTGTAGTGTGCCATTGTTTTGAGAGACAGTACTATAGCACTAGAGCTACACAGCAGGAACCTTCCACATATTGACACAAACATTAACACGCCCTGGGGCTTATTTACAATCCCCTTTCTCTGCTGGTGTGTCACTTTAAATATGGTAACAAATGATATATCGACAGCGCAAGGGGCTTGTTAATAGGCCCAACTGTCCCTGAGGCACACCTCAGAACTTCCTCTCAGTCTCCTAGACATTCCAACTCACATATAGTGCAAGTTGTGTGTAACACTTTACCAGTCTTTCCTGTGTCCTGCTGTGGCTCTTAGAAGCCTACAGCTAGCCCAAACCCTCCATACTCTATAGAGAGCTCTTTCCCCCTCCTAATATAGACTCTCACATCTGACCTGACACAGTGTGTACTCTTTCACTCACCTGAGAGAGGGGCCCTTGCAGTTATATTTAGTATATCTCAGTGCGCACCTCTTTTCAGAAAAGGAAACACTACTTAGGATATAAACGTTTATTTGGCGACACAGACAAAGGAACCATACCAGATATAGTTTAACAGATAAATGAAGAGGCAATGTCCAGTTATAACTATCAACTCCTTTACAAGTTCATAGCTTTAAACATTCTTTTATACAAAAAAAATGGAATGTGGTTTAAACAGCAACATTTTGAAGAGTCCCTAGAGACAATTAAACAATGCGTGGATGAACATGGCTTCAGGTCACAGCATGTGGAGATATATGTTGGTCATGAGATGAACGAATACTTTTTTTTCTTCAGAACCGTACAGGTCAGGAAATCAGGATTCTCTTTCTTCATAAGTTTATCCTCGAGTTTCTAGGCTGAAGACACAAGCATTAATTACTGATTAGCTCATTTTATTATGACACTGGAACACCATCACAGCTTTATCATAACATATATTTCTAACAAGAACATATTAGCATGCACGAAAGTGTCACTTAGAAACTGTCAAAGATGGCGATGAGTCAAAGATGGCAGATGCCTTAATCTGTGTCTACCTATTCTAGACCTAGCGCCCCCTTGCAATGTGCTTGAGATGGACTGAGAAGAATTGACAAGATGTACACTCACAGTATGGAGGGCTAGAACTCAGGCAGGTTCTGGCACGGGGAAAATGAGTGATCGAGACTACCCTGGGATGGCAATGGGTGATACCTGTCTTTACTCCACCCTCTGCTAGAAGACCTGGAAAGTGGAGAAAACTAAGGTTAGGCAGTGGAGAAAAGGTTTAGGCATCCCGCTTCACTTTAACTGGAAATCTGGTTGGAGGGAACCCTTCATTGGTGGGGATAGCTCTGGGCCCACAGAGTGTCTAATAACAGGAGTGGCCATGCAGGCCCTTGAGATAACTCGCCGAGGCCTGCAGGACCTACATTGCGGATGTCCACTCCTGAGGTGCCTGCAGGAAGTAAGGTAGTGATGACCCTACGGGGCCCTCTTGGGTCACTTCTGTCCCTGCTGTGTAGGGGTCAGTCAATAGAGGCCATCCCATGAAGGTATGTTTGGGCCGGAAAAGTGGCCTGGCCTGGCCTCAGGCACACAGATGTACACTTGACAATCTCCCTGTAGGCGGCTGCTAAGACGGGACATGGGGATCACATTTGATCAAGGCTGACAGTGGGTAGGCTACCAGTCAGTGCTTCTACCTGATAAGATACCAGGGGAAGCTCCCACAAGGTGGGCAGTGGGACTCACCACACCCCTGTTTCCTCTTTCCTGCTCACCCCACTATCCTCAGGCACAGAAACAGCAGAATGTCTTTGTCCTCCCAGTAGGAAGAGGTCACTGAATGAGATATGTGAGCAGGCTCTTTTGAATCCAGCACATCTTTTATAGCCATTGACCCTCAGGATTTGCAGCTGATACTCCCTGGATGAGGTATAACTCTCATTGTCACCAGCCCTGACTATCTTGGCCATTAGCACAATACAGGCACTCACAGCATACCAGCTTCCTCCTGCATAGGTGGGGTGCCATGCAAAACTGTAAAGATAAGGAGAAGAGCTACCCTGTAATTCAACAATTCGAACAATCCCTCTGTGTGACTCATTCCTGCCCAGTTCACCCATCAGTTTGGGAACACTGTCACTCTGAGGAAGCTATTAAATTGAGACCTCAAAAGCAGGCAAAACCCTCTCAGCACAGTACCAAAGGGAGCTGAGAACTACATTATGGGACTAAACTCTGAATCCAAATAAATCCCTGAGCCAAATCTAGACCAAAGACCAGATCAGAAAGGTTAAGGCTGATCCAAAGGCAGATCGAGGCCCCTAAGAGAACTTGTGAAGGACCGTAACAAAATGATGCACACCTTCTTTTTCACACTACATTGAACTCTGACATACAAGTGGTTAGCACAGGATGATTCAATAGTTAAAGGACAGGGTCAAGAGTTATGCTGCTTGAAGTTCCGCTGACACTGACTAACATTAAGTGAGGTACGTTACATATACATAAGGCACTGCTTGAATGGGGGATGGGGATTTGCCAACTAGGTCAAATGCTTGATGAGTACCCAGAAGCGTTCTAAGCTATGTCGATGATGACTACAACTGCAACTTCATACACACCTACAAATGACACAAATTCCGGATTCTAAGCTTAACTGGCACTCACTTATAACCCAGAATGATTTGTCTTTTAACAGACCGACATTCATAATAGGAGATTTTTCCCACCGACTCGGGCGTACTCATATACAATTGATCCTGGAAATTTACGGGGCCAAGTGCATCCCACAAATTCTTAAGAGGCATTCTGCGAGTTCCATATAGTGTTCCTTATGAAATTGTCCACGAAGAACTAGGCTTAGATTACATTACTAACCAGCTCCGTCTTTTCCCTTTAAAACTTTGACACTCAATTTGAGTAAACGAGGAACTTAGTTTTAGCAGATGAATTTTACAGGATTGTCTAAAATTAGAAAATGTCTCCTGTGGCTGGCGTATATGGAGCATCATTTGCAGACTCCAGGGAGGCCCGACTTGCACAATAATTCCTCTATTATGACTCGCTCTAATGGCAAATGGGTTGAAACTGCCTTCAGGGACAAGCTGGCATCAGAACATGAGGACTTCACATTAATGAAACACTCACTGCGTCACACGATTTTAGGTAAACTGTCAGCAATATAGAATCTTTTTTTACCTGGAATATGACACATCACCAACGCCGCCAGTTATCTTATTTCAGGTTGAGTTTACTCCCCCGCCTAGTCCCTTTTAATCTTGGCTGTTTTACGTACTCAGATTTGCCCCTTTGCAATTGTGATAATACATTGATCAACAATACATTACATATCGTCATGCTTTGTCCAAAACTTAATAATCTGTTTCATAAGTTTTTACGCCCAATTTTAAAACCAATGAATTTTACACAAGTCAACTTTCGGCCCATCTCCCTGCTCCCCTTTCCGGCGAAGGTCATGGAAAAAATCACCAACATACAGCTGACCCGTCACCTCGAGGATAACAACATCCTAGACCCCTCGCAGTCCGGATTCAGACAAAACCACAGCACCGAGACAGTCCTCATCGCTGCCACAGACGACATCCGGTGCCAACTAGACAAGGGCGAAACTTCAGCCCTCATACTCTTAGACCTGTCAGTCGCCTTCAACACGGTCTACCATCGCACACTAAGAACACGCCTCCAAGAAGCCGGAATCCAGGAGAAGGCCCTGGACTGGACCACGTCCTTCCTCTCCGGCAGAACCCAGAGAGTCTGCCTCCCACCCTACCGATCCGAAGCAACTGACCTCATCTGCGGCATACCCCAAGGCTCATCCCTCAGCCCGACCCTGTTCAACGTCTACATGGCCCCCCTCGCACATGTGGCCAGCCAACACGACCTGAACATCATCTCCTACGCCGACGACGCCCAGCTAATCCTCTCCCTCACTAAGGATCCGCACACTGCCAAAACCAACCTCCATGAGGGAATGAAGGCCGTAGCCGAGTGGATGAGGAGTAGCCGCCTGAAGCTGAACTCGGACAAGACAGAAGTCCTCATCCTCGGCCCCACCCCTTCTGCCTGGGAGGATTCCTGGTGGCCGACCACACTGGGAACAGTATCGACGCCCACGGACCATGCACGTAACCTAGGATTCATCCTCGACTCCTCGCTCTCCATGTCGAAGCAGGTCAACGCCATCTCCTCCCCCTGCTACAACACCCTCCGCATGTTTCGGAGGATCTACAAGTGGATCCCGACTCAAACCAGAAGAACGGTGACCCAAGCCCTCGTCAGCAACAGGCTGGACTACGGCAACGCACTACGCAGGAATCCCGACCATACACCTACAACGACTGCAACGCATCCAGATCGCCTCCGCCCGCCCGATCCTCAACATCCCCCGACGCAGCCGCATCACCTCCCACCTAAGAGACCTACACTGGCTCCCCGTCAACAAGAGGATCACCTTCAAGCTTATTACCCACGCACACAAAGCACTCCACAACACCGGACCTGCCTACCTAAACAACAGACTCCACTTCTACACACACACCCGCCAGCTCCCCTCTGCCAGCCTCACCCTCGCCGCCGTCCCACGCATCCAACGAACAACTTCCGGGGGCAGATCCTTCTCATTCCTCGCCGCCAAGACCTGGAACACCCTACCCACCCACCTGCGGCAGACCCAGGACCTGCTCACTTTCAGGAAGCTCCTCAAGACCTGTCTCTTACCTCACGGATAAGTAGTGCGCTTTACAAATTCAATGATTGATTGATTGAAACACTACGGTTTACTGAGATGTGGCAATACCTATAATTCCTTCAGCAGGTTCCACAGAGGGCTTTTAAGACTAGCTAATAGCAGAAGCTGTGTGTATCGGACCCTTGTCACCTCTCACTACTAGTGTCCCATCAGAGAGAAGAAAAGAATTGCTGACGAGATTTATCTTGTGCTGATTGAGAGATCACACCTGATGTTAGAGAAGAGCTAAACATGGAAAGTTTTCTGTTAGTATAGCAAGGTAGCATACCATAGCAGTCTGCCATGAGTTATTCTTAGACCCCTTTTCCTAGGATTTCAGAATAAAAATAAAGCCGTATTATTTCTGTCCACACAGCTGAATGTTGGTAATTCTTTAAGTTTTGGAGGGTATATTAGGGAAAAACTGAAAATCTAATGCATCAAAATGTCAAACAAATAATTCTCAAGGACCGGCAAGTGAAAAAGATGTTCAGATGGTACACCTATTTAGAAATAAAATAGAGGTAATCGTGGAAGGATAGCGCGTTGGATTGTATAAGTGCTAGATATTGAGAAATTATTGAGAGGCATATTTACAAGAAAATGACGCAGCGCCACAGGCAATTTTGGCTAATTTTCTAAGTACAGAAATACACCATATTTACAATACTGCGCATTCCTGTATTCAACCCTGCACCGGCAAAAAAAAAGCAGTCTAGCGCCAACACTGGCACCCTTGCACCATTGTGCAATGGTGCCTGCGTTGCAGCGATGTTTGTTGTTGTCCTGGAAGGGACACCCTCCTTCACAAAAACAATCATCAATGGCATTTTGCCCCATCTGTGTGAGAAAGAGCAAATAACGAAGACAAATACAAGTATTTCTCCTTGTTGAACACTCTTACGCCTCCCCACGAGAGGTGTAAGTTTTTGGCACTGCCTTCGATTTATATATCCTTGTAAATCTGGAGGTGTCAAAAAACAATAGGTGTTGCATGGGAACGCCCACAGCAAAATCCATTGCACGCCCCTTTCCTGCAGAAACCTGCATCCAGAAGGACCATATTTACATGGCAGTGTTAAGCCACGCAAAGTGGCTTAGTGCTGCCCTGTAAATATGGAACAGGGCACACGTCACCAGAGTGTCATAAAAAGTGATGCTCCGGTGGCTAATGCCCTTATTCCTTAGTAAAGTATGAAGAAGTCTGTAATCTTCCATGTTCGTGAAGGGCGCTGAAGTTCATGAAGTTCATCCGAGGTGAAGTTTAGTTTGCTAAACCATCTGACTGGTGATACTTTTCTTCTACAGGAAGTACCATCTCCATAAGACGGAACAGCCAAGAGCAGGAAACATACATAAGATAATTGGTACAGGGGCTGAGGGAAGCTTTAGGAGCCCAAGAACAGGCAGTGTATTTAACCATTACCTGCAGGGCTTTTGTTAGCCTTGGTTTACACCAGGTAAATGCAGCTTCTGTTCAGCAGCCATGTTCTGTAATTCGAATTCAGAGGAGCTGGACTTCATGAGTGAGGAGTGGTGCAGCGTAGATACTCAAAGGCGACAACAGGTTCACAAGTGTTATATTGAACAACTCCTGCTACTGAGAAGGCCAGCTCCAAAACGGCATTCTTCACACTTGGAAAAGCATGTGAAGTTTAAGAAAAAGATCCTTCTCAACTTCGTACACTCTTAAAGGAAAAGCTGAATCGGGCTGAGAGGACGTTGACTAAATGTGGTGTTAAATTGCATAAATGCCACTTGTACAATATTATTGTAATAATGCATAAGTGGAATAAAATGTCTGCCTGCTGTTCTACATGCATTTACCTGCTGGCACAGAGCCTGACCTGGAGGAGAAAAGAGGCAAAAGACTAAGGCAAAATTGTTAGAGTAATCAGGGGTGAAAAGTGGAAAGACACAAGCAAGATAGAGGGACTTCCAGATAACATCTTCCATAAGTCACAGACTAAACTCTAATAGTAATCAGTGCAGTTATGATCACTGTTGAAAGGTGGTTTATTAGTAGGTGCTGGTAGGTACCAACAGTTAGTAATAACACTACAATGACAAATAAAGTTCAGTCAAATCTCAATAAATTAATCCTTGCTCAACCTTTGGTAGTTTAGCTGACAAGCAGTCAGACTTAACTTAAGAGACAGATGTGTAAAGCATTTAATATCTCCAAAACAGTAAATAAGTAAAACCAAAGGCACAATAAAAATTCAAAATCAATTTATAAACATAGAGGATATGATTATCTTTAGACGCCAGAATGACAACAATCCAATGCAGGGAACCAGATATATGACTTTTTAAAGATTAAATAAATACATTTGCTTTCTAGCACCTAACAGTATGATGCTCCAATTGCGCCATTTGGTTGTGCGGACCAGGATAAAGTCAAAGTGTCAGGACGACCGCGATGAAGCGTGGGTTGGATACAATAAGCGGTAGGGCCCAGTCAAGAATTATGACGTATGGCCTGATTATGGGTTTTGTGGTCTTCCTGCAGGCCACCACACTAGCGCCCCGAAGGAAGACCACCAAACCCGTAGTCAGACCGCCTGCTGGATTATGAGTTTAATCCTGGTAGGTGGTCAGTGCTGCTGTGGTCCCATTCTTAAAAATTGCAGGAATCGCTGTTAGCATGAGCTGAAAGCCATTTTGTACTTGGCAGCCATCTTAGTTAGCCATGTGCTCGCCGTGTGCTTTCTCCCTCTTCTAGAGCCTTGCACATGATAAGAAAGGCCTAGCTAGTAGAATGCACCTGCTCCTAGTATTGAACGGTCAGGCTATTCTTACTGATGTGTTCAGTTTAGTCTCCCCACCCTCTTTGTTGAGCAAGCACATTTTTTATACCCATATAAGTCAATAAGCATGCTTGTATGTGCCAGGACCTCCCCTTGGTTTTATGCTGACTATGTAACCTATGCACATATAAGGCCCCTGTTCTCTGTACTCCTTAGAATGCCTCATACAGTGGCCTGAGGGTACAGTGTTACGCAATCTCCCTCATGTGAGGTTAATAAATGCATTTCTTCCTGTTCAGGACCACGTTGTGCAGAAATACAGGGGGGCACAACATGTGCCCCCCCTGCATGCACCCCTATACCCAGAGGAAACAGAGGGCCTTGTAAGGGCCCCCTGAGTTGCCTCAATGCCATTCTTTCCATGCCAGGCTCCCCACCATGGAAATGATGGCAGAGAGAGAACTCATAATATGCTTGGTGGTGCCGCATCAGTACCGCCAGTATACTGAAGCCTCTAACCGCTGCACCATCACCTTGGGATCAGGGATCCCTGGCGGTTGCGGCTCTCCTATGGTGGACCAACTGCCAAAGTTGTAATACAGTGAGGTTGACTGCCAGTCTGGCGGTCCCTGGGCCACCTCCATGACTAAAGTGGTCCCTGGATCGCCTAGGCTGTAATCAGGCCCTTAATCACTTTTTATCGAGATATTTATCTTGACATCGAGCAATCAAGTCCTCAGATCCAGGCTTCAGTTCAATGACGCCGGCCTGAGGCAGCGTGATGCCTCTGTGAGTCCTGGAGGTCTTTGTCTTCATCGTCAACGGTGAGGAGCTCCGGAGCTTTCGGCAGGACAAACCTGCATGGTCAAGCCGAGTTGCAGTTTGAAGTCACCGGCTTGACTCTCATCGTCAATGCTGATATGCTTATGTAGCTTTTCACAAAAAATTGCCAAACATTCCCAACTTTTCAGAAGTTCTTCCCTGAAGATTTCTTGATGCAGGAAAGTGGTCCAGAGCACCAGCTAATGGTTCAGAAGCTCTCGTTTGCTTCTTGGGGTCTGAGTTAAATCTGGTCAGTTGGAGTTGTCTTTGTTGTGATGTTGCAGGTAGCTTCTTCCAGCACTCTTCTACCTGTTGATGATCAGGGAGTCCACTCCCTATCCTTTAAGACAGTCAAAGTCCTTTTGTTGTGAAACCTTGAAAGTGCAGCAGGTGCATTTTTTATGCGCACACTCCTCATTTGTGCAGTGCAAAGTTCTAGCAGGACAGTCCTTCTTCTCCAAATGTTTCCAGGCAGGGATCTGAGCTGCAGTGCAGCTCTCCCATATGTATGCTATATTCTTGGCTGGCAAGAGGAAGGCACCCCCAACCAATGGGGTTCAAGTTGCCACACTCTGATGACCACTTCCTGGGAAGTGTGGCATATTTCTGTCTCAGAATGCACATTTGCAGAAAAATCAAAATGGATAAAATCTCTCATTGGAGTTCAGATCTGGGTAACCCAACCCATAGGTGTGGATAACTTTTCCCTACACTCCCCTTCCAGCCCCTCTCCTAACGTAATTAGTGGGGCTACTATCTGGCTGGGGATCAAGGAATAGGGCATGGACCTGTTTGCTGTGCGATCTGTGATTCCCCCTTTGAAGACCAGTTTAGTTCCCAAGCCCCTTTCCTATCCTGGCATTTACAGGCAGCAGATCTCCTCCCACCAGATAGCTCTATTGTTTTAGACCTAGGTCTCTTCCCACCTGATCAGGGACAAGCTTGCCTCAGGCTGTCAAAGGCTAGCCAATCAGAAGAGGCTACTAAAGAAATGCTTACGGAAAGCAAGTTCTAAAATTACTTTCCTGAAATATTCATAATAAACCCAACCCCGGCAATATGCTGGATTTATTGTAACTATTATTTTGATGCTTTAATTATGGTTCCAGCTCACTCCTGTCAAAAGGTAGACTTTAATAAAGTTTAACAAAGCTTTCCCATGTTAGCCTATAGAGCTAGCAGCACTACAATGGGGAAACGACTTTGGCTATTTGTCCATCACCAGGGCATATAAAACATATTTTAAAATGCTTTTTTATTACAAATCACCCTACACTGAAGGCACTTAGGGGAGACCTTAGGGGTGACTTATATGTAATAAAAAAGTAGTTTTGCACTTCAGAAGTACTTTTAGTTTCAAAGTCGAATTTTGACACAGTTTTATTATATAACCAGCCTGCAAGGCTGCACAGCAGTGCCCACTTAAGTGCATTAAGTCCACTGCAGTCTCTTAACCTACATGCTCTACCATATACTACAGACTAAGAGGTAGGCTGTCTGAACCAATTTTATTTACACTAATTACCATATACCTTTTAAGGACAAAGCATTAGCCCTGGGCCTGTTTAGCAGAGCCCAGTGCACTTTCAGAGAATGTAACCACCAGTATCAGTCAAAACAATGGGGGTCATCATGGAAAAAGAATGACTATCCTACAATCTTTATGCAATATAGAATTTATATTTTATAGTAAGCCCATATACAATTCATGTGTTCACTAATTGCTCTGCCGTCAGGAAAGAGCCTCCAATCCCATAAAGCCCTATAGGTGCTCTAAACATCTATGGACCACAGAAGCTCAATAAGAGGTCAATCCTCCTTACATCTTACCTAGGTCTGTATCAGCCTTTATCTCATCTTGCTCCATTGCTAACAGGTCACAGAGGATGCTTACATCCCAGTCAATCACATAGCAAAGACTTACATTGATATTTGTCAACGATTATTTCCTGTTTTTTATTAACTGTTTATCAGTGCATCGATTAATTTCACTTTTGTTTCATTGTATTCTTTATATTATTTCCTTTTTAGTGAGATTGGTTAGGCATTTTTTGATTTAACTATTACTTAAATGTATTGTAGCATGTGGTACATTAGATGTTCAACCTGCAGTTTATTTCTGAGAAAGGGATTGTTGATTGTGGAACGCTACCAAGTAAAAAGACAGCACTTAAAGAGACTTCTTTACTCAATAGCAAATATATTTTACGACTTTGCGGGAGCTTGGTCACAGCTCACATCAATACTTCAGATTTCATCGTCCATAGTTAAGCGGCCAATTGGTCATACAAATTGGCCTCAAATGTGTTTTTAAATGGGCAAAATAGAAGAACCTGCATACATGATTTTTGTCACTCTTCATAGAATGGACCAGAGTCACATCCCTTTAGGGTTCCCAGCCCAAGGAGAATGATAGTATATAGTGAACAGGGCTGAACTTAAAATGTGTTAGCAAGTATACAGCATTGCTGTAGGAAGCTGACTTTTTTGTATGATATATCAAAATTAGATATCTTTTGTAAAGAGTCTAGGGGTTCCTTCAGGAGTGGACAGGGGGTTTGCTATGGCAATCCCAAGGTGCTCGTCTAGGGGTAGTGTGGTAGAGCAGCCTTAGGATTATCAGAGAGGAGTGTTAGACATCTGCAAATACACACATTACTCAATAAATGACACACATGACTTAAAAAGAAGATCCACACCAATTTATATATATTACAAGTATCTTTATATTCAATTCAATTCAGTTCTATTAAAGTTTTGGAACTCTAATGAGGTTCACTTAAAAAAATACATACCAATTAATACATAAAATACAATAGAGCCATATAAATATACAGAATGATAAGGTGGTCCGAGAACAACATTTTTCAACATATAGCAGTATCAAAGAATAAAATGTTAAATTTAGCAGCCAACATGAGAAAACAGAAGTATCAAGGGATAACATTTAAAATTTAGCAGCCAACAATGAAAACGCAGATCATATCATGAATTGTGGAAGTAACAAATAGGTAGCAGCCAGGACACCATAAAGCACCTTCATGGATCAAAGTTTACAATTAGCAGCAGAAAATGAGAGAACAGGAAATATCCAGAGGTAAGCAAATGACATGTAGAAAGCAACCGGTATATGTGCAAATTTACAAATTAAAAATTAGATGAACACAGAGCCTTTAGAGTAGAAGACACAGTAGTGCGAAGTACCTTCATAATTAGGATAAAACGTCTAGATAGAAGGTCAACGATTCAGAAATTAAATCCCACTTGGGAAATATACAGTTTAAAAAAAGTTAACCAATTTTACGCATACTGCTTCATTTTTGGGATTAAAAAGAAAATTGCGACCAGAAACTACATCCTTGATACCATTTTGTAAAAACATTGGCCTAAGCCAGCGATGGCGATGAAAGGCTAGTGCCGGATAAACAAACAAAACATGATCCAAGTTCTGGATACTCAGTTCACAAAAATTACATTTTTTTCAATTTTTCGGATTCTGATACCAGTGTGCTGTTAGATAATTTCAAGGTAGAAGATTAAATCTAAATAAGAAGAACCAGCATCTTGTTCCATGATCTAAGTTCCAAGTTAGATATTTCTTAGGAAGTTTCAGGGAAGTAGTTTTTGTTATTATCTTTAGTCTCTCTTTAGTCTTACAGAACTCTATATCTCTATTAAAGCTGATCATACAACTTAAGTTTTTTACAAAGGATTTGAATTCTAATAGTGGGAGGGATATCACAGATTCCTCCTGAACACAAAATAATTTTAGGGCCAGAGAGAAATCTCGATTTAGAGAGTATTTCTCCCCCATACTACCGAAAATGTCCTTACACATGATTCCCCTTAGTGAATAGTGTTCACTATTTTTTAACTGGTATCCCCAACGTAAGACTCTAGAAATGCCTTGGATATAGGTACTTATCAGTCCAAGTTCCAATCTAATAGCAGCTGAGTAGACTAACGTATTAAAATTACACAGTTTTTCGAAAAATATGACCTTCTATCTTCTCTAGAAAACTCCATTCCTTTACAGAGATTGATTCAATGGCATAAAGTAAGGTTGATGGAATTTTTGCTTTCAGCACCGTCAGTAGATGTAAAAAATGCCTTCTACCTATTGTATTGTAAAAAATGTGTAGACCAGTAGCGTGGGACGTAGCTTTACTTATACTGTGTTCAATATGGAGTTTATGCTTCCTATTGCTCGTGATTAATTTCCCTAGATATAAATATGAATCAACCACCTTCAACTTTTCCTTGCCAATATGCCAATTAAAATTTCTTAATTTTCTGCTTCTTTCACTTTTCAAAATTAAAATGTTGCTTTTAGAAACATTGAAATGAGCCGCCGTATACTTCTGTAATGACAACAACTTTTTATTTATGCCTATAGGAGTTAGATCCATCACAACAATATCGTCTGCATAAAGGAGGCAAGCGAAAGACTGGCTACCCAATCTTTGTAGCATCGCCCTCTCGCTGAGAAAGACAGTCGGGTAAATCTGCTAAATATAAGGAAAAAAGTATCGGTGCTAATAAACAACCTTGTTTCAAACCATTTTCTATTGGATATACAGATGTTAATCCTTGGTTTCCACCCATTAATACCCGACTCCAGGTTTGAGAGTATAATGCTATGACTAAGGATAACAGGGGGGCAGGCAATCCCATATTTTGTAGTTTCCTCCAGAGAAGCGGCCGATCTACCTTATCAAAGGCCGTAGAAAAATCTATGAAGGCCATAAAAACATTTGATTTGCGAGATAGCGTATATTTCTCCTCAATTAATTTCAACATGGTAATATTATCCAATGTGGAATGATTTTTCCTGAAACCTGCTTGTTCTATAGGAAGGACCTTATTCTCCATGACCCATTCCATGAGATGATCTAGAATGCTGCGTGCGAATATTTTCCCCACTGAGTCTAATAAAGCTATTTGCCTATAATTACCCGGATGAGTTCTAGGGTCCTTTTTGTGTAGGGGGGTTAAAATACTTCCAGACCACGACAGCAGTGTCTTCCCCTGGGAGTAACAAAAGTTAAACATAGGGGCTAAAAACGTAGCCCACAAAAGAGGTTCCTTTTTAATTACCGTCATCGGCATTTCATCCGGAACCATTGCTCCTGAGGATCTCATTTTTTTTTATAAAACCAACTATGTCACTCACTGAGTGTACACAGTTCGGTGTATGAGTTACCAAAGGGTCAGGGGCAGAGGGAAGAAAAATAGGGGAGTAAGTATTTGCGGCATAGAGGGCTACCAAGTGGATTTTCCAATCCTCTTCTTTAACAGGAATAGGGAGAGATTTTGCTCTTGTACCGCAGCAGTCAGCAATTACTTCCCAAAATGTTTTTGAATTATTTTTGGAGGCTGCCTCTTTTAACTTTACCCATACACCATCTTCCTTAAATTGCTTCAGAGCACGTTTTTTCCTCAGACTTTTCCTCTTCAATTGATTAAATTCCTACGTTCATTAGAGAAGGTCAGGAACTGTGCCCTCACCAATTTGTTGATTTCCCTATTTAGAATAAGCCATGGATTATAATAAGAATTCTGTTTAGTTGGAACACGCAATGGTTTACTTAATACAGCCAAAGAACCAATATTACGGGAAAAAACTTCCAAAAGTTCAATTTGACACGAATTAAATTCAAGCACACCTAGGAAGTGCTGATCTTTTATCAAAGCTCTTAAATTTACTTTTACTTTGCTTGCTGCTTGAGTATTCCAATGAATTCTACCATTATTTACATAAAACCCTACACTGCTGCCTCTAAAGTTCCACGGGCCTACCTTAGCACAAGTATAATTACATTTAAAACAGATCAACATATGATCACTAAAATCAGATCCCAAGACTTCCATGCTTATGAGGTTACAAAAGAAGTCGGAGGAGACTATTAAATAATCTATAATTGAATTCCCTGTTGGGGCCTTATGGGTATAGTTAGCAGGAATATGGTTTTCTAACCTCCCAATAGCAATTATAAGATCTAAACTTCTCAGACCTTCAAGTAATATGGTGCCCCTTTTATTTGTCCTGTTTTATTCAGACATTGGGCCATGGGGATTTTTAGGGATTCATTTATTTCAGTGTTGGAAATTACCCTGATACTATGTGGGTAGATTTTAGCATTCATATCACTTACTAGGATTATAGACTTACAATCTTCCCTTTCCAGAATAGAGGAAAGAAACGCGTTACTTACCTGTAACAGCAGTTATCCAGTATTGGTGTCTTTCATAGATTCACATGCCTGAATCATTCCCCGTCGTCGAGACGGGAGCCTCCGGTATATAGAAAAGTAATGTCTTATAGACATACATAGAGAAAAATAGGCCTAAGGGCCTCACCTTAGTAGCCTATCCTAGTCCTTATGCAAAAAGGACCAAACTCTTAGAGCCAGCCAATCAGCTATCACCTCCCTCTAGAACCTTCCTGGCAGGAGCCTCAGTCTCTCAGATTTTCGTACGCACCAGCTAGGTAGGCGTAATATAGTTAGAGAGAACGTGTGTCCTTCCCGGGGAGGCGGGAGGGTTGCATGTGAATCTATGAAAGACACCAATACTGGATAACTGCTGGTACAGGTAAGTAACGCGTTTCTTATCCAGTATTAGGGGTGTCTTTCATAGATTCACATGCCTGAATCAGAGTAGTCAGCAATATATTATGCACATGTCTGATGTAATCATGCAATATAATCAGTTAGATAATACACCCATTATCATGCAACTGCGAACATTAGCATACATCAACATAACATAATAATAAGAGATGTGCATACCAGGATGGCGGGATGTTGGAAGGCTCACCTTACTGGAATAGATGTCGAAGCACCGCCTGGCCCACTGCATCATCCTGCATAAGCTCAGCATCCAGGCAGTAGTGTCTGGAAAATGTGTGCGGTGACCTCCATGTCGCTGCTCTGCATATGTCCAGAATCGGCACTCCAGCGAACACTGCTGCAGATGTAGACATTGCTCTGGTGGAATGCGCTTGAACAGTAGCATGTAACGGCCGTCCGGCCTTCTCATGGCAGAATGTTATCGCTGAAGAGATCCACCTGGAGATGCTCTGTTTCGTTAGAGGCAGACCCATCCTTGGTCTACTGTAGGCTACAAATAGCTGTGACGACTTCCTGAAGCTCTTTGTCTTGTCTAGGTAAAACTTTATACACCTTTTGAGGTCCAAGGAGTGTAGCGTTCGTTCTGCTGCAGTGGTAGGGTTTGCAAAGAAGGAACGTAGAACCACCGGTTCATTGAGGTGAAAGTCTGAAGGCACTTTCGGTATGAACTTGGGATTTGTCCTCAGCACCACTCTGTCTTGTTTAAACTGCATGAATGGTTCCTGAATGGATAGAGCCTGCAACTCGCTGACTCTCCTGGCAGACGTCTTGGGAAGGATCTATATAGTCCCTTTAGGAACTGCTTGATAAGCCCTCCCGTCGACGGTACTGTCGTCGACGGCATGATCTTCGTCGTCGGTGTCTCCGTAGACGAGACTTTCTTCGTCGACGATGTCTTCGTCGACGATGTGCTCGTCGACGACGCGCTCGTCGACAATTCATTTCTCGTCAACGTCTTCCTCGTCGACGTCCTCGACGTCGATTCTCCCGTCGACGGCGGACTCCTCGTCTACGGTGTCGTCGTCGACGGGCCTATCTTCATCGTCGATGGGTTCTTCGTCGACGGTGTCGTCGTCGACGGGCCCGACTTGGTCGTCGATGAGGTCTTCGTCGACGACGGCTTCGGCAGTATGATAGATGGGATAGGTTTACCAGCTGACGACGATGATGGGGTGGTCGTTGTCGAGGCGAAAACAGACAACGCTTTCGTCGTCGACACAGTCGTCGTCGTTGTGGAGACGGCAAGTGGTGTCATAACTCTTTTTTGCGTTGAAGATGTCGCAAGTTTACTGGATGACTGCGCAGGCTTCTTAAAGGCATGAGAGCCTTTGTCAGACACTGAAGATGTTGTAGATCTTGCCTCTGAAGATTTTCTGTGTACCTTCATAGGAGGAGTGTCTGAGGGGCCAGGGGATTCCACCCTTGGCCTCTTGTGGGAGACTTCTGAGGTCATGGAAAAGCTTCCCTCCGAGGACTCCACATTATCCCTTTGTTTAAGCCTGTCCAACCAAATTAGCAGTCGACCTTCTCTATCCCTCAAGGTCTTGTTAGGGAAAGACCGACATATTTTACAGTCTTTAGGGATGTGGTCAGGATAAAGGCAATATAAGCATAGGTCATGCTTGTCCTCCACATGTAGCCTTTTCTTCCCACATGAAGAGCAGGCCCTGAACAGGGCTTTCTTCTGGGACTCAGACATTTCTTTAGAATTTTGAAGAAAGAAATCACTTACTGCAAGGAGAAGAGTCTGAAGTATCCCTGTGCGAGATTTCGAGAAAGAACTCACTTAAACAAGTGAATAAGTAGGTTTTGAAGAGATCCTGAGGAGAACTCAGGTTGGAGACTCCCTAGCACAACGTGCGGTAGAAAATCTGAGAGACTGAGGCTCCTGCCAGGAAGGTTCTAGAGGGAGGTGATAGCTGATTGGCTGGCTCTAAGAGTTTGGTCCTTTTTGCATAAGGACTAGGATAGGCTACTAAGGTGAGGCCCTTAGGCCTATTTTTCTCTATGTATGTCTATAAGACATTACTTTTCTATATACCGGAGGCTCCCGTCTCCACGACGGGGAATGATTCAGGCATGTGAATCTATGAAAGACACCCCTAATACTGGATAATAAAAACATAAATATCTTTTAATAGATACGCAAGGGATGCATCTCGAGGAAGGTATACGTTTACAATTAGCAGTGATTCTAAATGATCCTGTGAATCCTTAAGATATATACTGTAATTTCCTGAATCAAATTAGAATCATGGAACAATTCTTTAAAGGATCAGTTAAAATGTGTACTAAGCATATTAGCGATTCCTCCTTTAGCATGTCCTCTGTTCACTTGGAGCGCCGGCCAGCCGGCTCAGTACTGTGGAAAAGTAAATTTTGCCATGTTCTGTGTCCCTACGCGTCCTCCATCATATGTTATCTGTGCATGATTAATATGCATATGTATTCCCCATGTTCGATTAAAGACGCTATTGTAGTTGTGTCCATCTCTAGTATGCCAGTTTCCAGTTCTCGTGAATACTACGAATAGCAGGCCTATGTAAAGTTACGTTGCCACGTTTCTCAGTGTGCACGTTATTTCATTGTAAAAGTCCCCGTTTCTAGGCCTCAAAAGGGCCCGGACATCAGATTCAGCTCCTGTCTCCTGAGCCTCGCTGAAGAGCGATACAGCCCCCACCTGTATCCCTGACCCTTCACTTATTTCCTGCCTTGCAGTGCCCGGTTCAGCCTGACTCTGCCTCTGAGTCTGCCAAGAGTATGTTATGATTCTAATTATCAGTCCAGCCCTCCTTCTCTACATTCCTAAGCTACTGAACTGCATCAATAGTTTCCGTCATAGTCTAGCCTTTACGTCTCCATGTAAGAGAAATACTGTATTTAATGGTCATTCAATATTCTTCATCACGCACTACATGTAGAATAATGCATGCTCCAGTCTTAGAGTCTGTTCGCCTTTACCCCGATAACTTTTGGATTCTATCAACATGTTCTCTAAACATCAGATACTAGATACTGTTTAGGTACATGTCGCCCTGACTCTCCAGACTTCAGTCTCTGCTCCCAGCGCAGAGTTCGTAGCCCCCAGCTTCTCCTAGTAATACGTCATTGCCAGCTTGCGCGCACCATCAGGTTAGAGGTCCCGGCTCCTTAGGTAGCCCCCTCCATGTTTCCGCCCCATTCATGACATATTCTGTTACGTTTGCATCACATGTCTATGTATACGCCCTGTTACACCTACTTTCACCCTTATCTTTCGCGACTGCTACGCGTCACACCTTTGCTCCACCCACTGCTCCGCCTATCGTATGTATTGTAATGCAACTGTTTTAGTATATATGATCGTGCACTGTTATTAAATGTTTACGCCGATTCCGATCCTGCTCTCGGCAGCGCTGCCATCCTATTCCTGTGCAGGTTGTCCTGTTCCTGTCCTTATGCTGTATTAAACCTGCAAAACTCCTACTACCTCGAATCTTGACTCTTATTTATTGAGCTATCTGTTATTCATTTATTCATTCAAAAATAGAGGTATTATTTATTTATTTACCACATAATGGCGCCCGAACAGGGACTTGCCCTTTCCCCACGCGTCGGTGAAGCCACGCCGACCCCCTGACCCTCTGCAGTCGTGACGGAACTCTTCTGCGCACCGGCAGATATTTCTGCTTCAAGTATCCCTCAGGCCCACGGAGGAGACGGAGGAGGCGGTCCAGCATCCAGACGAGACGGTGGAGGAACGCGGCGAGTCCCGACCAGAGCCCAAGCCGAGAGTCCAAGGTCCGAGGTATTCGGAGGCCCACCCGTAACAGAAGTCCGAAGTTCGTCCGTCCGGCGTCGAAGCAGTCCCGTCCAGTCTGAGGCCTTCCGTTCTTACTGCCCGGTGAGTACCATTACTGGGGTAGTATCTAGACAGGGTCAATCTAATTGACTCTGGTCCGTGGGTTGGTGGTACACAGACCCACAAACGAAGTGTCCACTTCGGTGGATGCGGGTCCTGACGTGTCTCTTTATGAGACCGGTGAGTTTCGTACTGTTTCAGCAGTGCATCTAGTTTCTGTTCCAGTCAGTTCTGTTCTCGAGAAAATTCATGTATTCTGTGTTCCGTATTCCAGGTAGTATTCTGTTCGAACTGTTATTTTAAATGTTCTTCATGTAATTTAATGTCGTGGTATGAGTGTGAAGTAATTATCGTGTTTATTGTGTATTGTATTGTGTCCAGATTATAGTTCAGTCATGCCGCTATTTTCAAAACTGCGTCAGTTAAAAACTAGAAAAGGTCTGCTAGAAGCAGCAGTTCCTGTTCCGCCTAGGGACAGTCCAGGTCATTTTATGTATCAGAAGCATGGCATAAGCGCCATATTGTATCTAGATTTATGGGTCGAGTATACCAAACAGTTAGAGGAAAAGTATAGATGGCCTGTATCAGGCACATGGGATGCCGAGTGCATCATGCGAGTAGAAGAAGCATTATGGAAAAAGAAAGCCAGACAGTCACAGAAAGATGCCATCGAGTTATGGCGCAAAGAATCTCATAAAAGAACCGAAAAAGAAATCAGAAAGTCTGAACTAAGTAGAGAATCCTTAGAACGAGCACAAGAAAAAGAATTAATCGAGATAGGTGAACGAGTTAAAACCGAACAGTCAGACAGACAGAGAAATGCCCTTATTAAGGGTATGTATCCTCTTCTTGCCGAGGGCTTGCCAAAAGCGACCCCGGAGGCATCCAGTAACTTTCCGCCACCACTAGTTCCGACCAAGCTACGTCACAAACCGACCGCAGCTGATATTTTAATTTCGTCCTATTTGGACGACACAGTCCCAGAATATGCGAATCCCGCTCCGCCAGTCCCTGTAAATCAGGCACTTCCCGCTCCTCCAGACACCGGAGTACCTGTTACGGTACCCCCGGTCCAACCCACCATACAAGTCCAGCCTGCATTTCCATTTCCCACTCTGCCAGGACGAAGAGCATCAGTAGACGACTCTAGTTTAGGGGCCGCAGGAGGAGGTCCTCCTCAGACCCCGCCGCCACACAAGCGTCTAACGTTAGCCGAATTACATGTACAAGCGTCACAGCGTACGCCTAGATATCAGTCTGTTGCAGAAATAAGAAAAGCCCTTAACGAATGTGGCTATGATCCAGTCCCAGGCGAGGATAATATGGTATTATATTCATTACGCGTGAGAAAGGTGACCGAGTATCTAGTCACCCTACCAGATATGAAAGAGGATCTAGACAGAATATATCGTTTCATCCGTACAGGGAATGATCCAGAAAGTATTAGTGACGTCATGTGCCAAAGAAAAGTTGAAGTCCAGCTCATGCTATTAAAGTTTCTGATTAATTGTTTAATACGAGAACAAGATTATCCGACCAAAGATCGAGCCGAAATGAAAGCCCTGACAAAGTGGAGTGATAATATAGCCGAGGGTAAGCATAAGACTATCGGTAGTATAGAGAGTATGTACAAGAAAATTCGCAAAGAAATAATAAGGTTACACGATCAACGTAAAGCAGCACAAGTAAGCGAGAAAGAAAATGACTCTTCTACAGAAGAGGTAGAGGACGAGAATCCCGACAGAATAGCGTATGTAGGAAAATCTATATTCCCAGATCGCCATTTACGTCTAGAACACAAGCCAGTTTTTCACCATCCAGCACCAGAACAAGGTTCTCTAGAACAAGTATTTCAAGCTACCGATCACATTCTGAAATCACGAATCGGTTACAGTGAATTAAGTACCATGCATGAACAAGAACTAGTCCGATCAGCAGTCCGATGGATTACTGATTCTACCACTTTTCCAGACGAAATAGTGGCACAAATGTTTCTGAAATTGCCCCCAGCCGAGCAGCGACTGGCGGGTATGTATATGATCCAGCACCTCATTACATTGTATGAGGGTCAACATTCTGATCCAGGTCCGTTACACGATGTCCTGAACGAGTTACTCCAGTATAAATGGAAAGGTTTAGGTACCGATTTAATTAGTGTCATTCTAGAACAGCGCCACAAATATAGTATGTTTCTGAACCCGCATTTTGTTCATGTCTCACCCCCAGAAAGTAAACCCTTTTACATAGACAGACAGAATCCGTTACGAGAAGTGCATCCAGTTAAGACAGACGGTGGTGAAATGCAACGAGTGTTTGTTTACACCCCTATCACAAAGATGGAACTCTTAGAGATGAAAAAGTTAATTCCCTGTCATGATAAAGATCCAGCAGGGTTCCACCGAGAATTAAAAGACATGCTCCGTATGGGAGAATACACGTATCCAGATATTATTAAAATGTTAAAGGTCCTGTTGCCCGCAGGGGTATATGAGAAACTCAAAGAAAAAGAATGGGAGGTGGGAGAGAAAAAGATCGATTGGGCAGTTCTAGAAGCTGAAGATAAGATACGAGTACCAGGTACCGGTCTTGGAGATAAATGTAAAGAATTACCTGAACTATTAATACAAGTTTTGCCCAGACTATTAGCAACTAAAAAGGAAGACTGGGATGCAATCTCAGCCTGTAAACAGAAACAAGACGAAGACACTAGCGATTATTATTCCAGATTTGAGAAATGTTTTACCATAAACAGTGGCCTCAAGACAAGTAGTGAGTCATACCCTCATCTTTTTGTTACTAAATTAGTCGAGAATTCAAGTCCACAAGTTAAGAATCGAGTTTTGAAAGTTGAAAGTACCTGGCAAGCTAATACCCCGTCCCAGATGTTACAGATGCTTCAATATCACCAGAATAGAATCAGAGAAGAGCAAGAACACGAGAGAAAACGTATGAAAGACACGAAAATGAAAGTACTAGTTGCACAATCTGTTCCACAAGATAGTCAGAAGAGGGGTCCGAATCAAGCCAGTCATCCTGCAGCTCCCGTTAAAGGGAACTGCAATTATTGTAAACAGCCAGGTCATTTTATAAACGAGTGTGCAGTTCTGAAACACAACATAGCTACCGGTAAGACTAAAGAAAGACCACGTCCGCCTAGACAAGAACAAGTTTCACGGACTTCTCAGCCACAGAATGCACAACAGACAGTTACTGTACCGCAGCCCATCGCTGCAACACAGCATGTTACACAGCAGATGTATCAGTATGCACAGTCCGAGTATCCAGAGTATCAGCCATATTCATGAAACAGCCTAGAGAGGGAGGTAGGCTTGCCTCTCATCGAGATACCTGTAGATCAAGAAGGTCCCTATGTTCATAGTCAAGTACTAGGGAAAGACAGAAAGTTTCTGATTGATACAGGGGCAAGTAGGACCACTATAAGTCACGCCGAAGTTCCAGGGGCTCCGCTCTCAGGCTCTAGAAATGTTTCCCTTGGATTTTCAGGAAAGCCTATCGTAAATGAAATTTCAAAGCCAGTTACTCTAGAAGTAGGTCCATTGTCCCGCACTACTGATCTGTTACTTACGAAGTCATGTCCAGAAAATTTATTAGGCATTAAAACACTGAAAGAATTAGGTGCAGTTATATGCTGTTCCCCAGAGGGAATACGATTGTTCCTACGTGACTTCAAGGGTCACTATGTATTACGAGATTTTGATCCCAGATTGTCTAATGTCCCGCAGCATCTATGGGCGCAAGGTCCAACTGATGTTGGTTTTATGCAAATCACACCCCATCGTGTGACTCTCAAGCCAGGTGTAGTGTTACCACGAATCAAACAGTACAGATTGCCACCTGAGGCTGTAGCAGCCTTATCCAAAATTATTGACGAGCTTATGGCTCAGGGAGTAGTTGTAGAAACTGACTCCAATGTATGTAATTCTCCGATCATTCCTGTCATGAAACGTACTGATCCAAATGCACCCCCAGTATATCGATTAGTGATTGACCTCCGAGAACTTAATAAATGTATTATTCCCCAGTACCCAGTTGTCCCAGATATTTCTTCCCTATTGACAGCCATTGATTCCGAAGCCACATTTTTCACTGTCATAGACCTCAAGAACGCATTCTTCAGTGTCCCCATTCATCCAGACAGCCAGTTTCTTTTCGGATTTTTTTTAAATGGAAGGAGCTATATGTTCACACGAGCTCCTCAAGGTTTCACAGAAAGTCCTAGTATTTATAGTCAAGCACTTAAGAGACAACTAGACAATATTCACATGCCAACTGACACTGCCCTGCTCCAGTATGTCGATGATCTACTGATCACAGCCCGTTCTGAACATGCTTGCGAGCGAGCATCCCTTACAGTCTTGTATTTCCTAGCCGAGATGGGGCACAAGGTGTCCCCTTCTAAGCTTCAATTCTGTGTCCAGCAAGTGGTCTACTTAGGACACTTACTGTCCAAGAGGGGTAGGCAGTTGACACCTGACCGTATCCAGTTAATAGCGAGTCTTCCTCAGCCCAAGACCCAGAAGGAGGTACGTGCTTTTATCGGCCTTACTTCTTATTGCAGACAATGGATTCCTCAGTATGCATTTCTAGCCAAGCCACTGATACAGTTAACGACACAGGAGGCAGCCGTATCGACTGTCCTCCCCTGGACAGCTGAACATACACTTAGTTTCAATGAGTTAAAGAAAGCCCTATGCCAAGCTCCAGTTCTAGCTACACCGAACTACAGTAAGCCTTTTACACTTTTTGTCACTGAACGCGAAGGTACAGCATTATCTGTTCTCACACAAGATCAAGCAGGACAATACAAGCCTTGTGCTTATTTTTCGAGCACATTAGATCCAGTAGCCCAGGCTCTGCCTGCGTGCCTCAAGTCAGTTGCAGCCACAGCACTAGCTATCAGACAAAGTGATTCCATAGTATTAGGACATTCCTTGACAGTACAAGTTCCACACTCCGTGGAAGTTCTTTTAAACCGAACACAAACTCAGCACTTGACGATTGCACGTTTAACAGGTTATGAATTGACACTGTTCCAGCCACACATAGAAATCAGACGCTGCAACGTCCTAAATCCTGCTACACTGTTACCATCAGTTAATCCAAATCCTGCCACACACGATTGTGTGGAAGTAGTTAACATCATGACAAAGCCAAGACAAGATCTGACAGATATTCCATTACCAGATCCCGACCTGACACTTTATGTGGATGGTTCATGCATGAGAACAAGTACAGGAGAACTAGTCGCCGCGTATGCAGTGACTACTGACACTAAAGTTATTGAAACACACCGTATTGACACCCTGTCTGCTCAAGCAGCAGAGCTAGTTGCTCTGACTCAAGCCTGCATACACGCTAAGAACCGGAAAGTTAATGTTTACACAGATTCACGTTATGCATTTGGAGTCGTACACGACTTTGGAGTGCTCTGGCAGGAGAGAGGTTTCATGACTTCTCATGGAACCAAGATTCAGCATGGTCTCCTTATTCAAGCTCTGTTAGATGCAATACATTTACCGACATCCATTGCTATCATGAAATGCAAAGCACATACGAAAGTTACTGACACTATTTCCCAGGGTAATGATCTAGCAGATCGCACAGCCAAGCTTACAGCTCAGACTCCAGACATTTCAGTTAATCCGACACAGACATACACTCCAGATCTGACTACCTGTATGACAGTTAAGGACCCTACTCAAGATGTCATAGATATCCAGTTACACGCTACTCCCGATGAAATCAAGAAATGGTCCGAACAAGGAGGGGTACAGACAGATCAAGGATGGTTAACGGAGGGTAGAGCCACATGGTTTCTCCCCGACTCTATGGTTCAAGTCATTATCAATACCGCACATAGTCCAGCACATCTAGGAGAGAAAGCTATGTTAGACAGTATCCGGAACATTTGGTTCAACAAGCATTTACGAGCTGCAGCCAAGCAGAAAGTCCGTACCTGTATGATATGTTGTCAGTTTAATCCAGGTAAAAGTGTCCCGGTGGAACAAGGTGGTTTCCAGCCTCCTGACCACCCTTTTGAAGTCCTCCAGATGGATTACATTCAGATGGAGCGATGTCGAGGTTTCAAGTATGTCCTTGTAGTTGTATGCGCTTTGTCCAGGTGGACAGAAGCATATCCAGTTCCAGATTACACAGCCGCGACCACTGCCAAGCAGTTGGTTCGTGAGTTCTTCCCCCGTTATGGACTCCCTAGAGTCGTATATTCTGACAACGGCCAGCCATTCTCATCTGAACTCATGAAGCATGTTTCCCTGTTGTTAGGGTACCAGTGGAAGTTCCATTGTGTACGCCATCCTGAAGCAGCCGGTCTCGTAGAGAGACATAACCAGACCCTGAAAATCCGCATTGCAAAAGTATGTCAAGAGAAAGGTGTAGACTGGCTAATAGCTCTGCCAGTTGCTTTGTTCTATATGCGCATGGTCGCACATTCCAGATCAGGTCTGTCCCCGTATGAGGTCGTTTTCGGCCGCCCCCCTAACATGTGGGGTACTCCTAGACCCCGAAGTATTACCGATGTTTCAAGTAATATGCTGACAGATTACCTAGCTTCCTTGATGTCTGCCCTCAACTCTTGTCGTTCACAGGTTGCCGCCGCATTTCCAGACAATACCGAGGTGGCACCGCATGAAATCGTTCCCGGATCCATGGTCCTAGTGCGAAATTTCGATCGCTCAAGTCCGCTGGAGCCTCGCTGGAAGGAGCCCCGACAGGTCCTCCTGGCCACCCGTACAGCCGTGAAGTTGGAGGGACGCAAAGGCTGGGTGCATCTTTCGCACGTCAAGAAGTTTTATGGATTGAAGCCAGTCTCAAAGAACATTTCCCAGGATTTAAAGGACTGCCAAAGTACCATTCTTAAGGACTGTCCCGCAAAAGACAATGTTACTGCACCCTCCCTGTTAGAGACAACTCCGCAACAGGAGTATAAGCTCAAATTAAGGTCTAGTAAAATAAGTCAGCCAGTTTGATTGTCTAAGTCCTCCCCTAGGTGAAACGGTTAGACAGGTTTCTGACATGTATAAAATAGACCCCCATAGTGAGAGAGTTAGTCAAAACTCAATCCGATGTATCGTTTTTCTATGTTTCATATTATTTCTCAGCATTATGATTTCCTGCACCAGTTATGCATTTTATCTGTATTTTCCAGTTTCTCATGTAAATAAGTCTTCTAATGTTACAGTAGAGCACACGTTTAGTGATCTGCCGCCTCATGAACTCTCTTACCGCCTCGCTATGCGTAACAATTCCTTTATCCGCATGTTACATTACTCACACCAGACCAGCAATGCCACTAATTGTTGGGTGTGTGGTCGACTCCCCCCTTTCCAGACACCGAAGGGAGTTCTGCCACTTTTTCCTTATCCATTTTCACATAATGGTTCGTGTGGAGCATGGTCCACGTTAACGTCATCCTCAACAGATATGTCTTTTCTTAACAGTACATGTTTCCCAGACAAGCAAGGTCTTCCCCACAGAACAGGGTTAGATCTAGAGAATGAAGTTTATAATTTAGGTAATTATTCTTCGAATTTCATGGTCCTGAATGTTCAGTCTGATTCTACTCCAGATTTACCTGCTATTTCAGTACTACCAGTCAAAGGCGAATTATGTGTTAGAAATAATGGTTCCGTACATATAGGACATAGTGATTGTACTACTATTGTCAAATATAGTGACAGTGGGAAATCTATTTTCAAAGCTTCACGTCATTCTTATTTTATTTGTGGTCAAACTGCATATGTTCGTCTGCCCCTCGATTGGGAGGGAACCTGTTACATTGCCTTCCTACTGCCACCTGTTTTTCTAGCCCCACCTGATTATCATAGAAACACACATCTAGTACACATTAGACATAGAAGGGAGATCGAGTCCCCAATTGTCGATTATACTGAAACTGCTCTAGAACAGTATACAGATTTCAATAGAGGTTTCTTCTTCTTCATAGGACCTATCCAGAATAGTAAGCTAATCCGTAGGTTAACAAGAACCCTTGAAGCAGTAGTTAATGAGACTGCCTCTGCTCTAGGTAACTTAACTGAAGAGCAATCTGCTATGAGATTTGTCGTTTTGCAAAATCGTCTCGTCCTTGACGTCATACTGGCCGATAGGGGCGGGGCCTGTGGAGTCATCGGATCTAGTTGCTGCATTTTCATTCCAAATAACGCGCCGTCTGTTTATTCAGCCATAACCAGACTCCATAAAATTGCCCATCTGTTACACCAAGATCCAGGCACCTGGACATGGTCCGGTTGGTTCTGGAATATAATTTCCGCCTGGGGATGGAAAGTATTGTCCTTTCTAGGTATTGCAGTAGCGATCATATTCAGCTGCTGCTTCTGTATACAATGTGGCCCTGCGATTTGCGGCATTTGTGCTACCTCTTGTATTCCTAGTCCCAAGCCCCGTTCTAAAACCCGTTCCCAGAAAATTCGAGACGAGCAAATGATACTGTATGAAATGATAGATGGTATCATGAATATTGATGTTTCCTGATGGAAACGTAGTGACAAGGAGGGAATGTGGAAAAGTACATTTTGCCATGTTCTGTGTCCCTACGCGTCCTCCATCATATGTTATCTGTGCATGATTAATATGCATATGTATTCCCCATGTTCGATTAAAGACGCTATTGTAGTTGTGTCCATCTCTAGTATGCCAGTTTCCAGTTCTCGTGAATACTACGAATAGCAGGCCTATGTAAAGTTACGTTGCCACGTTTCTCAGTGTGCACGTTATTTCATTGTAAAAGTCCCCGTTTCTAGGCCTCAAAAGGGCCCGGACATCAGATTCAGCTCCTGTCTCCTGAGCCTCGCTGAAGAGCGATACAGCCCCCACCTGTATCCCTGACCCTTCACTTATTTCCTGCCTTGCAGTGCCCGGTTCAGCCTGACTCTGCCTCTGAGTCTGCCAAGAGTATGTTATGATTCTAATTATCAGTCCAGCCCTCCTTCTCTACATTCCTAAGCTACTGAACTGCATCAATAGTTTCCGTCATAGTCTAGCCTTTACGTCTCCATGTAAGAGAAATACTGTATTTAATGGTCATTCAATATTCTTCATCACGCACTACATGTAGAATAATGCATGCTCCAGTCTTAGAGTCTGTTCGCCTTTACCCCGATAACTTTTGGATTCTATCAACATGTTCTCTAAACATCAGATACTAGATACTGTTTAGGTACATGTCGCCCTGACTCTCCAGACTTCAGTCTCTGCTCCCAGCGCAGAGTTCGTAGCCCCCAGCTTCTCCTAGTAATACGTCATTGCCAGCTTGCGCGCACCATCAGGTTAGAGGTCCCGGCTCCTTAGGTAGCCCCCTCCATGTTTCCGCCCCATTCATGACATATTCTGTTACGTTTGCATCACATGTCTATGTATACGCCCTGTTACACCTACTTTCACCCTTATCTTTCGCGACTGCTACGCGTCACACCTTTGCTCCACCCACTGCTCCGCCTATCGTATGTATTGTAATGCAACTGTTTTAGTATATATGATCGTGCACTGTTATTAAATGTTTACGCCGATTCCGATCCTGCTCTCGGCAGCGCTGCCATCCTATTCCTGTGCAGGTTGTCCTGTTCCTGTCCTTATGCTGTATTAAACCTGCAAAACTCCTACTACCTCGAATCTTGACTCTTATTTATTGAGCTATCTGTTATTCATTTATTCATTCAAAAATAGAGGTATTATTTATTTATTTACCACAGTACTATAGAATCTTCAATGGACCAATCCATTGTGATCCAAGTCTCTTGTAAGTAGATTATATCAGCGTTCAGATCCTTCAGAAATGAGAGTTTATTTTTTATTGGAGTTTAGGCCAGCTGCGTTCCAAGATATTACTGAGATATCCCTGCTAGGAGGAATTCCCGCAATTTAAATCTATAGATTTATTTTTATTCAGAGCGCCTGCCATCCAATTCCAGTTCTTATCTGCCTCATTTATAGGGGGATCATACTGAGTCTTTTCTTCTACAAGAAGCGAGACCCTCCTGCCTTCTTTACCTCAGGAAACCTGCAAAATGTTTTCTCTCTTCATATGAAAAAGGCCCCTGTTAGAGACTTCAGTATACGATTTAGTCAGCAGATTTTGAACCACTTTTTTTAAAGCTATCTCTCCTTCAGGAATAAGAACATCAATGCCACAACAACACAATTTATCGCTATGCAACATTATCAGATGGGAAATAGCTTTAGATGTGAATGTTACTCTAGCTCCCCTAGGATTATTATACTTTTGAACCAGAACCAGAGCAAGGTCATTGCTTTGTATCATTTGAAGGCCTGGGATTTCGGCAAAACAACCTAACAAAAAAGATCTATTCATAAATGGTTCATGATCAAAAATAAATAAAAAATCCAGAGAGTAAGGTACAGTGGGTAGATGGTGAGTCTGACACAATACCTCAGAGTTATTCTCAGTGGTATTGTAAATGACATTGGTACCTACAGAGGAAGCAAATAAAGAGTCATTAGGATTCAGGGTACTCTGAACAATCGGAGGCACACTTATAGCAGATACCGAAGGCTCTTGTGAGAGATGAGATGGAGTACTTAGGCTCAAAAGAGGTGTACAAGGGCCCAACTAGTCCATCTTCTTTCTTAAATACATTTAGGTCCTGGCCTATTGTACGTTACAATTTACATTAGGGTCGAAACGAAGTCTTTTTGACCTTTTTTTATGAATTTCTTCGTCTATTTTCCCTTTTTTCCTTCTTCTTACTGATGTTAATAGATTTGGTCTTAGTGTCATTTTCTTTAAGAGAGGGGCTACCAACAATTAGATCCCCCACTCAAGAACACGTAGGTGGATTTACGCCTGTTTTTAGAAAAATAGGAAAAACTTTACAGGAAGTGCCTAGAGTACCCTTTTTTTCTTGTGCGACTGATGAAAATACTCCCTCTGGGACCGCACTCTTAGGATCAAAAAGCTCTTGGAGAGTGGAGGAGTGAAAATGATCAATTATGTCTTTGCTTTCATTCAGTTTCATTTTATTTTTCCTCCAAAATAAAGGCTTACCAGTCTGCACACCAAAGTCCTGCCCTTTAGCAAGATGAGGAGAGGGTATTTGAAGAGGACATGGCTGGATAGAGCTATCCTCTATAATTAAAGGGGGCGAAGGCCTCTTCACGAAATTAGGCAAACAAGGGGGAGGTAGGTCAGTTTTACCCAGCGACCGTATTTGCTCTGCCACTAATGACTTGTTAAGGGCCAACAGCAAATCTAAAATGGAATCGGAATTGATCACTGATTTCTCCATTAGTGCTAATATAGAGGACAGCACTCTTTCCAAACAGAGAAGTGAATCCGACATCCACATTTTAGACTCTGGATTATGAGTTAGGGGTTGGAGATGCAGAGATAAGTCAGGTGTGATCGAGCCCCGAGTATCAAGAATGCTTGTTCTACTAGGTGTACTACTGAACAATTGCATTTGTACCGGATGACCCTGAGAGGGAACACAGGTACTGGAGATCGCGGAATGAACTGGGTTATGGTCACTGCACAACTCTAAATTAAGTGCACGAAGCAACTTAGAAGGCTGAATTAAACTAGTATTGAAATCAGGAAGATCTGGGAGCGTAAAGTCTTCCACTACAGGATCTCCAACTTTTGGTGCTAATTGAGATACCCCTTCGGAGTGAGAAACTTAATTTGCCAGAGAATGGGTAGATAGATTTGCCAGAAAGGAGTCAGTTTCCCTAAAATCCAAATGAAGGTTATCTTTCAACCGAGCACCATCAGTTTTGGGGAAAATATTAATGTGTACTTCTCTAAATGAGTTTCCAGGTATCGCCTTCGCCCCACCATGTGCTCCTGGAGTAGACTCCGCCATCCCTACTAAATTTAGGCTTACATCCTTTTTAGGGAAAAAGGAGGAAATAGAATTAAACTTTTAAAAATATTTATTGGTAATGAATTGTTTCTTAAAGGGTTAGATTTGATTTTTTTACACGCTTTTGTATATAGCGCTCTCCCAGAGCGCAATTATTTAGCAGTCATTACTTGAACCTCACAGCCACAGAACCTTGGCCAAGATAAAGGGACAACCGGAAAAAAGAAAATGCAGCTCCTATTTGTCAATAGGCCGATGTGCTGCTCACGCAACACCAGATACCAACTAAGGACACTACTAGGATAAAGAAAACTGGCAACCCAAGCAATCCTGGAAGTCCTGAAGATCCTAAACAAATATGAATACAAGCTGGCCTAACAAGGCACCCAGGGATCTTCAAGGCTGTGTTTCTAAGTGTCTACAAATGATCCCAGAAGCTCCCAACCATCGCATGCGGCTCCCTACTAACACCCTCCGATCTACCAACTCCTCCAGGGCTCCAGTGCCCCAGAAAGACTTTCTTAGCCACAGTCGGCGCTCAGAGAAACCCCCCTTGGACCTCAGCTCACAAGGAGGCACTGGGTGGCTGCTCGCGACTCCCGCCGCACAGGAGAACGACTCGCAGCTCTCTACCACATTTAAAGATATCCCTGTCGCAATTAGATGGCACTTTACAGTGGGAGAGAACACTGCTGCACATGAGGACAGCCTGTAGCTTCTTTTTACCAAATATATAGTAAAGCACAAGGCAGTGAGTCAGCTCACTATAGTTTGATCCAACAAGTCCAGAGTGCAACAACAAGGGACTCTGTGATATTGCACATTTGAGCTCAGCTCAGCTCCGGGTGTACTTGCTGGTGTTAGTCCCAATACTGCAGCTCAGTCCCAGCTCACGGCAGCTCTCCTCCACTCCGCCGCACCGCTGCCGCTCTGCCCCGTGCCCTGACTCAAGCCCAGTATCGCGGTTCAGCTCGCAGCCGCTCTCCTCTACTCTCTCCGCTCGGGGTGGAGATGTAATAATCTGTAATGCATCCGTAAAAGTGCTGCAAGAGATTTGAATGTGGGATCTCTAGTGTTAATTGTACGCCCGTTTGTTGCTCCTATTATGGCTGGGGTAGTCACAATTGCCACACATCATTATAGCACAGACAAACAAACAAACAAAGATAGCGCACAAGGCTCCTGCTACTCCTGGGCGAAATGGATCAGTCCAGCAACAGCACTGATGAAAGGGGGCCAGGCTGGGCTGGGCCCTTACTCACTGTCTGCCCTGTCTGCCCTGTCTCTGTTCCAGGGCTGCAGAGCCCAATCCGGGGCTCAATCAGTTGCTGGGAGCACACCCCAGCTCTGTTCTTCAGTCCAGCTCAGCACCTCAGCTTCATGGTGCCAGAGCTCTCCCGCGGTATCAGGGCAGGATTTTCGCGGTTTTGCGGCTGCGGGTTGCGGTAATACGGTGTTGCGGTTTTGCCAATCCCGCCCTGCTATCCTACCTCAGCCGCTGCCGTTCTCGCTCTGCTTCCCGCTTTCGGAAAAATAAAACCAGGACTGGATCAGTAATGATGTAAAGTATCTTTATATATGTTTAGACATCAGAAGAAAATCATTCAGGTAAGTACGGTTTTAAATAGATGCAATTTCTGGAAACTGCAATGTTATCCTATGGGAGGAAAAGTCAATGCGACATTCAGTTATAGTTCAGCGACTTACGGGACCCCTAACCAGGAGTTGAGGTGAGTGGTGGGCAAGGTCCAAGGCAGCACTAGCCGAACACCACCAGTGCCACTAGGGCAGCCAGGTGGGGAAGTGCAAAACAGAGTCAGGTGCCCAATGTTATTCTATGGAGAACAGTCGCTATGCAAAGAGGCTGCAGGCTTTGACTGGACGACCAGTTGGGCTGAATCAACAGGGGGGTGCAAGCCTAATGAAGTTAGGCAACATAGGGACACTCTTGGTCTTCTTCTTAAATGGCCAAGCGGCAACGGGTGCACAGTGTCCTTCGGCATTAGGGTTTCTTACTAGGAGCAGTTGCTGTAGAGGCGGCCTGCGTGCAATTGCTGCAGGTGACATCGGAGAGTTGATGAGGGGTGAAACCATGATATATCCAGGCTTTGGAGGGCTGGGGAACCACAATGTCACCATTGGAAACTTCAACCCAGGCTTGGAGCGACGGGTGCAGTGGTGGCTTCAGGCATTGGGTTTTGACGGTTCCATAGTCCTAAGAGTCCTTTCTTTGGAATTTCTGCAGGATGAAAGGAACAGTTCCACTGTTCTACATTAGGTCTTGGTTCTTTATTGAAGCCAGGCAGTCCTCCCAGGTTTTGGATGCACAACAGCTGCAGGACGAGATGTTTTTGGCACAGTTTTGATGGGGAACAGCAGACAGGCCGGCATGGCTGTTGTCAAGTCAGTTGATCTCTTCAGTCTTTTGCTTTTATGGCTCTTTCATGTCCTTCTTCTTTGTAGGTCATGACCACTTCCTGTGGGATGTGGGCATAACCTTGGCCCAAAACTCCTAAGCATACCATCACAAAGATGGCTACTTCTGAGAAGTTGTGTCCACTTCAGTTTAGCTCACCTTAGGGGTGGTACTAGCCTGGGGGTGACATGCATAATTTACACTTCATAAACCTTCAAATACATTTAGCTAAAATCATGTAGCACAAGATCAATTTCATATATGTTAACACAGATTAAACAGGACTAGAAAACATATGTCATAATTCACCCATTCTTTTTAAAAAACATTTTGCTTTATAATCCAGTTATTCATAGGGGCCCGAATTGCACTACCCCACCTTTTTGCTTTATGGCCTTTGCACTTGTATAGGGCTTCCTTCAGATTGTAGATTGCCAGCAAGCGACCCAGTCAAGTCTGAAATTGAGGGGGATCTGCATCTTTCTAATTTGTGGCAATAAAGAAGTCGGAATACCGCTATTGAGACAAAGACAAACTTGTCTTTGTGGCAATCACATTGCGCCTTTTCATCACATCCCAAGAACATTAGGGTCGGGGTTATATTAACACTTGTGTCGCTTGCAGATGACAAATATTCCCCTATTTGCTTACTCAATGGACACAGTTTCTCACAGCCATAGAACATATGCACTATATCTGCTGGCCCTTGATCAGATCACGGGCATTTATCGTCCTCTCTTTTCCCCCACCAATGTAATTTCACAGCGGTGAAATAGAGGTCATGTACTGTATAGTAGTGTTGAGCTTTCAAATTAGCTGCGAGGAACGTCCCTTTGGCTAAGGCTAATTAGTTACACACATCAACGTCAGTATCTCCTATTTTAGTAGCCCATTTGGTTTCTACTACCTCAAGGTCGTCTTAAAGATTATCTATCAAGATCTTATAAAATAATTTGATTTTTGCTTGTGGTAGGAGCATAGCTTCTATTAGCAGATTCCTGGCTAGAGAAATTCTTTCTTCATTGATCTGATTCAAGTAGCAGGTAATCTGTCTATATTTAAAGTATGTTCCGGCCGCAATGCCAAACCTTTGCTGCAGCTCAAAGACCAGCAGCTGTTGTTCATTAAAATAGATATCTCCCAGCTTCAACATACCTTTTTCTTCCCATTGCTTGGCCAGATGATCATACATCAATGTAGGAAAAAGAGGGGGTCGCAAGAGTGTATACCTGTTATAATTCAGTATCTTTGTGAGCTCTACCATTCTTTTCCATATACTCCAGATTGCGATTATAATCCTAAATTTAGTTTTCCTATAGTAGCTAGGCTCTAGTTGGTGTAGAAGTACTCCTTGTGCATTTCTTCCTATTGCCAGCTCATAGATTGAGCGGAGGATCCCTGTTTATAGCATGCCGGCTACTACCCACACCATGTAAAATCATTAGAGCCATTTGTTGTAGGAAAGTTGCATAATAATAAAATCTAAGATTAGGAACAGACCATACCCCTCGATCTTGTGGTAGCGCTAGGAATTTATGAGAACACAGAATTTTGGAATACTTCCATACAAAATTACTAAATATGCTGTCTACTTTTTTTTAAAGTGAATCTTCAATTGCTAATGGTATTGATCTAAACAGGTAAAGGACCTTAGGAAGCATAACCATCTTGAGTATGTTACATCTTCCTATAAGACTTAAGTGTAATCTATCTAGGTTACGCAAATCTGTACTAATCTTATCAATCATAGGGATCACATTTATGTTCCAGATTGCTTCTATTTTACTACTAATTTTAATACCCAGATAGGTTACCTCATCGAACCTTCGAGAGTCATTACACAAGGTATTGGAGTTGCATAGAATGTGGGTTTTCCATGCGGTTAATAGATAGCCAGACTTACGGCCATATTCATAAGCTAGATTCTGAATTTGACTGATAGCAGTTACCGGGTCAGTAGTGACTACTGCCAAATCATTGGTGTAGGCCATAATCTTTGTTTCCGATCCATTGCTCTTAACTGGTGTAATTGCTTGATCTTGTAGTATTTGCTCTATGAAAATGTCAATATAAAGGGCAAATAAAATTGGGGAACAGGGACAGCCTTGCCTTGTCCCTCTTGCGATGTGTAAAGATTTTGATTCCTGCCCCATTATGTTTAACCTGGCATATGGCCTGTGATACATTGCTTTTATCGCTGTCATGAAGCCAGACCCAAATCCTCTCGGTACCATGGTTGTCCATAAATATTGCCATGAAACGCGATCAAATGCCTTCTCAGCATCCAGGAGGATCATAGCCATCCCTTCACTTGTGGTCGCAGTTATGTCAAGCAGAGCAATAGACGTCTAATATGGTCCGTAGCGCTTCTTGTAGGTATGAAGCTATGCTGCCATGGTGAAACAAAGTCGGCTATGATACCCCCCTAGTCGAGACGCAAGGATTTTTTAATAAAGTTTGGCATCTGCGTTCATCAAGGATATGGGCCTGCATGATGCGGGGCTGTCAGCTGGTTTCCCCTTTTTCGCCTGAAACAGATTTCAAAGGCAACATCTCTTTGAAGCTTGCCATCTAAAGAAGGCTAATCAGAAGGTCATCCTGTGGGAGGGGGTGTGACACCCTATTCCCATGCCGGAGTTTTTTGTCTGACCTTCTGAGAGCAAAGGCCTCATCCTGGGAGGTCAGAAATCTGTCTTGGGTGACCAGTCAGCCAACACACCAGAGACTGGTAGGTTTTCAGGGGTACCTCCAAGGCACCTCCAAGGTGCCCTCTGGGTGCATGTATTAATAAACCCACACTGGAATAAGTGTGGGTTTATTAATACTCAGTGTTCAGCACATCTTCTAAAAATGGCTTCCCTGTTTGCTTGCACTGGCAGTAATGGAACTGACTAGCACAGGGGCATATCCGCTCATGCAGGTATACCCTTAATACATGTAGTATTAAGTACTCTGGCTGTAAGGTCTGTTGTAGGGGTGACTTACAGACAGTGTTAGGTGACATGGCACAGAGGGATGTGTGTCATGTCATGTTTTCACTTTTGTCAGCACCAAAACATGCAGCCTGCATTGGCAGTCTTGCATGTGTTTGGTAAGTGATCCCTTAGGGTGGCACAATTCATGCTGCAGCCTTTGATGGACCCTCTTTAGTACCCTAGGCCCTAGGTACCAGGGGTTCCATTTACTAGAGACTAAGCGAGGGTGCTAAAGGTATTGCCAATTGGGGATGCAATTGTACAGTTTTGGGGAAAGAGATTAGGCCCTGGGGACCTGGTTAGCAGTAAACCAGTGCACTTCCAGTTGATATTACATCATGTACCAGTCAAAAAGTGGGTGTGACCAAGGCAAAAATTGGCACTTTCTTACAATCGCCATTCTGTCTGCAGAGTAAATGGTTTTCTGCATCTGGGAAATATTTGGGTATAACTTGTCGCTGAAGGTTTCATCAATTCTTCTTACTCTCACTGAGCATTTCTCTAATCTAGAAAGTCAATGCAAGTGTTCATCCATAACATAGTGTGGAGTCTTGGGCCCTAGGCCTGCATGCAGGCATAATGAAGACACAGAGAAGAAACCCCCAACAGGTTCACTGGGCAGAGGAAGAGGAAGAGGACCACGTGAGCTCCAGGGAGCAAACGGGAACGAGCAAACAATAACCCCCACCACTACCAACCCCCTTGTCTTCAACCTCTCAAGCACACCCCTGACGGAAGGGGAACTCACTGTCCTCAACAAAGGACTCTCATTTGTCCCAACCACCAGATTAGACACCTTCAAACTCCATGTTGAACTGGCAGAATTCTTCAGGAAACTTAAGCTAAAAGCCTTCTTTGAAAAAATCAGTACAAGTGAGAACAACAGCGACAAACCCAATGAAACAGGACTAAAATTGAAATCCACTTGTATCCCCCCTCCAACGAGCATACCAGTGGAGATCTCTACGTTTGAACAAGCAGTATGTACAGCCATAGAGAAACTCAATTCCAACAACGCGTTTAATAACCTATCCAAACAAGACCGAGAAGTCATTAAACGCCTACAGAACAACCCCACCCTCATCATAAAACCTGCTGATAAGGGTGGTGGGATCGTTGTAATGGACAAAACCGACTACGTCGCCGAATGCCACAGACTCCTCAGCAACAATCGGAACTATAGATGCCTCAACAAAGACCCGACTAGTGAACTACAAAACACCATAGATGCCCTGATCAAGAATGCCAGCGACGCTGAGCTTATCTCCAAACAAGAAGCAGATTACCTATGCACCAAGAATGCAAAAGTACCTTATTTCTACACTGTACCTAAAGTTCACTAGGGCATAATACCACCCCCAGGAAGACCCATAGTATCGGGAATTCAGTCATTACTTGAACCATTGTCACGGTACTGTGACCACTTTCTCAATCCACTGGTCCAACAAACGCCAACCTACATCAAGGACACAAAACATCTCCTGAACATCATCAAGGATGAGAGCTTTGACCAGACCACACAGTTACTTGTGGGATTAGATATAGAAAGTTTGTACACCAGCCTACCACAAGATGCCACCCTCCAAGTACTACACGATTTACTAATGGAAACCCCCTGGACCTGGATTACAAAAAGAAGGACAGGTAGGGCTATTATGAAAGAGGGTCCAGCGTATAAGCCCGGGAATATGTCAACAGAGAGAGGTACGCAGTTCCCTAAATAAAATAAAGTGTACTCCAAGAGTGGAACTGAAGGACCCAGGTACAAGCCTAAGAAGGAGAACTAAAAAAGGAGGGGGGATCCTCCCTTTCAGGACTAAAACCCTCACACACCCAGCAAGATAGGTGTCATGCTTCATCATCTGGGTTTTGCTCCTCATCAAACTGGCGGTGCAATGTCTGACGGGCTCCCAGATGGGCTCTTTATCAGAGTTCTTTTGTCCCTGCCAGTTGGTGCATGTGGGTATGAGGGCCTAGTGGGAAGTGTGTAGGTGTGAAAGAGTGGTGGTGGGGATTGTTAAAAAAGGTTAGGTAGTCCACAATGAGTTTTAATGGTGTGGCTATCTACCTTAGTAAAAACAGTGGGTAGAAAAAACTTCCTGGTGCTAGGATCCAGGGGAGTAGACTCTACCTAGTGGTCAATTGGTGGTTGGTCAATATGTTTCATGCAATTGTTCTGAAGGATACAGCGCAATTCATCAGGACCTAAAAAACTATAAAACCTATCTACACTATGTGGAAGGACAGAAGATTACCTACTCCACAGAGAGTTCAAAGGTAGGCCAGAGGTCCTACCACTTCTTATTGGAACCTGGGGATGAAAGAACAAAAAATGGGTATAGACTTGGAGAAAATGGACAGACAGGCGAGCCCATTACTCACTAGTTCACTCAAAGGTACACAATTAGATGAGGGTTGAAAAGTTCAGCATTACAAGTAAGGCAACATGTTTATACCGTTATAAACATTTAAAAGGCATGGCACAGTAAAAACAACAAAGCAACACTTTGGAAGTGACAGTAACATAACTTAGAAATAGGAGTGAACATAAACGTTCGTCAACCTCACCCTAATATAGGCCGAGTACGGCTTCAGAGGTCTCCTCCCGTGATAAAGAGCACGTCAAAAGTATGTGCCCTAGTGGAGGGAAGTGGGGAGAGGTGATTAACAAGGCCACATAAGTGGAGGGTAGGGGGTTGGCTAGCCAGCTTTCAGTGGCCAGGCCAGCCGCCCCAATAATATCAGTCGCCATGGAGATCCAGAGCTCCATAAGTGATATATGTAGCACGTGCAGACTGAAAATGGAGATAAGCCAAAAGTGAGTAGCCCGTCAACAGCAACACAGTGCGACACAGGGCTGCCAAGGAAGGTCACCTCAACAATGCAATAACCTAAGGGCGAGATCCCTTAACAGTCCGTGGTCCCACGCGCAGCCTCGCAAAACCGCTGACCCAAAGGTCCAGACACTTCAAAGGTCTGGACCTACCATACTTCAAGACATTTCGTTCTTGATTGCGACACCCTAGCACTCAAACTAAATGACTTCGAATATGAGGGGAAGTACTACCTACAGACCAATGGAACATCAATGGGCAGTGTTTTCGCCCCTAGTGTAGCGGGGCTGTATGTTCACCACTTCGAACAAACACATATCATGGCACCCACAAACCCCTACTTAACCAACATAAAGACATGGCACAGATACATCGATGACATCTTCATCATTTGGGAGGGGAGCAAAGATACACTGGACACCTTCCTGATATGGATAAACGTCCGCGATGCCTATCTTAGGTTCACCAGCACCAGCAGCGCAACTAACCTGGCCTTTTTGGACCTAAACATTACAGCTGAAAATGGGGGACTGCGCACCACCACCTACTACAAACCTACAGCTAGGAACTCACTGTTAAAGTTCGACAGCTTTCACCCTAGACCACTCATGGAGAACTTGCCCTTCAGGCAAATTCTACGCATCCGCCGTAACTGCAAGAACATAACGGATTACAAACAACAATCAATTGCCCTATCTAACAAATTGGAAGAACCGGGCTATCCCAGGAGAATCATTGCCAAAACTTGCAAAAGAGTACGCAACCAAAACAGAGAGTCACTCCTAGAAACAGTGACAAAAGAGCCTGAAACGCCCATTGTCACTTGTGTGACAACATACAACACTGCATCCAATCAAGTATCTAACATAATCCGCAAGCATTGGAAAATCGTCAACTCAGGTTCCAGAAACTGGGAAACCCCCCGTTTCGCTTACAAAGATCGAATAACCTGAAAGACCAACTAGTGTCCACATGCCCCAGGACTAACACTCAACCCACCGACAATACTATCCTTAACACCTGGGGCCTGCCCAAAATAAGTGGCCACCACCCATGCAACAACTGCAGCGTGTGCCACCTCACGACACTATCTAAAACACTCAATCTGGAAGCAGGTAAAACATGGACACAACGCCAATTCACCAACTGCAACTCCAGCAATTTAGTGTACCTGATCACCTGCCACTGCGGGCTCAGATACGTGGGCATGACCACACGAAAAGTAAGGACCAGAATAACTGAGCACAGAAGCACAGTCAGATGTGGGAAAACATCAGGAAACTAACAGAACACTTCCTTTCCAATAACCATACCCCCAATGACTTCACCTGGACAGTCATTGAACAGTTCCCCACGACCAAACACAACAATGAAAAGTCACTCTTGAACAAGGAGCAGCGTTGGATCTATCGCCTCTCCACACATCTCAATGGCCTTAATGACTCTATACCTTGGAATTCCCTGAAAGCCTGAGACTCCAACACCCTGCCTTTGAGCATATACTGTTACCGTGTACAGATATCATTTCCTGTTTTCCTTTAGTTTTTCTTTACCCCTTTGTAAATTCTCACACATTTGGCACTTAGTCGAGTACCGGCGTGTGAGAGCTGCGCATGCGCGCACTAGCTCTAGACGTGCAGGAGCCGAACTAGAAACCGGGCGCTTGCGCGCAACTGCAACACTAGCCCTCCAGACCTGCGCGATTCGCGCATGACTCGGCAATGGCAGCTGTTTTTCCCTCTTCTATTTCCAGCAAAACGCAGGTGAATTAAATGAAGCGGGTTACTTAAACTCAGCCAGCGGACCGAGGCATTCACTCGGTATACCGTGGCACAACAGATTCTAAGAGGGTTCAGACCGACAGTTTCGGGAGTACCATGCCTCCAGCGACGATCTGGGTAAGCCATGTGTTCTTCTCTCCTTACAGGATTGGACCTAATCTCCCCCCTCTCTAATCCCTTAGGGTCACAACCTCTGCCAGGTGATCCCAGGAGGCATTAACAGCAACTAGCCAGTGTGAGGATACTGTATAATAATTTTTTCCTGTATCCACTACCTCACCATGTGCTTTAGACGCTGTTTAGCTCACACCAATACAACCGCATATCCGGTTACCACTCACGTTAATCATACCACCAGTATGGTTACACACTTTAGCCACCTCTATTTCATGCACACACTATAGATACCGGCAATACATTGTTGTGATCCAATGCTCACATGCTAATGACTCTACCTTGTATGTTTGTCCCTGTCCTTCATGTTATATGTTCAGTACTGCAAGAGGGAATCCCCCCTCTAACATATAACGCACCTTAGCGAGTGCAACACATTTTTAATTAATTACACTATCACTTAATTTATCATATTTTGCACAACCACGTTCTATTGGTCCTGAGGAAAGCCAGTTTCAAAGACAAAGGCCTGGCTAAAACAAGTAGACCACACTTGGATGAAGGAGGTCATAATCCATACTCCCATACATCCAACAGCCTTTTTAATGCTAACAGAGGCCCAGTGATTAAAAATAAATTAACTTTACCCTTGGGTACTGGGACCTACTGTATAGCTTTTAATCTTCACTTCTCACTTCACTACACTGCACACTCAGCAATCATACCTGATCCGCTGTAATCAGGCGTCGAAGCACACCCGGGACACATTCGGTGTCACTGGGTGGGCCCGATGATGAAGCATGCCACCAACCAGGTTGGTGGGTGAGGGCTTCATGATAAAACCAAATGGTTTACCTACAAACATACTCATCTGAGTCTTTTTTCACAACTAAGCTAGTCCTCATTGATAAGACATAATGAAGACACAGACACAAAAGTTGGGTTACTTGTATCTGGTCCAGGTCACATACAGACTACCCTTTTTATCAGCAGGGTTACCTGACCGGTGATGCCTGTGATGGATGGGTGTGGGGTGAGTGTAGAAGCCAGCCCTCTGTGAGTGGCTGGTTGAACATTACATAATTAAACACTAGAATGTGTCCAATGGATGTACGTTGTTACAACGCATGTTGTAACAACACATGCCTTTACCACGCAAGTCTTACAACGCAAAGTCGTTACAACGACTTGCGTTGGAGGGCGTGGATTTAGGAATCTTATAATTTTATATTCCAACACCAGTCCCCGTAACAGTAGGGAAGGTGTTGGAATACAAAATTGCAAGATTCCTTATCCCACAGCGCCATCCAGCGCAAGTCGTAGTAACGACTTGCGTTGTAATAGCTGCGGGGTAAAGGCACTGCGGTGTAAAAAACGCGTTGTAAACAATGTTCCCCGTGTCCAACAGGACACTACATCCCACCTAAATTTTATTGAAATGAAACAACAGAGTCAAAGCTGTGGGAAAGAATAAAACAACAAAACAAAACACCACTGGCTGAGTATCAGGATTGAGGAACAGGTGTAGCTGGGGACTCATGGCACCATGGCATGCATTCACAGTTCCCTCCAATGATTATGGACACGAATGTGATGTGTATGGAATCTGGTGCTCTCAAACACATCTCCGTGGGGTTGCAGTCCATCTATGGAGCGTTATTAAATTCCGCCTGCGCTCATGGTGTTGGAGTAATTCAAACAGCTCAAACCGCAGGGTGCATAAGGAGTGGTGGTGGATTTCTTTGGAAGTTCTCTGGCTCCACGACAGGCAAACTCACCAAGACTGGCATGACCATGCAATTTTTGAATGGCTTCCTCTAAGGACTCAGTGCCTTCCAGTACCTGTCATTGAAGCAACTTCAGACTCATCCCTCGTGCCAGGATTTTCTCTCATCAGAATTCCCTTGATGTCCATTTTCACGGGGTTACCCAAGGACTGCGTGTGCTGTGCGGGCCTCACTTAGGCCACTCAAAGGGGTCGCTGTGAAACTCCCAACAGGATCACGTCCAAGTCGCTTGTGCACCCACAAGGGTAGGTGATGCAATGGTCAGGAGTACTTTCTTCAGCAGGACTAAGGTGCATGTGAGGTCTAACAGATGGACTCTGGTTGAACAGTCTCCATGGCGTCAGAAATGCCTCATTGGTCTCCAGATGTTTCACAAGCATAAAGCTCCACGTTGGTGCTGCGAGGCTCCTTAGGTAGTTGTGGTGATGCACATGGCAATGATGACAATTTTACACTTTGATGACTTGCACAATAGGTACCAACATATTGCTGGGAGTGATGCAGACTGGAGGGACTTTGTAGCCACTTGCGGTTCTTCTTCTTCTATGGAATGCACAGCTGCAGGCAAGGATGCCATCTATCTCTACCAGCCAGTGCACTCTCCGGTAGTGGCATGAGTCCTCAGTCTTGTCACTCTTCTTCCTTTCTCCTGCATGCCTGTGGTTGTCAAGATCTTCTCCTCTCCCACTTTCTGTGACGATGTGGCATTGTGCCACTCTCTTCTCCTCAACTCTTTCACAACATTGCGTCATGCCTTGCTCTTCTCTCTTCTGCCCAGGTCTCTCAGTGTGATGCTCTCTACACAGGGACCTCCCTGGTTGTGTCCTGTTAATAGGACTGTTTCTCTTATTCACCGTGGACCTCTCACAGGTACGGGCATGTAGGCAGGACTTGACTCTTTACTTTCTCGTGGACCTCTCTCAAGCTTGTCCTGTCTGTAGGATTTGACTCTCTTTCTTCCTCGTGGACCTTTTGCATGTCCTGTCTCTTCCTGAGGGATCACCTTCAAGCTCTGCTCCCTGGATGGAGGGTCATTTTCTTTCCTCCTTCACTCATGAGTGTAGTCCTTGTGCCTCGAGGCTGCACCATCAAAGTGCTTGGTCCTACCTAAGTTCAAGCATGGTTGGTCACTTTGTGCGACATTCGCAAAAAGGGCCAACAGCCTTCATTCGATGCAGGGGTGACCAATGATGTGGCCTCTTTCGTATGGTGCTGCTTCTAACTCCCGAAGAATTCTCTCTCTCCCGGGCTCCTGCCAGTGCTGTCTGATTCCAAGTGTGGTCCTCTGTGCACTCCTGATCTCGTGCTCTAGGTCTTCCACCAGGGTGTGATCTTGTAAGCTGGTGCCCCATCTGGCAGTGGTGGGGCTCATAGACAGTTTCTCTGTGGGTGCCTTGCATGCCCGTTCTTCTCTCTTGCAGTGGTGGCTATTCAACCTCTGGGGGGTGTGCGGTGCTGTCTTCTTGCTTGCGGTGGCAGCTGCTAATGGGGCGCATAGTGCTCTCTTCTATCGCCATCAGCTTTACTTCTCCACACATTGCACATTGGCTCTCTGGCCAATGTGCATTTGGGCTTCTCAGGGGAAACATTTATCTGGCTGTACATACAGGCTGATGAGCAGCGCATTGCTGGGTTTACTACCCTCCTGTGCTGCTGTGCTTCTTTTATTCTTCTGGGGAGCTGCCTTTGTAAGTTTTTCTGCTTTGGTCTGGGCTGCCTTGGGTCTCACTACCTTGGCTGAGCTGTTCTGGGCCACTTGCGGCCTCTCAGTCTTGACTTTCAGTGAACTCCTGGTAGAATTCTAGGCTTCGTGGGGCTCTTTGTGGAGATTTACAGTCCCTCCTCTCTAAAACACTAGACAGCCCACAGGGAATGTGTGGAGCTCACTTGGCCAATCTCTGTGCTGTGGTGGCAGTGCGGTAGTGTCCTGGTGCCACTAGGGTGCACTCACTTCTAGCCACCTTCACAGACATCAGTGTAGTACAGGGGAAAAAGTAGCAGCAAACAAAGGTTTGTGCACATTTTGCTGCACAGTGCTGCTGCTGGAGGCAGTGCAGGATGGGCAGCAGGGCACCTGTCTTGTGGCTTGCATGTGACTCACTGCTCTGGGCCACTTCCTGGGGCAGTGCCACTTCTCTTCACAGGAGGCTGGCTCAGTGGGAAGCAGAGGTGGCAGGCAGTGCTCTCATCTTCCTTTTGCAAAGCTCTGGTACTTAGGACTTCTAGGCCACCCTTACTCTTGTGCATGGACGGCGGTATGCAGCATCCTGCAGGCTATTTAATTGTGCCAGGCAGCAGAGCTGGCCTGAACTTACAGATGTGGTTGACTTTGCTGGGGCCTTACATTTCATTCACACACTGGGTCCCACTATGGTGCAGCAAGCTACCGCTCGGTGGCTTTGTTGACACCTCTTCCCAAGCCATTGCAGTCTTTCCTTTGACTGCGGACCTCGGCAGACACTGGGATGCAAGCACAGGGCTTCCCTCACTGCTGGTGTGCTTCAGGCAAAAGCCCAGCTTGTCTTTAACAGAATTAGCCCTGGTTAGACCCCCGCACACTAGTCAGTTGCTTACTGGGTCCGGGAGCGGTTCAGTGTTCTACCGTTAGGTAGTGCTGGAGCTCACAGTAGCTTTCTTCCTGTTGCGGGCCGCGTTGCTCAGGGCCTGATTTAGATCTTGGCAGAGAGGAATACTCCGTCACAACCATGACGAATATCCTCAGGGCTCGAGTCGGGGTACCACGCGGGTGGACGGCGTCCCCCCAATTATTTTACAGCTGGACTTCACTCTTTGACCTCTCTAGGACGGAGAACCCGGCACCTTTCGTGACGTCACTTCCTGTCGTGACGTCACGTCCGGTGACAGCGTCCCCCCACTTCTTTTTTTAGGACTTGTGCCCTGAATATCCTGTCTGCCTTTTTACGATACCATTATATCCTATGGGCAATGTATTATGGGGAACAGGATATCCATCACTTTTGTGACAGAGTATTCCCTCCGCCGAGATCTAAATCAGTCTCTTAGTCTTTCTGAAGGCAGCTGACTGCAGCGGGCCCACTTTACAGGCAGCCACTTTCATGGTCCTAACAGGGTGCAGCAAGCGGCCTCCTGGTAGCGCTGCGGATGTCTGTCTTGATAGGCCGCGGCAGGCTCTCCTCTGACTGCGGGTCTTGACAGTCACCGGATATCAGGCGGGCAACTAGAGGCAAATTTCAGGGGGGGGAGGGGCTGGGGGGGGAAAAGATTTTGGGGGGGGCTAATTCTTCCAGCCGTAACCAGAGTGGCTGTAAGAAGGGGTGAAAACACAACAAAAGCCTCATTTACAAGTAAACGGTCTTTTAAAGACCTGTGAAGTGCTCGGGTGCGGTCTATGCAGCACTGGTGTGGCAGGACAGTTAGTCCAATTTCAACTTAGCCTTCTTTGGGACCACCACATTCATTTTGCTTGACATTGCTTTCACCTTTGGGGCTATGGCAGCCTTCCTCGCACTGTGCCGCCTTACTTGCCGGCCCCGTTCAACTCACGGAAGTGGGTGTCATTCATGCAGAATGCACCAGGGCCAATCTGCGCTCCTCTCTCCTGCTGGTGGGGCATTCTCTCGCTGTGCCAGTCGGCAGCGTGCAGGCACCTCCGACACAGTGCTGGCCGTGACATGCACATGGATTGCTCTCCTTCGCCTGCTACATACCTTTCTAACCATGCCTGGGGGCTGTTGGACACTGCTCCAGGTCTGCTACTGCCTTACAGGGAATGCAGCAAACTCACAGCAAGCAGACGACTGCAGGACATTGAGGCTGGATGCTATCCTCTTTTCTCATGGGGTGGCCATTGTGCTGACCAGTGCTTTAAATTGGGGGGGGGGGGAGTACTGGTACTCATTTAAATGTGGCGAGTGGGTGGGGCTTGGTGCGGTGCTTAGGGGAAGACATTCTTCTTGACTTATATACTACTTGCAGCACATACCAATAAACAAAGGTGTGTTTACTCATTATAAAACGAAAGCTAAACGCGGTGATATTTTCACTTTTCCTTGTTTTGTACTATTTGCAACAACACTCCTGTTAATTGCTGTTGCTTGGCACAATACCATATATTATCGAGTGACACAGAAAGAAACAAGCAGACGTGCATACAAAAGCATTCCATACATTTCCTTTAATATGCCTTCAAAGAGTGTGTCTATTCTCTCCCCCTGTCTCTCGTATTTCTCTCACACAAAAACAATCACAGGCAAGCAGACAAACATAAGCAGGCACTTACACAAAAGAATGAGGTGGGATCAAAGCCATTTGAACCTGGTTACCTCCCTCAGCTTTTTGAATAGCGCTGTCACCGGGCTGCCTCGATTTCTGTGTTTGCAACACAGCATGATGGTGAACACCCCGACGGTATGCAGATGAGCCCAGCAGAATAGTTCAGCAGGGGCTCGGCTTAAGTCTACAGAAGTGCTTTGGCTGTCAGAGACAGGCCACCAGCACCAGGGCTTAATGAGTACCGGTACTCTCCTCGTCAGTAGAGAAGTGCCGGTACTCAGAGTGATAAAACTAAGAAGTGCCGGTACTCAGTACCGGTGAGTACCGGCCCATTTAAAGCACTGGTGCTGACAGCAGTTGTGGGGTTCCTTGGGCGCAGGCTACACTTCCCCCCCACAAGGAACAGCTGAGTTGCTGCCAGTGCACATTCGGAGCAAACCCCTCCTTACCACTGTTGGGTCTTGGGCCCTAGGCCCACATGAAGGCATTTTGATGACAGACACATAGTTGGGGGAACTCGTATCTGGCCCAGGACACGTGCGCCCAGCCCCTTTATTAGCAGGTGCGCTCAGCACCATTTTATTTGCAGGGTCACCTGACCGGTGACGTCTGTGATGGATGGGTGTGGAATGAGTGTAGAAGTCAGCCCCTGGGGAGTGGCTGGTTGAACGTTACATTACTAAACACTCACTAGAACGTGTCAAGCAGGACACTACACGTAGGAGTAAAACTTTACGAAGAATAGTTCTTGGATTTGTAGAATAATTTTTTTTTTTTTTGCAGAGTTTTATATAGCGCGAACTAGACCCGAACCGAATCAGGTATCAGAGCGCTTTACATATTTTCCAGTTACATTACATGAGGACACACTTTCATTTTAGGCTTGATTTATGTAGTAATAAAGCCTCACAGAGCAGGCCCAGAGCTGAAGACACCTTCCAGGAATGAAAAAGTAAGCCTGCCCCAGCAAGAGACCTGATAAAATTTGGTTTAGGGAACACCTTTCGGGGAATTACTTCCAGTCTCAGTGTTCACATGACCATTGACAGGCACTTTTGTTGTTAAAAGTGGTATTGCTTACCAACATTGTAAGCAATTTATTTAAAGTTTTTTTGCTCAATTGTCTCAAAAGCTACTAAAAATGCAGCAACACATGTTGCCGGGCAGTGAAAGGCCCTTTGGCAATCTGGACTTGCCATCTTTTTGTTGCTTATTGCCATATTTGGGTATTAAAATGTTATTAAGGAGGTGCAACTAATGCCCAGACAGTGTTACCAAGTTAAAAAAAAGTTGAAATAACAATGTAATGCATTATGCTACCTAATTTGTCTTTTCTTGCAGCATACTCTACTGTGCTTCATAAATTGGCCCCCGCTTGCCACATAATTCCAGTGGCCCTGGTGATGACCAATCACTCGTGCAGAGATTCGGCCCGTCCACAGGTGAAAGATGAAACATGGTCAGGGCTCATGATCAGCAATTTTGGCAATGTTTTATCTTGCAGGTTGTCCTGCCCTATAAACATGACAGCACCAATGAAAATGAAGCCTCTCATTTCGAGGGCATCTATACTATTATTATAAAGTAAGAAGTGGGAACCTTTGAGACGGGTAAACTCGGGAACCAGAGCGCCAATCCAAACACCCAATACATCATTGGAATTGGCAGGGTCTGCAGAGTGACATAGGCTATATACCCCCCAAAAAAATACGTTCTTTAAAAAAAAAACCTTAGAAAAAAAAGTAGTCCCTTGGAAGTAGCGCCGGCCGTCGTGTGCGCTAACATCATGCGAGGAGGAGCGGCGGACAGCAGTGGGGAGGGAAAAGTAACGCGGCGTTCAGCGGGAGGAGCGGAACCTAAACCCGGTTCACTGAAATGCGGAGCCGTGGGGAGGAAAACGAATGCGGCGTTCGGCGGGAGGAGCACGGAAGACAGCGGCACCGACAGTGGGGCCGTGGGGCTGAGACGGCCCCCGAGGATGACGCGAGGTAAGGGAGTTCCTGCTACCTGGAAGCGTCATTGCCCCCGGGAGGTCTGTAACTGTCGGGTTTTAAAGGACGAACAAAATGTGTAGTAGGGAGGTCTCTAACTGTTGGGTTTTATAAGGGTATGCATGTATACAAAGAACCTCCATAGACCCTAAGGTGTTTCTGTTGGACAGCCCGTCCCAACGTTGTCCGGAGGCAATTGACGCGAGGTAAGGGAGTTCCTGCTACCTGGAAGCCTCATTGCCCCCGGACAACGTCGGGACGGGCTGCTAGTATGAGATACATCAAGGTAGTTAAACTCAGCAAAGCAAACGGGGCGACACATACAAGGAACGCGAGTAGAGTAAATATTTAGGTGTATGGCGAGAGGCTTCCTTGTCTTTTTCTTTGCTGGATGTGTACCTAGATAAACAATAATTACGATTATTTCGGTCCTATGGATTCTCAAAAGGCTTGTGATACATTAAGGCACTGGAGAAAGTTGCACTTCTGCGTTGCGAGAAAAGGCAACAGAAGGACACTAGACTACAATTAATGGGCATGTTGGAAGGGAGTGTCCAAATGACAAACTTTAATTTTGCCGAAGCCACTGAAATGTCTCAAAATGGAACTGTGCTGGCAGCAGAGCTTTGACAACTTATTGGTCCTCTTCTCAGATTCGTAGGTCTGTTCTACAGTCCACAGTATGCACTCTTTAGTGTTTCTGTAGTGGTGGGGGGCAGTAAATCCCCACTGGCTCAGATAAACTAGTACTCGTCTTTCTGAGTATTCGAAGTCATTACGCCAGTGCAACCCCCAAATAGATTTGACATGACTCTGTGTTGGGATGTTATATTGAGAGACTGTAGCATAGCATTATATCCCATCAGGCGGAACCAACCCCAACGATTGCCTCACATATTAAGAAACACAGTCCCCCAGAAACATCTCAGCATTCCCTCTCAGTCTCCTAAACATTCAAACTCACATATAGTGCATGTTGACTGTAACACTCTTCCAGTCTTTCCTTCATCACCCTGCTGCTCTTGGAAACCTACAGCTAGCCTACACACTCCAGACTCTGTACATTATACTACCATATTTGAGGCCAGCATGCATCAGGTGCAGAGAGCACTTTCACCCTCCTAATACAGACTGTCACCTCTGACCGGACACAGGGTGTACTCTTTCACTCACCTGAGAAAGGGACCCTTACACTTAAGGTTAGTATATTTCAGTGCACACCTCATTTCAGAAAAAACATTACTTATGGTATAATAATGTTTATTTGGCAACACAGACAAATGAACTATACGAGTACCAGTTTAACAGATAATTTAAGAGACACTGTCCAATTGTAACTAGCAGCTCATTTTCCAAGTTTATCGCGGTAGCGTTTCTTCATACAAAAACTCCTGAATGTGTTTTAAACAGAGACACAAACACGTCGTTTGAATAGTCCGTAGAGGCAACAGTTAAGACACTTCACTGAATAATGTGGTTTCAGGTCACAGGATGTGGGCCTATGATCAGTGCTTTAAATGGGAAAAAAATAAGTGCAGGTACTCACCAAACTGAGATATGGACTAGGGGGGTGGGGCTTGGGGGGATGGGGCTAGCAAGGCGGGGCAACGGGTAGTGGTATGGGACCCGACCAGGGGCAAACATTTAATTTAACTGATATTTAATTGGTGTGCAGATGTGTGTAGTGATACTATAGCATTTCCGGTATATCTTGAGTATTCCTTCCCCTTATACGTACAAAAAGGTACATTTAATATTAAAGTGGGCTTCTCATGGTGCAACACATAAATCACATATGACTTGCACAATATATTTTCCTTAACATTTTTTTGGAAACATTTAACTATGGTTAACCCTCTTGTCTCATTGCCACTTAGCTGACATCACCCACCCCTCCCTAGATGGCGTAACTTTGCCTCAAAGCTCCTTACCTGCTCTAAAATATGATTCCCTCTAACTGCAGGTAGGCAAGCAGCTGAAAGCTCGAACCAGGATGCCTGGCTCTGGCTCAGTTCCAGGTCGTCTTGCACCCTCAAGCCCAAAACGACCTGAACTTTGATGTTGCATCTGCCTGCCAACCAAACTCTAATCTCATGTGGGAAGAATAAAGACAAAATAGTGACCTTTATTTTAATACAGGAGAGAAAGAAAGATATAGCCTCCTAGAGGGTGAATTGTACAAAGTGAAAGCAGACATTCTGGTATCAATTCCGGCTTCCCCACATGACCAAACTGTGTGATCCCAGACAAATATTTTATCTCACCAAGCCTCAATTTTCTTTGTTAGCACATATGGTAGTATATTCAAATCCACAAGTTCCAGATGTGTGCTGTACAATCACATCTTGTGTAGATTTAATACACAATAATGTTGCTTCATTCATGAAAAGAAAAACGGCCCTATATAATGTACACATGAAAATCGCCCTTGCATCCTAGTTCACTAATGACAGCATCGTCGCCGTGGGAGCAAAAACTCCTCTCAATGCTGTGATATAAGCTTATGCACCTAGGTAAAATACTTCCATAGAATAAAAAATAAACTTTTATTTCAATAGGATTGTTTTCAAGGTTCCACTGATGAACAGGCTTTTAAGGCCAAGCTAGACTTCGTGGTTCGGCTCTGACTGGGCTCTCCTTGTTAATTTGCTGGTTTCCCACCTCTACCCTTCCCAGAGACACTGCATTTCACCCAAGAGAAAACGGCCTCTAAAAAACAAAATACAATTGTTTTGAAACTGCTGAGAAATCACATTTGCACTGGAGAGAAAGTGGCCTAGCACTTGCTACATGCAGACCCTTTCACATGTGCTTTATGGGCAGAGTGTGGTAATTCAAGGCTTGCAGCTATAGATCTGGTGCAGGACACTGCAGACAACACTCACTCATGCAAGACACACGCGCAGTGACATTGCAGCACTCGTGCGCGCAGACAGGAAATGCAGTACATGTCACGTTCGCTGAAATCCGCATTATTAACCTTGATTCCCACCCTCTCTGCTTCTGCGTCACTATCACCACCTTCGCTCTGGCTCCAAACAAGTGCTACCCTACTCATGACTGCTAGAAAGCCCTGCTCACACTTACTGTGCTATTGATTCCAAGGAGCCTCTGTGGACCCTGTGTCAATAATCACAGTGTGACTCCGGCCACACCCAAACTCCCTGCCAGCTCTGAATAAATGCATACGGGGCGTTGCTCAATTAGCCCTTGAAAGGGTAGATTAGCACTCAAGTTCAAGTTCAAAAGACCTTTATTCGAATTTCATAAAATTTATAAAAGTACCACATTTAAAAACAATTCAATTACATGGCAAATACAAATTTACAAAATTCAGAATTATTAGAAAAAATCTAATACAGTTCTCATAAGACTATTTTCAGGGGTTTTCCATCATTTTGCGTACACGTGTTATAAGACTCAAGAAAGTGCTAGTGCGATAGATTAGTTCATCAGTGTCCAGGGAAAGTAACATTAAGTAAGACTCCCCTAACGAAAGGGTCTGTATTTTCTAAAATAAGGAGTTAAAACCAATTAATATATTTTAAATAAAATTTACAAAAGAATAAAAAGTGCAAATCATGTTTACTGATACCATCACACGGACATGGATTGTAATCTGTTGTGTGCTGGTAGCCCAAGGGAAAGCCCAGTAAAAATTTTACTGAACCCGCTCTTAGCAGACACAGCAGTGTCTCCCATTTAGTGAAGGGTAGGGTGAGGTATGGTGCAAGTGTTTTCCTACTTAAATCATTCCTTATGTAACTCGCAACAGTTGATTTAGGGGTTTCCCTTTCAATTCGTTCAGAATTATAAAGTGCGTACAGTGCTTGTTTAACCTCAATTTTATCTTTGGGTTCAATCCTGCTTGGGTCGCAGAAAAAATCTTCCCTGTTCACGGTACTCAGTGTTTTTAAGACTCCCGCAAGCCAGGGGATCATTTGAGACAATCTTTTATAATATTTTGTGTTAGAGTGGCTGAATTATTCCTCCAGACCCTGATCCAGAAAAGAGCTTGTCTAGATCTAATAAAATCACATACATAGGGAAGATTTAGTTCCTCGTGGCAAATAAATTCAGAAGTTGAGATTGGGGCACCCAGTATTTTCCTGCAAAATCGACCTTCTTCTCGCTGGATACTAGGATTTTTTCTCAATCCCCAAACCTCAGCCCCGTATGTGGCTACCGGTAAGCACTGTAACCTAAAACATTTTAAAATAGCTCTAGTGGCACCTATTTTCTTTGGGTGGGGCAAACTCAGGATGGAGTTGGTGGCTTTCGAGAACTTGCCCATGGCGTGTGCCGTATGCGCACTCCATGAGCCGTTCGCAGCGAAAGCCAAACCTAAGTACGGGAATGTAATTACAGATTCTAATTTATCTGTCCCTATATGTATGGTGTTGAGCTTTCCTTTCCCGGGTCCACATGGCATAATAAAAGATTTTTTTAAATTGACGCGCAGGTCTAAGCCCTCTATGTGTTGGACAAAACCTTTAACAAGTAAGCGAAGGGCATTTGGTGTTCGTCCCATAAGGACCGCGTCAGCGTATAATAAAACTGGCAATCGTTGCCCCTGGATTATTGGAACGTCACTGGTCACTTGTTTTAGAGTTTTGGCTAGACCATTAATATAGATAATAAACAAAAAGGGTGCTAGAAACGCACCCTTGTCTTACCCCTCTGCCAATATTGATGGGTCCTGAGACTTCTCTGCCCATCCCGATCCTAACTTGTAATTTGAGATCGGTATGGAGGTACGCCAGGAAATTACCAAGAGCCTCGTCCAGTCCATACTTCAAAAGAATGGCCCATAGTTTAGATCTATTCACTAGATCAAAGGCGGATGAAAGATCCATGAACACAAGGTAGATAGGGGACGATCGAGCAATGCTATACTTATCAATAATAAGTTTCAGGTTCAAGCATTGTTCAACCGTCCCCACCTTGCTCCTGAATCCCATCTGACACGGGTCCAGTAGACTCGTATCTTCAGTCCATTCTACCAACCTATTATAATTACTCGCCCCAAAATTTTTAAGGAGTTATCCAAAAAGGAAATCGGGCGGTAATTCACTGGATCCGACCTCTCGCCCTTTTTAAAAATTGGAACTATAGTACTATTAGCCCAAGTAGTGGGCTTGGACGCTGTTGGTAGGCTATTAAAAACATTAAGGAGGATTGATGCCCATAGATCCGGACTATGTTTGATTATATCTATGGGCAGTCCATTGGGACCTGGAGCCTTGTTTCCTAGGCTCTCTTTGATGGCTGTCTCGACCTCATGGAGATCTATCTCTAAGCCGCGGAGCTGACCAGGGGTATAGCTAGTTAGTTCCTCAAGTGGAGCAGCGTAGATTGAGGAAAAATGGGCCTCCCAAGAGCTGCTGGTTATATTGCAGGTAATTGGGGTTAATTGTTTGCCCATTTCTCGCATTTTTCTAACAGCTGACCAGAAAGGTCCGTTGCTTTTCAAATTTGCGCTCCCAACTAGCAACTCCCATTGTTCTGTTAATAGTACAGCCTTCCTTTCAGCTATTTTAAGTTTATAAGATTTCCTGGCTGCCTGTACCTCCATTAAGCACCTTGGTTTGGTGGTTAATGCCCTGCGCAGTTCCCTGTTTGCTAATGAGCAGGCAGAGTCAAACCACCTTGGTTCTTTCTCTTCTTTTGGTAGTGGAACTGACAAGGAAGTTTTTATGGCTAGGCACAGTTTGCCAAAATCATCAATTATCCTATGACAGTTCCCATCCATTATTAAGCAAGAATTAATTAACTGGGGATGTTCCCTATTTACACTTTCCAATATTGCCCCACTGTCAACTCCCCTCCATTTTAGATGCAAGCCATCACCCGTGGGTGTAATATCTCTTGCGCCATTTAAGTTGGCGTATACCTGGCTAGGTCCTAATTTTAAGGTCACCGTGAGGGGGTTGTGGTCCCCAAACGATGTTTCTACCACCGTAGATTTTGTCACCCGGTCTAATAAGTGGGGAGACATAAAGATAAAATCAATAGTGGAGGAGCAATCCCTACCTCTGAACGTGGGGGCATGAGGGACACTAGGAGAATGATTTGTATCCATAGCATTGCTAAGGATATACTCAGTTAGTATAGTAACTAATTCGATGCCCCTTCGTTCAGCTTGATCTAAGTGGTTTCTATCCTCAGTCCTGCAATTCTTTGGAATTTTTGCATTAAAATCCCCCCCGATTAGAATTCCTGTTTCCTCCCCAGTTTCTAAACTGGTTTCAAGATTCCGTAAAGTCTTGGAGAGTGCTTCGAAGTTTTTATTGGGTACAGAATAAAAGTCATTGTTTTTTTTTTGTTTTTTTTTAAAACCTTTATTGTATGCCGAAGAGTTACAGCTACGGGCCCACAACCAATCTGGCCGGCCTCGAAAGCAAATCATGGCACATAAAACAACGATAAGAAACTCAGCAGTCCCCAAAGACAAAAACAGCAACATTTTATATCACACATGAGGGGGAATCGACCACTGAGTGCAGGAGAAAAGAAGGTTCATTTTCTAAACAATAAGATAAGAAGGATCAGAGACCAGGCGGTTCATAAAAAAAAACACAGAATAGGCAGTGTACACAACAGGATGTTGTCAAAGCAAAGGAGTCACCATCGGGATAACGACACAAAATTACATCGGTCAGGATAAAAGTACAGACAGTCAAAGGTCGTACCCAGCATTACCCACCACATACATGTAGAACAACCTCAAGAATAAGAACGTGGACACCTTAAAGAAAAACAGCAAATGGCGTAACACCCAGTCTCCATACTGACCCAAGATAAGGAGGAAAAAGGAGAAAGAACCAGAAAAAGGAAAAAGAAGAAAAAGGACCATAGAAACCGAAACGGACAAAACAAACCCCCCCCCCATCCCCCCACCCTGCACGCATGTGGAGGCTACGGCAACCCCTCCCGACAGTGTGCCTGTCGCCCAAAAAACAAGAACCCGAAATATAGAAAGAGAAAAGAAAAGGGAAGAAAGGAAAAAAAGGGATATTTATAACCAACTGGAGGAGGGCCAATCACGCATGCAGGCTCCCGGCCTCCCCGGCCATGTATATATCGTCTACCTCAAATGCCACAGTAAGCAACAGTAATCGAGCAATAGGATAAGAAAAGGGGAGAATCACATGCACCGTGCCAAGAAGAATAGAGCAGGAGGAAGCAGGCGGAGGAGGAAAAGGGATAGACATACGGGATCCCGGCCGCCCACCCTTCGAGTCAAGTCCCATAAAATAGTACAGAATAAAAAAGCAAATCAGCCATTACAACGCCCGTCCCATATAGTCACCAGTCGATCATGCCCCGGAGCTCAAGACCACATTCTCAGCCTTGTCCCTGACGGTCCATTGTAACAAAGGAATACAACCGGCCGGCCGCCATTTTAGGTGAAGTGGGTGATCGAAGTAGCCACAGTGGCGCAGTGCGCTGCTCAGAAAAGCCCAACAGGAAGAGAAATGAAGAAGTCACAGTGAAGCGTGGGGGTTCGACGTGGAGCAATAGCCCCCCAGAGTCCACAGTCCAGGTCGATTGCAACGGTCTCAGGAGAGAGAGGAGGGTCGCCCCCACAACACAAAATGGAGTGGCCAGGCGCTTTGTCCCAAGCTGATCCTCAAGCCACGATGCATGTCCACTATCACTCAACTCGGTTCCAACAACGATGAGCAGCTCCGTGGCAGGCGCAAGTTCACAATCACCAGACAGTCTCACATCCACCAGGGTAGCCAGTTCTCCGAGTTCGGGCGCCGGGTGTGGCGCAGTGGCCCGCAGTCGAGAGTCATCCCGTATGGCGAGGCACACAATGGCATCCAGCCGGCTCCCCAAGACCCGGGCACCACTGGCCAGGGCAGTGCGCACATCACCCAGGGCAGCCAGCACTTCAGGAATCCCTGGCGGCGCCCCACAAGCGTAGTCACCGGCAGTCTTCCGCACTTGAGGCTCCCCGTACCCCCACCGGTCACCACAATGCCTCTCGCCGAAACAAGGTCGGGCCGGGAACACAGGGATAGCGGTCTCCATAATATCGGGATCGGTGATGTGGACGCAGCCCCAGCGGTCGCACGGGCCCGCAAGCACAAGCTAGAGCCCCCGTTATCGGGTATAGAGTCTACGATGTTCCAGACGTCGCCCACCGTCTCCCAAGGAAGATCAGGAAAATGCCCGGGCGGGCGAAAAGCGGAGAAAACGATACATTAGATGCTCCAGGGCAACAATGTATCACAGGCAGACACCGCCGCCGGGTGGGATGGAAGACCGCAACAATGGAGTATCAGTTCGGCAGACTTCCTTCGGCCGGCCGGCTCCTCCCCATCTTAAAAGTCATTGTTATAAAAGTTGATTAAATAAATCCGGGCTTTCGCTTGAACTCCAAAATCTGTATGTTCGGGTTTCCTCTTGAGAGGTCTCTGATAGTACCACCGGCCAGTGTCTTAATGCCAATAAACAAGCCTCCCACTGCACGTCCAAAGTCAAGCTTGGGTGCTGTCATGCTAAAGCACTGATAACCCTCTATGTATAAATTCTCAACGGCCCATGTCTCCTGAAACATGAGGATGTCTTTTCCATCCAGTAGCTGGACCCATTGTGGATTTAACAATCTTGATTCTAGCCCTGCTACACGCCAGTTAAGAACGGACAAGTCACAGTGAATGGTATGACTAATTGACTTGCTTCTAACGCTCATAACTCTACTCCCCTTAAGGTTAATCGGTGTGGGAGATGCAACCTACCTGGCCGCCAAGACCTGGAACACCCTCCCTACCGACCTTCACCTGACCCAAGATCACCTCTCCTTCAGGAAGAAGCTCAAGACCTCGCTGTTCGAGCAGTAGCGGCACCCCACCCCCCCCAAGCGCCTTGAGACCCTCTGGGTGAGTAGTGCGCTCTATAAATGCCTTGATTGATTGATTGATTGAACCTCTTGTGTAGTTGTAAGTGTGGTAGTATGATGTTGTGTAACTGTTTCCTGAGTTGTGTTGGTTAATATTGGAAATAAATGTTCCTCATTGTCATTGCTTTCGTTTTGACATCCGATATTACTTCCCCTTTCCCCCAGTCAGTCCTGATCTTCTAAATTTGAGAAGGCATATTCAAACCGGTTATAGGTTGGGATGTTATATAGGGGCCTCAACTCATTCTGACGCGGGTTTAGGTTAGTGTTCGAGCTTAAATATGGCCTCTCACTATGGTTGTGTGGAGGCATAATGGGGAAGTGTGGGTGTGACATCGGGGGTCCTAGGAATGGGGCCTGGTTCATTAAACCAGAATCTTGTTTCAGTTGGTGAGATGGGAATAAATCCCTGATACCAAGATTTGGGTCCTGATAACGCACAGCCAGGTTGTTCATGGGGTTAGAATTTGGGGCTAGGTGTCTGTAAAAATAACCCAGGGGAAGTAAGGTTGTATTAAATTCCCACGGTGAGGGCAATGGCGCATTGGCAAGGGTTTTTTGAGCCCATTGAGGGGACCTAAAGTTTATAACTATGCAGTCCCCATCAAACTTTTTTCTCAGCGGGCCCACCCACCCTACTCTTTGTGTTTGGATGATCTCCCTTGCTCCTTCCATTGGGAAGTTACAATTTATAGATAACCAATGGAGAATCCTGTTTTTAAGAGTAATGTGGTTTTCCTCTTGATCGTTCTTTAATATGGGCGCATTGACTAAAACCAACACAGGCGGCAGACTAATACGGGTAGGGATCTTCCTCGTATTGGTTGCCGTGTTTAATTCGGATTGAACTGTGGTGCGGTTTTGGACATTAATCTTAGTTTTTCGGGTTGGGACCCTTTTGCTTTTATCAGCGTTATGGTCCGTCCCTTCCAAACTAGCTACCTCGGTCGTGTTTAGATTAGAGGCATGTTTGGCTGGGGGTTGGGATTTGCTTGTGCTGGGTACGGGCGGCATTGAAGTTGGTTTGTTATGACCAGCTATATTTGTGTTAGCACCGTTATTTTTGGCCTTGGTTCCACCTGATGTCCCCACATTGGGTTTGTTTATTATAGTCTGCCCTATGCCCAATTTTGTTACATGGTCATCCAGCACTCTTAACCTCTTATCCATGTTTAGGATTTGTTGATTAATTGGACCTAAAAGGGTAGACAATAATGTCTCCATCCTCCCCCAGAATCCTTCGTTCCCCGTTTCTACACTGGCTTCTATGACATGGGTATCAGTCCCCATAGATTGGTCTTCCCCCTTATCCCTTTTCCGCTCTGTGGAGGCAGGAATCCTCCGATGTTACTTGCGCCCACCCTTGTTCCTCTGTTTTTTTTTTGGCGATAACTCAGTGTCTAGGTCCTTCAGTTTGCTTTTAGCTTTTTGGCCACTGGTTCACACAGGAATGCTGTCACTTTTGTCCCCCTCAGTGTTTGATATGTCAAGATCCGCATATGGGTCGTTACCATCAAAATGTGCCTGATCGTTTACCATTGGTGCGCAAGAGTCTTGACTAATGTTCATATCAGCCCTGAGCATAGTAGGAGTTGATGATAACCTACTACCTGGGGTGGGTTGTGCCGGGGGGGCCGTGTCCACAATTATGCAGTTCTCATTAGAGTCTGTGCCTGGGAGCCCTGCATAGGATGCAGCAAGTAAGGAGTCCAGTGAGTCATCTTGATTCAGAAGGAGAGGGGGCAGACTTGATGGGAGCGAAAAGCGCCTTTCAGTATTCTGAATGGCGGTTGCAACAACATCGATGGTCTTCTGGAGCATTAAGTCAATGGCGGTCAAACTTGGCCGCGGGGTGGTGGATGTTGGTAAAGCCAGTTTGGACATGTCTTTTGGCCTGGGCACTGCCGGTGTCCTTTTCCCCATGATTACGATTAATCTGAATCGGTTACGTGACGAATGATTGAGCAGTAAGGTATACTTTTGTCACTGACCTAATAGCAGTCCCGGGAGAAGATGCAAAAGGCCTTGCAAAGGGGGTAGCCCAGCCCAGCCTCTTCTGGCCTCTGAGGGCCTAAGAGGGCCCGCCCTTTGCCCGAGCTTCGCCCGGCGCATCCTCGCGGGACGAGGAAGCAGGCGTTGCTTTATGCGCCTCCTGGCGCTGTGTGATGAGGGGGGCAGCGTCCTGGCGTCGAGGCTGCTGGGGGCTGTAGTCCCGGTGTTGTCCCGACCGGCGGAGCCAAGCCCGGCCAGTCAGGAAGTGCAGGGCGATGTTCTCGGTGGAGCTAAGCCCGGCACCAACACGGAAGCAGGAGACTGTTGGGACGCCTCAGCGGAGCAAGGTAGGCTCGGCCGGCGTGGAAACCCTCCCGATAGCTGCCACCAAGTCCTCGGCAGCAGGCGTTGCTTTATGCGCCTCCCGGCGCTGTGTGATGAGGGGAGCGGTGTCCTGGCATCGAGGCTGCTGGGGGCTGTAGTCCCGGTGTTGTCCCGACCGGCGGAGCCAAGCCCGGCCAGTCAGGAAGTGCAGGGCGATGTTCTCGGCGGAGCTAAGCCCGGCCGACACACGGAAGCAGGAGACTGTTGGGACGCCTCAGCGGAGCAAGGTAGGCTCGGCCGGCGTGGAAACCCTCTCGATAGCTGCCAGCAAGTCCTCGGCAGCAGGCGTTGCTTTATGCGCCTCCTGGCGCTGTGTGATGAGGGGTCAGCGTCCTGGCATCGAGGCTGCTGGGGGCTGTAGTCCCGGTGTTGTCCTGACTGGCGGAGCCAAGCCCGGCCAGTCAGGAAGTGCAGGGCGATGTTCTCGGCGGAGCTAAGTCCGGCCGCCACACGGAAGCAGGAGACTGTTGGGACGCCTCAGCGGAGCAAGGTAGGCTCGGCCGGCGTGGAAACCCTCCCGATAGCTTAACCAAAAAGGGCCGACTCGCCAGTTCTGTTGCACTTCTTTTTGTTCATACCAAATTTCAGAGCTTGTCTTGCTGTCCCATGAGTACCGTAAAATTTCAGAGCTTGTCTTGCTGTCCCATGAGTACCGTACTCTCTTTGGACAAGGAGAAGTTCCGGAGTGGGTACTAAGTACCGGTGAGTACTGGCCCATTTAAAGCACTGCATATGATGAAAGAATATTTTTTTCTTCAGAATCGAACACTTCAGGAAAGCAGGATTCTATTTTTCTTCATTAGCCTATTCTAGAGATTTGTGCTGAAGACCAGGGCCGGGGGTATGCATGGGCAGGGTGGGCAATAGCCTATGGCCCTGTACTCATCCCACCAACACGCTGGTCCTCTTGCAACCCCTGCTCGTCTAATTGAGAGCGAGCTGTCTCATTGCAATTGTGCCCAGTCCCCAACATCCCCCAGGGCCTTGATGCTATAGTGTAGCGAGGAACGCCTAAGTTAGGGGTCCTTTCTATGGTCCTAGTTGAAGGAGACACTTCTGCAGGTTTCTCCTGCAATATCAGCCTTCCTACCCTACTGCTCATACAGAGGCACTTGGGACGCCCATTGTCCCACAGTTTAGTGCCAGCACTTTTAACCCTCTTGACCTGTAAACAAACCACACAACTGCAGCCCATTATGCACAGTAAAAGAGGTCCATGTAGATGGCTGAGAGGGAGGGCTGCAGCCCAGTAGGGTTCTGCATAAAGCAGCTTCAGGAGCAGGGTCATCTATAGAAATGCAACATTCCTCAATGTCTCACTTTGTATGCAAATTAGAGGGGCCTCGCACAATCCCTTTCTGACCCGGGCACAAACCAGCCTAGAAGCGGCCCTGCTGAAGACCCAAACATTGATTAGTTAATAACTTGTTTTAATCTGTCAAATAAACATCATCTCAGCATTATCATAAAATATTCTTCTAACAAGAACACACAGCACCTTAGCGTGCACATTAGTGTCACTTAGAAAGTATGAGAAGAGGTGACAAGGTCATGGTGACAAGCAGAAGATGGATGATGGCTAAATCTATGTCTACTTATTCAAGTCATGAATCCCCCGCTAATACACAAATAAAGGACCCATCTGACTGGGGAACGAATATGCATTGAACAACCTCTAGCTGCAGTATCAAGGTGAAGCGCTGACGAGAATGCATTGTTCCTTTGGACTGACCTCTCCGTGGGCTGTGACGCATTGATTAAATGAATGTCCCCCCAGCTTTGAGAGATATGACTGAGGAAGGTTCTGAAATGGCGAAAAAGAGTGATTGAGACTGTCCTATGATGGCAACGGTTGAGTACTTGCCTTTCCTTCAACCTCTACCAGAAGACCTGAAGAGTGGAAATAACCGAAGTTAAGACTGTGGTCCATGGTTTTAGGCATCTGCCTTCTCTCCAATAGGAAATACAATGGGGGGAGCATTTATTGTTCAGTAACGCAGAGGCACACAGAGTGGCTGATAACAGGCGAGGTCATGTGCGCCCTTGAGATAGCTCGCTGAGGCCTGGCAAACCCGCAACGCGGATGGCCACATCTCGAGGATACCTGCAGAAAATGAGGTGGTGACCCCGTGGGGCCCTCTGGGTTCACAACGTGCCCTGTTGTCTAGGGGTCACTGAATAGAGGCCATGCCATGAGCGCATGGCTGACCGGAAAAGTGGCCTAGAAGAAAAGGTCTACCTGCTGTTCTATGTGCATTTAACTACATGCAAAGAGCCTTAACTGGAGAAGAGTGGCAAAAGACTGGAAAATTGCTGGATTAATGAGGAATGAAAGGCAGCAGCAGAAGGACAGCAGAAAGACATCAAAGGAGACAGAGCACCTTGTATATCACATCTTCTATAAGTCACATACTAAACACTAAGTCCCATAATTATCATGTAGTTACGCTTCACTTGCACAACGCAACAGGGTGCAAGTACAAGTGCAAAATGCAGCACACATGGGAAGAGGAAAAAACAAAGAGAAGTTAACATATTTCTCCTCATTACACCTCACCTAGAGAGGCATACAGACTTGATGCTTCCCCAGGTTCAAATCACTTTGTACATTTGGGGCAGCATCAAATTCCATGGGTGTTGCTTGAGAAAATCAACTGCAATGCACATGGAACACCTCTGGGGCACAGAGTAAGGTGACACAGCGATGTGAGCTGCCTCGTCTTACTTATGAGGCTATACAGAGCCACACAGGATGGCTATACGTGGATTCATCAATCTTTATGAAAGCTCCGCCTCATGCATTTACCACTTTACATGGTGCAAAAGTGATGCAGGGCTCTCATAAATAAGTCCCTGGGTCTCTAGTTGGCAGAGGTTTGCACCCTGTACAAATAGGGACCACACCCTAGTCAGGGTAAGTCAGATACACAACCTAAATTAACCTGTGCTCACCCTCTGGTAGCTTGGCACAGAGCAGCAAGGTTTAACTTAACAGCCAATGTGAAAGTAATTGTGCAACACCTAAATGACAGTAACACACTGAAAACACCACAAAAACACCATATAAGTTTAGAAAAATAAATATAATTTATCTGAGTAAAACAAAAACAAAATAACAAACATCCAATAATTAGAACTTGAGATATTAATTTTTTAAGAATAAACTGCAATGTAGTGCTTAGTAGTCAATAGCGCCTAAAGGTTACTTGAGAGCGTGCTAGGCTGGAGTAAATCCAAAGTTCAGGCCGACCACGATGGAGGGCATGCCAGAGGAAGGATCCATGCAGGGTCTGCTGAAAAAGTACCTTGAATGGAGCAAGTGTCTGCGTGGAAAATTGATGTGTCAGTTCCGTTTCATACACTCGGGCAGATGCGTCATAATCAAGCCTCACAGTCCGGTCCTGTGTCGTCTATAAACCTTTTACAATGCTTGGCGCTGCATCGTCACCAAGCCTCGGCAGTCGGGAGCCATGTAGTTGTCAAATCGGCACTGCATCAGAATCGGAGAGCACTGCACCAGTTCTGATTGGCGCAAAGGTGTCACTGTATTGATTCTTGCAGAAAAACAGAGGTAGTGTCCATTTTCAAGGCCCAGTATTGGATTGGAACTTCTTGGCAGGACAGGACTCACAGTTGGCACAGTCCAGCAACTGATGCAGAGTAGAAATAAGTCTTTGATGGCCCAGAGACTTCAAGTACAGGAGCCAATCCAGCCAGCCCTTGGAGAACTTGGGATTAAGGATGTATACAGCATGTCCAGTCCTTCTCACTCCTTCCCACTCCCAGGCAAGGAGCAGCAGGCCAACACAGCAGAGCAGGTAACAAAGTGCAGTCCCTCATACAGCACAGCAATCAGCAGGCTGCAGTCCAACACAGCAATGCAGTTAGCAAAGTGGCAGTCCCTCCTACAGAACAGCAGCTCTTCTTTCTGGCAGAAAGTCCTTGGCTCCAACAGAGTTCAGATTTGGTGCTGTCAGGGGTCCAGGATCACAAGGTCCCTGTCTTTCGTGCCATGGCTCGGGACTCACTACAGAGATGTATGCAGCTCTTTGTGTGGAGACAGGTACATCCCTATTCAAGTGTGAGTGTCAGCTCCTCCCTCCCAATCTGCCCCAGGAAGGCCCATCAGTATGGTGAGGAGTCTTCAAGATGCAAATGTCACAACCCAGCTCCTTTCTGTCTGATTGGCTAGAAGGAATGCACAAAGCCCAGCTGTCACCCAACCTCAGACTTACAATTTAAAATCCAGCTTCACCATGAGTTGTGATTTTAAATTGTAAGTCCAAACTCAAAATCTCTATATTTTCCAAATTGGAAATTGCACTTGAAAGATGTTTTAATGCAATGCTAATGTTAACCTATTAGAGTGATAGGCCTTGCAGTAGTGAGAAATGAATGTAATAGTTTTTAACTGCCAGGAAATAGAAAACTAAAAAGTATATGTCCTACCATTTAAATACATTGCATCCTGCCCATGAGGCTGCCTAGGGTCTACCTTAGGGGTGACTTATATGTAATACAATTGAAGGTTTGGGCGTGACAAGTAGGTTAACTTGGCAGGTCGACATGGCAATTTAAAATTGCATACACAGGCTCTGTAGTGGCAGGCATGAGTCATGTTTAAGGGCTACTAAAGTGGGTGGCACAACAAGTGCTACAGTCCCACTAGTAGCATTTAATTTACAGGCCCTGGGCACATACAGTGCACTTTACCAGGGACTTATAAGTACATGAAATATGCCAAACAGATGTAAGCCAATTATACCATGTTTTAAGGAGAGAGGATGTGCACTTTAGCTCTGGTTAGCAGTGGTAAAGTGTCCAGAGTCCTAGAGCCAACAAAATTGAGGTCAGAAAAAAAGGAGCAGGAAGGGAATATATTTGGGGGTGACCCTGCATAAAGGTGCATTACCAACCACAACAAAACCACTAAATGTTATGTATCAAGCCACGCAAGGCCACTCTACATGGCTTTGAGTAGCTTGATAATTCCAGAGTAACAACACAGCACAAATCGCTGTGTTGGATTAATCTGCCTCAGTGAGGCATTCCATAGACAGTGTGCTGTTGTTCCCATGCAGCACCCATGAATTTTGATGCATTCCCAGATTTCCATAAGTGGTAGACCTGGGAATGCACCAAAACTACTACGTCTCCCCGGGTGAGTCTTAACAAGGAGAAATATGTTTATTTCTCCTCATTTGTTCCACTTTCTAAGTGTGCTGTATTTCGCACCACATATCAAAAGAGGAAAATGCCTCAAGGGATTATTTTTGTGCAGGAAGGTGTGCCTTCCTGCACAAAAAATCCTGTTTACAATGTAGGCACCCTTGCACCATCATGCAAGGGTACCAGTGTTGGCGCTAGGCTGTACATTATGTGCCACGGCTGGGAAAAGACAAGAAGGTGTCACATTTTGCTAATTAAGGTACCCTTTCCCTTTCACGCAGGCAAGCACAACAATGTGACTTGCTGCACTGCGCTGTGTGACTTTTTGATAAATAGGCCCTTAAGGGGCCTGTTTATCAAACGATTACATCCCTTTTGCACCACGCATTTGGTGCAAACGCAATGCAATCCTGAACGTTTGATTTAAGAAGGCCACCCTGCGTGGCCGTGAGTGGATTCATAAGTCAAGAGTAATGCAATTTAGCGCAAATCGCTTTATTGCCATACTCTGCACCATGTAAGCATTCCATGGATGGAACGTGGGTGATCTCACCCATCCTCCTATGGATTTTGGCTCATTCCCAGATTTACCGATAGTTGTAGACCTGGCAATGCATCAAAAGGCTATTCCTCCTCAGGTGAGGCCTAACGAGGAGAAGGAAAATGCTACTTACCAGTATGCATCTGTTCTTGGCATGTGGAGCTGCAGAGTTACACACTGTTGCATAGATCGCCATTTAGTGTTGGGCCCGGATGTTTGCACTTGTTTGTGTCCTGAAAAGTCTTTGGAAGTCACGAGATAGGTGACTCCTCCTTTGGATTACATTGCGCAGGGGCATCGGCTCCATCCTTAGATTGTTTTTTGCCAGCAGGGAAATGATAGAGCTTTGTAAGAAACAGGAAGGATGCTCATGCAAGCTGTATCTAATTAACATAATACTGGAACATATAAAGGTAGCCGGGGAGGTGGGTGGGCGTTTGTAACTCTGCATCTCTACATGCCAAGAACAGATGTATACTGGTAAGTAGCATTTTCCGTTAGAGGCATTTGAGCTGCAGATTACACACTGTTGCATAGATTATATGTCAGTACCCCCTCCTAGAAGTGACCACCAGTATCTGCTGCAGTAGTTTGAAATAGTGTTTTGAGTACAGCCTGGCCCACAGTAGCTTGTTGTTTAGTTTGCACATCTACACAGTAGTGTTTTGTGAATGTGTGCGGTGTAGACCATGTAGCTGCTCTACAGATATCATCTAAGGGAATGTTCCCTAAAAATGCCATTGAAGCCCCTATATTTCTTGTAGAGTGGGCTTTAGGAGGGACAGATAACGTATGTTTAGCTTTGTGGTAGCAAATTTGTATGCATTTGACAATCCACCTTGCTATTCCAGATTTTGATATGGGGTTGCCGTTTGTGTGGTGGTGAGAAAGTCACAAAAAGTTGTTTGGTCTCACGGAAGAGTTGTGTTCTCTCCATGTAGTAAAGCAATGCTCTTTTGACATCTAAGGTATGAAGAGCTCTTTCTGCGACTGTTTGCGGCTGCGAGAAGAATACCGGCAGCTCCACAGATTGATTGAGGTGGAAGGGAGAAATGACATTAGGAAGGAATTTAGGATTAGTTTGGAGAACAATCTTATTATGATGCATCTGTAGAAAAGGTTCCTGAATGGCTAGTGCTTGTAGTTCACTAACTCTCCGTAGAGAAGTAATAGCTACTAGGAAAGCAACTTTCCATGTTAAGAATTGTAGCTCACATTTTTTTTTCTGGTTAGTCTCTTTATTGTAAATTTTTAACCAGATTCAGATATGTCAATCTTAGCCTAATAGTTTAAAAATACAAGGATAATAGGATGAAGCCAAATCTCCAGGACCAATTCACCCTATATAACAAAAAGAAAACTACCAATCCAGTTAAAGCCACATAGGCTATTACAAGACAAAAATGTGAGTTGGATTGCACTGAGTTATCAAAGAAGAAAATTCCTAATTCCCTAACTATCACTACACTACGTAATAGAGGAACCTAGACTGAGCATGATCTAGTAGGAAAGGAAGCAAAGGTGTCAGCCGTCAGAGTCCTCCTAAGAGGAAACTATAATGTAGCCTAAAGCCACAATCACAGAGAGATGTCTTTACCTCAAAGCGTCTGTAAGTGAAGTGTCAGCTGTCCCTAACTTCATAAGTACAAAAGCAACCATCCAATACAGGCACCTCCTATAACTTGGGTAACTTTCCATCATCCAAGCAGCCTTCATTGACTTCTTTCTCCACCTCCTGCTTCATACGGTAAACTTCCCACATGTCCTTAGTACCATCTCCGTCGCCCACGAGAATCCATTTCTTCTTCGTTATCCCATTGTTTACAAGGCCTAGCTATCGACTGAACAATAGGCCCTTCTCTAAACTAAAGCTGCCATGCCTACCTGTAGTGGGAACACAGAAATATGCAACATTTCACAATGTAAGCAACATATAGTTAAACCTATTGAGAAAACAAATGTACATTTTTTGTAAAACATTTTTGATTTTATTTATTGAGTGTTTTCCATGTCGCATAGCATATACTGCATCTGAGAATACACTGCAATGACGCTCAGCAAAATACAACAAAAAAAACAACAACAATATAACCATATCCAATAACAGGATACAATAAAGAACAGGTACCACATTGTGATCAATAGTCAACGCACATGTCTACATCTCAGTCCCTCTTTACCACATAATTGCATTGTCCGAGTACATTAAGGCTCTAGTTGACTCCCTTTCCGAATTAAGCTACCCATCGACCTGATCGCCAGTAAATATTCCCGCAGAGGAGACCAAATATCCACAGGTCGTGAGGTTGTCGGTAGTTCCTCAGCGTATAGTTCTAGCTGTTCACAGCAGTATACCATGTCCTTTATCCACATATCAGCTTTCGGGCGCAGTCGACTGTCCCACGTGAACAGAACCCGCCTCTTTACCAACAACAAAGCCACCCTTACAAATCGTCCCACTGCAGCTTTTACTCCAGGCACATAGCCCAATAGACACTCCAATGGCGTGCAGTCAACCAACCGGCCAGTCATGGGGCGTATAAGAGTAACGACCTTCTCCCAGTATTGGTATACCAGCCTACAGTGCCACGCAAGGTAAAGAAAATCAGCCCCGCCCTGCCCGCATCTCTAACAACAGTCTGAATCTCGTAGCCCCATCTTGTGTAACTTGTGGGGAGTGTGGTATACCTGATGAAGGAACTTCAGGTGGATAATTCGTAAGTTACTATTGAACGTCAGCCTCCCTCTTAGCAAGCATATCTGTTCCCATACTACTTCAGTAATCGGGGGGTCTAGCACAGTGTTCCATACTTTTGTCCACCCATGAACCGTCTCCTCCTGCACTGCCCTATATAACCTAGTGAGCAGCTTCTTTTTCGATGGAGCTACTATGATCGCCTGCAGCGCTACCGGTTCATCCGGAAAACTAGTGTAATGGTCCCTTACTGCCCGTCTGAGTCTGTAACAGGTGAACTGAAAATGTGGCGTGGGATTTTGTATATAGTCCAAGTCATCCCCTGTGATGTACTTTCCTTCAATGTACAAATCGCTCATGAGTGTAAGACCTGCCTCTCTGAGGGCTGTAATGGGGCATTTCCCTCCAGCCACGGACAGAGCAGCATGTCCCTCTATAGGCAAGGCTGGAGCATATAGAGGAAGTTTATGGGCCCGCATCCCAATCTCTTGCCATGCTGAAACAGTGTTATCTATCGTGTTTATCTCCGACTTGGGCGTCTGCCTATTGGTGTGAGTGATAATGCTTTTCAGTTGTAGAGGATGCGCGACCCCCTCCTCCACAGCCACATGCAGGACGAAGTTGTGAGCTCTAAACTAGAAGTATGCGTATTGAGCCTGCACACATAGGTAGTACACAGAGATCCGGAGCATTAAATACCCCTTTCTCAAATGGCAATGACAATGTGGACCAGCTGTTTCTCGGTTGCTTTCTCCCCCACGCTAATCTCAGCAATTGGGTCTGAACCATTTAAAAAAATGTTTTGTCAGGGTGATAGGTATATTGCAGAACAGGTATAGAATCTTGGGGAGAATAATCATTTTTATCACCGCTATGCGGTCTTCCAGGGACCGTGGCAACTGGCAAGCAAATCCAGTGATCGATCTGCTGTACCAGCGCTGTATATGCACAACCATAATTCTCCCTGATTATGACCTCGGGGTCCCGGTGTATCCACACTCCTAGATATTTGACTGGTTCTTCCGACCACACTAATGGATATTCCACCTGGGGTGAGACTGTGATGGGCGTTAAGGGAATGAGAACAGATTTCTCCCAATTTATTTGAAGACCTGAAAAAAGACCGAATTTAATGTACTCACGTATAACCGGGGATAGAAAGCGCTGTGGTCCGCGAACATAAAGGACCATATCGTCCCCCTAAAGGGAAATTCCAACTGGCTGATGGTTACATTTCAAGGCAGCTGCCCTATGAGATTGACGGATTTTTCATTCTAGTTGGTCCAAAACTATGGCAAAAAGAAAAGGGGACGGAGGGCAGCCCTGTCGAGTGCCGCGTACTATGCTAAACGGTTGTGATGTGAGCCCGCCCACCCTGACTCTCGTGGAAGCATCGGTATATAGGACCTGAATCCAGTGAATGAAAACAGGGGGAAATCCCATCCTATTTAGGATGTGCATCATGTACTTCCACTCTATATTGTTAAACACTTTTGCAGCATCTAGAAGAACTGCCACGGCCAGCAATTCTGGATTGAGCACTTGGAATATGGCAAATATTGTGCACAGGTTGAGGGAGGTAGAGCACTCCGGGATGAATCCGGATTGATCCGGTAGCACGAGAAGTGCCATCAGGGGTTGTAATTTAGTGGCTAGAATCTTCGTCAATATCTTTGCGTCCAAATTTATCAAATATAACGGACAATAGGAGTCGCACCGCAAGAAAGGTTTATCTTTTTTCAGCAAGGTGATGATTAAGGCCTGTCTCAAGGATGGAGGAGATAACCTGTTTCGTGGGCCTCTGCATACATTTCTAAGATATGTGGTATAAGTAGATCGGCGTACGCCTTATAAAACTCCGCCGTCAGACCATCCGGCCCGGAGCTTTCTTATTTGGTAGAGAGAAGATGGCCTCCTTAACATCCTCTTCGTCAATGGGCAGGCTCAAATATTTTCTATGAACATCTGACAACCATGCACATGCCGTATCATCCAAGTATTCATTCATAGCAGACTCGGGCATGCCTCCCTGGGTTGTATATAGACTCATAAAATGACCGAAATTGCTCTACAATACTGTGTTGGGAGTGATGGGCTTCACCAGTTTCATCGACTATATGATCAATCGGGGGGTTATCAGTCCTGTCCCGTAGTCTATTAGCCAAGACCCTGCCCGGCCTGCCACCCTTGCCATATGCTCTAGCCACATATCGTATACATAAATATTTCACTTCCGTAGACGCTAACGAGTTATATTCCTCCATGCGTTCGTGAATTCGAGCCAGTGTCACGGTGGAAGGTGCATTATTGTATTGGGTCTCCAATGCCCTGAGTTGTTCTTCAAGCCTCTGCAGTTGTCCTGTCAGGTTGCGGAGGATTCCCGCCGAGGTGCTTATACACACCTCCCCTAATCATCACCTTAAAAGCTTCCCACATGGTCGCCTGGCTATCGACTGTGCCCACATTCAATTCAAAGTACTGTATAATAGCATTCCTAATAGTCTCAGCATTAACCGGGTCTAGCAGTGATCAGCACGAAAGCGCCAGGTGAATGGTCGGTGCGGATTAGGGGGTATAGATATTTCAAGGACAACCGGATTATGATCAGATAAGGTTCTCAGGAGCGTGTAAACCTTCTCAACCCACCCATTGGCCTCTTCACTAAGTATCCAGTAATCTAACTGAGACTAACTATTGAATGCAGGAGTGATGTGTGTACCTTCCATAACCCCTACATTACGCAGCTGCCAGGGGTCTAAAAGGCCCATCTCCACCATGACATCTTGTATGCACTGCGCAACATTAACCGTGCGCGCCCCAGTCGGGTTAGATTTATCTACGTGTGGATTAAGATGCGTATTGAGGTCACCCCCACATATAGGCGCAGCCTCCGGCCACGTGTGCAGCACAATAAACAGTTGTAAGAAAGGCGCCGTGTCATCCACCACAGGACCATATATGTTTACTATTGTCACCAGCACCATCCCCAGCTTACCATGCACCATAGCCCAGCGGCCCTCCGTGTCCACACAGGTCTGTACAGGCTTAAACAGGACCCCTCTTTTGATGAGAATAAGGACCCCCCTAGCATAATTAGAGTAAGATGAGGCAAACTGGTAGGACCCCCATCTGCACGCCACAGTACTCTCTGTGTATTTAATCAGATGGGTGGTCTCTTGTAGCAGAGCACTCTGCACCTTGTGTCTATCCAGCTGTGCCAGCATTTGCCTCGACTTCTTAGAAGTCTTTAAGCCTCGGACATTCCAAGTTATGCACTTGTATAGTTCTCCTATCATCTATGATGGTATGCAGGACAGTGAGTGTAGCTAACTATTCTAAATCATGTAGACATGTGTGCAAAACAGATCATACTTCTAATCACAGTACCTTTGATGAAAGAACATTAACCAGTCCCTCCCCCCCACCCACTTCAGCATCACCAATTCGCCAAAGACATGACCCGCCCGTAACTCCCATCCCAATACAAATAGTAGAAAACATCATAACTGTTGGGGAATGCCCTTCGGGGGACGTACTATGGCCATCATTTAGGATACACAGGAAGAAAATGTTCACAGGACATTAGGCGGAGAAACCCATCTCCCCTAACCATGTGACTAAGCAGAGTGCAGCCACCCAACATTTTGACCCTCTAACCACATACCTCATTTTCATCTAGCATAGTTAGCTGTACCAATCTGATTGTCGTGAGTATATGAATGTCATAGACAACATCGGTCTCACTACAGTCATTATACAATCGACCCAGTCAATGAATACTGCGAACTTGAGCACACATTAGCACTGGGCCCAGACCCTGTTACTGTTCATTCGTCTATGTCAGACATGTGGGCTGGTGATTTCCGTCGGCATCGTAGAGATCTGGCATGTTCCATCGCTTGCTCGGGATTCGTGAAGATTTTGCCGTTGTCTGCCTCCCCAATGCGCAATCTCGCCGGGTAGAGCATGGCACAAGGAATCTGTTCCTTAAGCAGCACCTTCTTAACACTCTGAAACTACTTCTGGGCCGCCTGCACATTTGCTGTAAAATCCGGGTAGAACAGCAAAACATTATGTTGATTAGTTAACGTGCCCTTTTGCCGCGTTACTCGCAGGACAGTATCGCGATCCCTGAAGTTAAGCAATCTGGTGATTATAGGTCGCTGCGGGGCACCAGGCGGTGGGCGAGCCGCCAAGGTTCGGTGGGCCCGCTCCTCAGGTGACAGGTCGTCGGCTCCACAGATTTCACGTAGCATCATCTCCATATAGTCCTCAAGGCGTAACACATTGGTTGATTCTGGAAGGCCTAAAACGCAAATGTTGTTGCGCCTTGATTTCGCTTCAATATCCTCATTCTTTGCTTGTATGACCACAAGAAGTTTCGTAATATCCGAAGTCTTCGCGGCTACCTGCTGTAAACCGTCCTCTGCATCTGTGATGCGCTGCTCCACTTCGCTGATTCACGCAGCTTGTTTGTCCAGTTTTGAGGAGAAGTGGTCCATCCTTCCATTAAGGGCCTACATTTTCCCGTCTATGGCCTGGAGACTGGCATGAATGGCAGCAAGCGACGTCTTTAGTGCTGTGGGGCCCTGTGGCATCGACTCCAGCTCCGAGTCTGAGGCCGCATTTTGAACAGATTTGCCGCCCTTGCGTAGTTCAAAGGTAAGGCGCGGTTGATTCTTTTCTGGTTTGCCCATGCTGCACACCACCCTCAGCAAAGGCGTAGCGCCTAGAGGCCAGACAATGCCACTTTTTGCAGCTCCCCGGAGTTTTACCCTTAGGGTCCTTAATGCGGATGTATAAGCAGTGCAAAACTAGCGCAGCTTGCTGCGTTACCTTCTCCTTGTCGTTGGTAATGCTAGTCCCAGTTGACCCGTGTTGTGAAATCGCAGGCAGGATGTACAGGCAGGCCAGTATAATTCCAATGGTGCAATGCGGGCGCTCACACGACCAGGCTAGTCACTACTGCTTCGTACACTATTTGTCCAATCTTGCGGGCCGCTCAGGAGGCAGTCAGTGCATGTGCTCCCAGGGTTTAACACAAGTAGCACAGCCCGGAGGGGAGGGGCACAGAAATTGAGACCCACAGTGGAAAGGCTAAAGGGACGCCCCGCACTGAAGTAATGTGCGCCCAGACACCAGGTAGAGAGTCACAAGCAGTCAACCCAGCTAGCCGGTACGGAATAGAGGCCCGCCGCACTACTCTGCGCAGTTGTCTCCCCCAGTGCTCACCACATACATGCGATTCTGTTACGGTCAGTCAGTTCTTGCTCGGCTCACAGCCGAGGAGCAGGTGTTGCCAGTGGGAGAGGGGAGGAGGATCAAAACCGGCGATGATCCGTAATAAAGAGTCCCGGTGCCGGCCTGATTATCGGCCATGCGACCTATATGCGGCCTACTCTGTTATCCAGCGCCGGCCGCTTGTGTGCCTCCCGCGGCCCGGCACACCTCTCGGGTCTCCGGCTCCCCCAGACCAGCAGTCAGTGCGGCTCCACTACGCTGCACCATTGACCTCGAGCACTGCACCAGTCCATTCAGGCTCTGCCACACTCCGTCTGTCCCACGCACTTCAGAAGTGTAGTCTCAGGCAGCAGGAGGGCACGGAAAGCAGGGCTCCCTCCTTCACTCTGCCGCCATTTCCACAAGGCTGGAGCGCTTCTTCCACAGTGGATAACGCTTCAGGGCTCCTACTGTGACCCAAAACACAGCATATGAATGATCACAGCGTTAGCGGCCCAGTCCCACTGACTAGGACAGCTGATGGATCAGTAGAGGCAGGATAAGTGTAGGATATCGATCGGCGGCTGGCAGAGCAACACTAGAGTGCGGCCATCTTGCCGAGCACCAGGCCACGCCCCTGTCGCTCACATTTATGTAAAGGTTCAAAGGGAGGTCCCATTAGCCATGTGAGAACAATGTTTACATTTCACACAGGTGAAGGTGGTGCTCTGGGAGGAATTATTCTTTTGAGGCCTTCCATTAAGGCTTTTATGGAAGGTTCTCTGAAAAGTGATAGATGCTTTCTATTTTGTAGATATGCTGCAATGGCAGCAAGATACAGTCTAATAGACGTGCAGGCTAAGTTACATCTTTGGAGGTGTAGTAAGTAATGAAATGAAATGAAATGAAATTAATGAATGCACCGACTCAGTAGCGGTTTTATGTTCTTTTGGCTTCAAACCGAGACCTTTTGCAGTGTCTTTGGCCAGTGGAATGTGTTGTTTCCTTGGTTCCAAGGCTTTTTTCGGCTCTGAAGCATGGAAGTCAGGGCCCTTTGGTGGCAGTTTTTTGGTCGGCTCTGAGTGTGTTTTCGGTGTCGAGGAACCGGTGCCAGTCTAAGGCGCCGAGTGCTTGGATGTCGAAGCAGCGGTCGGAGTGGATGAGGAAGAGGATGGCTTCTTTTTCAGTGTTGATAGGTGTGTGTCGCAGTCTCTCGGTGTGCACGTGGGCCCAAAGGTGAAGGTGTGATCAAAGCCTTTTCCGAGGGTGTCAAGGGAGGGTCGGGTCGTCGTATGTACTTATGACCCGCTGTGCCGGAGTGATGTCCTCGACATCTGTGTCCTCAGCTTCGGAGTCGCTGACGATGCCTTCTTCGACCCGCTCCTGTTCTGGCACGTCGACACCCTCTTGGAAGATGTCGTCGGGGATCGAAGATGACAAGCGAGCCATGGTCCTTTGAGCTCGTCGGTCCCAAATTGTCTTTTTGGAGTGGAAGGAGGCGCAAGCTGAACAGTTTCTGGCCTCGTGCTCTGGTGAGAGGCAAAGGTTGCACACCTCATGGAGATTGGTGTGGGGAAACTTCGACCCACATTGAGGACACTTCTTGAATCGCATCCTTTCCATGAGCCAGAAGATAAGGCCCAGGTAGGCCCAAATGCCTTCTTCGGAGACCGGAATCAAAGACTTCGAAGTTGTTGAGACTTCCATCGATTGGGGAACGTGTTCGAGACAATACCGTCAAAAAGGTTGAAGGATTGCGCGCCGAAGAAGAATCAATTCCAAACCAGAGCACAGGAAACACATCCGAGCCCCATGGCGGAAAAAGCAATCTAAGGATGGATCCGATGCCCATGAGCAATGTAATCCAAAGGAGGAGTCACCTTTCTCGTGACTTCCAAAGACTTTTCAGGACAAAAACAAGTGCAAACATCCAGGCCCAACACTAGATGGTGATCTATGCAAGTGTGTAATCTGCAGCTCATATGCCTCGAACATAACTTTATTTTTCCTCGTTACTTCCACTTTCTACGTATGCTGCGATCTGCAGCACACAGAGGAAAATGCCTTACTGAATTGTTTTTGTGCAGGAGGGTGTTTTTTCCTGCACAAAAACAATCCTGCTTACAATGCAGGCATTCTTGTTCTATGGTGCAAGTGTGCCTGCATTGGCACGAGGCAGCACATTGTGCGCCAGTCCTGGGAAATGACAGGAATGCTCGGCATTTTGTTATATATTGTTAAATACGATGCATTCCTGCCCTTTCCATATCATGCAGCATAGTAAGTTGACATACTGCCCTGCGTGTTCATTTGATAAATATGCCCCTAAAAGTAATCAGTACAATTAATATAGCTGTACAATATAGAATTCATATTTTATATTTATATTTTATAGTAAGCCCATATACAATTTATGTGATCACTAATTATTGGACCACAGAAGCTTAAAAAGAGGCAAGAACAGGGCATGCCTCAAAGCTTATTGTATGAGAAAAATAGAGTATGATGAATTACCTTTATCTCATCTTGCTCAATTGCTAACTGGTCTCAGAAGACGGTTCATCCCAGTCAATTACATAACAAAGACTGCTTTGATTTTTAGCTACAATCGTTTCCGATTTTTGTATTAACTGTTTATTAGTGCATCAGATTACCTTCACTTTTGTGCAATATTCTTTATAATGTTTCCTTTTTTTAGTGAAAAGTTTTAGGCATTTTAAACGTAACTATTACTTAAGTGTTCTGTTGCATGTTGTGAATTAGATGCAGAACGTGCAGTTTTCTCTCAGAAAGGGATTGCTGATTGTGTAAAACTACCAAGGGAAGGACAGCACTTAATGAAATTTCTTATTAGCAAATGGACCACATGGCTTATTAGGTCGTCCATAGCTTTGCCACAGCATACATCAAGACTTCATCCACTATCCTCAAAAGTTAAGCAGACAGTTAATCAGCCAGTTTACTACAAAGGCCATGTAAATCAGCCTCAAAAGGCTCTGTTTTACAACGGGCAAAATAGAAGGAACTGTGATATTTGTTACTCTTAGTCGAAATGCCTGGAGCCATATTCCTTGAGGGCGCCCAGCCCAAGGGGAATATTAACATATAGTGAACAGGGCTGAACTGAACATGTGTTAGCAAATATAGAGCATAGGTATTCCTTCTTCAGAGTAAATGGTTTTCTGTATCTAGGAACTATTGGATACAGCGAGAACGTCACTGTAGGTTTCAACATTTCATCTTACTCTCAATGAGCATAACACCCATCTAAAAAAGCAATGCAAGTCCATTTCTGACACAAAGGGTTCCAGTAGGATGGCGGGCGGACTTTGTCCGTCCGCCATCCCTGTGCAAAACGGAACCGCCCGCCATCGGAGCGGCGGTCCCGCCTTGGCCATTAGGATGCGCCTGCCACACTGGCGGGCGCATCCGGTATTTTTACCATTGCGGCGGGCGATGCTGAAAGCGCCGCCCGCCGCAATGGTAAAAATACACGTTGTGCATTTCAAAGCACAACATGACAGGCACCGCGCGGTGCCTGCCAAGTTGCACTTTGAAATGCGGACTGCACCCACCACCCCCCCGGAGTCCCAGGGGGCCCGCAAGGGGGGCCCCGCAGGGAGTCTCCACATACCTTTCTGTGGCGGCAAAGGTATTCCAAAAAGCCCATCATAATATGGCTGGCGGTGTCTATTAGACACCGCCACCATATTAAACATTTTGCGCCCCGGCCGCAAGGCGAACGGGGCGAAAAAGCGGCAGATGGTCTTTCCGTCCGCCGCGGTTCCCCCCGCCATACTAATATAGCGGGGGGGAAATGGGTGGCGGGCGGCAAAGGATGTCGGGCGGATCGCCACCGCCCGCATGGCGGTGGTGATCCGCCCGACATCCTAATGGGCCCCAAAGACTGCAGTTACCTTTTATATATTTTATCCAAAGCATATAAAGTGTATTGACCTGTATCAATGTATCTTTCAACATAGCCTGAGATTTAGCATCTTGACAATTGACTCATGTTACCATATATCTGGTAAGTGGAAACAATATAATCTAAAAAATGTTAATAATATCTATAAATTAGTATAAATTAGTGGTTAGAGATGTCCTAAGAGCTATCTCCAAAAAATAATTCTTTCACCTGCAAAGTGGTAGACTTTATACACCCATGTATCTCTGCTCCATACAACCCAGTTTGAAAAAACTGTGATCAGAAATCTTTAAGCATGTAATCTACCATTTCATCAACACAATAACTTAAAAACTAAAATGTGCACCTTGTGCTATGCACGTCTTCAAACGTTAGCTTTTAACAGGAGATCCCAAATAAGGCTTAATTAAGCTCCTTGCCCAAATATTCAAAGGGATAAATGAGATTTAGATCAGTTGCGCTTTTTCAAGTATGGTATCGTTTAAGATTTCTTCGGCCTATGGACAAAGGGCCAGAGGTAATGGGGGATTTTGCATTTGCGAACCCTGCCATTCACAAAACTAGCAAAATATATTTTTCACAATAATTCCGTGTCGTAATTTGGAAAAGTGTTTCCAAATATCAACATGGGATTATACCTATACACAATTACAATTTGGAATGCTTGTGTAGAGGGCGTTGTTTATAAAATGGAATTTGGGATGTTATGTATCAAAGATGTGTTGCCATAATACTGTTACAAAATAATCATCATTTTCTGATCCCCAAATTAGGATGGTAACTGATTCACAGAGGGGAATGAATAAGTGATTTTACAGGGATTTTATCTGAAAGGCCATTCTCTTTCTTAACAGACATAACCATTGAAGATGTAATAGCAGCACCATTGTTTGGCCGTTTAATAGGGATTACAGCAGATGCAGCTAATTCCGTCTCAGAAAGAGAAAACTGGCAGGACAGTATGACAGTGACAAGGAAGAAGAAGGAGAAATACATACAACTGGAATCAAATCAGCGATGTCTCCAGTATCGGACCGTGTAGTTAATGAGCTGGGTAGTGATTGGGAGGCAACAAATGAGAAAGAAGGAAACTCGGTAAATAATGATAACCTTAGAGAAGCACTGAAAGTCATTCTTAAATTGATGAATCAACATCAGGAGAAAACACATTGCAAATTTGAGACCAATCTTACAGCAAATTACATCTTCCAACCCACATTCTTATAAAAAAAAAAACAAGAAAGGGGCCTTCCCAGAACCAGGGTATTAGAAAGTGAAGACCGTATGAGTGAAACTGAGAACGTTTCTTCTCAAATAACTAGAGAGACATATCTCCAATTAGTACAATTGAGAGCATTTTATAGTAAAAACAAAGCCATAGAGAATTGGAAAAGAAGAAACAGGATTATTACTTCCCCAAGAAAATATTCAGAGACCATCAACTACCACTGCATCTACTGAAAGACATTAAAGAATTGTGCCCATTCATACACTAAACCCAGGCTTGTGGGCACAGACCTTGCCACCATTGTTTGGACCAATTATTGGGGGTAGGATATGCCGGAATCATGGAAAGGTAGCATTCGGTTGCCATTGTTTAAAAAAGGTGATAAGGCTTTGCCTTCCATTCTGTTGGACACCCCGAGTAAAATCTATGTGAGGCAATTGCTGGCTTACTATGAGATTGGATGAGTGTTGTCAGAATTTTGCCTTTGACCCAAATGGGCTTTTGGAAAGGGTACTCAACTATGGTTGCCTGTTTGCTATTGACTCTATTGCCAGAAAAATATGTCCTCAAAAGCAAACAGCCCCTTTGTGTGTCTTACATCGACTCGTCAACCACATTTTATACCATAAATAGGTCTCTTCTAGGGGAAAGGATGGCCAGATGGAACGGCCCCCAGGTCTTTTGAAGCTTAATTGCCTAATTAAACTTAATTGCTGAAGCTGAAGTTTAATTGCATGAGGGTTTTTGTCTTTCCTTCCTAAGTTGGGGATTCTTTCCCTCCTAACTTGGGGATGGAGACCCTTACTATGAGTTCGGCAGTCCAATTGACGGTAGAACCCGTGGTGGTCCGTGGATGCCAGACAGGAGGGTTGCCCACTGCATTAGGACTGTTATGGTTGGACCAGCATGGGACCGCTGCTGCCGCCAGAGATCTGTGATTTCCTCACAGCCATGAAAAATGTGGTAGTGAGGAAACAAAGGGGTTGCTACAGGGCAGCCTGCTGCCTCTGCGCCATGGGGTGCATGCAGGGGGGCACATGTTATGCCCCACTGTATGCATATACCCCTAGTTCCTGCAGAGCATGGACTTGAGAGTCCTTGCCCTGCCAGAACTGCCTTTGATACTCCCATTGCAGGGCCTTTTTCCACCAAAGAACTACCCGCCTGAGTAAAAATAAGTCATACTCTAGAGGGCAGTCTTTAATGGCTTTGGCAGTCTAGGAGCAGGGTGGGAGCTTGGCGGCCCCAATCCTAGACTGCCAAAGTCATAATAAGGCCCTATATCTGGATGATACTGTGTTGTTAGATCTTACACTGGTCGGTCTGCAAAGGCAACTTGATGCTTTCTCACATTACTGTAGGTGAAATGGCCTGTAGATCAATTTGGCAAAAACTAAAGTCATGTTTTTTCAAAAGGAGGGAGGTGGTCCATGAAGCTTAAGCGGTGGCTGAGAGGTGTTTAAGTGGAGGTGGTAAATGAATACAGATACTTAGGTCTGTTCATTAGTCATAATCTAAACTTCAAAGTTCATGTCACCTTTCACGAATTGCATACCAAGTGTATTGCTGGTGCGCTACAAAGACTTGATCTAGCTTGGGCAATACGTCTGTAAATGGTTAATCTATTACTCTATGAATGAGGTGTTTTGTTAGAAAAAAAAATTTAAACACCTGCAAATCATTGAAAAAACCCTCTGGAAAAATTGGTTGGGGCTGCCCCTAGGTTCGGTGAATAGGGCCTTGAGTTGAGCCTTACTAGCACCCTATTAAATATAAACAGAGGTTGCTCAATTATTGTGCTGGTCTTTTAAAATCCACAGAAGGCTCCTTGAGGCATTTTATAAAACTCCACTTACAAAGGAAGTATCAAGGTCAATGGTTAGACAGCCAACAGGAAATCAAGTCTTCCCTGCATCTCCCTGCCTGGTATATCCCCAGGCAATAAAACGTAAAAGTGTGCTCGCGGAAAAGCGAACTTGCTGATGTTTGTATCATGCAGTATTTATTAGAGGCATGTTATAGCGATTTAAACCAGCCTGAAGGTCTGGCTGGGTCTGGTCCCTTCCTTCATTAGGTGGAAAGGGATAAGTCCGGAAGGGTTAGACAAGAATATCTACCCTTTTTCAAGATTGCTACACTGTCACTTTTGCAAAAAATTGTCTTCTTGGTTCACTGTGCTAAAATAAGGAGTAGCATGTTACTTCCGGTTTTTAGAAAATTGCAGGCTTGTCGCATCAATGACTTGATGAAGATAATTCTGCAGTGTCATAACATGTTCTTGTCTGTTGTAGCCGAAAGGTTAGCTACCAATTACTACTTTTAGTTTGGGATTTTTGTTAGCTATGTAACTAATCCTCTTAGTTGTAGCTCAGATTTTCTAATTCTGGAACTATTGTATGTAAACATTTTTTATACTAGAGGAATGTTATTTTTAAAAAAAATGTATTTGTTCCTTGCACAATAATGTTGGCCGTTGGGTCTGAATGAATTTTATTCGGCCTCCACCCCTTAAAATTGATGAATGTGAACCTTTATGCCACGTTGCACAATTTACCTCTATAGTGTATACCCAGGAGTATTTCTTGGACCTGGCCTGAATTGCTTAAGCAGCCTCAGGTCCTATATTGGAGTTGGGGTCTGCACAGTAACTATCTTTTTAAGCTTTATGTGCTTACTCTTTGTCATCTCGCGTACTGTCCTGTAGCTCCTTAATTAGAGGTAAAGGCCTGTGAGTGAATTTTTGTTGTTCTGATTCGTGATTTTAGGAATTTTGTCAAATGTTATCTTTTTATTTATATGTTATGAGATGTGTGGTTTGTATTTCCTAATCGGCATGATATCAAACAAATAAAATATACAATATACTGTTGGCCCCCTCTGCAATGTCCCCCAAACTTTTTGCCCTCACCCCTCCTGTTTTCTCAACCCATATGTGTTGGCTTTAAGACAATGTGCACTTTACCACCTCTAACCTCTTCGATGCATCGGACGGCCCCCGACCATCTGACATCACAGTGGGCGTGTGCGGAGGACGGCCGGGGGCCGTCTGAACCGCGCACGCTTAATTTTTTTCAGCACCTCATCAGAATGTCCGACGCGGCAAAAAGGTTAACCAGTGCTAAAGAGCTTGTGCTCTTTCCTTGAAACATGGTAAGACTGGTCAACACCTAGTTGTCACATTTAATTTACTCTTTGAGTCCCTACTAGATGGTACTAAATGTACACAGGGCCTGTAAATTAAATGCTCCTAGTTGGCCTGCAGGACACATTGTGCAACCCACTAAAGCAGCCTTTCAAATCATGTCTCAGGCCTGCCACTTTTTAAATTATTTCGACCTGGCAAAATAAACCTTTTACCAGGTCTAAACCTTCCTTTTCAATATTTATAAGTCACCCCTGAGGTATTCCCTAAAGGCTGGCCAGGGCAGGGTGAATTGCATTTAAAAAGTGGGATATGTGTATTGAAGCTTTATGTGTCCTAGCTGTAAAAGACTCCTAAAGTCCTTTATTACTTTTGAACCCAGCTGCTGACCTCTGCTGGAGTGGGTCTCTTATCACCAAAAGGTACTCCACAGGTCCTAGACCCTTGGCTGGAGTGAGTGTGTGCTCCCGGCACAACTGAAGGTTTAATTGGAACGGACGCAGCGCAAAACAACCCAAGCTAGGCTCACGCAAAGCAGTACCTCACAGCTCCGGATTGGTGGCTTTATCGTAACCTGGCACAGCGTGATGAAGCCTGATAAAGGACCTAGCATCGCAGTGCCTCACAGCTCCTGATAAGTGGCTTCATCTGAACTGATGCAGAACAGTACAGACTTCTCACCTTAAAATCATAGATACCACGACCTCTCCTTGACCAAAACAAGATTTAAAAACTGTCTACTGACAGTAGCCTCATGGATGACCAAGTACTGTCTTCAACGAGACATGACCAGAACTGAGATTCTCCTGTTTGGGAAAGCACAGACAGCTTGGGCAGAGGACTGGTGGCCTCCTGAGCTAGGTGCTCCACCCATCCCCAACAAATGTGCAAAGAGCTTGATAATAATGATTGACGACAAGCTCTCCATGAAGGAACATGTCAAAACAGTGTCTGATACCTGTTTTGGCATTCTGCAAGCCCTCAAAAAGCTTTTTCAATGGACACCTCTGCAGGTTAGGAAGACACTGGTATAGGCACTAATAATGAGCCGCCTGGAATACGGCAATGCCCTCCTGGTGGGGAGAAGTGAAGGCCTGTTGACCAGGCTCCAGGTGGAAGAAAATTCAGCTTCTAGTTTGATAATAAATCTTCCTCCGCGCTCCCCTTCCAAGCCCTCTCTATTTTCCCTTAACTGGCTCCCATTTAAAACGCGTGCACCTTTTCAAACTTCTCTGCCTGGTATCTGAGGCAGAAACTACAATCATAAACCCCGGCACAGCAGTCCGGTCGAGTGTCCGACTGCTTCTAAGCCCAAAATGCATTGGTGTTTAGAGTTGGGATCTAGAACTTGTATCTGTGCAATGCCCCTTAGAGATTTGTGTAAAACTAAACAGCCTATATAAATTTCTTTTTCAAATTCTCCTCAATTGGCTATGTTTTCCATTTTTCAAGAATGGAGTTGAATCTCAACAACCTTGAAAGATTTAGTATGGCAGAGCTGAAGGAGTTATCTAGGGAGAAGGGTCTGACACAGGTCAAGTGCACTCTAAAGCTTAACGACATGATGACCATCAGACGCTGGGAAGAGGTCCACATGATGCAAGCTGCAACACGTGAACAGGATGCTGATGATGATGAGGAGGAGGATTAAGTGAAGGAGGGAGAGGAGGATAACTTTTCAATAGCATCAGAGTTAGAACGAGAGGAAAACCTTTCTCCCCTGGCCCCAGAACCAAAGGAGAGAAGGAGACCCCTATTAGTAGTGCTGGGCGTCAAACTTCGCTCCGCTGGGGGAGTTTCCAGAGTTTTGGCAACTTTGCACTCCATTGCAAACACAGATTCCAGGCAAAACCTCTGACTTTGTCATTCCGTTTTCGTTTTTATTATTGTCTGCTTAGTGTGCCCATAGTTGTTGTTCTGCTTCTCCACTGTTCGTGCGGATGCTGCCCCTGCGGCCCCACTCCTGACCCAGCCATTCCTGCCTCCCTGCCTCTGCTCCCGCCCCCCTGCCCTACACATTGCGACTGCTGTGCGGTCGAGCAGCAGACGCGCACAGCAGGCACGCCTAAGGCAAGCCCGTCTGCGCCCGTCCGTGCCTGGACCAGGCCCAGCATCAGACCCCCTAGCCCCCGCGAGAGACACGACACCCGACACCTCCATGATGTCGATTTCCTCCATGATCTCAACGCCGGCTGATCTCCCAACTGCTTCCAGGCCACCCTAAAGCTCACCCATGGACCCTTCTCCTGCCGAAGCTGCAGATTCACCAACCACCGAACACCTGCACGCCCTACCCTGCCCACCAGGGCAGAGCACAACCATCTCAGATGCATACTACTCAACCCCCCTCCGGCCACAAGCACGCCACCGAACTCTGGGACCTACTTGGCTCAACCTCCCCAGACGTTGCCTTCCTGACGGAGACCTGGATGAACCCCTCCTTGGTGCCTGACATTGCCATAGCCATCCCGGACGGCTGCAAGATCACTCGAAGGGACCACACCAACACACCAGGAGGAGGATCGCCATCGTTCACAGGATTACCCTCAGAATCTCGACCAGTACTGAAGACACCTCCAGCGCCGCCGAACACCTGCACTTCCAGATCCACACCGACCCCAACACCACCCTCAGAAGAAACCTCATTTAAAGAACCCCCAGACCCCTACCACAGTTCAACGACTCCATCTCCGACATCGTCAGCACGCACGCCCATGCCTCCACAGACTACATCCTTCTCGGCGACCTGAACTTCCACCTCGAGAACGCCAACAACAGCAACTACATCACCCTGCTCAAAAACCTCTCCAACAGCTCGTCACAACTCCCACCCACTCTGCTTGACACCTGCTCGACCACATCTTCTCCGCCAGCAACCACGGCCACCTTTAGCCACACCACTGAACTCCACTGGATCTACCATTGATGCATCCACTTCACCTTCAAGAAACCCACCACGCACCACCACCCGCAACGGATCCCCCACCGCAGCCGAAACAAGGTCACCAAAGACCAGCTAATCACCACCCTCACCCGAGACCCACCAACCTACACCACCGACACTGACACAGCCGCCCGCAACCTCAGGCAATGGATCAAGGACTGCACCAACACTCTCGTCCCGATCAAGAAACACTCAAACAGACGCACTGACAGAAAGGCCAGCTGGTTCACAACCGACCTCCAGGAATTCAAGCGGACCTGCCAAAGACTCGAAAAAAAATTGCACCACAAACAGACACAGAACAACCATACAGCCCTCAAGAACACCAGCAGCAAGCACCACCAACTCATTCGAGCCACCAAAAAGTCATCCTTCAGGGCACGCATTGAAAACGCGCACAACAGCAAAGAGCTCTTCAACATCATGAAGGAACTCTCCAACCACAGCTCCTGCTCCAACTACATCCCGCCGTCACAAGACCTATGCAACTCCCTAGTCACCTTCTTTCACAGCAAGATCACAGACATCCACAACAGCTTCAACTCCCAGACCATCCTGTCAACCACCGACGCCGCAGACTCACCGCCCCCCAGCCACACCAAGCCCCTGCTCTTCTGGACCCATGTCAATGATGACAACACCGTCAAAATCATGAACACCATCCACTCCGGCTCACCAGCTGACCCATGCCCTCATCACATTTTCAACAAAGCTAGTTCCATCATCGCACCCCAACTCCGGAAGACCATAAACAGTTCTTTCGAGACCGACACCTTTGAGAAAGATGGAATCACACCGAGATCAACGCCCTACTCAAGAAACCCAAGGCGGACCCCAAGGACCTCAAGAACTTCCGGCCCATCTCCCTACTTCTGTTCCCAGCGAAAGTCATTGAGAAGATCTGCAGAAACCACAGCACCGAAACCGCCTTCATCGCTGCCAGCGATGACATCAGGACCCTGCTGGATAACGGAGAAACTGTAGCCCTCTTCCTCCTGGACCTCTCACCTGCCTTCAACACTGTCTGCCACCACACCCTACATACACGAGTCCACGATGCAGGGATCAGCGACAAAGCCCTGGACTGGATCACCTCCTTCCTCACCAACAGAACCCAGAGGGTATGCCTCCCTCCATTCCGATCCAAAGCTACCAATATCCCCTGCGGCATACCCCGGGCATGCGACATACCCCAAGGATGGATCCCCACTAGAACCAGAAGGACAGTCACCCAGGCCCTCGTCAGCAGCAGACTGGACTACGGCAACGCCCTCTATGCAGAAATGACGACCAAAATCCAGAAAAGAATACAACGCATACAGGATGCCTCCGCACGCCTCATCCGCGACATCCCACGCCGCACCCACATCACAGCTCACCTGAGAGACCTGCACTGGCTCCCAGTCAACAAGAGGATCACCTTCAAACTCCTCGCCCATGCTCTCAAAGCACTCCACAACATCGGACCAGTATACCTCAACAAACGACTCACCTTCTACACCCCAAACCGCCAGCTTCGCTCCGCTGACCTCGTCCTCGCCAATGTCCCACGCATCCACAGGACCACCGCGGCAGATCATTCACCTACCTCACCGCCAAGACTTGGAACTCCCTCTCCACCCACATGAGACAAACCCAGGACCTGCTGACCTTCAGGAGACGTCTGAAGACCTGGCTGTTCGAGCAGTAGCTGCACCCCTCTCCCATCAGTGCCTTGAGACTCTCACAGGTGATTAGTGCACTATACAAATGTTTGATTGAATGATTGACTGCACGGTGGAGCAGAGTTTTTGCAGGTCACACAAACCATAGTTTGTACGTTCTGGGATAACTGCGAATACCACATGCATGCACGTATCCACAGTCCTTGCACAACATACAACGTAGGAGTTTGCGACCGGCGAGGACAGCGGACAGCGAGGAGGAGACTACGGCGAGGAAGAGGGCATCCCGGAGACACCAGAGCAGGTAAGTGTTTCTTTCCCACTTTTTTAATTTTTATTCTTTTCAACTCTGTGGGACTTTGCGTTGTGGGACTCCACCAACTCTTCTCACCCTTACCACTTAGGTCCCTGACAGTAGGAGTGAGGTCCCCTACTAGGTCCAGTACAGTAAGCAGTTTATCCTCCTACCACCTGTCGCTTTAGGTACTGGAGGACAGGAAAGCTGAAAGGGAGTTCAAGCTGCAGCATGCCCAGTTGGAATTTGCAACAAAAGTAACAAAGGTTGAGGAAGAACGAGCCAAGGAGACTGTGGAAAAGTAAATTTTGCCATGTTCTGTGTCCCTACGCCTCATCCATCATATGTTATGTGTGCATGATCAATATGCATATGTTATTCCCCATTTCTGATTAAAGACGCAATTACAGTTGTGTCCACCTCTAGTATGATAGTTTCCAGTCCTCGTGAATACTACGAATATCAGGCCTATGTAAGTAATGTTGCCACGTTTCTCAGTGTGCACGTTATTCAATTATAAAGTCTCCGTTTCCAGGCCTCAAAAGGGCCCGGACCACAGAGTCAGCTCCTGTCTCCTGAAAGCCTCGCTGGGAGCGATACAGCCCCCACCTGTATCCTCGACACTTCACTTACTTCCTGCCTCGCAGTGCCCGGTGCACCCCGGCTCTGCCTCTGAGTCTGCCAAAAGTATGTTATAGTTCCTGCTATCAGTTCAGTCCTCCTCCTCTGCATTCCTAAGCTACTGAGCTGCATCAATAGTTTCCGTCATTGTCTAGCCTTCTCGTCTCCACGTTAGAGAAATACTGTATTTAATAGTCATTTAATATTCTTCACGCACTACATGTAGAATAATGCATGGTCCAGTCTTAGAATCAAGTTAGCCTCTCCCCTCATGACTTCTAGTTTATATCAACATGTTCCCTAAACATTAGATACCAGATAGGGTTTAGGTACATGTCGCTCCGACCCTCCAGACTCTAGTCTCTGCTCCTAGCACAGAGTTCGTAGCCCCCAGCTTCTCCTAGTAACACGTCATTGCTAGTTTTCGCGCACCATTAGATTAGAGGTCCCGGCTCCTTAGGTAGCCCCCTCCAATGTTTCCGCCCATTCATGACATATTCTGTTACGTTTTGCATCACATGTCTAAGTAAACTCCCAGTTACACCTCTTATTACTGTTATCTCTCGCGACTGCTACGCGTCACGCCTTCTACTCCACCCACTGTTACGCCTATTGCAATGTACTGCTATGTATTTGCGCTATGTATATAAGTCAATGTTTTGTTATTAAATGTTAGCGCGCTCATCCCAGACCCAGCCCCGGTAGCTGCCGGGCCTTATTGTCCTATTCCCATGCAGGTTGTCCTGATCCTGTCCTTATGCTGTAATAAACCTGCAGAAACTCCTACTACCTCGAATCTTGACTCTTATTTATTGAGCTATCTGTTATGCTATAAGTCTAGTCAAAAATAGGGTATTATTTATTTATTTACCACATAATGGCGCCCGAATAGGGACTTGCCCTTTCCCCACGCGTCGGTGAAGCCACGCCGACCCCCTGACCCTCTGCAGTCGTGACGGAACCATACTGGCCAAGTGCAGATATTTCTGCTTCAAGTATCCCTCAGGCCCACGGAGGAGACGGAGGAGGCGGTCCAGCATCCGAACGAGACGGTGGAGGAACGCGGCGAGTCCCGACCAGAGCCCAAGCCGAGAGTCCAAGGTCCGAGGTATCCGGAGGCCCACCCGTAACTGAAGTCCGAAGTCCGAAGTTCGTCGTCATAGTCCAGTCCCGTTCGAGGCCTTCCGTTCCGTGCTGCCCGGTGAATACCATTGCTGGGGTAGTGTCTAGACAGGGTCAGTCTAAATTGACTCCTGGTCCGTGGGTTGGTGGTACCCAAGCCCACAAACGAAGTGTTCACCTAGGTGGATACGGGTCTTGATGCGTTCCTTTATGGGACCGGTATGTTCCGTACTGTTATAGCAGTGCATCCAGTAACTCTAGTCTGTTCTGTTCTCGAGAATTCTGTTCTGTTTTCAGTATTTTCAGGTAGTATTCTGTTCGAACTGTTATTTATAATGTTGTTTAATGTATTTCCAATGTCGTGGTATGCCTGAATTGTTTTCCCAATTGTTATTGTTTTTCGTGTATTGTATTGTGTTCCGATTCAAGTTTAGAATGCCGCTCTTTTCCAAGTTACGTCAGTTAAAAACTAGAAAGGGTCTGCTGGAAGCAGCAGTTCCTGTTCCGCCTAGGGACAGTCCAGGTCACTTTATGTATCAGAAACATGGCATAAGCGCCATATTGTATCTAGATTTATGGGTAGAGTATACCAAACAGTTAGAAGAAAAGTATAGATGGCCCGTATCGGGTACATGGGATGCCGAATGTATCATGCGAGTAGAAGAAGCATTATGGAAAAAGAAAGCCAGACAGTCACAGAAAGATGCCATCGAGTTATGGCGTAAGGAAGCGCATAGAAGAACGGAAAAGGAAGTCAGAAAGTCAGAGTTAAGTAGAGAATCCCAAGAACGAGCCCAAGAAAGAGAATTAATCGAGATAGGTGAACAAGTCAAAGCCGAACAGTCAGACAGAGAGAGGCATGCCCTTATTAAGGGTATGTATCCTCTCCTTGCCGAAGGCTTGCCAAAAGCGACCCCAGAGGCACCCAGTAATTTCCCGCCACCATTAGTTCCGACCAAGCTACGTCACAAACCGACCGCAGCTGATATTTTTATTTCGTCCTATTTGGACGACACAGTTCCAGAATATGCCAATCCTGTTCGCGCTCCGCCTGTCCCTGTAAATCAGGCACTTCCCGTTTCTCCAGACACCGGAGTACCTGTTACGGTACCCCCGGGTCAGCCAGCCATACAAGTTCAGCCCACGTTACAATTACCGACCCTGCAAGCACGAAGAATGTCAGTCGACGATTCTAGTCTAGGGGCCGCAGGAGGAGGTCCTCCTCAAACCCCGCCGCCACACAAGCGTTTGTCAGCACTCGAATTACATGCTCAAGCATCACAGCGTACTCCTAAAAGTAATAAGTCAGTTACAGAAATCAGACAAGCCCTTGCCGAATGTGTTTATGACACAGTCCCAGGCGAGTATAATATGGTTTTATATTCCGTACGCGTAAGAAGGGTGACCGAGTATCTAGTCACCTTACCAAATATGAAAGAAGATCTAGACAGAATATATCGTTTCATCCGTACAGGGGATGATCCAGAAAGTATTGGCGAGATTATGTCTCAAAGGAAAGCCGAGATTCAGCTCATGATATTAAAGTTCCTGATCAATTGTCTAATAAGAGAACAAGATTACCCGTCTAAAGATCCCGCCGAAATGAGAATCCTGACAAGGTGGAGTGATAATATAGCCGAGGGTAAGCACAAGACCATTAGTGCCATGGAAAGTATGTACAAGAAAATTCGTAAAGAAGTAATAAGGTTACACGAACAGCGTAAAGCAGCACAAGTAAGCGAGAAAGAAAGTATCTCTGATCCTGAAGAGGAAGACGAGAATCCCGCCAGAATAGCGTATGTAGGAAAATCCAGATTTCCAGATCGCCATTTACGTCTAGAACCCAAGTCTATGTTTCATCATCCAGCACCAGAACGAGGCTCTCTAGAACAAGTATTTCAAGCTACCGATCACATTCTGAAATCACGAGTCGGTTATAGCGAATTAAGTACCATGCACGAACAAGAACTAGCCCGATCAGCAGTCCGATGGATTACTGATTCTACCACTTTTCCAGACGAAATAGTGGCACAAAGGTTTCTGAAACTGCCCCCAGCCGAGCAACGACTGGTGGGTATGTATATGATCCAGCACCTCATTACCCTGTATGAGGGTCAACATTCTGATCCAGGCCCGTTACATGATATCCTGAACGAGTTACTCCAGTACAGATGGAGAGGTCTAGGTACCGATTTAATTAGTGTCATTCTAGAACAGCGCCACAAGTATAGAACGTTCCTGAACCCGCATTTTGTTCATGTTTCACCCCCAGAAAGTAAACCATTCTACATAGACAGACAGAATCCGCTACGAGAAGTCCACCCAGTCCAAGGGGCGGGTGGCGTAATGCAACGAGTGTTTGTATACACTCCGATATCAAAGATGGAACTCCTTGAAATGAAGAAATTAATTCCCTGTCATGACAAAGATCCAGCGGGGTTCCATAGAGAATTAAAAGACATGCTCCGTATGGGAGAATACACTTACCCAGATATCATTAAAATGTTAAAGGTCCTGCTACCCGCAGGGGTGTATGAAAAGTTAAAGGAAAAAGAATGGGAGGTGGGAGAGAAAAAGATCGATTGGACAGCTCTAGAAGCTGAAGACAAGGCACGAGTACCAGGTACCGGTCTTGGAGATAAATGTAAAGAATTACCAGAATTATTGATTCAAGTTTTACCCAGATTATTGACAACTAGGAAAGAAGACTGGGATGCAATCTCAGCCTGTAAACAGAAACAAGATGAGGATATTAGTGATTTTTATTCTAGATTTGAGAAATGTTTCAGTATTAACAGTGGTCTCAAGACAAGTAGTGAGTCATACCCTCATCTTTTCGTTACCAAATTAGTCGAGAATTCAAGTCCACAGATTAAAAACCGAGTTTTGAAAGTCGAAAGCACCTGGCAAGCAAATACTCCGTCCCAGATGCTCCAGATGCTCCAGTACCACCAGAACAGAATTAGAGAAGAGCAAGAACACGAAAGAAAACGTATGAAAGACACGAAAATGAAAGTGCTAGTTGCACAATCTATTCCTCAAGACAGTCAGAAGAGGGGTCCGAATCAAGCCAGTCATCCTGCAGCTCCCGTTAAAGGGAACTGCAACTATTGTAAACAGCCAGGTCATTTTATAAACGAGTGTGCAGTTCTGAAGCACAACATAGCTACTGGTAAGACTAAAGAAAGACCACGTCCGCCGAGACAAGAACAAGTTTCACAGACTCCTCAGTCACAGAATGCACCACAGACAGTTACAGTACCGCAGCCTATTGCTGCAACACAGCACGTTACATCGCAGATGTACCAGTATGCACAGTCTGAGTATCCAGAGTACCAGTCATATTCATGAAACAGCCTAGAGAGGGAGGTAGGCTTGCCTCTCATCGAGATACCTGTAGACCAAGAAGGTCCCTATGTTCATAGTCAAGTATTAGGGAAAGACAGAAAGTTTTTGATCGATACAGGGGCAAGTAGGACCACAATTAGTCACGCCGAAGTTCCAGGGGCTCCGCTCTCAGGCTCAAGAAATGTTTCCCTTGGATTTTCAGGAAAACCCATAGTTAATGAGATATCAAAGCCAGTTACTCTAGAAGTAGGTCCATTGTCCCGTACTACTGATCTGTTACTTACTAAGTCATGTCCAGAAAATCTATTAGGCATTAAGACACTGAAAGAGTTAGGTGCAGTTATTTGCTGTTCCCCAGAGGGAATACGTCTGTTCCTACGTGACTTTAAGGGTCACTATGTATTACGAGATTTTGATTCAAGATTGTCTAATGTTCCGCAGCATTTATGGGCGCAAGGTCCAACTGATGTAGGTTACATGCAAATCACACCCTATCGTGTGACTCTCAAACCAGGTGTAGTGTTACCACGAATCAGGCAGTACAGATTGCCACCTGAGGCCGTAGCAGCCTTATCCAAAATGATTGACGAGCTCATGGCTCAAGGAGTAGTTGTAGAAACTGACTCCAATGTATGTAATTCTCCGATCATTCCAGTCATGAAACGTACTGATCCAAATGCACCGCCAGTATATCGATTAGTGATTGATTTACGAGAGCTTAATAAATGTATTATTCCTCAGTACCCAGTTGTCCCAGACATTTCTTCCCTGTTAACAGCCATTGATTCCGAAGCCATGTTTTTCACTGTTATTGACCTCAAAAATGCATTTTTTAGTGTTCCAATTCATCCAGACAGCCAGTTTCTTTTCGGATTTTGTTTAAATGGAAGGAGCTATATGTTTACACGCGCTCCTCAAGGTTTCACAGAAAGCCCTAGTATTTACAGTCAAGCACTCAAGAGACAACTAGACAACATTCACATGCCAACTGACACTGCCCTGCTCCAGTATGTCGATGATCTACTGATCACGGCCCGTTCTGAACATGCTTGCGAACGAGCATCACTTACAGTTCTGTATTTTCTAGCCGAGATGGGGCACAAGGTGTCACCTTCGAAGCTTCAATTCTGTGTCCAGCAAGTGGTATACTTAGGACACTTGCTGTCCAAGAGGGGTAGGCAGTTGACACCCGACCGTATCCAGTTAATAGCGAGTCTTCCCCAGCCCAGAACCCAGAAGGAGGTACGTGCTTTTATCGGCCTTACTTCTTATTGTAGACAATGGATTCCCCAGTATGCATTCCTAGCCAAGCCACTGATACAGTTAACGACACAGGAGGCAGCCGTATCGACTGTCCTCCCTTGGACATCTGACCATACACTTAGTTTCAACGAGTTAAAGAAAGCCCTATGTCAAGCTCCAGTTCTAGCTACACCGAACTACAGTAAGCCTTTTACACTTTTCGTTACAGAACGCGAAGGTACAGCATTATCTGTTCTCACACAAGATCAAGCAGGTCAATACAAGCCCTGTGCTTATTTTTCGAGCACATTAGATCCAGTCGCCCAGGCGTTGCCTGCGTGCCTCAAGTCAGTTGCAGCCACAGCACTAGCTATCAGACAAAGTGATTCTATAGTTTTAGGACATTCCCTGACAGTACAAGTCCCACATTCAGTAGAAGTTCTTTTAAACCAAACACAAACTCAGCACTTGACAATTGCACGTTTAACAGGTTATGAATTGACACTGTTCCAGCCACACATAGAAATCAGACGCTGCAACGTCCTGAATCCTGCTACACTGTTACCATCAGTTAGTTCAAACCCAGACCCACATGATTGTGTGGAAGTAGTTAACATTACGACAAAGCCAAGACAAGACCTGACAGACATTCCGTTACCAGATCCTGACCTGACACTTTATGTGGATGGTTCATGTATGAGAACTAGTACAGGATAACTAGTCGCCGCGTATGCAGTGACTACTGACACTGAAGTTATTGAAACACACCGTATTGATACTCTGTCCGCTCAAGCAGCAGAGCTAGTCGCTCTGACACAAGCCTGTATACATGCCAAAAACCTGAAGGTTAATGTTTACACAGATTCACGTTACGCATTCGGAGTTGTACACGACTTCGGAGTGCTCTGGCAGGAGAGAGGTTTTATGACTTCTCATGGAACCAAGATTCAGCATGGTCTCCTTATTCAAGCCCTGTTAGATGCCATACATTTACCGACATCTATTGCTATCATGAAGTGCAAAGCACATACGAAAGTCACTGACATTATTTCCCAAGGTAATGATTTAGCAGACCGCACAGCCAAGCTTACAGCACAGACTCCAGACATTCCAGTTAATCAGACACATATTCCAGATCTGACTACATGCATGACAGTTAAGGACCCTACACAAGATGTCATAGATATTCAGTCACATGCTACTCCCGATGAAATCAAGAAATGGTCTGTACAAGGAGGGATCCAGACAGATCAAGGATGGTTAACGAAGGGTAGAGCCACATGGTTTCTCCCCGATTCTATGGTTCAAGTCATTATCAATACCGCACATAGTCCAGCACATTTAGGAGAAAAAGCTATGTTAGACAGTATCCAGAACATTTGGTTCAACAAGCATTTACGAGCTGCAGCCAAGCAGAAAGTCCGTACCTGTATGATATGTTGTCAGTTTAATCCAGGTAAAAGTGTCCCGGTGGAACAAGGTGGTTTCCAGCCCCCTGACCACCCTTTTGAGGTCCTCCAGATGGATTATATTCAAATGGAGCGATGTCGAGGTTTCAAGTATGTCCTTGTAGTTGTATGCGCTTTGTCCAGGTGGACAGAAGCATATCCAGTTCCAGATTATACAGCCGCGACCACTGCCAAGCAGTTGGTTCGTGAATTCTTCCCTAGATATGGACTCCCTAGAGTCGTATATTCTGATAACGGCCAGCCATTCTCATCTGAACTCATGAAACATGTTTCCCTTTTGTTAGGGTACCAGTGGAAGTTCCATTGTGTACGCCATCCAGAAGCAGCTGGACTAGTTGAAAGGCATAATCAGACTCTGAAAATCCGTATAGCTAAAGTCTGTAAAGACAAGGGTGTGGACTGGCTAGTAGCTCTGCCAGTCGCTTTGTTTTACATGCGTATGGTCGCACATTCCAGATCAGGTCTGTCCCCGTATGAGGTCGTTTTCGGCCGCCCCCCTAATATGTGGGGTACTCCTAGACCCCGAAGTATTACCGATGTTTCATGTAATATGCTGACAGATTACCTAGCTTCCTTGATGTCTGCCCTCAACTCATGTCGTTCACAGGTTGCCGCCGCATTTCCAGACAATACCGAGGTGGCACCGCACGAGATCGTTCCAGGGTCCCTTGTGATGATCAGAAATTTCGACAGATCAAGTCCGCTGGAACCACGTTGGAAGGAGCCACGCCAGGTCCTCTTGACCACCCGAACTGCCGTCAAGTTGGAAGGCAGGAAGGGGTGGGTCCACCTTTCTCATGTAAAACTTTTCAAAGGACCGAAACCAGTCTTCAAAAACATTTCCAAGAACATTTCCCAGGATTCGAAGGATTGCCAGAACATTGTTTTAAAGGACTGTCCCGCACAAGACATTATTACAACCCCTCCCTTGTTAGAGAAAACTCCCAACAGGAGTATAAGTTAAAGCTCAGGTCTAATAAGTCAGCCAGTTTGATTGTATAAGTCCTCCCCTAGGTGAAACGGTTAGACTGTTTCTGACATGTATAAAATAGACCCCCATAGTGAGAGAGTCAGTCGAAGTTCACTTCAATGTATCGTTTTTCTGAGTTTCGTATTATTCATCAGCCTAATGGTTTCTTGCACCAGCTATGCTTTCTATCTGTGTTTTTCAGTTCCTCATGTAAATATGTCTGCTCATGCTACAGTAGAGCACACGTTTAGTGATCTGCCTCCTCACGAATATTCATACCGCCTCGCCATGCGTAATAACACATTTATCCGTATGTTACATTATTCACACCAGACCAGCAATGCCACAAATTGTTGGGTGTGTGGTCGACTCCCCCCTTTCCAGACACCGAAGGGAGTTCTGCCACTCTTTCCTTATCCATTCTCACACAATGGTTCGTGTGGAGCATGGTCCACGTTAACGTCATCCTCAACAGATATGTCTTTTCTTAACAGTACATGTTTCCCAGACAAGCAAGGTTTCCCCCACAGAACAGGTTTAGATTTAGAAAATGAAGTATATAATTTAGGAAATTATTCGTCGAATTTCATGGTTCTGAATGTTCAGTCTGATACTACTCCAGACTCACCCGCTATTTCAGTACTACCAGTCAAAGGCGAATGATGTGTCCGTAGTTATGGTTCTGTACATATAGGTCATAGTGAATGTACTACTGTTATCAAGTATAGTGACAGTAGGAAATCTATTTTCAAAGCTTCACGTCATTCTTATTTTGTTTGTGGTCAAACTGCATATGTCCGTCTGCCCCTCGATTGGGAGGGAACCTGTTACATTGCTTTCCTACTGCCACCTGTTTTTCTAGCCCCACCTGACTATCATAGGAATTCTTTCTTAGTACACACTAGACACAAGAGAAATCTCCCGATTGTCGATTATACTGAAACCGCCGCAGAGCAATTCATTGATATAGATAAAGGTGTTTTCCCTTATTTAGGCACAGTTGTAAACAGTAAGCTAATCCGTAGGTTAACAAGAACCCTTGAAGCAGTAGTAGATGAGACTGCCTCCGCTCTAGGTAACTTAACTGAAGAGCAATCCTTTATGAGAATTGTCGTTTTACAGAATCGTCTCGTCCTTGACGTCATACTGGCCGATAGAGGCGGGGCCTGTAGAGTTCTCGGATCCAGTTGTTGTATTTTCATTCCAAATAACGCGCCGTCTGTTTATTCAGCTATAACCAGACTCCATAAAATTGCCCATCTGTTACACCAAGATCCAGGCACCTGGACATGGTCCGGTTGGTTCTGGAATGTAATTTCCGTATGGGGATGGAAAGTCCTGTCCTTTCTAGGTATTGCAGTAGCGATCATATTTAGCTGCTGCCTCTGTATACAATGTGGCCCTGCGATTTGCAGCATGTGTGCTACCTCTTGTATTCCCAGTCCCAAGCCCCGTTCTAAATCCCGTTCCAAGACAATTCGAGACGAGCAAATGGTACTGTATGAAATGATAGACGGTATCATGAATATTGATGTTTCCTGATGGAAACGTAGTGACAAGGAGGGAATGTGGAAAAGTAAATTTTGCCATGTTCTGTGTCCCTACGCCTCATCCATCATATGTTATGTGTGCATGATCAATATGCATATGTTATTCCCCATTTCTGATTAAAGACGCAATTACAGTTGTGTCCACCTCTAGTATGATAGTTTCCAGTCCTCGTGAATACTACGAATATCAGGCCTATGTAAGTAATGTTGCCACGTTTCTCAGTGTGCACGTTATTCAATTATAAAGTCTCCGTTTCCAGGCCTCAAAAGGGCCCGGACCACAGAGTCAGCTCCTGTCTCCTGAAAGCCTCGCTGGGAGCGATACAGCCCCCACCTGTATCCTCGACACTTCACTTACTTCCTGCCTCGCAGTGCCCGGTGCACCCCGGCTCTGCCTCTGAGTCTGCCAAAAGTATGTTATAGTTCCTGCTATCAGTTCAGTCCTCCTCCTCTGCATTCCTAAGCTACTGAGCTGCATCAATAGTTTCCGTCATTGTCTAGCCTTCTCGTCTCCACGTTAGAGAAATACTGTATTTAATAGTCATTTAATATTCTTCACGCACTACATGTAGAATAATGCATGGTCCAGTCTTAGAATCAAGTTAGCCTCTCCCCTCATGACTTCTAGTTTATATCAACATGTTCCCTAAACATTAGATACCAGATAGGGTTTAGGTACATGTCGCTCCGACCCTCCAGACTCTAGTCTCTGCTCCTAGCACAGAGTTCGTAGCCCCCAGCTTCTCCTAGTAACACGTCATTGCTAGTTTTCGCGCACCATTAGATTAGAGGTCCCGGCTCCTTAGGTAGCCCCCTCCAATGTTTCCGCCCATTCATGACATATTCTGTTACGTTTTGCATCACATGTCTAAGTAAACTCCCAGTTACACCTCTTATTACTGTTATCTCTCGCGACTGCTACGCGTCACGCCTTCTACTCCACCCACTGTTACGCCTATTGCAATGTACTGCTATGTATTTGCGCTATGTATATAAGTCAATGTTTTGTTATTAAATGTTAGCGCGCTCATCCCAGACCCAGCCCCGGTAGCTGCCGGGCCTTATTGTCCTATTCCCATGCAGGTTGTCCTGATCCTGTCCTTATGCTGTAATAAACCTGCAGAAACTCCTACTACCTCGAATCTTGACTCTTATTTATTGAGCTATCTGTTATGCTATAAGTCTAGTCAAAAATAGGGTATTATTTATTTATTTACCACAAGACGACTAAAGCAGAGAAAGTTCTAGCCCTAGAGGAGAGAAGGCTACCTCTGGATAAATTAAACATTTATGGACTCATATCGTGAGTCTAAAAAGCTTGACTTGAAGATACAGGAGTTCACATAGTCCAGAAATAATGGTGAAAAAGAATGCACAGTGTCCAATGAAGACAGCAGAGTTCACATACAAAGAACCTGGTACCTAACATTGAGGTGGGGGATAACATAGGAAGGTGGTGTGAGGCATATGAGGTAGCTCTAGAGATGCATAGGGTCTCCGAGGAAGATTTAGGAGCTAGCATAAGGAAGTAAATACCCACTGAAGGTAGGAATTCCTTGTTGGACATAGGAAAGGGTGGCAGGATGTGATAAGCTGAAGTACCCACTCATAAAAGAAACCCTTGTTAGGCATTTTCGTCTCACCCCTGAGAAGTAAATGTTGACGTTCAGAGACAGTCACATTCAAATCATTCAAAATAACTTTATTTGGGCTGAAGCCATAAAAGTTTCAATTAGTACAGAATAGTAAATATTAAACAAGTTAAAGCAACTTATATAAAAACAGCACAAATAGCAGTGTGGGTTGCAATGTATAAAACTTTACATACATTGTGGAGAAGTGTGGCTCACTGGTTAGAGGAGGCAGACTCTGATGCAGAGGTCAGACCCGGGACCAGGGTTCAATTCCCGACACGCCAGGGTCTTGAGCTCAAAATGTCCACGGACTCGATAATTCTCGCCTCTGTGCTTACTCGAATCATGGGTTCACACTCTGCAACTCTGGGCAATAGCTTGCTTAATCTCCACTACGGCCCCACTGTGATGGGATGCCTGGTCTTCACCTTGGGGATGCCCAGTAGGGGTTATCTCGCAGGGAAAGCCAAGACGGGTTCCCAAAGCAAGCGCTAAGAGACCTGTCGGTGATTTGGCGCTATATAAATTGAAATTAACATAACATACCAATGACAAAGACTGTGGGTACAGCAATTATTCAAAAAACCCAACGAGCAACAATTAGATCTCAATCAATTGACCACAGAGTGATTTATCGACCACATCTGCCCCATAAATGTTGCTACCCCTCAAACATATAGTTAATAATTAATATTGGTAATTAATTTTTGCATATATTAGTTCCATAGCGGGTTGTGGGTTTATAGGGGAATAGGTTGGGAAGTATTTTTTTATTTTTATTAATTAATAATTTATGGTTAATAATTATTATTGGTAATGAAGTTATTTAATATATTATTAAATATTGAAAAAGTTATTAATAACAGTTTTTAATTAATTGATAAATAGGTAAAATGTGTAAATTTATATTAATTAGTAATTATTTAAATATTAATAATTAATGTATTCATATGTTAATTATGTTCATTTCCTAAGGAGTGTGTTGAGTGTTTATATGGGAGAATTGTGTGTTTTAAATTATTTGAAAATACATTTTTATTAATATGTATATAATATTTAATCAAAGTTTTTTTATACTGTTAATTGTGTAAATTAATTTAGATATTGTTTTATTGTTTTATTAATTGTGATTAGCTAAATAATTAAATATTAGTTAATTATGGTAATTTATTATTATTTTAGACTATTGGAGGTGACGTTTATAGTGGAAAATAGTGGGAGGTAAATTAAATTTAAATAATTAATGATTTTTTTAATTAATTTTAATTCAATTTTAGGACTGGGTATACTAAATTATTCCTCTACGCTATCCAACACTTACCCTACTGTTGCACTCTCTAGAGTCGGAAAAAGTAATTTTTCCCCCTCTGCTATCCAACACTTTCCCCACTGCTGCACTCACTGGAGTGGAGATAGTAATTTTTACCCCTACGCTATCCAACACTTTCCCTACTGTTGCACTCACTGGAGTGGGATTAGTAATTCTTACCCCTACGCTATCCAACACTTTCCCTACTGTTGCATTCACTGGAGTGGGAACAGTAATGTTTACCCCTACGCTATCCAACGCTTTCCCTACTGTTGCACTCACAGGAGTGGGAATAGTAATTTTTACCCTCTAACTATACAACACGTTCCCTACTGTTCCACTCGCTGGAGTTGGAATAGTAATTTTTACCTACCCACTATCCAACACTTTCCCTATTGTTTCACTCATTGGAGTGGGAATAGTAATTTTTACCCCTACGCTATCCAACGCTTTCCATACTGTTGCACTCTCTGGAGTGAGAATAGTAATTTTTACCCCAACGCTATCCAACACTTTCCCTACTGTTGCATTTACTGGAGTTGGAATAGTAATTTTACCACTATCCTATCCAACGCTTTCCCTTCTGTTGCACTCACTGGAGTGGGAATAGTAATTTGTACCCTTACGCTATCAACGCTTTCCCTACTGTTGCGCTCACTGGAGTGGGAATAGTAATTTTTACCCTCCCGCTATCCAATTCTTTCCCTACTGTTCCACTCGCTGGAGTAGGAATAGTAATTTTTACCTACCCGCTATCCAACACTTTCCCTACTGTTGCACTCACTGGCGTCAGAATAGTCATTTTTACCCACTCGCTATCCAACTCTTTCCCTACTGTTCCACTCACTCGAGTGGGAATAGGAATTTGTACCCACCCGCCATCCAACAAATTCTTTACTTTTGCACTTGTTGGAGTGTGAATACTAATGTTATTCCCTTGGCTATGCAACATTTTTAATTTTGTTATATTTAATGTAGTGTAAATTATTAATTAACGTAAAAAGTATTATTTTAATTATTTAAATTATTATATATTATTTATGTTTATATTTATATCATAGGTTTATATATATTATTTATAATTTATATTATATTCTGTCCCTCGATATTTTGGCACGATATTCTGGACAGTCGAACTTCTGTCCCTCGATATTTAGTCACTGATCCGCTGGACGTGCCTAGCTGCCTACAAATAGGTGCCAATCAAACTATGGGGGGCTGGGCATATGCCAGGCATACGAATAGAAGATGCGGTACAGACTCAACATGAGTACTACAAATTGGACACATAGCAGGCTCAGATCCCACCCATTTTCTAGTAAATGGCCTGAGTGGCATTGTCCTCACTCGAAGTTGGTGATATAATTTCCTATCATAATATTTCGCTAAGCAATACATTCAATTTGAAATTTAAACAGTCACCAGTTAATGTAGCCAAATCTTTTTGTTCATCCTTACTTGCTAATAGGGCGCAGTATTGTTTCTTCATTGCATCCTTAGATGGCATAGCGGCTGCCATAGGATGTGTCCAACAATCGCCAATTTCCAGGGCAAGCAAAACATTCTTCATATCTCTAAGCTAATGAATTTGATTAAATCTATCTACTTTGATAACATTTTTTAGAGCCTCAGCATAATGTGCCAGATCCGATATGGACCAAATTATCAGCCGGAAAAGTAAAGAGCATAAGGAGGCTTTCAAGGCTAATTTTCTGATGCCCAATTCCAAATGAAGAAGGAGCAGAGGGATACTAAGGGGAAGGGAGGCTACTGTTCTCATGAAATATCCTCTGAAGGCTTTAGAGCAGAGACATCACCAAAGCCCTACAACATAGCCCCATAAAGTGCGGCACCCAGGGTCTTAGCCACATAACCTGCAGGGAAGGGACTAAGGGGCAGATTTATGAAGGCCCTGCGCCGCCGGTGCGTCACTTTTTCCCATGTTAAAAGTGACGCACCGGCGGCGCAAGGCCTTCATAAATCTGCCCCTAAAGGTTTAGTATGAGAAGCATGATGTTTTTTTAAAATAGCCCCAGCAATCTGTCTGAGCTTCAGCACAGCTGTGTTAATATGAGGATGCCATGACAAAGTTGGCGAGAATTGAATCCCCAATTAATTAAATGAGGCAACCCTCTCTAGGACCTTTCCCCCTAAAATTAAGGAACCCTTGACCTTCCTACGATTAGTGAGGACCATGAATTTTGTTTTAGCTACGCTTACTTCTAATCCACAGTCATTACAAAAGGCCCAAATGTATTGAGAAGTTTTTGGAGGCCACTCAGAGTTTTTGATATTGAAAAGCTACAGTTTGCGAATAGCAGGATTGAAGTTTTAATGTTAGCTAAAATAGGAGTATTCGCAGAGCACTTCAACAGATACTCTACCAACCCGTTTAAGTATAAGGAAAAAAGAGTGGGAGTCAATACACATCCCTGGTGTAAACCTTTCTGAACAGCAATCTTCTTGGTCTGTTGGCCCACGGCACCCTATCTAACCAAGGCATCATTTCTGTCATGGAGTCTGGCCAATAAGGAAAATACTTAAAGAGGCAAACCGATCCATTTCAAGACCCACCACAACTTCTGCCAGGGTACCGAATTAAAAGCGTTTTTTACTTCAACAAATTCGACATATAAGTCACCTCTACTGATCAAAAACATCTTACAAAAGATCATTGCAAACCGGAAAGCCTGGTCAATTGTAGAGGTTTTAACCCTAAAGCATACTTGTAGTGAGCTTATGATGTCATTATCTACTACCCAAGCTTGAATTTTAGGTAACGCCATTCTGCAAATCACTTTTTGAAAGCCATCTATAAGGTTGCTGGGCTTGTAATTTGCCCGTGAGGACATGTTCGGAATGACCATGGCTCCTTGCCAAGATTCAGCAATTGGGGTGCTTATTGCTATTGTTTTGACTAGAACTAGAATCTAATCTGCCTAGGTGTCAATATCTTGCACAAAGCCATTTACTGGAAACCCATCAGGGACAGGGGCCCTCCCGCTAGCAAAGATGGACAAAGAATCAATAACATCTTCTTTGATAAATGATGGGGCAGAGAAATTCGGGAGTATACTATACAACGGGGGCCCCCAAATTACAACAGTAGTTTCCACAAGATAGAGATCCAAGAAGTGAGTAAACCAATCAGCGGGCAGAACATAGTTCCGAGGCACAAGTCTCTTCAGGTTAGTACCACTGGCAAACAACTTCCAGAGGAACGTACAATCCCTAAGGGAACATGCCTCGGCCAGGCTACACCAACTGTCATGGTCCCAGTCCCTTTTAGCCTTCAACAAACCACACTTATAATCCTTTCTGGAATCAGATATCAGCACTAGATCTTTTGACTTAATAGCCCTGGTAAGAGAACACCTTAACTTACTGCACTCCTTGTTGAACCAGCTATTAGTTTTAAGGGGGCTTTTTCTTGGAAGAGGATGCAATTACAAAAAGGGCACCTATTTACTGAAATAACTCTGTATGCACCACACTTGCTCCAACTGCTGCAATCCTTGACAATGTTGACTTTAAGAGTTCCCTAATATTTAGTAGGATGTCTGGGTGTGTAACTACGTCTCGCCATTTAAGGCACCACCTATTCAACGCATGTACCACAATGCCAGGGATAGTTAAAGGTTGGGGATTAACTGGGAGCCTATCAAACAAAGAGAGCTAAGTAAGACACAAGAGACTATGGCCACTCTGCAATATAACCTGAACTACCAAATCCACCACTCGGGCCACACTCTAGTATTGACCATAATGTAAACAATTCTGCTCTTGGACTAATGGTTCCTTAAAGTATAAGCCCCCTTGGAGTCTAATATATTATTGGATAGTGTTGGGGTAAAAAGTACTATTCTAACTCAAGGGGTTGCAACAGTAGGGTAAGTGTTGGATAGTGTAGGGGTACTATGCTTTGTAATGGTATGCGTTGTAATGACATGCGATGTAATGCATGCGTTGTAGTGACATGCGTTGTAGTGTCATGCAATGTAATGGCTGCATTGTAGTGACATGCGTTGTAATGGATGTTGAGATTTAATGACTGCGTTGTAAATTGAGTGCGATGTAATGACTGCGTTGTAAACATTGTTTCCCGCAGAGGGTAGAGCATGCCCTGGGGTCCCCTAGTTTTGAACTGGTACTCAAGGGAAAACGTGTCATTCCTGAGATGAAAGTCATCACTTCCCTTGGGTCACAGTGAATGGGATAGCTGTTACTTCTCTAAGGGATACCTGTGCCAGTAAGACCTTGGTGGTGGAAAGACTGGTTTCCCCAGAGCAGTACGCCGGACCGGTGTGTAGGGGAAATCAGGCCCATGGGCAGAACTTCTTCCACCCTAAGGCTCTTGGGTCTTGGGAGTTGGGTGGAATAGTGACCTAGAGGAAGGTTATAGTTATCCCTCAGATGCCCACTGACTGAATTCTGGGAAATAAATTACAACCAGTGTTACATGAGTTGGTAGAGGTGGCTGCCCAAGGAGATCCTAAAAGCTCAGGTTTCTGCAGTACTAGTCCCAAAAGGAGAGCACAAAGGTACAGATGGAGAGCAGGAGGTGGAAACAGTCCATAGTGGGAGGAACAGTGGACCAGGGATTTACATGTGGGACAGAAGAGCACCTGAGACCTGGAGGTGCTGCCTGTACTGTCACCGAGACAGAGGACAGGAGTCCTGCACCTGGCAGACCCCTGCATGACACAGACAGAGTGTGTCACCCTTGAGGGCATGGTAGTTCCCCCTGAAAGTCCTGGCTTGCCAGGTACCTTTTTGGCCTGAAGGTACGGAGCCTGGCGGAAAGGCCAGTCTCAGGAATCTACCCCTGGACTGGTGGGAAAGAAAGTGGAAGTAGGGTGTCTAACACCCAGTGCAGTTACCCCCCACTCTGTGAAACCTCAGAGGTCAGTAAAACCTCAAGGCTGGAAGTGAGGCCTGCCCAAGACCCCCACTTGGACCACCATGATGGCTCTGAGCCTGCCTCTTGAGCTGTTAGTTGACTCTGCTGGATGTCCCTATTGGCAGAGTTTTCTTTGGGATGGGGACAGAGGTCTGATCCAAGGGGCAGAATGGGCCACTGCACTTTGTTGGACATGGTGGCACTGTCTGCCTACTGGAATGCATGTGTTCTGTGAGCAAATGAAGGGTAGGAGCTTCACAGATGGGGTCCACAGGTGAGGGGACGAAGTCCCCCTGGGTTAGCGAGGCTCAGGAGAGTGTTCCAATCCAATTGGGTTCATATGGGCATAGCACATGTGCTTCTATAGAAGAGGGCCACTGTCCACATTCTATCACTTGGGCATGGAAATTCATCAAGGTTATGAATAGTCTACCCTAGCTTTAGGATGGGGGGGGGGGGGTCATGTTAGAAGATGCCATCCCTGCAGGGTCACACCAAGCCTTTTGCATTCATTCCTCCTGTTTTGCTGAATTCATTTTTGTTGGCTTAGTGGACTTTACCATTACTCTCTAATGCTATAGTGCTTGTACTCTTTCGGTAAAACATAGCAAGATTGGCCTACACCTAATCGGCCCATTGAATTTACTTCTAAGCCCCTTGTAAATGGTACTACTGGTATCCAGGACCTGTAAATTATACACTACTAAGGGATCTGCAGCACTCATTGTGCCCCCCCCACTAAAGTAACCGGACACATCAATCTTCCCCTCAAAAGATCAATTGAAAGTCATATATTGGGAAATAGCTTTGACTTCATCCCATAGAGCTTGCATGAACACTAACTTAACCTCCCGTTTTCTAAACTATAAATCATGGCCTTTTTGTGAAGCTTTTTGGGATATTATCGAGAGCCCACTAGATCGTAAACTGTTTTTTCAGTTTAGGGTAGGATCACTTCCAGTTAAAGCTTTTACTTATAAATGGGCGCATCCACCTGATGACAAATGTCATAAGTGTTTAGACATGGTTGAGACAACAGCGCACCTTTTCTTTGTATGCCCCCTTTATGTTGTTCCACGACGTAAATGGCTGAAACCCACTTGTTTAAATTTGGGCACCCGGAGGCATATATAAGTCTTAAGAATATTATAGTCCCCCCAAAGTACCCCTTGCAAAGTACCCCTTGCATAGTTGTTGCTGTAGTCAAATTTTTAAGGTGGGCCTGGATTATCCGTACACGTTCTTTACTGCCACCCGCTGCTTGCTAGTACGATGAATGAGACTATTAATGCTGTACCTTTATTATGAATAATTTTTATTGGATCTTATATGCATTTTAACTTGATTTTTATCGACAGTAATCATTGGAATTTAATAACTTTTTACCTTGTGTATGGTTATGTACTATTTATTCTGTTTTGTGATATATGTAGTGAGCGTGCTTTTATGACATACTGTCAAATAAAGCTTTTGAACGTAACCTTTTAAAACATGCCTCAGGTCTGCCACTGCTGCCTGTAGTGCAATTTTAAACTGCCATTTCCACCTGGCAAAAATAAACCTTTTGCCAGTGCTAAACCTTCCTTTTTAGGTATCGGTGAGACAGTTCTTATGTTGTCTCTTCAAGACATGTATATACTTTGTGGGCTTAGAGCCTGCCCATAGGCTTCCAATTTGCTGGTTCCATCATCGCTCTCCTATTCTTTCCCTCCATTTGTCCATTGCATACATTTGTCGTGCCTCTCTCTTGCTGTGTTTAACCCTCTCTGAGAGCAGGGACCAAGTACTACATAAATACAATGGGCACCATTTTAACATCTGTTCAGATACTACTTTTTTCTTTCTTTAAGAGCCGTCCTCAGATGTGCATGTCGTTTCACTAGCTCCAAGGCCCATTTCAGTAAACAGGCCTGAAATTGAAGTGCTTATCTTGTCGTATTTTCAGCGATCGCAACAATTGCCTCAAGTCTACAATGGGCTTGCCAGTCTCTCTCATGGCTGAGCATAACACTAAATGCAATAGGGAAAGACAACTCAGGACCGTACGTGGACACCCCCTGCCCATTTCTCATCTGTCTCTTTAGCTAAGTAGCCAGAAGAAATGTACCCTAGAAGCTGGCGCAGGGTAGCTGGTGTGTACATACCATGACGCAAGCATTTCTAGGGGCTTTCCTCCTAACCGGACGCTCTTGTATCTGCAGGTAAAATGGATACCTGCAGGTAAAATACCGGACTTTGATTTTCCACCTCTGGGGATTTTTCAGGGGCTGTTTTCTACTGTTTATTTTGTACCCCACCTGCCTCCACCACAACACTGAGACACAGAACCCTATTGGACAAGAGAGTCGTCCGTCTCCTCCTTTGCTGCCTGCCATTCGTCAACTCAGAGTCATTAAGAATAAAATATGCGACGAGGAAAGCACCCCTGCATAGATGCCATGGCTCGCTTGTCCTCATTACCACAGATTGGACATGTGATATGTCTGTCCCCACCTTTCCGTTGGCAGATTCTTTACCCTGAGGGTTTCCTGTCAAGTTATATGGTCAGTGCTGCCTTCTCCCTAACTAAAGTAGGAAGGACGTTCCTGCCAATGGACTGTGCCAGGTACAGAGATTTTGGACATTAGTGTCACTGTGCTACCTACAAATCAGTCATCAGAGCTGCGTTCCAAGATTTGTTCTGGAAACCAAAAAATTTTCCTCAAAGCTACGTGACCTAGTTTGAACTATTTACAGAAGGCAGTTTTAATGTTATCGTCTGTATTTGTTGCTTATTGGACGACTGAGGTGGCAACGCAAGGCTGACTGCACAATGAGTGTAATTGGGCAAAACTAGAGACCATAGATCTCCTCTGCATGCTGATTGGTTAAGAGAGGCCACTATTTCCGTGTAGTGCTGAGCTGTTTGCTCTTAAGGCCTTCTTTAGATCTTGGCGGACAAGGTACTCTGTCACAACGTTGATGGAACTTTAAATCCCATTATATCCTATGCAATTTATATTTCAGCGGATGGAATATCCATCACCTTTATAATGGAGTAACCCATCTACCAAGATCTAAATCAAGCCCTTTCGAAGTGTCTATAGTAACTCAGTGGCACGCTTAGAAAGAAATGCCTCTTTTTTTTAAATTCTCAAACTCCATATAAATTACAATGACTTTTTTAGCAATGGTAGTATAAATGTGCAAAGCATTTTAACTTCCTGTGACCCTATTTTATCATAGTATCTAAATTTAGACACTGCAGTATTTCATGCCTGCTAATTTTTTTTAATTCCTGTAAAATTTGCACATGTCTATGCATGTAAATCATACGTTCCACATGGCAAAAACAAAGACTTTTTTTGAAGTTTTCAGAAACTTTTTACATTTTATGTGACATGTTTTGTATGATTTGCATTGCAATTATATTTTGGGCTCAACTGGTCAGGGGTTTTAAGATCTCAAGTGCCCTCCACACCCTCCCAAGTTGTGTTGCTGGTCTTGTCCCCACCATTATTTTACTTGATTTTCTTCTCCCCCTACTGCCCTGCACCCTATACCGTGTTGTGTAGCTTGACTCACCCCTTGCTGTGTTGCTTGACCCACCTCTTCATCCCTATTGTGTTGCTTGTTTTCAATGGGGGTGGGGATATCCTTTACAGGTCTCACCTACCAGACAGGTTTTATATAGAAGAGTCACTTCTGAACCATACCAAAAACTTACTTATACACCTAAATAGTGTTCTCTTAGCTAAAAGACATTAGCATTGACAAAGCCAATATCTCTAGCATAGCCGAGAACTATTGGCTTTACCAATGCTTGTCAACACTTATGAGTAACCCCTAATGCAGGCACTAAAAGCTCATAAGTGCAGGGTGCACGGTATATAAAAAGTAGGAGGTGTGTGCTTAAGTTTTACATATCTTGGTAGCAAAATACTCAAACTAATTTTTCCGTGTAAGCCTATCTCCCAGTGACTAACACTGAGTTACCATATTACATTTAATAAGTGCTAACTTTAGATTGGTAGCAGATATACATATGCTGTTTACACTCAAATAAATTATCACTTAAAATCCATCTTAAAGTAAAGTTGAATTTTTAAGTAGACACGGCTCTTGCAGGTAAGAGCGGTGGGGTAGGGTGGGGAACATTTCGACAGACGACGATGAAGAAAAATCTATTAGTTATTTAATTTTCCCTTGTGGTTGTCTGTCAAATTCCACCACCCCTCATGCCCCCCCCCCCACCTTGGCCACACCACCCTACCACTCGTACCTGCACGAGCCGGGGATGATTTTAAGTCACCATGCCACTTTTAGAAAGTTGCCCATTTCTTGTCTGCAGCATTTGGGGCTTAGGTGTGGACAGGTTGGCAGTATGACCGGGGATGGGCTGTACTTCCGTAGACAGCAATGAACTCGACAACAGGCTTGCTCTGCCTTTTGTTACCCTAAGACAGTTTGGAGCCTTGACAAGAGATGGAGAAAAACTTTACAGAACCTGATGTGGGGGTAGGACAGGACACAATATATCAAGATTGGACCTTTAGAGCAACTCATCAGAACACTCCTGGCCCTATGGAAGTTACAGAAGGAGAACTGACCTGCTGCTTGAAGGGCTGCCTTGATGTTGAAAAATCGGCTTGTCTTAATCCCAGGCTACCCAAATTGACTCCAAGGGTCAGTTGGTGGACCTCCTGAGTGAGGTACAGGGACATAACAAGCTTCAGAGGCCTCCCTGCATCTACCCAGCTGACCTTCTGAACCTGGACCTGAATTGACCTGCAACTGGACCTGTCTGAGCCCTGCTGATAGCATTTGCTGGAGTGAATCCTGATCCCCAAGAAATTCCAGGTCTTGGGCATTGGCTGGAGTTTGAGTGTACTCCTCCTGGTGCAATTATCACAGTGCGTTGCAACCTGACACTGGACTGTGCATCCCAGCACCTTACAGCTCCTGCTAAGCGGCTTCATTGGAGGCACCACAGTCCGATGCAGGACCGGTTATTGCAGCACCTTGCAGTTTCGGATTGGCGGCTTCAACCAAACCAACTCAGAGCAGCTCAGACCGACACAGGACCTCACATGTCAACATCAAGGAAACTAAGGTGCAACTCCCAGCGGACTAGACTTGTTTCTGTACCCCGCCCATACTCCACCATGGACACCCTGAACTTGTGACTTTGTCCCAGTCCAATGTGTAGGGCCGGCTTTAGCACTGGTGGTGCCCTGTGTGACAGTGTCTGTTGCCACCCCCCTAATGACCACCTCTGCCACAAATTCCCTCACTGGCACCCTTTAACATTGCTCATCAAGTCTCCATAATCATTGTCTCTCAGATTCATTTAGTTTTATAGCTAGTTTTATAGCACCACTCACACCAGTGTGAGGTGTAAGAGCACTTTACATCACACAGACAATCAATCATGCGTGTGTAAATCAGTGTATAGGAAAAGTTACATCAGACAGGACTACAAGGTGTAGTATAGGAGTGAGATGGCACTGATACAGTTAGGCAATATAGTATAAGAGTCTTTATTCTGGAAAAGCGCAAATTCAGAATTTAAAATGTAACATCATCTTTCATAATAAAAATTATTTCTACCCAAATGAACCGTTTTCACAAGATTATGATGATGAAAGATTGGGCAAAAAAAACATATAGCTCTAACATATACCTTGCAGTTTGCATGCAGCTGCTTGATGACACCTGATAGCTCAAAGTTCTATATTAGGATTTTGACTTATAAATGACAAATAACAAAAGGAGCTCTCTTACAGAAGCAGTAACGGACTGATCTATTAACATTATATGCACTTTGTTATCTGCATGGTACAAGTGCTTAGCAACAGGCATTTAAACCCTCTGCACTACCTTAGGGAGAGTCAAAACTTCCACTAGACAAACCCACGTCTCTTTCCATGAAGATGATTAATCGCAGGAATTATCTTGAGATTTTAATTGATGCTTGAAAGGAAGGCTGCAGCAGGTGCTTCTAAAATGATAAGATACTTTCAAAAATGACACCCCCATCCCAAGTCAGCGCCCGGTGCGATTGCACTGATCACATCGCCCTAGAGCCGGCCCTGTCAGTGTGATAACCGCAGTTGGTGCTTTCTGCTTCTTGGTGCTATTTTAACTTCAAAATTTCAAATTCAATATCTCCGGTTCTACTGATTGAAGGTTTGCTGTGGTGGTATAAATTTATTTATTAGTGATTACATTATATTCCTAAATTGGTTTGGGATTTTACTCTATGTGGAAAGGCTGAAGATAATCGATGCAGAGCGTTATAGGCAGAGGGCATATGTCCATCTCATTTTAGTCATACTGCTCTGGGTGAACAACTAAATGAAGTACTTAATAATTTTGATCTTGGCTTTGCAAATGAATTATGTGTCGTGCCATCTTCTTTCCCCCCAACATTTAATGGCAGGGGTTGTTGTTCTACGATTGATTACGTTCTTGTTACAAGTAATCACGCTCATAGAATCCATTCTTTCAAAGTCTCTGATAATTCACTTAGTGACCATTTTCCTTTTTGCCTGGCCATCTCACTGCTAACGAAGAATACCTTAAGGATTAATAAAAGAGATCGAGTTGGGGGGCGTGTCCAAGATGGCGGTGGAGTAGGATGCGAATCTCCATCTCTCCGGCGCCGTCTTTAGCTGAGCTTTGTCTAGAGCCCTAGTCGGTGGCCATCTGAGCCCGGTCCCGGTACGCCTGGTGCCCCAGACTGTCCCGCGTCTGCTGGAGCCGTTGGGGACGGTGCTCTGGGCTGTTTGGTGGCGCGACGGACCTGCGGCATTTGGTGCATTTGGCGGGCCTTCCTGCGAGCGCACTGCGGAGCTCCATACCGCGGAGAGGGCTGTGCCGTTGGCGGACGATAGTCGACGCCGCCTGGCCGGCTGGTCGGGTGGTCGGCTCGGCCCTGCGACGTACACGGAGGTGCTCGCATCGGCAGAGAGGAGATACACCCGCTGCTCTGCAAGGCCGGATTCCGCCCATGAACCGCTGAACCACGCCTGGCCACGGTCCACGTTTCGGCGGCCGGAGTGTGTTGGTTCTGCCGCGAGGGAGCAGCGGGGAGCCTGCGACGGCGGGGGGGCCTCCCCACCTGCTTCACAACCAGCTGGCCTCTCGGGGGTGTCCTGTGGTGTGTGCGGCAGCCCGCTGGACGGGTGTACAGGAGCAACTCGGTGCAGTCCACTGCGGGGCCCTGACTTACAGATGAGACGGGCGCCGCCATCTTGGGCCCAATGCGCCTAGGAGGCCTGTCCCTCCCGGCGGCTGCGGAGTCTGGAGGAGCCTGTGACCGACGACCGGTGGTCCGGGGCTGAGCTGAGGCAGCCTGTGCAGTGGGGGCGTACAACGGCGTGAGGTGAGGAGAGCAGGGGCGGTCTGGGGCAGGGGGAGGTTCGGTCCGTGAGTCGACAGACGGCGTGGGGCAGGCGCGGTGGAGTGCCATTTGTCCATCGGTGCGCCCCTCTCCCCCATCTACGGAGAAGCGTCTCTTGCCCCCAGCGGGCTGCTGCTGGGTGAGGGTGTGAAGCAGAGACCCCCCCTGTGAGCTACAGCCTGCCGCCCGGCGCGCTACATGGGGCCATCCACTCCCGTACGACTGAGACACCTGTGGTAGCTGAATCGTGGCTGGGGCTTAGCCGACGCCCCATCTAGGGCCTCGCCATGTCTTCGGGGAGGCCGAGGAAAGATAAAACCCCTAAGGACGCACAGGGGACTCCGGGGAGTCCCCTACCTGGAAAACCCGCCGAGAGATCGCCACGCCCGGCAGACGACGACGCTCCGGCCATCAAGGAAGATATTTCTGACCTCCGCTCCCAGTTGGCGTCAGATCTTCGGGAGATACGCCGAGATGTAGACGAGGTGGGGGAAAGGGTGGCCACCCCAGAGGAGCACGACGTAGACACAGCGGGCGATATTCACCGCCTCCAGCAAGATGTGCTCTGCCTCACAGAACAGAATCTTGATCTTCAGGCCCATGCTGAGGACCTGGAGAACAGGTCCCGCAGGAATAACATCAGGATCCGGGCAGTGCCCTGGCAAGGTGAGGGGTCAGACCTGAGAGAGTTTGTGGAAGCCCTGTTCAAGCACGTGTTGAATGAAGATGACATTGTGACCATCAGAGTGGACAGTGTACACAGGGTAGGCCTACCGAGAGGAACAAAAGCACCCCTTCCAGACATCCTAATGTGCATCCACGACTTTCAGTTGAAGGAGCGGATCCTCCGTAAGGCCCGTGCCTTTAATCCTTTGCAATTCCGGGAGCACAGACCGCTGCTCTTTCAAGACTTGGCAGCTTCCACCCTGACCAAGCGCAGAGAATTCAAGCCAGTGACCTCAGGCCCGCTCCCTCTCAGCGACTATGGCCCTCCTGGGACTGGCGGACCCTGAGGCCCCAACGGATGACACGAGCCCCCCCCCACGGGGAGCGGAAGCAAACCGGGACTTGGCAGCGAGTCGGCAGACCTCCACGCACGGCAAAACCTGATATCTCCACGAGCCGCCTACAGAGAGGGGCTGCGGTTGCATCAGTAGCCCTGGTGACGGAGGCATCCAGGGCCTCCTGAACGACAAGTACTTACATTGGCACTGCTAGTACTACTGAGGGCGCCGAAGAGAGCCCAAATGGGAGACTCACCGGATCTCCCTGATCACACCCAGTGAGTAGTGGACCCTGCCCATTGGGCCGACTGCTGGTGGGACTGGTGTTTTGATCACCGACCTTGGGATACGTTGGATGTCCCGCTATTTCTTTTTCAGGGTTGCTTCTTTCCTGATCCGAGTTGGGGTGGGGTCAGGTCTGTGGGGGGGTTCCTGGTGGCGGCTCTATTATTTTGAGGCTACTCTTTTGTTTTTCCTTTCTTGTACTAGGGGATGGGGGCGAACTTTGCAGGACACCTGGGTGCAGGAAGCACGGCGAACTTGTGGGGCTCTTCCCTGCTCGGCTGAGAGTGTAGATCTCCACCAGCCACTATGTCGCCTATAACGATTGCCACATGGAATGTGAAGGGCCTTATTTCTCCGCAGAAGCGGCTCAGGGTGTGGAAGTATATAGTGGACCACCACCTAGATGTCGTTGCCCTGCAAGAAACACATTTGGCACGAGCGGATGAACACCGTCTTAAGCATAAACACTTCCCCCTCATTTATCGTTCCTCGGCTACCACTAAACACCGGGGGGTGGCCCATCTCTTCCGCGCAGCGACCCACTTCCAGCTGATGGGTGTAAAGGGGGATAAGGAGGGACGCTGGGTGATGGTGAAGGGGGTTTTGATGGGACAGCTATGTACTTTTGTGGCGCTCTATGCCCCCAACACGGGCCAGCCGGCCTTTCTCTCCGGCCTCTTAGAGAGACTAGTGGACTTTGTGGAGGGGCCTCTTCTACTCATGGGTTGATTTTAACCTTGTTTGGGATAGAGAACTGGATTGCACACACACAACGAGGTCTGATGCGGGGACTTTTGGGGATGAGCTGTGTCATCGCTTTAGCGACCTGGGTGTCCTAGACACATGGAGGGCACTATACCCCCGAACGCAGGACTTCACCTTTTTCCTCACATGTCCACAGAACATACTCATGCACTGATTATATGTTTATCAGTCAGTCCCTACAGGGGGCCTTACAGGACGCCAAAATCTTCCCGCTCGAGGTATCTGACCACAGCCTCTACACGGTATGTTTCCGCTGGCGGTGCCCCAGGCCGGTCGCCCCTCGATGGTACTTCCCGCCCGCCTCGTTCGAGATAAAGAGTCCTGTACTAAACTTCGCGCTGCCATCTCGGGGTTCTTTGAGGCTAACCCACCGGAGGACAGTTTGATGTTTACAAATTGGGACGCCTTGAAGGCGGTGCTTCGAGGCGAGTGTATAGCCCTCAACTCTGCGCTCAACAAACAAAGAGCTAGGGAGCGCGAGGACCTTGAAGCCGAACTCTCAGCTGTGGAGCTTGCCCACAAAGCGAATCCCACGCGCCATAGACAGCGGCAAATCACCGCCCTTAGAGGCAAGCTCCGGGCCATTTATTCCAATAGGACGGAACTAACCCTCCTTAAGCTTCGGTAGCTTTCCTATTCCCAGGGTGATAAGATAGGCAAACACCTGGCTCGACAACTCCGGGCTAAAAGGGAGAAGGAATATATTGGGGAGAGCCTGGAACCGACGGGTCGTGTCGTCCATGGTGAGGAAGGAAAGGCGACCTTGTTTGGCTCCTTCTATACATCCCTGTACACGGAGGACACCCTGGATGGCGACGCCCAACAGGCGTTCCTTGTTCTCTATCTCTTCCCCTGCTGACTTACCCCTTTACTTTAGACGAAGTCAAGACGGCGATTAGCGCGCTGAAGTCCAATAAGGCCCCAGGCCCTGTTGCTACACGCCGCTCTTCTACAAGACGTTTGCTCCTGAATTATCGCCGCATCTGGTATCGCTTTTTAACACCATGGCTGAAGACAGCAGGACGACTGATACCATGGCGGAAGCTGTGATATCGGTTATACCTAAGCCGGGGAAAGACCCCCAGTGTTGTTCCTCCTATAGGCCCATTGCCCTTCTTAACATTGACGCCAAGCTATATTCGTCCATCCTCGCTAAGCGTCTGAACGACCTTATGCCGATCCTCATCCATCCTGACCAATCTGGATTTATCACAGGCCGACAAACCCATACCATCCGTCGGATAGTACATCTCATTACGGGTGATGTCTAGCTTCGGCTTCTCCTCCAAATTTATCGCGATGATCCAGCCAAACTATCGGGCCCCGCTTCCAAGGTGCTGGTCAATGGCACGAGATCTGGTGCGTTTAGGCACTCTCGGGGGACAAAGCAGGGTTGCCCCCTATTACCCCTGCTTTTTGCCCTCAGCATTGAGCCGCCAGCGATGGCGGTACGGCAAAACTCATCTATCCAGGGGATCCAGTTTGCAGGCGATGTCCACAAGATCTCCCTCTTTGCAGACGACATTCTGCTGTCCCTCACGGAACCTGAGAGTTTTCTCCCGAGCCTCCACGAAGTGCTCACCCGCTTCACGTCCCTCTCAAGCTTTAAGGTCAATACTAGCAAATCCTTTATCTTAAACCTCTCCCTCCCTCCGAGTAGGGCAGATCAACTGCGTTCCTCCACTTCGCTTGCATGGGCCACTAAGTCCCTACAATACCTGGGGATGTTCCTGACCCCTTCGATTCGGGGCCTCTTTCAGGCTAGTTTTCCACCCCTCCTCAGGCAAATACAAACCGATTTGCCAAAATGGAAGCCGCTCTTCCTCTCGTGGTTGGGCCGCATCAACGCTATTAAAATGTCTCTCCTACCCAAGCTGCTCTACCTCTTTCAGGCATTCCCTGTCAGCCCGACCCCGACTACTTCCAGAAACTCAAGTCCGCGTTACTCCGCTTCATCTGGCAGGGGGGCAGAGCACTCTTTTCTTTCTCCCTGTTACGTCGACCCCTCTCTGATGGTGGAGTGGGTCTACCGGATATGCACATGTACTTTAAGGCGGCCCAGCTCCGGGTGCTCGTCAGGTGGACTCAGAGAGAGTCTGAGAAACACTGGCTCCATATGGACGGGGGCGTGACGGGCCGGACCATATGGGATTTAACATGGCGCCCGCGCAGGGATAGGCCCTTGAATGCCTACCTAAGTACGCCTACAGGCACTAGACAGAAAGTCTGGGACACCCTGACGGCTGATGAGCGATGAACTACCTTCCCGTCCCCATACACCCCGATCCACCACACCTCCCTTTTTCCCCCGGCCCTCCGGGAGGGCCCCTTTGACGCATGGAAGGAGGGAGGATGCCTCGCCCTGATACATTTATTTAGTGGGGGGGAGCCCCTCACATTCCAGGAATGTTGAGATGAATTCCACTTGCCGGCCACTGAATCCTATCACTACACACAGCTAATGCACTGGGCCCTTCACCCACCCATTAGAGATGCTGCCACGAGCCCCCTGACCAAATTTGAGGCCTTTTGCCCTTCTTAACATTGACGCCAAGCTATATTCGTCCATCCTCGCTAAGCGTCTGAACGACCTTATGCCGATCCTCATCCATCCTGACCAATCTGGATTTATCACAGGCCGACAAACTCATACCACCCGTCGGATAGTACATCTCATTACGGGCGATGTCTAGCTTCGGCTTCTCCTCCAAATTTATCGCGATGATTCAGGCAAACTATCGGGCCCCGCTTCCAAGGTGCTGGTCAATGGCACGATCTCTGGTGCGTTTAGGCACTCTCGGGGGACAAGGCAGGGTTGCCCCTTATTACCCCTGCTTTTTGCCCTCAGCATTGAGCCGCCAGCGATGGCGGTACGGCAAAACTCGTCTATCCAGGGGATCCAGTTTGCAGGCGATGTCCACAAGATCTCCCTCTTTGCAGACGACATTCTGCTGTCCCTCACGGAACCTGGGAGTTCTCTCCCGAGCCTCCACGAAGTGCTCACCCGCTTCGCGTCCCTCTCAAGCTTTAAGGTCAATATTAGCAAATCCTTTATCTTAAACCTCTCCCTCCCTCCGAGTAGGGCAGATCAACTGCGTTCCTCCACTTCGCTTGCATGGGCCACTAAGTCCCTACAATACCTGGGGATGTTCCTGACCCCTTCGATTCGGGGCCTCTTTCAGGCTAATTTTCCACCCCTCCTCAGGCAAATACAAACCGATTTGCCAAAATGGAAGCCGCTCTTCCTCTCGTGGTTGGGCCGCATCAACTCTATTAAAATGTCTCTCCTACCCAAGCTGCTCTACCTCTTTCAGGCATTCCCTGTCAGCCCCGACCCCGACTACTTCCAGAAACTCAAGTCCGCGTTACTCCGCTTCATCTGGCAGGGGGGCAGAGCACTCTTTTCTTTCTCCCTGTTACGTCGACCCCGCTCTGATGGTGGAGTGGGTCTACCTGATATGCAGATGTACTTTAAGGCGGCCCAGCTCCGGGTGCTCGTCAAGTGGACTCAGAGAGAGTCTGAGAAACACTGGCTCCATATGGACGGGGGCGTGACGGGCCGGACCATATGGGATTTAACATGGCTCCCGCGCAGGGATAGGCCCTTGAATGCCTACCTAAGTACGCCTACAGGCACTACACTGAAAGTCTGGGACACCCTGACGGCTGATGAGTGATGGACTATCTTCCCGTCCCTATACACCCCGATCCACCACACCTCCCTTTTTCCCCCGGCCCTCCGGGAGGGCCCCTTTGACGCATGGAAGGAGGGAGGATGCCTCGCCCTGATACATTTATTTAGTGGGGGGGAGCCCCTCACATTCCAGGAATGTCGAGATGAATTCCACTTGCCGGCCACTGAATCCTATCACTATACACAGCTAATGCACTGGGCCCTTCACCCACCCATTAGAGATGCTGCCACGAGCCCCCTGACCAAATTTGAGGCCTTCCTCGCTAAATCGTCTTCGATGAAGGGGGTAATATCCTTTATCTATTCTTTTTTGCTTAAAACTTGCATCTCGCCGCGCCCCAGATACATGACTATGTGGGAGGACCTGCTACAGCGCCCCATCTCTGATGAGGACTGGACCCATCTGTGGGCTGATGCCCACCGTTTTAATCAGTCTTTTATCAGAGAGGCCCACCTCAAAACAATGATGGAATGGTACCTTCACCCTTCCAAGCTTCGGAGAATATTCCCCACCGCCTCGGACAGATGTTGGAGGGGGTGTGGTCAGTTGGGGGATTTCCGTCACATCTGGTGGGACTGCCCCTCCATCAGGCCCTATTGGGAAGAAATGTTGGCACATATAAAAGAGATGCTGGGCTATCCCATTCCTACAGACATGGCTGGGCTTCTTCTGGGGCTCCGTGATCCCTCCCTGACACATCAAACACGGGCAGACAAGGCCATTATGTGGCTATGCATTGGGGCAGCCCAGTTAACCTTAGCGGCGGCCTGGAATAAGAGAGAGGCCCCCGCCGTGTCCCTATGGCACGCCCACCTTTGGCGCCTCCTGAGCCTGGAGCGCATGGCGGACATTTTTAGGGATGGATTTAAGAACTTCATTTTTAAATGGGGGCCTCTTGTCGCCTTTCTTTCACGGGGCCTCCCCTCAGCAGTCTGTCCACCTACGCTCAGAGATCTCCACCTCTTCAAAATGTTAGCATTCCATCCTGACTGACGTGTTCCTCTATGTTGGGACTGCTGTTCCCTTTGATGTTACCCTCATTTTTATAAGTTACTTTGCCGCCACCAGGAGGGGCGAGGGGGCGGTAAAGGGGTGTCTAGCGGGACTGGGGGGGGTTGGGGGTGGGGTATGGGTATGGGTTGGTGGGGGGTGGTGTGGGGTTGGGCGGGTGGGAAAGGGGTGGGGGGGCGGTTTTGTTCTGGTTAATGCTTGGCATGCCTTCGTTGAGGCCAGTGAGAAGTGTCCTGTTATTAGTGTTCTCCTTCAGCAGTTCGCCGGGGACCTTTCCCCTCCGCATGCCTCAGGATGTGAACTGGCTGTCGTATGACTGAGCAACTGGGAGTCGTCTACCCGGCTGTTTATACCACCTGGCCCTTACCCGGGCTGGTGGAACTACGGGGGGACGACCTGCTGTACTGCTACCTGTGGTTTTTCATGTCTTTTTCTCTTTGTGTCTTATATGGCCTACTGCAGCATCATCCTGCCTGTATTCTGTCTGAAGTGGGGCTTCTGCTATGGCTCTGTAATTGGTGTTATGCTGTCTGGCACTCTGCTTGCACTTGAAACTTTAATAAACATACTTTTGACAAAAAAGAGATCGAGTTTGTGAGAACTTATCTATTGGTAGTACTAATGGTTACTCTTTACGATGGGCCATGGTTGATCAATCAGAAATACTTAAAACAGTAATTGGTAAATGTACGTTAGAGTTTACGATATGCTTGGGGGAAGATACAGCCCCTGTAACTCTTCTTGCCTCTTTTTTAACAATTACAAATGCAATAAGGAATTCTCTTATTAGGCAAAATAAAAATAACAGAACTCAAGGAGGATGGTTTGATTCTAAATGCACCCAAGCATATGCACTCTTAAAGAAAGAATTACATAAAAACCCAAGAAGTACCTCTGAGGTGAGGAGACTTAGGACTCTATATAAATTAGTAGTCAGAGACAGGAAGAATTAGTTAAAACTAGGGGACTGGGATGCCCTGCATGTAGCCTCTGTAAATGATGATAGTGCAGACTTCTGGAAGGTCATTAGAACTCCCTTTTTAGCGGAAGAGACTGGCCCTAAAATCGAGATAGCTATCCCAGAAGCGGATTGGATAAGGCTCTTTGCTCAGGTCTACGAGGGAGATGAATTATCTCTCGCCTCTTGTCCCACTATTGTTTATTCCAAATCAAGGACTCTGGCGTTTACCTTAGAGGAAGTTGAAAGGGCCCTCCATGCTAGTCAGGGTGGTAAGGCTCCTGGCCCGGATGGTGTCCCCATAGACATATTTAAGGCAAGTATCTCTCTGTGGGGGCCTCTTCTGGTCCAGGTGCTTAATGTAAGCTGTAACACTGGATTTATATCTACCTGGGTGGAGTCCATAATCGTGCCTATCTTCAAGAAGGGGGAAAGACACGATCCGGGATTTTATAGACCTATCTCCCTGTTGGATTCTTTCACAAAGGTAGCTGGGCGGAAAATTCTTGAGCGTCTCCTGGACTGGGCTGACAACAATTCTATTTTATCTGATTTACAATATGGATTCTGGGATGGCCTAGGAACGGTAGAGCAAGGCTTGAATCTTTTAATGCTGGTGGGAAAGTACACAAGGGCTAAGAAAGTAAATTTGTTCCTAGCTTTTGTGGACCTCTCGGCCGCATTTGACTGCGTGGTCAACTCTAAATTATGGAGTCTGCTAGGACATTTAGGAGTTGATGAAAACATTATATATTTCCTTAAATGTTTTTATAGTGACGCGTCAGCCCGTGTCCGCTATGGTCTGAAGGGTGAACCCACGGCTGCATCCCGATCAGGAGTAGAGTCATGCAGGCATGTGTCCTGGCCCCATTCCTTTTTAATTTGTATATAAATGGTCTGGAGGCGCCCTGTGCAGAGATAGCTTAGATTCCCCGTAAGTTTCAGGCCGCCCAATCCCGGCCCTTTTGTACACAGACGATGCTGTGTTAATGTCTCGTACTCAAGTGGGTCTACACCGGGTGGTGGATAGCTTCACCCTTTTCATGAAAGATCTCGGATTAAGGGTGAACTCTTCTAAAACATTCATAATGCGCTGTGGCAAGGGTTTTAAGGTTAATAGGGCTATTTTTATTGCAGGACAGAAGCTTGAGGCAACCAAACAATTTTCCTATCCAGGCATATTGTTTGCACAGAATGAGTCTTGAGCCCAAGCTGTAGCAGCGAAGAAATTGGCGATGTTACGTTCCACTTCTGTCCTAATCACTTTTGCCAAAAAATTGGGTAAAAGACCTCCCGTTGAGCTAATTAAAATCTATAAGGCAAAATGTGTTTGTGCTGCTACTTATGGGAGTGGGGTATGGGGGTTTGTCGACTCTACACCCATTCAGGTAGTTGAAAATTATTTTTAAAAATATATCTTAGCTGTCCCTAATAGTACCTCAGGATATATCTGCCACACAGAATTAGGCCTCCCATTCATATCTGACTTAATTAAGTTTGAGCCTGTGCAACTTTGGCACAGGCTTTGGACAAAAGATGAAACAAAGCTGAATAGGGACATTCTGTCAGATATTCTGAAATTGTAAGGAGTAATGAGGATCCCCTGGTTGAAATATGTGTATAATTTTTGTAAGGATCTTGGTAAACCAGAGTATTTCTTAAATCCTCTTACTATCTCGGCAGTAACTAGAAAAGACCTGAGGAAAGAGGGCGTGACTATGTTGGACACTTTAAGAATATCAACAGAGATTTTAAAACCAACTGTCCTGCAACACCAATTGTTATTAACCACTTTTAATATTCAACCCTATTTGAACTTTGTTCCTGGCAATTAAGACAGATTTTTATTAACTTGTTTCAGGTTGGGGATCTTTCATAGATTAGTTAGCTTTCCATCTATTCATGGCTGGTCGCGAGACCTCCAGCCTTGCCCTTGTGTTGATGTGTCTTCCCAAATCACCATACATGTTATTTTATTCTGTAAATTTTATGTTACCGTTAGGCGCAGGACTTTGGTACCTTTTTTGAAACAGATGGGACTGCACCAATGTCGTATAGCTTTGCTATGTTTACAATATTTGGATAATGAAAGAGGCATTTCAATAATTACAGTTTTCCTGAAAAAAGTTGTATATTGGAGAAAAACCATGGTTGTGTAGTTGCACTTTATGTATAGTGATGTTGACCTGAGTGGAAACCAGCTAATAATGAATTGTCGTGTATGTTTTTAATATGTTTCCTTTTTATAACATGGTGATTTTATAATATGTAATGAAATGTGGTAATTTTAATTGTATGCTTTTATGATTGCTATTTAACAATCGAATAAAGCTATTTTTGAATTGAATTGAATTGACTCCAAGGGTCAGTTGGTGGACCTCCTGAGTGAGGTACAGGGACACAACAAGCTTTAGAGGCCTCCCTGCATCTACCCAGCTGACCTGCTGAACCTGGACCTGCCTTGACCTGCAACTGGACCTGTCTGAGCCCTGCTGATAGCCTTTGCTGGAGTGAATCCTTATCCCCAAGAGGATCCAGGTCTTGGACATTGGCTGGAGTCTGAGTGTACTCCTCCTGGTGCAACTGAAGGTTTCAATGGAATTATCACAGTGCGATGCAACCTGACACAGGACTGTGCATCACAGCATGTTGCAGCTCCTGGTCGGTGGGTCATTGGAAAGGATGCAGCACGTCACAACCTGACTGAGGACCGTGCATCCCAGCACCTCGCAGCTCCTGATAAGCGGCTTCATTGGAGGCACCACAGTCCGATGCAGGACCGGTCATTGCAGCACCTTGCAGTTTGGGATTGGCGGCTTCAACCAAACCAGCTCAGAGCAGCTCAGACTGACACAGGACCTCACATGTCAACATCAAGGAAACTAAGGTGCAACTGCCAGCGGACTAGACTCGCTTCTGTACCCTGCGCATACTCGACCATGGTCAGCCTGAACTTGTGACTTTGTCCTGGTCCAATGTGTAGGGCCGGCTTTAGCACTGGTGGCGCCCTGTGTGACAGTGTCTGTTGGCACCACCCAATGACCACCTCTGCCACAAATTCCCTCACTAGCACCCTTTAACATTGCCCCTCAAGTCTCTATAATCACTGTCTCTCAGATTCATTTAGTTTTATAGCACCACTCATACCAGTGTGAGGTGTAAGAACACTTTACATCACACACACATTACAAGGAGACAATCAATCATGCATGTGTAAATCAGTGTATAGGAAATGTTACATCAGACAGGACTACAAGGTGTAGTATAGGAGTGAGATGTCACCGATACAGGTAGGCAATATAGTATAAGAGTCCTTATTCTGGAAAAGTGCAAATTCAGAATTTAAAATGTAACATTATCTTTCATAATAAAAATAATTTCTATGCAAATGAACCATTTTCAGAAGATTAGGATGATGAAAGACTGGGCAAAAAAACATATAGCTCTAACATATACCTTGCAATTTGCATGCAGCTCTTTGATGACACCTAAAAGCTCAAAGTTCTATATTAGGATTTTGACTTATAAACGACAAGTAACAAAAGGAGCTCTCTTACCGAAGCAGTAACCCACTGACCTATTTACATTATATGCACTTTGTTATCTGCATGGTACATGTGCTTAGCAACAGGCATTTTAACCCTCTGCACTACCTTAGGGAGAGTCAAAACTTCCACTAGACAAACCCACGTCTCTTTCCATGAAGATGATTACTCACAGGAATTATCTTGACATTTTAATTGATGCTTGAAAGGAAGGCTGCAGCAGGTGCTTCTAAAATGATAAGATACTTTCAAAAATGACCCCCCATCCCAAGTCAGCGCCCGGTGCGATTGCACCGATCACATCGCCCTAGAGCCGGCCCTGTCAGTGTGATCAGATAACTGCAGTTGGCGCTTTCTCCTTCTTGGTGCTATTTTAACTTTAAACTTTCAAATTCAATATCCCCGGGTCTACTGATTGACGGTTTGATGTTCTGGTATCATTTTATTTATTCATGATCACACTATATTCCCAAATTGGTTTGGGTTTTTTCTTCTGTTGTGTTGTAACTTTATTGTTGTCTGTGTGCTGCATAAATACTTCACATTTTGCCTCTAAGTTAAGTCTGACTGCTTTGTGCCAAGCTACCAGAGGGTTAAGCAGAGGTTAGTTTAGTGAGTTGTGGAGTTCACCCTGACAATGATTGTGGTTGTTGCCTTAGTGGGGCTTCCAGCCCCCTCAACCAATAAACCAATTTCTTAAAATCACTAACCTGCATGGCTTCAAATTATGAAACCATCTACACTGGAAACCGGCAGCATTAAATCCATTTACTGTATGTAGATGGACTATACTTTGCAGATGAGTCTTCCCACATGCGAGATTGAACAAACAATAGTTAATGAGGTATGATGGACTATTTTAAGTACATGCTTGCTGAAGTCACACTGCAGGAGACTGTCAGAATGAAAAGAATCAGCAAGGGTCAAACAGTATTTCTTTACAAAGAAATCCGCCAATGCTGAATTACTTTAATAAGAGAAAGAAAGGGAATGTGCTGAGAAAGGCTGAAAGCAATATCTTGTCTTTACTTAGTGAGGTAGATAACTCAAATGACTAATCACTAAAGATTATAAAGCCACGCTGTTGTAACTTTCCTTTCTTCCCAACTCCCTCTTCCCCCCCTCTCTCTCTCTGCTGTATTGGTATGACCCGCGCTCCACCCTGGAGTGCGAGATAGAATGTTGGTGATTGATGAAACCGCCAAGCCGGGAGCACCTGTATTATCTTACTACAATAAACTTACTTTGGAACCCACGTCGAGTAGTGTATTATTACTACATTCTTTGGCGACGAGGACGTGGAGCTGAGCCAGGGTCAGCTGGTGTCTCTCCCCTGGACAGATTTATGCTTGGGCGGAGGAAAACCGTGAAAAGGAAGACTTACCCGGAGGGGATTGAAGAGTCGGCGCAGCTGTTTGCTCGTAATGTAAGGGAGAATGAGCACGAAGCAGACGATGTTGTAAAAAGCGGACGACTTGTAGCGAAGGCGTTCCGTTTCTGGCTTTGAAGGGGCGTCTCTTGGCACCGTAATAAGTCCCCTCTGTGGAGCGGTAGGCTGCCATGCTGTCTGTGTAGAAGGGAATTCAGTGTGTGACAAGACGGAGAGTCTTGCTCCGAGGAACCGTCGAGTCGTTGACAGGAAGTTCCGGTTCTGCCATCGGGGGTGAGAAGTAGGACTCAGAAGCACTATCTCTCCCATCACGATAGTGTGCAAACCGAGTGTCACGCCGGGCACAGGAGGGCAAAGGCGGAGTGCGAAGGCAAGGACGGCGTCAGTGAGTAGAACCTACCTTCGGTAGACACTCCTCAGAGAAAGTGACGGGCGGCGCTCTGCGCACAGTGATACCGGAGCCAGTGGTGCGAAGCAGCAGGAGACAATGAAGTAAGGCATAGTTCCCCATTGGCCGTAGAACTGCGCAGGTCTATGTTGTGAGACCTTGAAGCTGCGTGAGGTGAAGTGAGCGGTGCGTGTATTAAAAGTCGCATTTTGAAGTAACGCAAAAGGAACTGTTTTGTGGTGAGCGACAATTGAAAGGAGCGGAGCGTGTACTAATAGTCGCATTTGAAGCATCGCGAAAGGAACTGATTTGAGGTGAGCAAAAAATTATTCGAGGCATGAAGTAATGACAGCGTTGGGAAGATGCTTGCCCCTGACTCCCAGAAATAAGGGAGGTGTGTAAAGGAAAGTCTCGGGGAGTCCAGTAGGATTCACACATTCATTTGGGTGAAGGAGATTAACCGTGGGGGACCCAGGCTGGACTGCATTATTGTGTGGAGTCTCTGAAATACTGTGAGACGCGTGGAGCGTAACCTTTGGTGCCGAATCCTCATGACACTGTATAGAGGCAGTGCATGGCAGCAGTGTGAAGGAAAAAGTGGGAAATAAAATAATAAAACCAGTGAAACAGTGTGTGTAGCGAGCCACGGTTCCTGTGAATGAAGTTTAGCTGCGGCAGCATAGTGAGCGACTTAAACTACTGAAGACGATCTGAGAGGGGAGTATTCTTTCCCCCTCCCCCCACCCCCCCTCTGCAGCCACCTGAGAAAGGATCAGTGGCAGAGCGTAGAAGTTGGAGTGAGGTGGGTTCAAAGGAACAGAGGGAGTGAGGCAAACCTACAGGGTTCTGTGTGGTGAACTTATTCTAAACGGCATGTAGAAGCGGCACAAGGATATCTCAGAAATGAGGCAGCGTTGGCTAGTGGCGTGAGGAGATTTTGAAGGAACTGAGGGAACGATGCAAACATCAGGGCCCGGTGAAGTAAAATAACTGCAGCAGTGTTGAAGAGTTAAAAAAACCAAGGCAGTATCTCTAACGGGTGTGTGGAGACTTCAGGAGTGTAACAAAACCTCAGGGTTCTAGGAAGTAAACTTAACCACAGCAGCGTGTTGAAGCAGCGTGAGTAAAATTTCAGGACTTTGACAGAGCATGGTAACGGTTTGAGGAGATTTCAGAGGAATACATGGGGCGTGGCAACCCACGTGGTTCCGAGTAGAAAACCTCAGAGTGGAAGAGAAGTGTGGCAGCTTGGGAAACCTTGAGGGGCCGATTGTGCAAGGAAATCTTGGGGCAGAATCAGTACAGTTGTGAAGGAGCTCGATGTGAGAGGAACAAGTAACTCTTTGCAAAAGTGAATGAAGATTTTCAAGGGTTCCAAACCCAATTACGACGTGAGCAAAGCAGTTTTAGGGATTACGGGAAGTCAAGTGCACCGTTAATCTAAGGGACTCATCCAAGGAACTTGGGGTTTGTAGCGTGTTAGTGTGAGAAGTACCCTACACCCTGTATCCCAGCACGAGGTAGTGGGCATCTCAGGCACGTCACCTTACATTTCACGAGCCTCTTTCACTACGCACTCAGTCACAACAGCTCAGTAATTACCATCTATCATCACCCTTCTGTCTTTAGTGGCCCTTTTACCTGACATCTCATTTCAGTAGTTCCAGTCAGAGTTTTGGCGTGACATTCATATTGTTCTAACGCAAGTGCTTTATATCCATAAGGGCCCTAGGGCGAGACGTAGCAAATAGATTAGCAGAGCTGTGGTGCTGTATTAGTGGAGGGGTAGCATCTTCCGGTATTGCAGCACACCATGGAGTGGGGCCGAATGTACAATCTCCCTCCGCCTGAGCCGTTCATGGAGGAGGTTAATAAAAACATTGCGGAGTGGAGGGAGTGGAAAGTGTATTTTGAAAACTATTTGTCAGTCCTGGAGGATGAGGTAGCATCTCTGTCACCGGAAGCAAAAGCGGAAATTCTACTCCACAGTTTAGGTAAGGGTGGAAGGAAAATGTATCACAATATGGAGAAGGTTTTCATGACAGGTACTGACAGAAACATATATGAGAATATTCTGAACGTGTGGGATGAATATTATATACAAGCCACAAGTGGAAAGGCACTTAGGGATGAAAGGTTCAAAGAAAGAATGGATGGCAAAGAGGATGTCAGAGCCAGCAAGATATCTCAGAGATGCACGGTTAAAATAGAGGAAGTTGAGACAGAAATGATTACTGACTCTGGTTCGAGAAATAGCATGGTAAGCAAAAGAGATTGGGACAGAAAATTTGCAAAAAAACATGGTAATGAACTAAAAGAGGCCAACTCCGTCCTGAAAACACATGCAGGGGAGGATATACAGATTATTGGTTACAAAGTCATGGATGTAGTTTATAAAGAAAACAATACTAGGAGTACTATATACATAACGAGTGGTGTTATCAACATGCTAGGGTGGAGAGATCAACAGAAGTTGAGGATATCATGGGAGAAAGAAATAAAAAGACACAGGAATGAGCTGACATGGTATCAAAGCAAACAAGATACTAGAGGTGAAACGGTTAATGATTGCAGGCAACCACCTGAGAGAAATGCAGCATTTGAAAGAGCTGCAAAGGAAAAAGAGTGGGGAAGAGAAGCTATTAGGGATGAACACTACCAAAAGAAAAACACATATCAAAGCCAGGTGGAGGAAAGAGAAATACGTAAGAAACCAGAGAGAATGGACAGTAGGATACAAAAAGTGAAGACGGATGGAAAATTGGGAAGGGTGGTGATGAATGTAAATACCACAACCAAAGAACGAGGATGGCAGATGAATGAAATCAACCAGTCCGTTGGCAATGAGTTGCGGCACAGGATGATGCCGGATGGGTCCCGACCCAAGTGGTCAGAGGAGCATATGGACAATTGCGATCTAGAAAAAGTGAGAGGTGCAAGTTACATCGAGCCTAAAGGAGGGAACAAAAATGTATACATACAAGGGATCGAGTATGGAATGATGGAGAGGGAGAATAATATAAAGCCGAGAGAACTAAAAGGATCCCCACTAAAAGGTATGGAAGGGAAGAGGGGTCCAGTCTATGACCTTTGGAAGAAGCCGAAGTGCAATGGCTCAGTAGACACGTGTGATTTCTTGTATGGCAAACCTAAGAAGGATCAGGTTGTCACTCTTAAGCCTGATGAGACTCATGCAAATGATCGGGGGCTGTCTAAAACAAAATGCGACAAAGATTGCAATACTGGTCATGGCCAAGGTAATGGGAGCAGAAGAAGGCCCAGTTCCGGCATGGATAAGGACATGGAAACGGAAGCTTGTTTCATCAGTGGTAGCCTTAGGGGTGTGTCCTGGCCCAAGCTGCTGCCTAGAGAAAAGGACGGTACAGCCATTCTAAATCTTCCGGTAAGGGATGGTAATTCCAGCAGAAGGAGTTTGGAATCCCAGGGAGGAATAGATGGTGTAGCAAGCTTGGACATGGGAGAGCTAAGTGTGAAAAGGTGGTGATTCTTCGTGTTCACTAATATGGGGATGCCCTTAGTGTTACGTAGTGCATACATTGATTAGCTTTACCCATACCCTAATGTTGCACTCCCTGTTGGCTCCAGACGGTTCGAGTTGTTTAACGTCTGACAAAGTAACCTTATAGCTGTCCCCTTCCTTTTCTGAATGTTAAATGCACCAGTCTGTTACAGTTTATTGACATTGGAAATGTATCCTGATAACTTTACTTATTTCTTTCTGAATTTTAAAAGAGTCTTATCTATTCTCTGTGGATGTATGTGAGAATAGGGCCTCTCACCCTACCTACATAGAACATGCTTTGGGACTACATACGCATTTTCCCCCTTGCTCCGCCTGCTGGGGCTATTCTCAAATCTGTTCAGAGATACTGACCACAGTTCGTGTGCTTATAGGACTGTTCTTATGCTTAAAATATATAGGGGTCTCTTGCATCTGACCCCAGTTATGCTGTGCTGTATACCTTACCTCCATCTTTCCTTTCTCCCCTTTCTTTTCCCCATACCCACCTTAAGCCGCCCTGCATCCTTTGGGTGGAACCCTTTCTCTCTCTCCTCCCTACTTTTCCCTAAGGAGGGAGGTGTGTTGTAACTTTCCTTTCTTCCCAACTCCCTCTTCCCCCCCTCTCTCTCTCTGCTGTATTGGTATGACCCGCGCTCCACCCTGGAGTGCGAGATAGAATGTTGGTGATTGATGAAACCGCCAAGCCGGGAGCACCTGTATTATCTTACTACAATAAACTTACTTTGGAACCCACGTCGAGTAGTGTATTATTACTACACACGCCTTTCACAGGTACCAAGATATTGAGCTAAAATGAAACACATCGACTGGGTAAGTGTTCACATGCTCCCGATGGGGTTTGGGTTGAGAGGGGAATAATACAGACTCGGCAAGACTAAATATAGCGGGGGAAAACATATATACTAATTGTTGCGTATTAGGTCTTAATACAGATGCCTCAAAGCTTATGTTTTATATTTTATTCGAGAGGTAAACTAGCTAATGGAAATCTCTCTGCACCTGTCTCAGTGGAGATAGAGGTAACCACTGAACAGAACCAACCTCAGATGGGCTTTTACGTGTTGATGAGAGATTAATAATATAATCTTTCATAATAGCACAGTCAAGCAATTCATAATAATAAACAAAGGCTCAAAGTCTTGTGCAATAATATGGGTTTAGCTCGAAGCATTCATTGTGGGCTTGGTAAGCGGCTTCTCGTGTGGACTTAGCAGGGAAAGACTGAAAAATGTAATCATTTTATATCTATCATAAGCGAATTTATTTCAACAAAATACCAGACAATTAGTAGACAATGAATAAATCACTAATTTACTGTATTAACAGACGTGCCTGATTAGGGGCGAAGTTAACAAATAAGAGATAGAGGGAATGCTTGAATTAATGTCAGCCACTTGTAATTACCCGCAGACACATCCAAGTCCATCATTTATATTTGCCTAGTATGTCACTTCATATTTGACCCAACCAAATGAAAATGAGCCTTGGCCCGGCTCCAATAGGAACAGCCACACCCAAACCGTCAAGCTAGGTCCTCTCTGAACCAAAACAAAGGCTATCGAGTCTGGATTTGGCAAATGTTGGACTCTTCAGTATTGTGCAGCTGGTTCCAGTAGCACAGTAAGCATGGAGTGGTTTTGCCCAGTACTGTATTCACTGTGCCACAGACTCAAGCTATACCTCACTCATGACACCAAAGTAGTTTGAAACCAGTCTTGGGATGCTTGTGTTCCCAACTGGAGGGGACCTGGTCCGACAGTTTGACTGAACTGCCCCTATTTTGCAGGACAACGATTGAGTTGCATGAGGTGGATCTTTGCCTAGAATGGCACTGTGGGTGGAAAATAATGACCTGGAATGAGAGGTTGCCAATGGCTGAGAATAATTTAAGCATTTCATCCATTACTTCATTGTTTTTGTAGAAGGGGCCACGTTTAAGCATTGTATTTGGCTTATATAACTCAAGCAGCACAGAAGCGAAAGATTCCTAATTTTGAGGATAGTGAAAGATCAGTGAGTAACCTACCAGCTTAAAGAACAAGATACTCCGCGAAATATTGGAGCCAATAGAAATGTCAAAAGACAGCCATGGTGTCAGACAGAGATTAGTGAGCTTTTCTACTGCTTCCTCTCCCAAATATAAAAGGAAACACCAGAGGTCTCACAAAATATATTAAGAGCTTTTCGGACAGAAATGTCCTCTGCATGGTAATGAACTGTACCCTGCCCTGAATGTCGAACTGTACTGATGTCTTGATCCCTAATGATGATTTTTGTTGTAATTGGCAATCATTGATCATGCATGCGCACCATGGCCTGTGTCATGTATTGTTGTCATGAGCGGCACCCCAAACACTACACTCACAGTGAAGTAAGGCTACTGCCGATAAAAAAACTGTAGGGGAGGGTCTGAGGAAATATATTTACCGACCTGACATCTCACTCCCTCTTAATATAGCCTCAAAATACAAAACAGAGATGCCACGGTCCACTTAGTGTGTTGCTGTTCTAGTCACTAAGGATCAACAAAGACAATACAAATAGATAATGAGTTACGTCTGGCTGAGAAATTCCCATCAGCCCACCCATGTGGCGGAATCGCATCATGGGGAATGGTTGAACAATCCAGATAACCGCCCAAACCAGCAGTTGATAGTGCGGATATGGATGTCAAGAGGAAACTCTAGCCAGAGTTACTCAAAAAGGGTGGTGCTAATGAGGTGCAGTGCTAAAGTGGAAGTGATGCTTAAAATTGGCTACTTGGACAAGAAATATTTTATTTGGAAAAGTATATGTATATATGCGAGGCACTTGGGCAGGCCACTTTACCGAGGCTGCACGCTGTAAGGATTAAACATGACACATTAAACTGGATGAAATTAAAACTTTAACAAAGGAAACTGGTGTGCACGTGGCAACCCACTTTTTGAACAAAATTAAAATCACACCAGGTAGTCTGAATCTATAGCTACACTATGGCGCTGTGCAGGATGGTCCACATGTTTCAGCCTCAATGGAAATTCTGTCTGGCTTTCTTCAGGACCCTAGTGATGTTAAGCTACTGCAACAATCTGTGAAGTGATAATAGTGTGTGAAGGAAACATATAAGTGATAAATAATAAATCTTATAATACTTACATCGACCAGGAACTTAGAGCCCCAATGAACTCTGGAAGAAGAAGATTGACTTTTCCTGTTTGAAAAGAAGAACACAAAGAAACACACACATTTATATGTACACATCTGTGTGGACACAAAGAAACCTGTACAGCCAACACACATGCTTGAGTATGATATACCCAGCTTTGTAGTGGGCATAATAGCCCAAGATATAGGGAGGGAATACCTCTCAATAGTACTCACCCAGCTTTTTGTGGGAGACAACCTCACCTCACCCGGCAACCGCACGGGAATGTGAGGCCCCGCTCTAGTATATAACAAAAAAATGATAAAGAGCATAGTTTAGAAAAGATTTTCTCATATGCCCCACTTCAATCAATTATACCTAAACCCTGACGATCTGTAATGGACCCTGTCTTGTGCGACCATGGCTTAGCTTACCCCAGGGTCAGACACATAATGTAATGCATACTCAACTGCTCAAACAGGTAAAGATAGTAGTATCATGGTCTTTGAAAAGAGCAGGCTATTATGTTACTACTCATCTGTTCCCCACATAATTAAAAATGTAACAAATGTGAGGAACAAAAGCAAAACATGACCCAGGGAAAGTGGCCACGTGATTAAAATTCGGCACTCTTCAAATTTAAACCCAGGATTTATCACCCAAAGAAAAAGAATAATGAGGGAGGGAGAGCCTTACCTGTCCATCGGTACCTCTCTCTGGCATCCGAGAGGAAGTGGAGGTACCGACAAGACAGGCCTTCCGGTTTAAATAGTGGGACTGATTGGTTAATTCGCCACTTAGTGGCGTCAATTAGACACGCTAAATAGGTTTTAGACAGACCCTTTGCGCGTGTGTATAACACGGCATTGCGTTCACTAGCTCGGAGCGCATGCGCAAAGAACACCACTCTATCTGCGCATGCTCCTAGATCGCAACGCTGATCTACAGAGCATGCACGGATGTTCACCGCTCGAGACACAGACGCGAATAACACCACTCTGGGTGCGCATGCTCCTCGATCGGAGCGCTGATCAGCAGAGCATGTGCTGATGTTCGCCACTCAGGATACAGACGCACAGTTTCTTGTTTATGAAAAGTTGGATTGGCAACAGGAAAAACGTCTCGCGCTAGGCGTGGTGTACCCCATCCTAGAGCACAGCGCTCCAAGGAAATACAAAATTATATAATAATCTGGAAACACGAGTTGGCATATCTGCAAGGCTTTTGTGGGCACATCAATATTTGTTAATACAGAGAGTATTTACTGTGCTTGCCTATTAAAGAAACACTACTCTCCTCATTGGATAGTACATGAGAGTAATGGCCATAACGCACTACAACCTCACTGATTTAGTAAGAGGAAATCAGTATAAATACTTGTGTTTAGGGTGCTAGGGTATCTATATGCTGTGTTTGTTAGGCCAAACTCAACAGACAATGTTGCACAATGGTCACAGATATGAGCTTTACAGGAACCGTTTTGAATATCTCAGAAATGCCTATAGTCGGCCTATTCCTGTCTAGATACCTAATTGCCAAATTAGTCCTGGTAGTGTAGGTGTATGACTACAATGAAACCCAAGCAATGGCGTCGTTCAGTCCCCTACTATCGCTCTGGAGCCTAAATATCCACTTCTGCTCCTTGATAAAGAGATACCTTGACTTGTCACTGATGTGTGATGGTATATATGGATATTCCAAAATTACCCACTTCAGGTCCTCTGCTCGGTGTCTCATTGATAGAAAGTGGTTGGTTAGACAGGTGGACTGTTTGTGACATTGGATGGTACTCTCATGTTCGCTGATACGAACCTTTATTTTGCGAGTAGTGTGTCCAATGTACCTTAATAGACAAGGGCATTTGATCATATATATAACACCTTCCGTGTTATAATTGGTGTGTCTCTTCAGCAACCATGGTTTGCCTGTGCCTATGTCCACTTTATCAGCTTTGTAAGTCTGAGGGCAGGCACTACAGGAACCACAGGGAAAATGTCCTCGTACTGGAGGAAGATTCCAGAGTGTATTGGATGATTCTGCTTCTTGTGCCCTGGGTCTAGTGTGAACCAGACTGTCGCGTAAGCTCTGAGCTCTTTTGAAAGAAAACAGAGGTGGCAGAATGTTAGATTGAACCACATTTAAGATGTTCCAATGCCTGCGTACAGTCTTCTGGATTTTATTAGACAAGACACTGAATGTGCTTACATAAGTCAATCTATCTAGGGGTGCCTTTTCAGGTTTCTTCTCCAAGAGGGCCTCACGGTTGTTGTTTGAGGCCCGTTTCCAGGCCCTTTTGACTAGATGTTGTGGATACCGTCGTTCTTGAAGTTGTTTGGCAAGTACCCTGGCATGTTTATCAAATAATGGTTTTGATGAACAATTTCTATGAACACGTAGAAATTGTCCCACTGGTAGGTTCTCGCGTAGAGCCCGGGGGTGATCGCTGTTGAAGATCCATATATACCATCACACATCAGTGACAAGTCAAGGTATCGCTTTATCAAGGAGCAGAAGTGGATATTTAGGCTCCAGAGCGAAAGTAGGGGACTGAACGACGCCATTCCTTGGGTTTCATTGTATTCATACACCTACACTACCAGGACTAATTTGGCAATTAGGTATCTAGACAGGAATAGGCCGACTATAGGCATTTCTGAGATATTCAAAACGGTTCCTGTAAAGCTCATATCTGTGACCATTGTGCAACATTGTCTGTTGAGTTTGGCCTAACAAACACAGCATATAGATACCCTAGCACCCTAAACACAAGTATTTATAATGATTTCCTCTTACTAAATCAGTGAGGTTGTAGTGCCTTATGGCCATTACTCTCATGTACTATCCAATGAGGAGAGTAGTGTTTCTTTAATAGGCAAGCACAGTAAATACTCTCTGTATTAACAAAAGCCTTGCAGATATGCCAACTCGTGTTTCCAGATTATTATATAATTTTGTATTTCCTTGGAGCGCTGTGCTCTAGGATGGGGTACACCACGCCTAGCGCGAGACGTTTTTCCTGTTGCCAAGCCAACTTTTCATAAACAAGAAACTGTGCGTCTGTATCCTGAGTGGCGAACATTCGCACATGCTCTGCTGATCAGCGCTCCGATCGAGGAGCATGCGCACCCAGAGTGGTGTTCTTCGCGTCTGTGTCTTGAGCGGTGAACATCCGCGCATGCTCTGTAGATCAGCGTTGCGATCTAGGAGCATGTGCAGATAGAGAGGTGTTCTTTGCGCGCCGAGCTAGTGAACGCAATGCCGTGTTATACACACGCGCAAAGGGTCTGTCTAAAACCTATTTAGCGTGTCTAATTGACGCCACTAAGTGGCGAATTAACCGATCAGTCCCACTATTTAAACCGGAAGGCCTGTCTTGTCGGTTCCTCCACTTCCTCTCGGATGCCAGAGTGAGGTACCGACGGACAGGTAAGGCTCTCCCTCCCTCATTATTCTTTTTCTTTGGGTGATAAATCCTGGGTTTAAATTTGAAGAGTGCCGAATTTTAATCACGTGGCCACTTTCCCTGGGTCATGTTTTGCTTTTGCTCCTCACATTTGTTATATTTTTAATTATGTGGGGAACAGATGAGTAGTAACATAATAGCTTGCTCTTTTCAAAGACCATGATACTACTATCTTTACCTGTTTGAGCAGTTGAGTATGCATTACAATATGTGTCTGACCCTGGGGTAAGCTAAGCCATGGTCGGACAAGACAGGGTCCATTACAGATCGTCAGGGTTTAGGTATAATTGATTGAACTGGGGCATATGAGAAAATCTTTTCTAAACTATGCTCTTTATCATTTTTTTTATATACTAGAGCGGGGCCTCACATTCCCGAGCGGTTGCCGGGTGAGTTGAGGTTGTCTCCCACAAAAAGTTGGGTGAGTACTATTGAGAGGTATTCCCTCCCTATATCTTGGGCTATTATGCCCACTACAAAGCTGGGTATATCATACTCAAGCATGTGTTTTGGCTGTACAGGTTTCTTTGTGTCCACACAGATGTGTTCATATAAATGTGTGTGTTTCTTTGTGTTCTTCTTTTCAAACAGGAAAAGACAATCTTCTTCTTCCAGAGTTCAATGGGGCTCCAAGTTCCTGGTCGATATAAGTATTATAAGATTTATTATTTATCACTTATATGTTTCCTTCACACACTATTATCACTTCCCAGATTGTTGCAGTAGCTTAACATCACTAGGGTCCTGAAGAAAGCCGGACAGAATTTCCATTGAGGCTGAAACATGTCGACCATTCTGCACAGCGCCATAGTGTAGCTATAGATTCCGACTACCTGGCGTGATTTTAATTTTGACACTTGGATAATTCCGAATAAAATATTTCTTGTCCAAGTAGCCAATTTTAAGCATCACTTCCACTTTAGCACTGCACCTCATTAGCACCACCCTTTTTGAGTAACTCTGGCTAGAGTTTCCTCTTGACATCCATATCCGCACTATCAACTGCTAGTTTGGGCGGTTATCTGGATTGTTCAACCATTCCCACATGATGAGATTCCGCCACATGGGTGGGCTGATAGGAATTTCTCAGCCAGACGTAATTCATTATCTATTTGTATTGTCTTTGTTGGTCCTTAGCGACTAGTACAGCAACACACTAAGTGGACCGTGGCATCTCTGTTTTGTATTGTAAGGCTACTGCCTTCACCAGGAGATAAGTAGGACAGGTGCAGTGGTGGCAGTACACGCTAGAGTCAGTAGCAGTGAACAGGTCCTTATTTAACCTTTGTCACTGGAGTGAGGCCTACAGGTTCACTCACCTTTTTATGTTCTGCTGCTGTGTGCTTAACTTACCCGTGGGTACATCAGAATGGTGAGAAGTGCTGCGCAGCGCAGAAGTTGTATATCTGTTCCGGGTGTATGTGTGCCTGGGGAGAGTGCCATTTAGGGACAATGAAGTGCTGACTCATGTGTGCATGATGTATGCAAGTTCTGCAACTGCATGTGCCTAAGAGTGGTAAAGTACCTGAAGGATGTAGTGCTGTGCAGTGTGTGCATGAGAAGTGCATGTGCTGGGTGTATGTGTACTTGTGAGTGAAACAATACATGAAGAGTAGAGTGCATGCTGGGGAAGTGCATTGCTGGCTGTATGTATATCTGTGAGTGGTACAATATATGAAGAGTGAGTGCATGCATGATAGGTGCATGTGCTGGGTATATGTCTGGCTATGAGTGGTACAGTATATAAATAATACAGTACTGGCTGTGTGTGCATGTTGAATTTAAGTGCTGTTTTTTTTTTAGCCTTTGAATAGTACAGTACATGGAGAAAACAGTACCGTGCAGTGCGTGTATGCTGTATGCATGCACTGCACTGGGTGTATGTGTGCATATGGATGGTACAATAAATGGAGGGCCCCGGGTTCCATTTTGGGAGTCACAGGTCTGCATGGTGAAACATGGAGTGGAGATAGGGAGGACCCCAGGCAGATGTGTGAATTGCTGCATTCCTGTAAGCTGGGTGGGACTCACACTGGGGAAGGGAGAACAAGGCCTCCCTTATGTACTTCAAAGGGTGTTCTTCAAATCAGAGAGAGGTTACAAGGAAGGGGCCTGGCTACATCTCAGGAAAGAGATCAGACTGACAAAAGATTCAAAAAGAATAGAACTATGAGCCCTAGGCTAACCTTTTGATGCACATATCACTGTGACTGACATCCACGTGTGAACTCTAGTCATGCCCTTGACATCTGATGTGGGACTATCACTTTCAGAGACATCACTGCTGTGAAAGACTGTATTTTAAGAGGAAGAGGGAGAAGAGGAGCATGCACTTCAAAAGAAGCAGAGCACCAACGTGAAGACTCAGACCCAAAATCACATTTGAAGTCTGGAAATGGACTGTAAGAAGGAAAGTTTGAGACCTGAAAAAGTGTCATCTGCCAAACAGCCAGGTGGGCTGAGTGAGGAGGGGAAGCTCTGCAAAACATCTGTCTATGACTAGGACTGGGGTCCAATGGCCTGCTAGTCGTCCTGCTTGGTGTGGGGACATCACCCAAGGAGTCCAAAACCACCAGTAAAGATGGCACATTTATTCAGGGCATTCCCTCCTGGTAAACGGGGTTGCCGCACTGCTATTGCACCAGACTTTGGCACTTACTCCACAGCAGTCTTTACCATGGAAGACACTCCTGGCATACAAGGTCACCACACCTGCTACTGCAAAAGACGTTGGCCCTTACTACACAGCAGTCTTTCATCACAGCAACCCCTCATGCATACCAGGTCACCCCACCTCTACTGCACAAGGCGTTGGCCCTTGTGGCACGGTAGTCTTTACCTTGGCTATCCTCATAGCAGCCCCCACCTGGCATATGGGGAAGGGTCAATGACCTGATCAGAGCATTATCCATTTCCTCACACCTCTCACAGGGAGTCCATTTGAGAGGACTCCCCACTGGACCTCGCTTTCTCCTCACAGGGCACACTTGCCTTGACAAGCAGGCACTGGGCAGTGCACCCATGTTGAATGCAAATGATGTATGTATGTGTGCCTCTGAATGGTACAGTACATGGAGGATACAGTATTGTACATGGTGCGTATGCTGTATACATGCACTGGCTGTATGTGTGCCAGTGGATGATACCATACATGGATGGCCCTGAGTTCCATTTTGGGAAACTGAGGCCTTTGTGGTGAAACATGGAGTGGAAGTAGAGAGATCTCCTCAGACAGATTTTGGGGATTACTGCATTCCTGTATGTTGGATGGGATATACCCTGGGAAAGTGACTACCAGGCCTCCCCTGTGCACTTTAAATGGTGCTCTTTGATTCAGTGGAAGGGCACAAGAAAGGAGCCTGTGCACATCTCAGGAAGGAGATGTAGCTGAAAAGAGAAACATAAAGAGTAGAAATGGGAGCCCTGGGCTACCCTTTTGATGCACATATCACTGTGGTTGACATCCAAGTGTGAACTCCACTCCCTCCTATGGATGTGTTGAGGGTCTATCAGCATCAAAAACATCCCTGCTGCAAAAGGCTGCTCCTCAAAAAGAAAAGGGTGCAGAGGAGCATGCACCTCAAAGACTCAGACCCAAAGTCACATTTGGTGTCTGGAAATGGATCATAGGAAGAGCAGTTTCGGGCCACAAAACTGTTATCTCCCAAGCCGCCACAAAGGATTTGTGAGGAGTGAATGCTCAGCAAGACCGGGACTGGGGGCCAATGCCTGCTTGTCTCCATGTTGGGTGAGGAGAAGTCACCCAGGGAATCCAAGATTATATGCCCTGGAGCCTCCATGCCCTATGAGGAAGAGAAGAGCGTTAGAGGGAACAAGGTCCAGCGGGAAGCCCTTTTGAGTGGACTCCCTGTGTGAGATTTGAAGAAACAGTTGCCGCACCGATCAGTATAGGATGGAGTCGGTGACCCCCATATGCCAGGAGAGGCCCACCTTTAAAATAGCTTTGGTAAAGGCTACCATGCGGTAAGGGCCAAAGCCTTGTGTGACAGCACTGCGCAACCCTGTGTACCAGGAGGGGCTGCCGTGAATAACTGGGCTGTGTTGACAGGGCCTAAGACCATGAACAGTGAGCAATGGTGACCTGGCGGTCATCGGAAGCAATAAGGACTGCAACTGGTACGACCCTGTTGGACAGTGAGGATGCCATGGGAGCATCATCACACAAGTGTGGGACCAAGAACAGGATAGTCATAACCAATCCCCTTATCAGGAGTATCTGAACACTTACCCTGCAGGATAAGTTCCAGGAAAATTCTGATCACTACAGAAGCTCGACAATGAGGGAGTCTGCACCTGCTGAGTGCAGGTGCTGTGTTCATATGTGGCCGACTGACCTGAATTCGACAGGCGGTGCTCCAGGACTCCAGGACGTCTGAATGCTTTCCTCCTTCCAGTGCAGATAAAACTTCTTTCAGGCCTGACAGCCCGGGGGATCTGTATGCGACATTGAGCGTATGTGTGCTGGAACACTATTGATTTTAATTCAAAGTAGTAGTGGACTTGTGAGTCACAATTGCTAACCTCATGGTAAGACTGTGTAATTGTGTGTGCATATGTCGTTTTCTTCCTTTGTGTGCTAGGTGGTAGAAATAAAATACTTCCCTTTTGTTCTAAAAGTGAGTATTTGGCAGACACGGCTGGTATATGAAGGTGATGGAGATGGTTGCGGGGTGATGGGAGGGAAGGAAATAAAAAAAATGCCTACTTACCTGTCTGCCACTGCCACTCACCACCGCTGCCAGCTCCTCTCGGTCCTCTTCCCCGCTTCCAGGACAGAAAGCAGGATGCACCCGGCTCCCATCTTTCAGATAGCCAATCACGAAGCTGCAGTGCAGAATTGTGATTCATCTGGTCGCTGTGGATCGGACATGTTCTCCATGCAAGCTGTAATGCAGCCTACATAGAGAACATGGAAAGTGCACATGAATGTTTCACCAGCCATAGACGTCCGGCCAAACATTCATGTAAAGTTTAGGGACTGCAAACCACGCCTCTCCTCCCCTGCTCTTTCAGCAGAGCAGTCGTGCCAACAACGATGCCACAACAAGGAAAAAATAGAATGTTATTAACTTGGAGTTATCATTTCATTTTTTCCTTAGTGTCACTGCTTAAAAGCAGTGGGCAACGCTCTTCCACCTTAGCGGAGGAGCCGCCACTGGTATTTGGCTAGACACTTATTTAGTCCTGCTTGTCATGGCTCTGGGTCCAGGAACCTACCTGGGAGTCCGGAAACACACGAGTGACTGTGCTGTTTGGTTGAACCTGTTTTAGTCACGGGTGATGCGGTGCTCTGTAGCGTATCATGGATTGAAGTCAGCATTCCAGATTTCTCCAGCCGTAACTACTTGATGGAGCCTCAGCTCGGGTTGAACTTCTGGGTAAGAGAGCATTTAAACCCCTAGCGTTCAACCTGGCGCTGCCTCATATTGAGTCCATGTTCACGAGTCCAGACGAGACCAGTGCTTAATTTCAGAGCATTACGCTCTGATCCCTTGGATTGTGGTGTTACAATGCGGCTTGGCTGGATCGCCTGTTTTACTTTTGTGAGTACTATCCAGAAGTGCTGGATGGAGACTAATTATCAATGTGTATTGGAGCGCTATGAGCCACGGTGTTCACACGTGCGCAGGAGCACTTACCTTTGGCAGTTAAAACAAATGCCAGTAGCAGAAGCAGTACTTAGTGTGGTGGTGAACCACATGGACGCCGTTTGAGCTGGTGGTAATGCACACACTAAAGTGCTTGCATATTCATTAATTTTGGATTAAGTACTTCTGGCATCTTTTCCACTGCATCTTATTTCTCTGTTCCTGGTTTTTTCATGCATGGACCACCTTGTTCATATATATAGTTTCAGCGCTGATTATGCCACATCCCTAACCTTGTTTCTGCACGTAGGAGGGTTTACCATGACATCCTCATTTTAGTGAAGCATTAACTGAATATTCCTTGAGGACAACCTGGCGTTTGACATAGTCCACATTCCAAGGTGATTACACATGTTACTCTGTACCTCCTTTTCTTTCCTGTGTGAATGTGTGTCTGTACGTGAACTAAGGAAATAGGCTTTCTGATGCTATATTTTGTCGCCATAGGTCTGTGTCTTAGATGGGTTCCTGGTGTCTTCATATATAATTGTTCATACCCAGTTATATATCCATTACCCAGGGTTGAGAAGGGGTGCACTTTCTTGCCTCAACCAGAATAGGTTCTAATCTCAGTCCTTCTTGTTTTAAGGTCTGAATACAGAAGAATACGTACTACACCATCTAGGATTCCATCTCCCGGTCCCAACCTTCACCCTGGTCTTCGTGGTTGTTATTAACAGAGGGAGGTAAGGGTGGGGGTTGTTCATATTGTCTCTGCAGACAAGCTCAAGAATAAGGTAAGGCCTGTGGAGCTCTGACACTGCTGCACTCCTTTTGAGCTCTGAGCCCCTGTTTACTTATCTGTATCCACTACTCCCTTCCCACCCTTAGAAGGCTTCGACCTCTCGACCAAGCTTACTACTGAGATTCAAGTGCAGAAGGGGTTAGTTGGCTCAGTTGCACAGAATCCATAGTAGGCCACGCCCTGGGTCATCGGGAGTAAAAGGCCTAAACCCACAGACTTGGGCCAGTAGCCCCTGAATGTCCAGTGGTCCTCTGAAAGGGGTTATACCAATAGCTAGGTAGATACATGCTGTATACGACAGTTAACTGCAGCACAGTCTAAATTGGTAATAGTTGATATTAGATTAGAGAGGGCAAAATCTTCTAAAGAAGACTAGACTCCTGGCAAGGCGTACTGTATGCATTGCATCCTGGCTGAACGTTACACAATTCTTGCACAAGAAATACATCATTTTTTTATGAAGCAAATTAGGTCTGCATGAATTTTGTATAATGTCCTTTACTGAAATTTCAAGAAATTCCCCAAAGAATTGTGCATTATTATGCAAAATTCCAAGCTGGCTCTTTTGCATAGTTTTTTAGCATGAAAAATGTTATCCTGTCCGGTTTATGGCCAGGGAGGGCCCAAAATAATTGTGCTATATCACGAATTACATGCACAGCAGCCACATGTGTTCAGCTCGTTCACGTTTTTCCCAGGTTCTTGTGTTAAGAATCTAACCAAATTACAGGATGTGGCATCATGGCCTGATCTCGGGAGTTTCATGTAACGGTTGCAAAATAACATGTTGGAAATCATGCAAAATTACTCCAGTTAAAATACAGTTCGGCCAGGGCCCAAAAAGAAGACACACATTTCAGAACATAGGACAGGCACCAAGAAATAGGGAGGGAAGCCACAACATCTATCTTTTAGTTGAAAGATAAAGATGTGACAGACTTCCTTTCTTATCTGTTGCTATCATTGTTTAATTCTGATTTTAAAATGTTATCATGTATATAAGAGACTAGTAGTCTGGCTAAAGGAACATGGCTTTGTAGCAGGGAAAGACAAAAATAGGTGCCAACAATTGTCCCATTGAGTGTCATTTTTGTTATGGTGGGAGGTGATTTATAGGATGAACATTGGACCAGTTTTTGTAATCTGAAGTGAAGCAGTCTACTCAGATATAAGGCGTACCATTTTCAATGGGAGATTAATATTGAATATACAAATCCAGTCACCTACACATCAGGGATGGCCATTGTCTCCTATATTACATCTTATCTGTATGGATCAATTAAGCAGTGCTTAAATTGTAAACAAATAAGTGCCAGGGCCCTCGTTAGGAGGCAACTGCTGCTTGTACCAATCACTGCCAGCACTGCCAAAGCCATTATCAACACAGCTACTAACCCTCACACTTCTACAAGTGTGACAATTCAGACTATTCCAGGCCCTCAACGCAATAAGAATTACTTGGGCAGCTGGAAGTAGTCATTTAAAATATATATTGAATTAATAAACAACAGGTGCTACTCTCATCTCTAAATTTTGCAAACAGTGCCACCATGTGGCAGACTGTCAAAAATGTCGGTGTTGACATTTAAGTGCCATGCCGAGCCCCGGAAACCACCGGCTCAAATTAGGACCTGCATTAAAGAGGAAAATAGCTCAGGCGATAACCCCATTTAGATGCTTAGTTTGTCATGTCAACACTACTTCTTATGCAAACGATGCTGTCATTTATACTTCCTTTTTAATTATAACAAGGGAACCCAATGTGTACCTTTGGACCATGAACAGACAACCTATTATAGAGAACAAGGATCCTAAGGCTAATTTAGGATATAGAGACAATGATAATATAGACTTGAATCAGTACTATACCTTTTGTCCCTGTACCCAGCCGGGTCAGGGAATATTTATTCAATATAATCAAAAACAATTAGATGACCACGTTAGGGGTCAATTTCAGCATTAGATAGGGTACAAGCCTGTACCTATCCAGGAGTGAATTAACATACAGTTTAGAGAAGGTAGAAGTAAAAAGAACACATAATATCAGGCAAGAAAAAGTAGGAGCCACATGTCCCTTGCAAATAGTTAACTCATAAGCAAGTTTAGACACACAGTCAATGCAATCACGGTAAACACAATGGATATGTTGCAGAGCTGTTTAAAATGTCGACGACGTTTCGATCCCTTGGCTCCTAATGAACCGGGATCATCATCAGAACTTTATATTTAAATGCCTGTTTTGATTTGAAGCGCCTGAACGACAACGTTAGTCGGTTTGTAATTGATCTCTATGGCGCGAAATGAAGGCGAGTGTGGAAACCTCTTGCTAAGGCCTCCGCACCACAAGGGGTATCAAGGGCGTCTTGCGGGCATCCTAGCTGTAGGCGACTTCTTTCGGAGTCGGTGTTGTAAGGCTTAGGAGTACGATGCTCCCGTTAGTTCCGCCACACCAGCTTCGTGGTATATGACTTGCTTCCCAATCGGGCAAGATGTGAACCGTCGGTAGACTCGATAGTCAAAGTACCCGACAGCACGGGAATCCGTGTACGGCTATAGATAGCCGTACACGATGTCATTTTTACTCCAACATGGAAGAAGCCAATCAGACAATGGAAGCATTCTGTTCATACGACGTTAGCATTGTTATAAAACTCCACTCATTAAATGATCTCTTATTAATACCATGTCATTCCTTTGTTTTCTGTTACACCAAGTTGAGCTTAACAGATTTTGGAACCTCAATGGTTATTTGTGGGTTATTTTTTTACAACCTGTACTTACCTCGATACAGGTGGGGTATGCAATGATCCCACCTTCACATACTTGAGACATGTCACTTGAGCCTGTGTGTTTTCTGTATCCTTCTTTACAAGTAAATTCAATAGTTTGATCGTCAGTTGCATACAGTAGGTTTGTAAAGGCTGGACGTAGCTGTATGTTGTTTTGTTCAATTTCTTCCTGTTTAAATAGGCATGATCCTGAAAAATTGAGGAACCATAGATTTAATCTTTGATAAAATATCACAGAATAGTCATATACAAACGCATGATACATTTCAAGTTTTTAATTTTTTGGGGCTGCTTGCTTCTCATTAAAGTTGAAGCTCCAGAAGTGGTAGTTGGAAATATGGCCTTTGATAAAAAATTAAATGTAGCATTTGAGTGCAAAGTTCAACATTGCTGAATTTAACAACTTCTGCAAAGCCTTTTGGTCCTTCTAGTGAAACCTATTGTCTGTGCGAATGTGTGTTTTTTGTTACCCACCGATGGACTACGTATACATACATGCACACGTGGCAGCCATCTTTCAGTGACTTTTGTATGCGATAAAAGAATCAATGTAAGGATGGCAGATGTGAACACAAACACGTTAGCGGCTGCAATCTTTGAATTAATTTTCTTATGCTTCAAGGGTATCCTTTGGAAGGTTCCATTAGCGGCAGCCATGTCTGAATGGACCTTGTTAAAGTATAAGAATTTCCTCTAGCGATGTCTGTCATTCATGTCTGCCAATGCTTGGGCTAGCAAATACCATAGCAATTCAGCATTTACCTCCAAGTAGTTGATCCAGTTTATATTTTTTTGTTTGGGAAATACAAGCAGGTGTGGTATTCGGTATATTGTTCACTGTTTAATGTATTCAATTTTACTTGACTATTATTTGGCAATTAAAGGCATGAAGATAGGGCACCCCCACTTTAAGTGACTTTTTGTTTAGAGTATTGTAGTGAGTGAGCCGGGACATGATTGACATCTGTTGGCTTATGAGCACTCAATGAGATCATCTGGAGTTTCGTAAATCAGGTCCAACAGACAGGGACCAGCCCAAAATATTTTTACATTTTTGAGCCTGGAGAATGAGATGCTGGATTGGAAGTTGCCAGACTATGATATTCGGAATTTGTGCAGATTGATATCAGTTTCTTGTCGAGGACATAGTTGCAGAGGGGCCACACCCTTGGCTGGTTGGGGGTGGTCGTGGGGCCTACCAAGAGTATACAAACACAAACACCAATAATAACATAGCATGAGTGGCATGGTATGTGCACTGACCACGAACAGTGCGTACACCTTTATTTATTACTGCAGGCCCAAGCCTGGCCCACAGGTTGCATCTCGCAGTATATTAATGCAGTGGTCAGATGGTTCACTACATCCCTCCTAACCTTCAATCACAAATAATAAAATACCACAAACAGAGACAAAGTACATTTGCGTTCTGAGGAAAAAAGCATTCCACGTCCCGTGAACTGCTTAACACACTAGCCCCCAGATTCTTGAAAGCCACAATCTGCGAATTCTAAATTGCGAAAATTACCGAATCGCAATTTAGAATTCTCAGAATGGGATTCATGAAGAAATGCGATCAAAAAAAGCGAATCCCAATCGGCCGCAATTACCAATTGCGATTTTGCCAAAATCGCATAAAAATCGCAGAATCGCCCTTTTTCCGTGTTGAAATTGCGATCTCGCAATTACCGAATTCGCAAATTCCGATCTCGCTAATTGCGAGATCGCAAAAACGGGAAGTCGCATTTCAAGCACAATGATGACATCACAACCAGGAAGTAGGCAGTTCCCTCCCTCATACTGCTCACTGAGCCTGAAAGTGGAAACAGCACTGGCCAGAGCTCCACTACAGACCACCTGCAGCAGCAAACCAGGAGACAAACAATCCCAGAAAATGTTACAGGAAGCAGCAGGGAGCAGTGCCCCTGGAAGAAAAAGGAAAATTTAATTTTCCGAGCAGGAACTTGAATATTTAATTGAGGGAGTCACAAAGAACCATGATCGGCTTTTCGGTAAGGATTCATGGAGGGTGCCTGAGGCGGATAAGAGGCGCATTTGGCTGCGCATTCGCGCTAAGGTCAATGCAGTGGGAGTGACCCAGCACTCCATTGACAAACTTAAAAAGAGGTGGTATGACCTCAGAGGGCGTGCAAAAGAACAAATTGCAGAGAGGTTGGGGGAGCGAGTTGCAACCGGAGGAGGAGAGCCCACTGTACCACCCAAAACCCCACTGGAGGACCTTGTGGAGGACACCCTGAATCCCCAAGCATGCGTGGGGGTCACCCGGCTGGACTCCTCCCGACCCACCCAACAATCCCAAGCTAAGTGCCATGCGACTGCGACCCTGTCCCCTGACAATGGCCATGACTCCAGAGCTACTCATTAGAAAACCCCAGTAATGCAGGCCATGCACACCAGAAATGCCCAATTGCATTGTGGGACTTGTAGTGTGACCGCAATAGCCCCATACAGCCAGACCTGTCAAGTGAGAGTCATTCCTAAAGCCACTCAGGGAATGCTAGCCTGCATGCATGTAGCAACCTCCCATGTGCAAGAAACATGTCATTAATCACGGTCCCATTTACATCACAGGTGGCACAGAACAACCCAGCACCGACAGTGAGGCCCTACACATTGACGACAACCCAGAGGACACCGAGGGAGAGGGCCATCTTTCACACCAACCAGGACCATCACAGGCAGCACCAGCAGCAGTAGTACCACCACCTGCCCCTGTGGACAGTGCCACCCCTGCAGCCACAGGCGCGCCACAACCACCCCGTGTAACACCCATGGCAGTGGCACAGGCCACAACAGTTGCAGCCCGGAAGCAGACAAGGCGCACAGCCACTGTGCAATCACAGTCCAGCGGACTGGTGAGGGAGCAGCGCGACCAACAACACGTGCTGGCAGGCGGTTAAATGTCCGGGATCCTGGCCTGTCCATTGAACGTCGGATGCTCCGAGTCCATCAGAAGCAAGCACGTCACTTGGCAGCCATCCACCTACAGCTGCACAAGACTGCACATAATGTGGGACAGCTCACTTACAGCATGCAAATCATGACTGCTGCTGTCCGTGAAAACAGCCAGGTCCTGTTGACCCAGCAGGATGTCAACTGCCGCCGCCACTGCCAGCTGCTGACCCGCCTATCAGCTTACACACTCTCCAATCATGTTATTGGGAATGCTACCTCCCAACTATCGCGTCGCTCCCTAGCGATGCAAATCCAAATGGTGTAATGTTGCCAGGACGTCGCTAGGGCACTGGAGCAAGTCACTACAGCAGTGCAGGGTCTGCAGGCGACTGGCCATGGGCAAGCAAGTGGGGGGATGATGCCAGTGAGGGCAATTCCAACCACAGCAGCCTGTCGGTGCCACTGGTGACGGTACCCCGCCGCAGCACCAGGCCCACTGCAGCCTCACAAGCTAATTCTGATGCGGAGGAAGTCGAAAGGCAACTGGGAGCGTCGACCCGGAGGCGCCACTGACTCTTTGTAATGTACCTGCAGGGCCATGCTGATGATACAAGCATGCCCTATTCACAAACATGGGGATGTATGAGTTAATACAGCTCTCAAGCAATATAAAGAAAATATAAGTACTTTATTGTGAAAACAACAATAAGATTTGATATGCACAAGTTAATCTGACTCATGTCATTCTTACATTTGTCATGCATGAGTGAAGTGTTGGGTGAGGGGAGTGGGTGCACTAGAAACAGTTTATCGTAATTTGGTTGCGGCGCCTGTGTCCTTCAGCAGGATTCTCCCCGCGTGCATGAGGCACATGTGCAGGTGGGCGGTTGTCCCCTTCCGACTCACTGCCAGAGATCTCTACAGGTATCCTCCGCTTGGTAGCAATGTTGTGGAGTATTGCACACACGGCCACGATGCGGCAGCAGACCTCAGGCTGGTAATAGAGGGCCCCACCAGTCTTGTGTAGTATGCGGAATCGGCTCTTCAAAACCATAAATGTCCGCTCAATGCAATTTCTTGTGCGGATGTGTGCAGCATTGTAACGCCGTTGCTGTGGTGTGGCAGGGTTGAAGTATGGGGTGAGGAGGTACTCGCGGAGACCGTAGGCGCTGTCACCTGAATGAAAGGGGCAGAGGGTGAGTGCCTGTTATGCGCAACTACATGGTCGCGATGTACTGTTTGTTGGCATGTGTACTTACCTAGAAGGTGTCTCCCCTGGCAAGTCGTGTGTGCATGCCTCTGTGCCGGAATATGAAGGAGTCATGTATACTCCCCGGGTATTGTGCCACTATGTCCGTGATGATTGTCTTAGCGTTCCACACCATCTGGATATTCAGTGAGTGGTAGGACTTGCGGTTCCGGTACATATATTCTGTTTGTGCAGGTGGGCAGATGTGGATGTGGGTACAGTCAATGCATCCAATGACATCGGGGAATTGCGCAATGTTGTAAAAAGCAAGCTTGGTTTGATTCAAGTCCTGTTGGGTGGTCGGGAATGTGATGTAATGGTGCAGCCGGGTCAGAATGGCCTCCAGGAAACTCCTTAGGCAGCGGGACATGGTGCTCTGGGAGATCCCCCCTGCTTCGGCAACTATCCCCTGGAAGCTTCCAGAGGCCAGGAGGTGCAGGCTGCACAAGACCTCGACATGGGTTGGTACGACATTGGTCCTCCTTGTTGGGTGCTGCATCAGGGGGTCAAGGTCCAGGATGAGCTTTGTATTCATTGCCCCATTCAGCCGGTACTTTGAGTAGATTTGCTCCTCAGTTTGGCCCAGAAGTGTGATCCGCTGGCAGAAAATTCGCTCCTGGATCCTGCGTCTGTTCCTTGCTGCAGCCTGGAGCCTTCGCCGCCTAACCACCATGTAGAGTCCTGCATTGTGAATGTCCTCATGCTCCTACTGTGTCTCCTTAAGTGTGTTTGGTCAGGGCCGCACCTGTGGCTAGTTTGGGTGATTATTTTTTTTTTAATTGACTTCATGGTTACCACCTGGTTTGGGTTCTCCTTAATTTGCGCCTCGCAAATAGAGATTTTGTGCTTTTTCCGCAATTAGCGATTTTTGATGAATTCGGTTTGCGATTTATTAGCGAATTCGCAAATAAAATCGCAATATCAATGGATTCTCGCAAATTCCGATTCGCTAAGGAGGTTCCTCCTAGATTCTGCGATTTCATTTGCGAATTCGCTAAATCGATTTTGCGAATTGGCATATTGGTCATTTTTCTTTTCATGAATTGCAGATCATTGAATTGCGATCGCAATAGCTAATTCGCAGCTATTGCGATTGCAATTTTGGTTGATGAATCTGACTGATAGTTCCTCAGTCTTTGGATAGGGTGGGAATTGGCTCCTACATGCTAAGGATACCCTTGTAACGTAGGCATGTACCAGTTGGATCTTCCTGCCATCATTGAGTTCGAGTATGGGAGGTGAAGCAGTGTGATCCCACAGTGGTTTCCTGTTTAAAAGGCTCACTTGAGCCGGTTGAGCTGACGAGCTTGTGGAGAGACAGCTGCGCGCCTTGAGAGGTACTGTGACCTGAGAATACTTTGGCAGCCTGCTCAGCAACCCCAAATATTTGATGCCTAATCTCTTCTGATGACGGATAATGATCAAGAAACACGTGTATGGAGATGGCCAGTACAACTTTGTAATTACTCGAGACAATCCTGAAAGCACACACGCTTGGTGAACTGCATTGACCACAATGCTCAGGGGCAACCCGCTGGGGGGTGAAGCAGTGTGATCCCACATTGATTTCCTTTATTGAGTCCTAGTATGTTCTATGTAGTTAGATTAACCATGGACATCTTATTTGGGATTGTCATGAGGAGAAATGGGCATTTTTAGGTGACTTGCACTGTGTTTTGTGGATGCACTGAGCTAGTGCCGAATACATAAAAGTGTCATGTATTTCAGTGTCTGTGCATGCATTTTGGCCAACAACTTTTTAATTTCACTGGATTCCCTCCCTCCCCCTGAACCCCATCAATGACTAAACACACCCTGTCCCACCCTCCACCCACACCAACCCTCCAATTAGGTTGTGAATCCCTTCCTCTTTACATTTATAATTGGGAGTTATCCCTAAGGGCAGTGGAGACTCTGAGCTGACTACTTAGCAATAAGGCTGGGTGGCCAAGTGTTGCAAACTGCCAGGGTCTCCCAGGCAACAACGGATACTTAAAAAAAAAAACATACACATGCAAGTAGGCAAGGCTAAATGGAAACCAGTGCAATTTCCCCTGGAGTTGCATCATACGTCAAGATAAGCGTATCGTGTTTGGAGACAAGCCTACCTCCATTAAGAACCAGGATGCATTCAACTTAGTAAGACATGGGAAGTAACTGGTAATTAGTCATTGTCACTTAATTGTGCCTCTACTGAGGAGTGAGGCGAGTTTGCCACAGGCAGGGCTGGTTGGGTCTTTTGTTTGACAAACTTGAGTGCTTGTTTTGCATCAGTGAAATAATGTACCTTGCCATCTCGTGTGACCTTCAGTTTCACCGGTATAATGGTGTGTATTGCTCACCGCCTGTTGCAGCAGTCATTTAGCTGTCAGGAAGTCCCGGCGGGCAGCCTGCACCCCTCTGCTGAAATCAGGATAGAAGGATATGTTGCTGCCCAGGTGGTGTATTTGGCCCTTTTCTCAAGCTAGCATGTGGATCGTATCAGCGTCTTTGTAGTTTAACAGACGAGCAGTGATGGGTCGAGGAGCAGGCTCCAGGGGGAGGCCTGGGGCAGAGTGACCTGTGGTCCCTTTCAATGATGAACAACGGTGGCAGTTCTGCCTGAAGAGATCTTTTAGTAAGGTTTCAAAATGGTTCTCCATTTTAGAGATCACAGTGGTCTCCAGTACCCCCACAATGCAGATGTTATTACGCCTCGAATGGGCTGCGAGGTCTTCATTTTTTGCCTTTATAAGCTCCAGTACTTTATCAATTCGCAGGAGATATTCAATTGCAACTGCTTGGTTGTCATCGGCATATGATACGTGGGTGTCCAGCTGATCGAGCCTGGTGTCGTGGGTGTCTACGCGCTTCTTCACGTAGTCTAGGTGCGAGGTGAGCAGGTCCAGCTCTGAGTCTATTGCTTTCAAACTTGATTTGACATCCATATGTATTTTCCTTAGATTGATCTCCTTCACATCGGAATCCTGCGTGTGAGTGGGGCCAGACCCACTGTCCACTGTGTGAGCAGCTTATCGAGTAGTGCATCGCTTTTCAAATGCGAGCTTTGTCTGTTGTCCTTCGTGTTTTCCCATTGTATCATCTTGGAAAGGTGGTGTTATGTCACCAGGTAGTGTGCCTTTCTCCAGGCGCTGCTGGGGCTCCTTATGAGGCAGGATGTCTGGTCCCATGCACAACACAGCAGCAGGCAGAGCATCCTTCAAGGCTCCTCTGTCTCGAATGATTTCCACGCAGCACCAAGGACACAGGAGGTCAGTATTACATTAACCGATTCCTCCACATGGGTGGGAGCAGGCACCCATGCCTGGTCTCGAATCCAACTCCCACTTTAGCAAAGGACATGAACGCACACCCCAGTCCACACAGTCAGGAGAATAGATGGTGCGTGATTCCTCGGAGTGCCTCATGGCCGGTGCTTGCCGGTATGAGAGCAGTCCACCAAATTAGAGTAAGGTGCGCCTAGTGGGACTGAAGAGGTTCCAACGTGTAGGTGTGGCGCCGGTGCTAGCCGGGATGAGAGCACATAGGCAAGTCCACCAAATTAGAGCAGAGTGCACCCAGCCCGACTGAAGAGGCTCCAAATGCTAGGTGTGCTGTCAATAAGGTATCAGCAGCACATCAGGTTTTACCATGAGCCAACATCATCAGCCAGCCACACCTTCGACGTAGTATCTGTAGGCAGTGGACCAGCACAGCATCAGGAAGAAGAGGCAGGCCGCGCGTGATTGCTGTGTGAAATAGGTCAAGCGGGAGGGGGGCAAGCCGCAGGTGGACCGGCAGCTCGAATGTGGGCCAGCAGGGATCTCTTCACAGCATTGGCAGCTAAGTGTGACAACTGCGCTGTACCGCCCGTATCGCCCCCCCCCCCCCCCCCAGCAGCAGCTCCCTGCTACTTACCTGGGCAGTAAGTGTCAATCCATAGCTTGGGATCATCAGGGTGTAATGCTGTGTTCTGCTGTGGTGATCAGAACCACCTGCTTCCGCTTAAGATTTGCGGGGCTGCCCAGCCCATACAGCAGATACATACCTGGCGCAAGTCATACTCTAGTTAGGCAGCAGCTGCTTCTCAATGTCACGCTACATTGTAGTCGGGTAACAAGTTCCATCCGTCCCCGTCGTGCCACAGGTGGGGGCCCACTGGTTTCTCTGCAATGTCCACCTGTGTTGATGCTGCGGGGGACTCCTGCGTGCGGTGTGGATGCAGGATTATTGATTCAGGCGGCAGAGCTCGCTAACAGAGTGGCCATCTTGCTGCTTGGTGGGACCACACCCTCAGGGAATCTGTTATATCTAAGGTTTTTACCTTACATCTTCCCTGTTTCTCTGCCTCTGCTGTTCAGCCAGTGTGAGTGGAATGTTAGTGTGAATGTGATGTCATTGGAATGTTTGGTATGCTGTGAGTGGACTGTCAGTTGGATCCTGGGCTGAGCAGCAGAGAGGATGCTCCTGGTGGGGTTACGATTACATATATACTGGAAAACCTATCTAACCATCTAAGAAGAATAAACTTATCATCTGTAACCTATATAAGTCTTCTGGAATTCCTTACCAGGATGTAACATAAATTTGGCGACGAGGTGGAATCAAAATACGCGTGAGGACCTTCTTCAAGCTTCTTAAAGGTACTTTTATTCAAGATTTTACTCAAAACGAACCTACTTAAGGATTTTACGCCCTCCCGCCCCACCAGTGTCCATATTTCACCGGACAGCCCATCGACAAGGCGTAGATTTCCTGTTACCTGCTTCTTCCTGCCTAAGTCCTGCTGCCTGCTTCAAACAGGACATTTGTTTCCTGCTACCTGCTTCTATTTACTACTCCCTACTAAAGTTGAACTGTCTGCTACCTGCCTGTTGTGGAAGTCCCTCCTGCTTCTTGGGACATCCGTTTCCAACCTGCTACTTACAACTTTACTCTTTCTGAGGCCTGGTGCGTTGCCTTTCCACTGCCTGTGTTTCCTGATGCCCACTGCAGTCTGCCTTTGTTGCTGTCCTCCCTGCTGTTTACTGTTGTGGGTACTTCCGCATCTTTACTGAGGAGGATCATTTTGTTCGCTTTGTTTCTTGATTGGGGATTGCAGTTCAGCAGTGCAAGGGTCTGGCATTGAATTCCACAGTTTCACTCTGATGCCGTCCTCAATGCTATATTTTTTGTGATGGAGAGCGTTTCACTTTGGTTCATAATTACTAACTGAAGTGCTAAATTTGAGTGGGATCGTGGCAGTTTTAAGTCATTTCCTAATATGTTATGGCTTGTTCTACTGCCATCGCTTTCCACACTTTATGCGCTTTGACTATCTTAAGTGATCCTACATGGGAGTGTTTCATTTTTCAAAGTCTGTTTATTATTTTTGGGTTTTTTCGTTCCCTGTGTACTGCGCTTCACTGGCAGTTTAACTGTCATCTAACGCCTTCAACCATCTAAGAAGAATAAACTTATCATCTGTAACCTATCTAAGTCTTCTGGAATTCCTTACCAGGATGTAACAGAATCTATCTATGAGAACAATCTGATCTCCTCTTCGGATCTCTGGTTCACGGTCTTTGCTTTCCCAGCTGGCCCTGTCATTGTTAATCCTTCTTTAGGCTTGTGCTGCTGTAACGTTCAACTTTTTAGGGTCCCATTTTAAACTTTCCGGGACCAGATTCATGAGTAGCTTAATAGGCACGCACCCAGTGGTGCAATCAGGTCTTTGTCTATAGTTCCTCCCAAACTGATGTCAGCTACCTTCCATTTACACCCCATCTGCACCTATCTGAAGAGCATTATTGAGTGTCCTCATAAACCACTCCACTACCCCTTTAGCTTAGTCCGCTGGGGCATTATCCACTGCTGCTTAATGTTGAGGTGGTGAAAGTATTCTCAAAGTTCTTGGCATTGGAAAGATGGGCCGTTATCAGTTTTTATTTTATCGGGCAGGCCTGACATTGCAAAAATATTTTTCTAAAGCTGGTTTAACGCACTCAAACACAGTTGAGTGGATGAGATCCACAGTCAGAAATCTGGTGTTACTGTCCACAACAACCAGCATGAGGCGATTGCCCAGAAAGCTCCCAAAATCCATGCTCCCTGATGACCACGGTTTAGTACATGGATTTTCATGGATGTATGATGTTACAACGCATACTTTTACAACGCATACCTTTACAACGCATTTTTTACAATGCAACATCCATTACAACGCATTCCATTACAACGCATGCCATTACAACAAATTTTAGAAAACTACCTTTACAACGCATTCCATTACAATGCATACTACCTTTACAACGCATATCATTACATTGCATGTGTGGTAAGTATTGGATAGTGTAGGGGTAAAAATTACTATTCTAACTCTAGGGGGGTGCAACAGTAAGGTAAGTGTTGGATAGTGTAGGGGTAAAAATTACTATTCTAACTCCAGGGGGTGCAACAGTAGGGTAAGTGTTGCATAGTGTAGGGGTAAAAATTACTATTCTAACTCCAGGGGGTGCAACAGTAGGGTAAGTGTTGGATATTGTAAGGGTACTATGTGTTGTATTGTTATGCATTGTAATGGTATGTGTTGTAATGACTGCGTTGTAATGATATGCGTTGTAGTGGTATGCGTTGTAGTGTCTTGCGTAGTAATTGTTGCGTTGTAATGGCATGCGTTGTAATGGATGTTGCGTTGTAAAAGTTTAGTTGTAATGGTAGTGCGTTGTAAAAGTTGCGTTGTAAAGGTTGTTTCCCGATTTTCAGTGATGACAGGTGTCATCGTGGGCTCTCCGCTAGTGATGAGATAGGAATGGCAGCTTCTTACCACCTCCTCCACCAATTGATCCATTCCAGGTACCACACGTAATGTCGCAGGCGCGCAATTTGTCTTAGCCAGTCTTTGGTGGCCTTGATGAGCCAACTCGACTGTGCGCCTCTAGAGGCACTGAGAAATTACCATGCGCTGGCTACTCAATAGGAGCCCCTCAATACTTTTTCTCAATTCATCTCAGCTTCTCCACATTCACTTTCTAGCCTCTCATTCCTCATCTGTGAGCCGCAGATGCCATCCAGAACATGTTTCCCCACCGATTCTCCTTCAGTGCTTCTTTGGTCTATGGATACAGCCGTCGTCCATAGTGGCCTCTACGATCTCCTGTAGAGACTATGCTCGGGGACATGCCATCTTGGTGATTAGCTTGATGAAGCCTTTCACCTCATTGTCCATCTGCGGTATCCTCGGATCAGCTGCAATGGGGAGACGTGACAGATAGTCTGTAGGGTTGTTAACCCCAGGGCGATACAACACGTCAAAGTCATATTGTTATAGCTGGACCACCCACCGCTTTATCTTTGTGCCATTCCTCCAAACAAAGGTACCAATGGCTAGTGATTGGTAATGACCTAAAACTTGTGACCACATAGGTAAATATGAAAATGCTGGCATGCCCACTGGATAGTTAGACCTCCCTTTTAATTTGGCCGTACCTTGCAGTGAGTGCTCGGCTGGCATATGTGATGGGTACCCATTATCCACATGTATTCAACTGCAGTACGACTGCCCCATGACCCACAGGACTGGCATCCGCAATGAGGCCAGTTTTACCTTCAGGGCTGAAATACATCATTGTGGCTTCTTGCAAGAGCTCTCTCTTTACTTCCGTTAACACCTGCGAGGCTGAGTACGACCAACTCCCAGGGAGTGTCTTTCTTTGTGAGCACCCTCATCGGTTCTGAAATGGTCACCAGCTGCTAAATGAATCTCTCATACTAGTTGACCATCCCCAGAAAACTGCACATCTCAGTAGGATTCCGGCGAATGGCAGCCACTCTAATGACCTCAACCTTTAATGGTTCCACCTGGAGCCCTTCTTTGGAAAACCTATATCCACAGAATTACATTTTGATTGTGTAAAACAAGCATTTGCTTTTATGCAGTGTCAGTCCTTTCTCGAATAGCCGTTGCATTGATGATGCCCATTCTGTTATAGCAGCCTAGAACACCTCCGCTGTGGAGGGCACTCCGTGTGCTGAGTCTCTTGAAACATCTCAACCCCACATGTGTCGAAACGTTTGACTCATCTAACATCAAGTGGTGGTATCCTGAGTTGAGATCCACTTTGGAAAACTATTTTTCTCCATTGATGTCTGCCACTATTTCGTCGATTGTTGGGGTGAGGTGCCTTTATCTTCCTATTGCCTTATTTGGCAGTCTCATGTCTACACATAACCTTATTGCCCCCGGCTGTTTGGGTTTTGGGGCAATTACCAAAGCACACCCAAGGGGTGATACCAGACACCTTTTCTATTACACCTGCTTGCTCCAATATTTCCAGTCCAGCCTCCACTTGCGGGCAAAGATGAAAAGGGACCCTTTGGTGGCGCAGAGCTACAAGCTTGACAGTATAGTCAATATGTATTTTCACTTTCACATTTTTCAAACACCCCAGTCTTTCAAATAGCTCGGGAAATTCTGACATTATTTCATCCTCATACGACTGGTGGACTTGTTTAGCAAACAGTCAACACCTAAGTCCTCCACTGTGAGACAGCCTAACAGAGTGACTGAACTCTCTTGTGTGACATGGAATCTTGTCTGCGAGGCCACCTTTCCATGCTTGACTTCAACCTCTATTACACCTTGCAGGGGAATAGGTGTTGTACCCCTGTATGTGTATATCTTCACCTTGTTGGTAATGAGGTTTGGGCGTGGTTCTAATCAAAGGTTTTGTTCAGCATCGAGCTAGGGGAAACATGGCGGCCGGCTAGCTAGCAGGTTGCGGATGCTAGCGGCAGCGGCGGTGCCGGGCGGGGATGTTTAGCGGCAGCTAGGCTAGCGCTTGTCATCAGGAGGCGCTTACCGCTTACTGGGCGTTGCAAGCTGTTTTTGGCGTTTGGCGTCTAGCGGAACTTCGAAGTCTATCTCCCCTCGCCTCTTCAGAGCGGATGGCGGAGATCTCTGAGCGGTCTACAGCAGAGAGTGAAGAGGCGGAGTCACGTCCTTCAGCGGGGCTGTGCAGCGGGAGCTGGGGAAGGGCGGCTCAGGAGATCGGCAGAGGACGCCGGATGATTGCTAAAGTTGGAATCCAACCCAGCGGAGGTCGGGGGAGAGGAGAAGAGTCTCTAGTGAAGGCTGCCCCTGGGATTCTGGAGGTAAAAGGTGCAGAGAGTGGGCTGGATTCACAGAAAGCTTGTTTAGCGGATATTGACTTGGAGAAGCCGAGACGAGGTTCAGAAGTGGCTGGGCATCACAGATATTTATTAAGAAGCTCGAAGCCAGAAGATAATAAACCGGTTTTGGCTAATTCTAAACCCTTGCAAAGAAGTCTGAAAAAGGGCCCAATTAAAGTGATTAAAACCAGTAAGCTAGGAGACTGTCTCCAAAAGAAAAACGAGAGAAAAGGGAAACAAAAGGGGCCTGAACATAAGTTAGCCACAACCCCATAGTTAAACTCTTACTTTAAGCCAGTTCCCAAGGTATTGTTTCTGAAACCTGTATTAACAGCTTACAGCTCGCCAACAGCTCAGAACCCCACTTCTATCGCTATTGAGGGTGGAAGGGTGGTGGGGTCCACAGACGGGGGTACTGAGGGTTTAGACTGGACCATACATTTAACTCCAAACCCTTTTCAGGCTCTGGCAGCAGAGATGGAGTCCGAGAAAGAAGAAGCACTGTCACCTACTATAGAGCTACCGGACGTAGAGAGCCCCCAACAGCCTCAACAGCTTAATATAATATCAGAAGTGGAGGGTGAAATTGTAGCAGGAGCAGTAGGAGGAACAGTTAAAGATACGATAGAAGGGGAGACGGAGGCGGGGAAATTGGACGGACTTCTAATCTCTCAGGGTGTGCTGGACATAAGTCAGGCTGATTCTCAGCAGGATGGCTTAGATACACCAGATAAATCGGTATTGACATTATTAAGAAAGCTGGAAAGAGATATTCATATGGGTTTTGAAGCCTCAAAGAAAAACCAGGAGCGTATAAGTGCTTCATGTAGTCTTTTAGAAGATAAGTTAGATAAATTAAGCACTCGCACAGAAGTGATTGAATCAGAGATAAAGCTGATGCAGGGGAGAATTGTGGATAATCGTAAGGAAATTGAGGCTTTGAAATTTAAAGAACGAGAGACGGATGAGAGAGTCGAAAGATTGGAGAATATGCAAAGGCGCAACAACCTGAAGATCCTAAAACTACCGGAAGGAAAGGAGGGGTCAGACTTAAAAAACTTTGTAGTACAATTGCTAAAGGTTGAGTTACAGTTAGAGGAATCGGAAGAAATGCTGATACGAGACATTCAGAGAGTTCACCGGGACCCCTTCCGGTTGAATCCAAATCGTTCCAAACCAAGGAAAATATTAATCAATTTCCTTACGTATAATCTAAAAGAGAAGATCTTAACGGCAGCCCTCAAGAAAAAGAATATAATCGTTGACGGAACTTCAGTAGACATCGGGTCAGATTTATCGCCAACTACAGCACCAGGCAATGGGAATTAGGGAAGCGCATGGCGCCCTTGAGAGAAATGGGGGCAACTGTCCAACTGAAATTCCCTGCTTTCTTAAAAGTAATGTGGCGTAATAAAATGCATACGTTCCGTGCAGTTGAAGAGGTGGACGCCTTCCTGGATCAGTCTCGAGAAGTATAATAATAGATAGCATAGATTGCCGCTAAAAACACTCACAAAAATAATCACACGTTTTTTTTTTCTTTCTTATGCACCACCACTGTAGCATCCACTGGCCTAGGGTTAGGCCTTGGGAATTTTGGTTGGGTTTTCCAGGGAGAAAGAAGAGGGAGGAGATGAGGTAGGGGTAGGGTTGCTAGGGGGTAGGGGTAGGGGCAGGGGCAGCAGGGTGGTAAGGGGGGGTTTGGGAGGGAGGGGAAGTAAGAAAAAGAGGAAAAAACCCTCAGGAGCCTCTTCGCCACCGAAAAGTAAGAGAACTATGGGATAGCTCATATGATTGGGGCTAAAATTAAGGAGCTAAAGTTCCTCACATGGAACGTTAATGGCCTACGAGGGAAAACTAGAAGGCAATTGATATTGAAATATCTGGAGGAGTCCCATGCCCAGGTGATTATTTTGCAGGAAACCCATCTGACTGAAAAAGAAAGTAATGAGATTTTCTCTACACAGAAATGGATTGTTAATGCTGTTTTTACACCTCAAAAGTTAGTAACTAAAGGAGTGGCAATTTTGTTTAGGAAAGGGGCTGACATTGTTTTGGAAGAGAAATTAGCAGACAAAAGAGGAAGATGGGTGATTGCTAAGATAAGAGTGGCAGGGGAATCTCTGGTAGTAGCCGGGTACTATGGACCAAATGTTGATGACCCATCGATCTTAAATAACTTGACAACAGAATTATTGAATTTCTCAGGAAAATTAATTCTGGCCGGTGATTTCAACACAGTGTTAGATGCCAAGTTAGATAGGACAGCTAATAGTTGGGCTGTGGTGAATGGTAAAATGTCAGATATGTTAAGGTTAACTATGGCGCAGCAAGGTTTATGCGATATTTGGAGATTGAAAGCAGGCCAGCAGCTAGGGTTTACTTTTCGCAATAAAAAATATAACCACAGCTCAAGAATAGACTTTTTTTTATTGGATATTAGGTTGAAGGATAGGGTCACAAAAGTGATACACCTGGGAGCACACATCTCAGACCACTCAGCGGTTAGTTTAGATTTGGAACTAGGAACAGAAGGGTTGAGCTCTATTTGGAGATTGGATCGCACTATTCTATTGCATGAGGATTATTTACAAACTCTAAGAATAAAGCTACAAGAGTTCTTAGATGTAAATGAAGGATCAGCTAAAGGAGACATAGTTTGGGACACATGTAAGGCGTTTCTGAGAGGGAGATTGGGAACTCAGGGTGCTAAAAAGAGAAGGTGTTACTATACCAAAATTCTAGACTTGGAAAAAGAAAAACGATTTTGGGAGGGTAGTGGAAGTTGCTTAGGGAGTAAGTGTACTGAGGAGGAAGTTAATAACAAGCTCCAGAATTTAAAAATAGAGCTTACATCAGTACTTTCACAAAGAGTCAAAGAGCGCTGGGAAGTTAGTCAGCTGGCCCACTTTTCATATGGTGAGGGTTGTGGTAAACTGCTAGCGTGGAAAGTTAAGAAAGATCTAATGCGCAATCATATAAATGAAATCAAGGTTGATACAGGAGAAAGCATAACAGACAGCAAAGGAATAGCTGATGCCTTCCATAGCTATTTTGTAAATGTTTACGCAGAAGACCTTCATCCAAGAAAGTCTGAAATAGAAGAGTGGCTAAACTTTTTGAAACCTCTTTCTGATGACTTAATGGGAATACTAAATAAAGAAATTACGCTAGATGAAGTGGCTAAAGTGATTAAGGAGAGTAAAAGGGGGAAAGCACCTGGCCCAGATGGTCTTCCGGCGGAAGTATACAGAACTCTAGTCGACGTAATTTCTCCTACACTCTGTCAATTATTCAACCAAGTTTTTAAAGGAGAGGTAACTATACCTAGCTCATGGAATGAGTCAACTATCTCCTTGATTCTTAAACCAGGGAAATCTCCCAGCAGTTTAGATGCTTATAGACCAATATCACTTTTGAATTGCGATTATAAGTTCTTCGCAAAAATTTTAGCTGATAGGCTAGCTAAGGTTATTCAGAAACTGATTCACGAGGATCAAAAAGGTTTTATTAAGGGGAGATACTTGAAGGAACTCACTTTTACCTTGGCTGGAATAATTGATATGGCTTCCAGTCAAAAGTCTCCCTTAGCAGTGTTTGCATTAGACGCCGCCAAGGCATTTGACCGAGTACATTTTGCATATCTGAAAGATCTTCTACAATATCTTAATTTAGGGAAGAATTTTACTCAATCTCTTTTTTCTCTATACTGTTCCCGACATCACGTGTTTTAGTTAATGGAAAACTCACTCTCCCCATAAAAGTAATGCGAGGCACCAGACAAGGGTGCCCTCTGTCGCCCTTACTCTTTAACCTATACATAGAGCCATTGGCTTGTAAAATAAGGGCTTCAGAAGAGATACCCCCCTGTGTAGCTGGAGATTGGTCAAAAAAACTGGGCCTATACGCGGATGATATTATTATTTATTCTTCTAATTTACATCACTCGTTTGATAACTTGTTGAAAATAACGAAAGAGTTTGGAAAAGTTTCAGGCTACCAAATAAATCAGGATACAACTGAGATAATGGCCTGGAATTTAAGCACAGAAGGGGTAACTAGCAAATCTGAAATGAGATATTTGGGGATCAGGATAACTCACAAGATTGAAGATCTTGCTAAAGTAAATTTCTTTAAGATTAAGAAAGAAATTACGGCTACTTTAAAAGGATGGATGAATCTCCCTCTATCACTGTATGGACGGACCAATCTTGTGAAGATGGTTATTGTACCGAAAATTACCTATCTGTTTGAGACTATACCGTTAGGATTTAGAAAAGAATGGTTGGCCAAGGCCCAGAGCGAGTTAGCTTCATTTATATGGGCATCAAAAGGTGCACGAATATCATGGAAAAAGCTGAGGAGGAGAACTAACAAAGGCGGCTTGGCTGCACCAGATCTACAAATTTATGCGTGGGCTTTTTGTTTAAAAAATTGCAGGATGATGTTTGGTACCCTAATCAAATCCACGATTGGAGATATATTCGGTGCGCTGTTAAAATGTAACGGGCTCGACGATTTTGGTTTTTTATATAAGTTTGCAGACCCTAAATTCTTTAAAAAGGTGAGACTAAAGGTTTTGCGAGACTTGGCTGAAGTATGGTATAGAATAAGGAAAACATTGAAACTGCCTTATTTTTGTTTTATGGCACCAATATGGGATTCTCCTGGAGCTCCACTATGGACAAAGGATGCTTTGGCTTCTCAGTTAAAGAAAGAGGATGGGCTACAAAGATGGAAAGATTTGTTTCAGGATGATAAACTAATTTCTTGGAGTCTTTGTCAACAACAATGGGGTCAAGTTTTTTCTAGGTATAAATATATACAGATACAGAGCTGGGCAACTGATCTAGAAACTGTGATTGGGACTCAGAACGATTTCGAGACCAAGTTGGGTTTAGGGGCTTTTAAGAAGGAAGTGGCTACATGGTACTGGACGATACTAGAAATGGAAGACGGACCATTTGTGCTTCCGGAGGCCCTGTGGCTGGAAAGCTTGCCGAAGATCGCGACGGAGAGTCAATGGCAAGTAACTATGTCTATGCTCTATAGTATTGTTAAACCTGCAAATTTAAGGAGGAACCTTCTCTTTACTATCCACAGAACATATTGTTCCCCTCGAAGACTATCCAAATTTAAAACAGGGGGAGCAGTGGGATGTCCGAAATGTAACACTTTAAATGCTGATGATCTACATATGTTTGTTTATTGCCCAAATATAAGACAATTCTGGCTGGACGTAAGTAATTGTCTATCTAGAATCTTGAACCTGCGAATGGAGGTAAGCCCCGAATTTATAATAACGGGGAGATATAATTTAGAAAACAAATGTTTGAATGATAATGTAAGACTTATTTTTTATGCTGTATTGCTAGCTCGCAGAGAGATCTGTAAGTTGTGGGTCTCTTCATCCTCCCCTAAATTAATGGATTGGATTTTAGCCATGAGGGTTGTGGCTAAGCTTGATACTCTAGATCACTCTAAGAGAAATTGAGGGTTTTGGGTACCTTTTCTTGAAGCTTTTGGTTGATTCTTTACTATTTGCTATGATTTTCCGATGATTAAGCCCGCGCCTATCTCGCTGGTACAATAATTCATGGTGCTCCAGGTCGATAACAGAGTGAAAGGTGGATATGCCTGGTGAGTCAGCTGGTCAAGAAAGGTAGTTCGATACATGACCAGACTCAAAATAGGTGTAGCTTCCCCTCAACACTCTAACCAGCATAAGATATAAATGCCCAGTGGTGAACCCAGATAGAAGAAATGGGTGGCGAGACGGCAAATGAGGGAAAAAAAAAAAAAAATTACAAAATTAAAAAAAAAAAAGGTTTTGTTCAGCATCGAGAGAACCAATGCCCCCGTATTAATGAGTGCTGTTATCGGTACTCCGACGATATCCACGTGGCACAAGGGCGGTGGCCTTCTCTTCTGGTTGTTGTGGCCTGTGAACGAGATGGTGAACACCTTCTCTTTGTCTTCATCATCCTCTTCCAACAGCTGCATCTGCTGAAACACCACCTGTGGTGAGTCCTGCTCCTCTCCTTCTCCTGAATTTTACTCAATTATATTTCTTACTCTTCAAACCTTCACCTGATGGTTGGGTTGCATTCGGGCAGACCTTCATGAAATGGTTTGAACTCTCACACTTTAAACTTAGTTTCCCTTTGGCTGAGCAGCCTCTGGGCAGATGACTGGTGAGCCTTGATGGGCACTGGTCCCCCATATCCTTTAACTGGCCATCTCCTTAAAGCCTCTATGTGTTCCTCCTTTACTCTCACCAGTCCTGAAGGTGACGGGGATGCTGTGATCCGCACTAGCACAGCCTCCCTTTCGCTGACCCTTGTATCAGCCTGCTCATGAGATTGACCCAATGTGAGGATGTCGTCCAATGAGATATCAAGCTGCCTCAGAATCCGCTTTCTCAGGTTTGCGGAACGCCAACCCAGTATAATCTGCACTCTTATTTCCACGTATTTGTCTATTCTATAGCATGTTCTAGCCAACTTGTGCAATCAAGCAAAAAAAAAATTTCAACTGATCTATCCTACTGTTGACTGACTTGCCTCAACTTGAAGTGTTCGTACTCAGGATTTAATTTAGGGTTGAAATGTCTGTTCAGCGCCTTCACCGCCATGTCGAAATAATCATCAGCTCCAGTGTTCGGTAAGTCTTTGAATAGCTCATACAGTTCATCCCCACCCACATGCAACATTGTAGATTGCTTAACATCGCCGTCCATTTCACGCGTAGTGTGAAAATAATGTTGCAGCCGCCCAATCCATTTTCTCCATCTGGGTGCCTACGTAGCAGGGTCTACCAATTGGCTAAGGGTGGACTGGTCACGAGCGGCATTCACACCTTTATTTATTACCTCTGGGCCGAGCCCACCACCAGGGTGCTTCTCGCAACATATTAAAGCAGTGGCCAGATGGCTAACTACACCAATAGATCATGAGGACTGACAAAGCGTGCTGGGATACCAGAACTGTGCATGTGTGGTTAAAATGCTGCATTAACTGCTCTGCAAGAAACGGACCTCACTGCTACACATACACAGAAGAACTCTCCTTGGCAATTTCATTACATTCACAATATTTGGAAGAGAGGTAAATTTTGAAATATTCATTGGACTGTCGATCTGAAGGTTTGTGGACAGTTTAGTGGTTCAACTAAAAAGCAATCTGATAAAATGGCTTGGCCTTTTTAAGAAGGGGTGATGGAGCTTGAAGACTTGAAAGCTGAAGTGGTAAGTACCTAAAAGAGAAATGATAGGCTGAAATGTGCATTGTTTTATCTATTGGTAATGTGGAAACAAGGTGTAGACAAAAACATAGCTGCAGCTTTGCCTAATCAGCTCTGGATGTCTGTCAGGGAGCAGCCTCGTTGGCTGGCAGGAAACTAAACCCAGAGTTGGAGAAGCTGCACACACTTGAAAAGCTGATTTATGAGCATGATGGTAGACCCAGCGATAGGGGATGGAGCCAAGCTGCATGGCTGAGACAAGTTTAGAAGGTTGAGGAAGTGTCTATGAGGAAGAATGAAAAAGAGGCCTTTATGCTGCAACCTATTGTATTGCATTGTATTTGCATTTATATAGCGCTTACTACCCCTGACGAGGCATTGGAGCGCTTTTTCAGCGAGCAGCACGCTACTCCGGAACCCATAAAGTATTAGTGGTGAATTAGTATAGCGAAGTCTGAAAGTAATTTGAGTGGTGGATATGTTAGTCAGTTATTTGTATTCAGAAGTATAGTGGAGTGATAGAAGAGGGAAAAAGGTTGTCTTGTATATAGCGCTTGATACCCCTGACGGAGTGTCACGCTACTCCGAACCCATATAGGATTAGTGGTGAATTAGTAATATTAAGAAAGAAGGGCTTGTCAAAGAATGAATTAGCTACCATTTTGGTAGTACTTTTTTTTTTGCAGGAAATTATACAGAGTTTACACACTGTCGGCACTTGACATGGAACCCTAGGTGATGGATGGCTGAGAAATGAGACAGGGATTAAGTGTGGATGGGGTATGTCTGGTAACAATGCATGCTTTTACAGTACTGCTGGAATTGTGCCACTAACGTGAAGATATAGTTTATGCTCTGCTGCACCAATTGTGAGGTGTAGAAACACAAGAGCATGAATGCTTTGGCCTGATGGGATAAGTGGTAGCAGCTAGAGGATAAGATGGGAATTAAAGTGTAAGTGATAGATCTGTGTTATGTTGTGCTATCAACTTTATACATGTGGTGCCTTCTTTCTTACCCTATTACACATGCTCCATGTTGTCAGTGTGAGGTCGAGGGACAGGGACCCAAGTTCCACTAAAATATATGTGGCTTTGAATGCCACGTTTACCCGTTAAAATAGAGGCAGCATTTCACCTTAGCCCATGATTCCGCCCTGTCCTTGCGTTTCACTCACAGGCTGGAGTTGAGTCAATTAGGCCCCCGCCCATGATTAGTCAGGAGAGTGTGGGGAACCGGATCTAGAAGAAGGCAGAGCCACGGATTGTTTCTGGAGTTCACAGGTGATAAAAGCCACACATGGGGCACTGGATACACAAAAGATAATCTGACACTCAACATGCATTCAGCATCATCGGTGCAAAATACAACAAGCATTTGCAATGCAATAGGTCTCGCATTATGAAAATTTGAGCTATTGGTATTGTAAATGACAAATATTTTATTTATGTTTTCGTTTTGAAAGTAGCGAAATTAATAGCTTTGTTATTTACAATGCCAATAGTTTTAACTTTCGCAAATGTGACACCTATAACATTTGTAATGCAATATGTGTTGTATTTACGTGACTTAGATGTATTGATATTACAAATAACAATGGCTTTTAATTTTTTTAAATAATTAGTACTTAAATAAAAGTTATTGTAATTTATAATGGCACTAGCTTTAACTTTTGTAAATAACTTTTGTGAAGATTATGTTCAGTGTATTTTATTGTCACGAAAATCCAAGAACAGAAGTGAAATATTAATATCTTTTTGTGACATTTGTAAGGTAATAAAGCTTGAAACATTGAGAGAACGTATTTGAACCAGTTGTTGTTGAATGGTTGCACAGATTGATGCTGTGGTGGTGCTGAGTGATGTTCTGGTGGGGATGAGTGATGCTGTGGTGTTCAGTAATGCTGTAGTAGCGCATAGTGATGTTGTGGTGCCCCTGAGTGATTCTGTGGTGGTGCTGAGTGATGCTGTGGTGATGCGATAGATAGATAGAGTGAGTGCGATAGATAGATAGAGTGAGGGTGATAGATAGATAGAGGTAGGGCGATAGATAGAGGGAGGGTGATAGAGTGAGGGCGATAGATAGATAGATAGCTGTGTGTTGTTGTGTGTGTGGTTGTGTGTGTGTGGTTGTGTGTGTAGTTGTATGTGTGTGTAGTTGTATGTGTGTGTGGTTGTGTGTGTGTGTCATGTGTGTGTGTGGTTGTGTGTGTGTGGAGTTGTGTGTGGTTGTGTGTGCTGTGTTCGGGTTGTGTGTGTTGTGTTTGTGGTTGTGTGGTTGAGTGTGGTTGTGTGTGTGTGGTTGTGTGTGTGGTGGGTGTGTGTGGGGTTTTATGTGTGTGGTTGTGTGTGTGGGGGTGTTGTGTGTGTGGGGTTGTGTGTGTGTTTGGTTGTGTGTGTGCGTTGGCTCAGCGAGACCTAAAAAAGTAGACACTACATGTAAATAGTTTTTTCCGTTTTTCAATCCGAGATAAAAAATCCAAACTCCAATTCGTAGGGTAATGTTTGCTGGGGGAAAACAGAGTACCCTTTCCTCCCTAAAAAAAATGACAAATGGTAGGATTCCATCGTTCGATACAGTTTAGAACCACAGCACCAGAACAAGCAGCAATATCGAGAGGTGGTGGGGGCAGGGTGAAGGGTTAAGGGGTAGGGAGAGACGGCACAGGCTGGGCAGGCTACAATGGGCTGGTGGGAGGAGAAATGCAAGTGAATCACGGCCTGGCGGCCGTGAAAAGTGAAGTGAATAATTAGAGGAGGAGAAATGCCAGAGGCCGGCCGAGCGCACGCTGGGGGAGCCTTTGAAGTCATGCGAGGCTTAGACAACAAGGCAGGAGGCAGGCAGAAGGCTTGGGGATGTGCTCGTGCATGAGCAATACAAAATAGTAATACACCAAAAAGTAGCTGAACAAAACAAAATGCCCATGACAGAACACACAATGAGTACACAAACAACATAAAACATAACAATGGAGTGGAGTGAGATCTCTGCGTGGAATTCGGGGAAGCCCCCACTTGAGATTGTAACACAGCCCTGTGCGGTTTCCATGTTTGCAGTACATTTCCAGCAATGAAGGACTCTGTATAAACGCTGCGTGTTTGGCTGCTGCTCTTTAGCCATGCCCATGTCCCGCCAGCCTCTAAGGTGCCGACCGGGAGAGGATATGGCGCACAGGCCTGAACTTCCGGCTTTGGAATTGGGAAGCTGCGTTTGGAAACTCCATTGAACGGCCTCTGATTCTGCACAAGTCACTTGCTCTCCCCGTGCCTACAAAAATGAACGTGTCCTTGTGTGATGTAACTGTTGCTCTATAAAGCACTCCAATGCCTTTGGGTCGGGTTCGGGTTCGGGCTATGAGTGGAAGAGGGGAAGTGAGTAAACCAGAAGGAGAGGCGGGTAGGAGGTAGCAGGAAGACCAGAGGCCAGAGCGAGGGGAAAAGGAGAGAATAAACACAGAGCATAAGTGAGCGAGAGGAGAGGAAGACGGGTGTAAACACTGAAGTGTAAAGGAGAGGGGGGCATGAAAAGGAAGAGGATGACATGTGGCTCGGGTCTGATGCAATTATGCGAGGCAGCCTGGTTGGGGAGTGCAGGCGGGGGGGCGGGGAGGGAAGCCTGTGGGAGGCTGATGCCTTTGATGTGAGACCAGGGGGGAGTAGAAATGCGAGTCACGGCCTGCGGCCGTGAAAAGTAAAGTGAGTAAGTAGATTTCCAGCAATGAAGGACTCTGTATAAACACTGCGTGTTTGGCTGCTGCTCTTAAGCCACGTCCATGTCCCACCAGCCTCTAAGGTGCCGACCGGGAGAGGATATGGCGCACGGGCCTGAGCTTCCAGCTTTGGAATTGGGAAGCTGCGTTTGGAAACTCCATTGAACGTCCTGTGATTCTGCGCAAGTCACTTGCTCTCCCCGTGCCTACAAAAATGAACGTGTCCTTGTGTGATGTAACTGTTGCTCTATAAAGCACTCCAATACCTTTGGGTCGGGTTCGGGCTATGAGTGGAAGAGGGGAAGTGAGTAAACCAGAAGGAGAGGCGGGGAGGAGGTAGCAGGAAGACCGGAGGCCAGAGCGAGAGGAAAAGGAGAGAATAAACACAGAGCGTAAGTGAGCGAGAGGAGAGGAAGACGGGGTAAACACTGAAGTGTAAAGGAGAGGGGGGCATGAAAAGGAAGAGGATGACATGTGGCTCGGGTCTGATGCAATTATGCGAGGCAGCCTGGTTGGGGAGTGCAGGGGGGGCCGGGGAGGGAAGCCTGTGGGAGGCTGATGCCTTTGATGTGAGATCAGGGGGGAGTAGAAATGCGAGTCACGGCCTCTGGCCGTGAAAAGTGAAGTGAATATTTAGGGGAGGAGAACTGGCAGAGGCTGGCCGAGCGCACGCTAGGGAAGCCTGTGGGAGGGCGGGTGATGTCTTTCATGTGGAGAAATGCGTGCTTGTGGTCACGTGATTCACTTGAACTGTTGGAAATCCGCTTTTGGGGAGCCTTGGGTTTAAGTCTTGGTTTGACGGCATTAGACTCGCATATTCATTCCTGCGGTATGGAATAGGCGAGACCTAAAAATGATAAAAACCTAACAGTTATAAAAACAAGCTTTGGCATAGCCATTAGGTCTCGCCTTTGTAACTTTATAAGATAAATTAAAGGCATTATTTTTTAAATAAATAAAATGAATAAACCTCTATTATCCATTAATCTGAAAAAATGCCCTGCATACTAAGCTTTATTACTTTGCAGTGTGTTAAACGACATCCACGCGCGTTTATTGTTTATTGCTTTGTGGTTCAAATCATCAACACTGCTTAGGTTGGGACCCTTGGCTAGCAGTCATCACTCATTGGGAGGGTGGGTGGGGGGGGGTCCCTGGATTACAATAATGATTTGGGGAGCAGGCGGGGGGGACAGGCTTCAATAATGATTAATTGGGGTTCTCCAGAAGTAAAAAGGTTATTTGTAAGGCTAACACAATATCTCTTTTCCCACTGCAAGTGTGGGGTTTGACTTTCTTAATACTTAGTTGTTGATATTTTGAGTGTAAAATGTCACTTTCGACTGCATGAAACAAGAAATCGCCCTAGCCACGATGTGAATAACATGCTGCGTTTATACAGATGATTTTTAAAAAGTCCAACATTTAATAAAAGACAAACTAAATAAAAGTCTGGAGATGCCGGGGATTGAACACATACGTGCGAAGCATGCGCTCTACCACTGAGATACATCCCCACTATATCTAACATGACACTATACAGATCTTGGACCTGCGCGCTCTATACTGCTGTGGCATTTTTATTGTGCTTATTTTAAAATGTACTCGCGCCGCTGGCATCGCGCCATAGTGCTGTGTAGGGCTCAGTTAATCGCGCTGTTATTTTCCTACTGTCCTAGGGTCGGATTCTCAGGCCGGGGAACTAGCTCAGGCTCACCTGCATTTTAATAGGATTTTCACCCGCTCTTGGCGGGATACAGATAGTCTAGCGGGTCCGACCGCCATCTTGGGTTGGGGCGAAGGCTAGGAGCACTCCGGGCGCCATCTTGCTGAAGGCAAGGGACTCTGGAGGCGGACTTCCGCAATTGGTGAGCTTATTAAAGCCGCCAGATTGCAGCTCAGGTTAGATCTTAGACCTGCGCGCTCTATACTGCTGTGGCATTTTTATTGTGCTTATTTTAAAATGTACTCGCGCCGCTGGCATCGCGCCATAGTGCTGTGTAGGGCTCAGTTAATCGCGCTGTTATTTTCCTACTGTCCTAGGGTCGGATTCTCAGGCCGGGGAACTAGCTCAGGCTCACCTGCATTTTAGTAGGATTTTCACCCGCTCTTGGCGGGATACAGATAGTCTAGCGGGTCCGACCGCCATCTTGGGTTGGGGCGAAGGCTAGGAGCACTCCGGGCGCCATCTTGCTGAAGGCAAGGGACGCTGGAGGCGGACTTCCGCAATTGGTGAGCTTATTAAAGACGCCAGATTGCAGCTCAGGTTAGATCTTGGACCTGCGCGCTCTATACTGCTGTGGCATTTTTATTGTGCTTATTTTAAAATTTACTCGCGCCGCTGGCATCGCGCCATAGTGCTGTGTAGGGCTCAGTTAATCGCGCTGTTATTTTCCTACTGTCCTAGGGTCGGATTCTCAGGCCGGGGAACTAGCTCAGGCTCACCTGCATTTTAATAGGATTTTCACCCGCTCTTGGCGGGATACAGATAGTCTAGCAGGTCCGACCGCCATCTTGGGTTGAGGCGAAGGCTAGGAGCACTCCGGGCGCCATCTTGCTGAAGGCAAGGGATGCTGGAGGCGGACTTCCGCTCGGTCTAATATCATATAAGGATGGAAGACCAAGCGCGCAGCGGTCACGCGCAGTGGGCGCGCTTAGGGCCGCTACCTCTGGCTATCCGCAATCTCCCCGCTTAGTTTACTCTCGGGTGGACCTGTTGGAACTAAGACCGACTCAGGTTCCCGTGACGCAGAGGGCCACTGCTTTATCCCCGTCCCAATCTCTGTTTTGTGGGCTGCTTAACGTTTGGTCGCTTTGCAAACATTATACGGAGATTGCATTCCTGATCGATTCTTCAGGGCTGGACGTGTTGTTCCTAACCGAAACTTGGACTCGGGAGGACTGGCTAGTTGAACTGGGATTGGCTTGTCCCCCAGGCTTTAAAATAACTCACACCCCTCGGCTGAAGAACCGAGGTGGTGGAATTGGTATCATCTATCGAGAAAGGCTGGGTCTTTTCCAGCTTAAAATTGGCGAGGTATCGGGCTTTGAACTGATGGGGTTCTCTATTAAAGATCTGGAGAGAACACTGATTACGGGTGTTCTGTGTTATCGGCCACCGGGCGCGGCTCCCTTTCTATCAGAGTTCCTTGACCTGGTTTACGATCTATCAAACACCCACTCTAAGCTGTTGGTCCTGGGGGACTTCAACTTATGGCAGGGGGGCCCATTAGATGGGGCGTTTACGACACTTTGCCAAACTCTTGCTGACATTCAACTGCAGCAATGGGTCCGTTCAGCGACTCATAGGGGAGGTCATGCTCTGGACCTGATTTTCGCTGACGCTCAATCAGTAGTGATCAACGATATCCTATGCCAATGCTGGACCGACCATGCGCTTGTGGCTTTTTCCCTCCGCTTAGGGGATTACCCCTTTGAAGTCGCCGGGGTAGGACTATCGAAACTGGGCAGACCTTGGTCCCGACTACTCAGCTCATCTCCAGTGCCCCCTTTAATACCAGACAACTTTTGTCTGAGTAATTCGGTGGAGGAAAGCTACTCTACTCTGTGCCGGTCCATTGTCGACACGCTTGACAAGGTGGTGCCCCTCCGTAAGTCCCGAGGGAGAGTGAACCGGGCTTTTCCCTGGTATACGGAGGAACTACGACAGTTGAAGTTGAGCTGTAAACGTGCGGAGAGAGCTTGGAGGAAGCAGTACTCCACCCCGGCTAAAGCCTCGTTCAGGCTCGCACTACAGGGCTGTAAGGCGCAGATTAAGCTGGCCAAGGCGGCTTTCTTGGAGTCTTCCTTGAATCAGGCGCCTAATAAATCCCAAGCCCTGTTCAAAATTGTCAGGCACTTGTCCCATCCTGTTTGTGTGGCTAATACGGTCCGCGCGTCGCAGGCTTTGTGCGACTCCCTGGCGGATGCTTTCGAGGAGAAGACTGCAAAGATCTTAGAGGGCTTAACAAACCCTTTGCCCGCTGCTCTCGGCTTGGGAGCTCCGGTTGGCCCGCTCAGTCGACCCCAGCCAATTGCTTCTAGCCTTGGCTTGGGAGCTCCGAATGAGTCACCCAGTCGACCCCAGCCGATTGACTCTGCTCCCATATTGGGAGCTTCTGGTGCGGGGGCCCCGGTTGGCCAGCCCAGTCGACCCCAGACGGGTGCCGTTGGCTCTAGTCTGGGAGCTCCGGGCAGCTCACCCAGTCGACCACAGCCGAGCGCCCCTGTCCTCTGCTTGGGAGCTCCGGATACCCCCTCCAGTCGACCCCAACTAAGACTTTTTCCCTGTCCCTCCTTCGAGGAATTCTGTAGTCTGGCACATACGGTCTCTTCGGGCTCTCCGCTCGACCCATTGCCTCCCAAATTCTGGAAGGCTTTTCACGCAGAACTCTTTCAGCCTCTGTTCTCTATCTGTCTCCAGTCCTTGGAGTTGGCATTTGTGCCAGAGTGCTGGAAGTTAGCAGTAGTGTCACCTCTGCTCAAGAAACCAACCTTGGACTCTGCCTGTCTTTCCAACTACAGACCAATCTCTTTGCTCCCTTTTCCTATCAAGATCTTGGAAAAATGGGTGACTCGCTCACTCTCAGGTTTCCTGGAAAACATCGGTTGGTTCGATGAGGCCCAGTTTGGCTTCCGCCCTGGGCACGGGACGGAGTCCGCACTGGTAACCGTATTGGACAATCTTCGTTCGCGTGTCGACAGTGGTCGGGCAGCCTTTTTAGTGCTGCTCGACATGTCGGCCGCGTTCGATACGGTTTGCCATCGGAGCCTTGTCGGGAGACTGGAGGAGTGTGGGGTCACTGAGGGCGCAAGAGACTGGCTGATATCCTATCTTGGCGGCCGGCAACAGTTGGTTTCACTTCCCCCATTTCGCTCCGAGCCAAGGAGAGTAGGACAGGGGGTCCCACAGGGCTCGGCCATCAGCCCTATACTCTTTAACTTGTACCTCCGCCCCCTGGTCCAGCTAATAAAATCTTTTGGTGTCTCGGCTTTTAACTATGCAGATGACACCCAGCTGGTCTTTTCTCTGGAAGGGAACAATGCGGTCTCGCTGGAGACTTTTCACCGCTGCATGGCAGCCACAGCGGACTGGTTACGAGCTAACTCCTTACAATTTAACAGCTCTAAGACGAAGGTGCTCCATTGTTCCATAGACCGGATTCCGCGGGTACTTCCTGAGAACTTCTGGCCTAGCACTTTCCTCGAGCCAGTGTCGGCGGCGGAATCAGCTCGTAACTTGGGGGTGATCTTCGGCCCAAACTTACAGCTCGATATGCACGTTACCAAAACCACCTCTACGTGCATGATGCTGTTGCGCATGTTGCGTAAAGTTCTGCCCCTTCTCCCCGCTCAAGCCAGGCCGTAAGTAGTTTGTGGTACCATACTAAGTCGTCTCGACTATTGTAACGGGCTACTTCTGGAGGCCCCAAAAAACCTGCTGGGGAAGTTACAACGGGTGCAGAACATGGCCGCCAAGTTGGCTCGCTCCCGTCCTAGGTCTAGCTCTTCTACTCTAGCTTTAAGAGACCTACACTGGCTCCCGGTACACCTGCGAGTGCTGTATAAAGCTGCGTGCTTGGTGTTTAAGGCGGTACATCAACAGGGTCCTATTCCTCTACAAAATATGTTTGTGTGGTACTCTGCCTCGCGGCCCCTCCGCTCTTCTTCGGCGCATTTACTCGTAGTCCCGAGGTTCCAGAGAGTCAGGATGGGTGGCCGCTCTTTTAGTGTTGCAGCGGCCAAACTCTGGAACTCCCTGCCACTATCCCTGAGAAGCCACAGGGACTATCTTCCGTTCAGGAAAGCGTTAAAAACGCATTTGTTTCCAAAAACTGCTTGAGCGGAAAAAGTGCAATTGTTCCTAGATCAAAGCGCCAGGATGCCCTCTGGGTGACAGGACTGCGCTCTATAAGTATACAAAATACAAAAAATATGCTACCCGATTATAGCACGAAGGACACAGGAGCACGTCTTTCGGCGTATTGAGAAGTGAATATTCTGACACATATTCTGGTTGTGCACGAAGGTGACCGCTGCACAGATACGGACCCGTTGTGTTTTACAGCGTACTAGTGACTTGCTCCTGGAAATCTGGAATACATCTGTGGTGGTGGCCCACCATTCGCTGCACTTCAAACATTAAACCCACCTTCGGACACGTTGTGCTCATGTTTTATGTGGATTAAACCAATGTTACGGCTTTACAATCTGGTTGGCAGTTTCACAATATCCTTTAATAAGAAATATGGTAACCTCTTGTCTTGCTAGACACCGTAGCAGCGCACCTGGAAAAGGTGTGTTAGGCCAGAGCTGCCGAGTTTGAAGCAGTGGAACCCGGCTCGAGTCTCGGCAGGGACGCTCAACATGCTGTGTTTCTGGGCAAGTCACTTAGGGCCAGATTTAGGTAATCCCAGATTGCCGATTCTTAAATACCGAATCATACCGATTCGGTATTTAAGAACAGGCAAATGGGATGTAGGTAATTTTTCTTATAAAATTACCGAATCGGTAATTTTCGGTAATTACTGAATCGGTATTTACCAATTCGGTAATTGCCATTCATTCCTATGGGCCTGGAGGCCCATAAGAATGAGTGTCAATTACCGAATCGGTAAATACCGATTCGGTAATTGGGGGAAACATTGAAGGGTGGCAAGGTGTCACTTTGACACCCTGTTGCACCCCTCAATTGTATATGGGTGCACATGTTACAGACATACATGCCCTAAAGGCATGTATGTCTGCAACATGGCACTGTTGGAAAAGCAAAAAAAATGCTTTTTCCAAGGTTTTCATTATTTACCACCAACTTGTAGTGCAAGTTGGTGGTAAATAATGAAAACCTTGGAAAAAGCATTTTTTTTGCTTTTCCAACAGTGCCATGTTGCAGACATACATGCCTTCAGGGCATGTATGTCTGTAACATGTGCACCCATACACAATTGGTGGCAAGTAATCGGAAAATGGTATGAATGTAGAAATTCGCTATTTTTTGCGATTTCTTAAAATTCCTTAATTGCGATTAGCAAATTGCTAATCGCAATTAAGGAATAATTTCCCATTCATTTCTATGGGCCAGGAGGCCCATAGGAATGAATGTGAAATTATTCTCAATTTGCGATTCGCAATTTGCTAATCGCAAATTGAGAATAATTTCAAGGGTGCAGGGGTGTCTCAAGAACACCCTGCTGCACCCCTGAAAATGACATGTGTGCGCATATGGCGCACATACATGCCCTAAGGGCATGTATGAGCGTCACATGGCACCTTTGGATTTTTCAAAAAATGCTTTTTTAAAAGAATTCGCAAATTACCACCAACTGCAAGTTGGTGGTAATTTGTGATTTCTTAGCCTAAATTCACACTTCTTAAATGGTTGATACATTGCATTTAAGAAATCGCATTTTGCGATTTCTTAAATGCTTACGCAATTTTAAGGAATCGCAAAATGTGCAATTCCTTAATATTGCGAGGCATTTTTCTTCATACATACCATTTTACTCTTTTTTAGTCGCAAACGCTGTTTTTTAGCGAATCGCAGCGTTTGCGACTAAAAAATAGCTTGATACATCTGCCCCTACACCTTTAATTGAAGCAAAGCATGTTATAATATGCCAATGTCACCCTTTATGTATATAGTGTCTCGACCTCACAAGATCATTTAACTAAGGGAGGTATGAGCTGGGGTTGGTAAGCAGGGCCACAAATGCCCCTTCATGTGAGTACCACTGCCACATAGCGCCAAAGTACTGAAGAGGTAACTAAGCGCTGAGACAAACTCCATACACATTTTAGTGAATTAGAGGTGTTTACCATGCTTGCCTGAACACTGAAAACATTACCTACTTTTGGCCCTGCAGTATTTTGGAGCTCATTTAGAAAATGCCATCAGATTAAAAAAATAGATGGACGGAGTCTGCAACGCTGGTTCCTTGTCCATGACGTCAGACTTCCTGGAAACGGGCTGAAGCGGGGTGAAGTCAGTTGTTGGGTGGCAGGCGGCGCTGGAGTGAATTGTGGGAGCTCTGAGTAGCAGCTCCACTATCTAAGGCCACTGGTGTTGATGCTCTCTCACCACACGTACACAACGGCCTCCAGGCGCTACAGTAACAACTCCTCTCTCCTCCACTACTTACTGCAGAGCAGGTCCCTGGGCCCCGCCAACAGTAAGCACGGGACTAGCTTATGCGGGACGGTGCTTTACATTCCTGCAGGGACTGAGAGAGGACTTGACTGTAGGAGAGTAGGGTCTGCTTCCTATGGTCACCCCCACTTTTTGCTCTGATCCACTGGTTTTTCGATCGATTCTAGTGTGGCTGTGGGCCTGCTAATCAGACCACAGCCCAGCTATTCTCTCTCTAAATTCATACCATGTACTTTAGGTACATATCCAATTGGGTATTGGCCTACCAGGGGCTGCAGCATGCATTATGCCACCCCTGGCTGGCCATCCAAACTGGCTGATCAGTCAGCTGGGGCAAGGTCGTGTAGTCACCCCTTGCTTAGGTATAGTATTCCTATACCTACCATTATATATAGACACATATATACCTATAAGTCACTCCTATGGCAGGCCTTAACAATCCCGGAGGCAGCGTGCATGGCTTTATGTGAGATGGTGCTCTAGCATGAGCTGAGCCTGTCTGCAGCTTTCGGAACCATGTCCTTATAGCTGTTCTATGAGGGGAGGCTTGGAAATAGGTTTCCTGCCTTGGGAGGTGCGAGCACCTCCCCAGACACCTCCCCAGACAGGCTCTTGTGTATTGGGACAGGGTGGGTTGAATGAAATGAGACACTGCCTGGGACACACAAGGTGCCCCATGCATAGCTCGGTTCAAACCAGTTGCTGGGGCACTTCAGCCCCAGCTCTGGCGCGAAACTGGACAAAGGGAAAGGGGGGTAACCACCCCTTCCCAGGTCCCACCCATAGGAGGGACCTAGCAGGTAATCCAACCCCTCAAATCAGTATATAGGTAGGAGCTGAGTCTAGAGACTTTAGATTATCCTGAACTGAAACTCTGAAACGAAACTCTGGACCTTCGACATTCTATCGCAACTAGAAGACGGAAGAATCTCCCTTGTGGTCAAGGAGTGACCACCCTGTGCAAACAGGCATCACCACTAACTTGCCGGTTTGCTTTATTGCCATTCCTAACGGAACCCGACAAACTAGCGATGCAGCCTCTGGACTTCCAGACTTCTCTGACTCCGACCCACATCCACAGCAAAGCTCAGACCCATGGCGGACACGAGAGACGTGTGACCGGACACCCTGCAGTACCTGCTTTTTGCTAACTGTGCAGCTTCTGAGGCATCCTTGAAGTTGTGCATTGGGGTTTGAGAAGCCCCAACCCCGAGCAGTAAGTGCACAGAAGCACAGCCCTCCACACTCCACGAGTGCCGCGTGGGCCCTGTGCCTGCATTTCTCCTCGACGCATCTTTGCGGTTGCTAGCCCGTTGGCTAGTGGCCCTCCTGAAGACACCATCTTGAAACAACACCGCTTGCCTGATTGTTCTGGGCTTGCTCCTGCTTTCCTGTAGCGGGGAAGCTTATCAGACCTTGCTGGTCTGAACAGAAGCCGATCTTCCGTTCCTGCGTGGGTTGCCTTTTGCTTGTTGACTCCATTCCAGAAGCCGACATCGCCAACAGCGAGATCCTTTGTGGGACAGTCTGCATCCAGCTCCTGGTTGTCGTTGATGCCTCCTGGTCCACGTGGCTGCAGAGACAAGCTTCATGACATCACCTGATTGCATCTCGACATCGCCTGGTTCCTTCCTGGTTCCTTCCTGGTCACTGGCTAGTGACCCAGACTCTGTCCCCTCTGCTTTCAGATTCTTCACTTCTTCGACCCACCCTTGGATCCACCCAGACATCTTCCTCCTGGTCGTCTGCAGCATCTTCTTGCAGCTCTCCATAGGATTCGACGACGAAACCCGACACAACTTCACACCTATGCACCCGACTTCCCTGGGTGAGGTAACTCGAATACTCCGGTGCTCCTGTGGGTAACAACTATCCAAGTGTCCTAGTTTAACTGGGTTTTCCCGTAGTCCATCCGGAAGTGTCCTAAATCAACTACTTTGTGACTTTTACGTCCCCATTGACTTTCCATGGTAACACCTGTGTGTGTTTATACACTGCACACGCATCCTGTGGGTCTCCTACTTACAGTCCTTTGGTTGATCAGTGTAGCCCCAGCAATTCCCTAGGCCCTAGGCCTATTCACCTTTCCTGAAGTGGTTCTTATACCACTTCTTTAGTATATGGTTTGTGAGGCCCCTAGGGCAGAATTGTATTTGTGCAACTTATAGTATGCTTATTGAGTAACTTGTGCTGTATCTCGAACTCTGACCTCATAAAGAGTGCAGAGGGGTTGTGTTAGTAATAAATACATATATATTTGATATATATCTTGTGTGGTGTCCTTTCATCTGGTAGTCAAGGGGTTATTATTGGTAAAACAATTGGCTTCACATGCTCTCTGAAGTGTTAGCCTAAGACTGCTTTATCCATGCTACCACTAGGATAGCTGGTCTAAAAAGTTGACTTTACAACCATCACCATAAGGGTTGTTTGGACTGGTGGAAGGTGCTCACTAGAATAGTGAACATCATATACCAGGCCAACTTCTCACATTGACCTCACAGCTGCCCAGCCCAGCGGAAGGACACACTGATGGAGGCGACAGGTCGCTTCCTCTGAAGGGAGGGGAGGCAGAGCAGTGCGGGGCCGGAGGGACGGGGCCTGCCACCGCATCTGGCCCCCGCTCCATCCTCTGAGCTGGGCCTGTCCATGTGAGCTCTGACAGAACGCTAGTGTCGGGCCCTGCTGTGCGCTGACAACTCTCGGACAGGCCAGTGACTGCTGCAAGATCTAGTCCCAGACTGCCACTCACAAGGCAGCCAGGCAGATGCATGGCAGCGGGGGCTTGAGGAGGTAGGGCAGCGGCTGCTGAAGTGGAGCAGTCTAGTTTCACAATATGAGCTCCAGCCAGTCAAGAACTGCCAGCGCCGCCACCAGCTGCTGAGGGCTTGCGAATCAATTCAAGAATTATTCGATGGCAAACACTAAACAAGCGCGCGTGCCTCGCTCTGCAGAAGGGGGAGGCACGCGGCAGCAGGGGAGAGGAGGGGGCCTGCGCGATTCACTTGTGGGAGCGATAATTGCTACCATATGGTGGTGCTCGCTCCCGCAAGTGAATCTCCACACGTGCACGCCTTTCCATTGAAGGCAATGGAACGCATGCACATTTTGGGCTGAAAAGCCAAAGCGATCGGAAACGGTCTTTTTGCCTTTGCAGCGCATGCACGCTGCGTAGGCGAGACCTAAAAAAGGAAGCTGAGATTTTAGCAAATGGATAATGCTACAATAAAATATAGAAATGATGGTTAGATTCAAAGAGTTTCGAGTTTGTTAGGAAGTTTAAAGTCTGTCAAAACATGGTTGTATATGACCAAGATAGTACGAAGTGTCTTACAATAATGTCAGTGATAAATAAAAAATCTATGATGAAAACAGAGCATTGAAGATAAACTCTACCTATGATCCTTGAAAGGAATGATATGAGAAAATCTAAGGACAGTGGTTATTGTAGGCAAATGATTGTAATGTTACTAACTGTTTGTATGAAACGAATAGTAAGTATTTATAATGTGATGAATCTTTTAATGATGTGCAATAAGTTTACACCATGCCGTTTTACTCTGGGTTAAAATTACAGTGTAGTACTAAACATTTGAGAAGACAAGGATTGGCATTTAATCACTGTTCGCACCCAATCCTGATACTTTCTCCTAATTTAAAAGGAGGGTCTTTGTGTTCAATCAGTAAAGTAATAACAGTGTAGAACAAAATAGTACATGATCTATGGTCACGAAAGTAGATAAACATGATGCTATTTTCATTATAGAATTGAGCTTCGTGGTACGCAGCAAGCGATTGGCTGGAACACTAACTTAAAAGTATCTTGAATAAAGTTACTTGTGTTGACTGTATTTTGTATTGTTAGTTCATGGAGGAGGTTAAGAAGGGCGGCATGGGGATGTGCTGATGGTACTGATGACTAAGATCAAGGGTTTCCATACATATGTGCATATTTATCTGTTCAAGCAGTCTTTCACTTATAAAGGTACTGTTTCCCTTCCGTCGATGGTCACAATCTCAACTGGCCATAATTTAACAATCTTAAACAGGATCCATTGATGCAGTTGGTTCTTCACTGGTATCTTCCATAGCTTTCCAGAGTAAGGAATATGACAGAAAATCATCAAACCCTGTTTAAAATGTGGGATGATAACCACATTTTTCAACACATTTGGGTTGATTTTTTTCGATTGCTATATCTGCGGTATGACATCATTAGGCATTTTGTATGAACAAAATGACATATCAATTCAATTCTAGATACAGTTTTAGAGTATCCTCTGATCCTTTGGAATTTCACTTCCATTGGTCATCTCGAGGCCCAGCTGGCTTTATAAATTTGCTAGGCTGCATCAGAAGCAGGTGAGCATATAGGCTTAATTTTGGTTCAATTATGCATCAACTAATGTTCATAAAAAACTTCAAGGAGCTCTAATTATGAGAGCCAAAGCATTGTAGTGTGGTAGGAAAAGATACCAGCACTAAAATAAGTTAGTCTAACAACTGATGTGTGGTACTTGGCAGGGCTGCGCTGTTTATTGAGGAAGACTCTATGGGGCCTAGTCATAAACTTTATTTTGTGGTGCAGCACTACAGTGTTATTACCGATATACTACAGAATGCTATTCACAAATCTACTGGCAGAGGCTATCTTTTCTATCCAGACATCTCCACGCACAGCACCCACGTCTGAGAATACCCAGCACACTTAAGGCGTCGAATTCAAAAACAACAAAGTGATGGACGGAATGCTTTAATTATTCTTAGCCATTGGAAATCGCTCGGGCTGCATCCCAGCCCATTTCTTTTGCCCGCAGTGCCACTTCAGTTTGGACCCAGTTTAATTTTCCAATTCAGACTTGAACACTGCTCCTCATGTGAACAGTTCAGCCCAAACTGCCAAGCAGGTCCTACCTGAACTGGAACACAAGCAACCTAGGACCAGTTTTGCCCTAGTTAGGGTTCTTCAGCCAGGTATAGCTTGGTTCCAGTTGCACAGTGAGCTCGGGACTCACCTGTGGGCAAAACCTGTGCATGTAGGTCATCTAATGTAAAAACAACAAGCTGATGGATAGAATGCTTCAATTAATCTCAGCCAGTGGTAATCACGCTGGGACGCATCCAAATAAATTGTTTTTTGCCCACCTTGCTACCTCAGTTTCGACCCAGCTATATGCAAATCAGTCTTGACCCCTTTGCGTTCAGAAAAGACTAGCCCAACTGCCAAGCCAGGTCCTCCTTGAACCAGAACACAAGCAACTCAGGAACAGTTACTCCTAGTTATGCGGTATGCCCAGACATGCATCCTGTACAGACTGCGTCACTGGAACCAAGCTGTATCCTGCTGATGTGAACAAAATTAGGCATTCCATCCATCACTGTTTTGTATACTTTCATTGCTGTTTTAATCATATTTTGTGTGGTTAGTTTTCATGTGCTAAGCAGCAGAATTAGAATGTTGAAATAAACACTTTTTAACAACAGAGGGCCTGATTACGATGTCGGTGGACTCCCCACCGCCCGCCCGACATCGCCGTAGTTTCTGGACAGACCGACCTCCTGTCGGTGGCCCCCATACCACCACTACAATGCGACCTCACATGGTGCGGTCGCTTACCCCCATTTCTCTATGAGAGCTTCTACTGCAGCCATGAACCAGCCATAGCGTAAGCTACCATCGAGAAATGGGAGATTCTTTTAATCTCTACACTGCGTGCCAGGCACCTCAAAGTGCATGCCACACGGTGCAGAGATTAACAGGGGGCACCATTGGTCCCCCCTCAGCCCCCAACCAGAGGCCGTGGAGAAATGGGGTCCTGCTAGGTGCCCCCAAAGTCGCTTTCTGACAGGCTTTCCATGTCGGAAAGGACAACATGGAAAGCCTGTCGGAAACTGACATCGTAATCCCGAAGGCAGAAACGCCGTCATCAGGGATTACATTGGGGACTCCGACTGGCCGATGTTCAAGTTCAAGCATTGGGGTATTAAACTAAGTTCAGGCATCCATGGGCGGGAAAATCAGACATTGTAGAATTAAGCTCATAGACGTAGGTTACTTAGCACCAGCAGTTGTCACAACAGGAGAACGCTTCAAAGATAGTATGTGCACAGAAATTGACATGCAAATAATACATTGCAAGGAAAAACTTTAGGTTTTTACATGTTTTGGCAACAGACCTTTTATTTGAAATGTACATCTGCAACTCAAACTATTTGTGCATGACGGCACCACGCAGGGAAATCCTTTGCATGCCTTTACCACACATTTTATACCCTTCATTTTTTTTTAGAATGCATATGTTTTTGCAACACATTTCATTTCTGCACATGTTTATGTATATAAATATTTAGAAGGAAATGGATCATATAATGTTTTGACAACTCCAGCAATATGCCAATGTGCATCTAGACAGTAATCAGTTGAAAGAGATTATCTGCCACCATATGTGAATAAGCCACAAAGAATTGATGGTCGGCGTATTTCGCTGATGAGTTAAACCAATTAATTCTTTTATGAGGGAGTACATCTAATTTGTTGTTTGATGGCAAGTAACTGCTAAAGTTATTGTGGAGAATATTGTTGTATCACAAAGCACAGAACATATTGAAGAAGGAGAGGTATGTTAACAGTTTAGCAATAGAATCACAGAATTATTGTGCAAAGCCTACTTCTTTACGTAGCACGCTGGACTTTCATAATACTTCATACATTCTAACCGGTCTGTTTGTAGGGGTTCCGATCTTCTGTATCTTTCTGGTGTAAAAAGGCTTCATACATCTGGCCACTGTTATTGCAAGGTCCCACTGAATCTCTGGAGGTCTTGGAAGTCTAAACATGTTCTAAATATCAACATTTCAATTTCTGGAGTAGTTCCTCTTGGTCTCTTCAAAGACTTTCCGCTACCTATGGGAGAGTGTTTAAATTCAAGGACTCACTCCACCAGAGGATACTAGCAGGATTTATTTCAAGTCCAGTTGATAGTGGTCAGCTGGACTCTTCAGGAAAAATATATCTTACAGTTTGTTGTGTCCCTTAAGCCACACAGCAGGTCAGCCAACTTACACTTGGAGTCCACCTCTTAGTCCCAAGTAAACGTGCAGTTCCAGCATGCAGGGCTCCACAGAGCTCCCAAACAGCAGGTCCAGTCCTCTTTCATTCTTCCACAAGTCCAGAAAGTGAACTGATGAGCTGTGGATGAGGTGCTACCTTTCTAGAATTGACTAGCCAGTGGGTGGGGGTCTCTCCTGGACACATCCTAGCTAATGAGAAAAAAAGTTCCCAGATACACCCCTTCCCACTCTACTTCCTTTCGTGCAAACTATCCCACAGTGCACTATTCTGAATCAACGTGGCAACATTTTTCTGGCCCTGCATACGGCTTGTCTGAAAGCAAATTGATTGTTTAAGGTTATGAGCCATTCCTTTCTCCTTCCTCAGCTATACCAACCTGTTTCTGGGATGAGCTCCCCCGCCCACTGAGGTGGGGCTAAACTGGCTACAGAGAGCCTGGGGCAAAAGGCTTCTCTTCCCCAGCCCTACATTTGCATTTAAATATGAATGGGCAGGCACCACCCTGGTCCCTTTCGAGCTGATATGTGCCACACACCTCGCTCCCAGGTCCTTCCAAAAGGCCTAACTCTTTGTTTTTGCTCAGGGAGCAGTTTTCACACCTTGTTAAAGGGAATCACTGTCAGTCCTTCTGACAGCAGGCTAATGCTATCTAGCTTACAGGAGGATCGGGCAGACAAAATCTAACTTTTTAAAAGTTACTTTTCCTAAACACTGACCTCCACCATTGAATTGGGCTTCTAATAAACATTTACAAAATAGTGTTTGATTTATGCCAATGGCTTGCCCCAAACCAGAGTTAGCAGAGTTATGATTTTATTATGAACTTTGTTTATTCTCTGAGGACAGCAATAGGCCTTAAAAGTGGAAATAGCTTTTGGAGGCTAGTCAGTGTCGATACATGCCGAAATTAAATTCTCACATGTTGCACTAGTAAATAGTACCTTGTAGCCTACAAGAACTATGTGGAAGTGATGTGTTTAATATTTAAATGTAGTGTCCTTCCCTGTCAAAAAGGGCTATATTGAGAGGTTGGCCTGCAGATCTAAAAGCTGCCGGAGCCAAGCTACACAGGTAGCCCTTGAAGTCAAGTTTTCTTTGTCAGCTAGTGGATTGTAGAACATGTGCTGCAGTCCAGTTAAACTTTACCTCTGCTTCTGGTACATTTCCTGCACCATATGCTAGGACCTTATTGGGAAGTTACATGTGCCAATTAGGAGTTAATCAATGTTACCATGTTTTAGGGGCCAAAGCACATACTTAAGGCCTGGAAAGCAGTGTCCAGTGTGCAGACTTCAAAGTCGTTTTTCATAAAAGCAGACTAATGTATTTGTAGACGTGTGCACAGCACTTACTAAAAACAACCATAGTGTGAATCGGAGTTGTATAGAAGATCCCTGTAAGTAGCTAGCATTTGTTTACATGAGTGGCTGCAAGTGGAAAGTGCAGGGACACAGAATTTGTCATGCAATTCAGGTTAGAAATACTTATCTTCAGTCATGGTAATAAAGCACTGGGTCTATGCTGAAGAGGCTGGCTGTAGAATGATGAGGAGAAAAAGTGAGAAGGGGATGTGGCTAAGTGGCAACGAACATAGCAGCTATTACTCACCTATGGGGCATCACAATGAATCCTGACACCATTGGGGCCGCTGAGAGCCTCTGAGTCCTGCCCTGGGTGCCCAGACATGGGGAGATTTGGTTGCTTTCTTCACTTGGTTCGGGAGGCAGATGAGAGACAGTTGGAAGGAGTCACCTCACTGGTAATGCAGAAGACCCAAGATGGCGACCAAGGCCTGAATTAACAGAGGAGAGGTGCCAGTGCTACAGGCGATGGCCTACATAACAGAGTGGGTGGTTCAACTGAGGGAAGTGTGTCAGGATCGATGAACTTGCAGCGCTCTCCGGCTTCACCCACCAGTCCTTCGAGAAATGCCTGGAGCGTTTGACGGACCGCCTGAGCCGATAGTGAAATATCGACATCAGACCTTGCTTGAGGCCAGGAGGCTGAGTGTAAAGCGGCCTGCTTGTGAATGCGCCTACGACTGCCGCAGGACCCATAGTGTAGAATGAGGGTGCCATATTGACAGAGACAGGTGGCCAGAGGCGAATGGTGGTGACTGTGGAGAGCCCGGCTGGCCAAGTGGCCCACTGGAGTACCTGGTGATGTCCTGGGCCTCGCCATTGCACGGTAGATGTGCCTCCACCCCGAGGCAATGGATGGACTACTGCACACCAGCTGAACATGCACTTAGACTGCAAACAAGTTAGGAAGAGCAAGAGTGTGGCACTTAACAGCCTTCCACTTGGTACCTTATATTGGGATAGCTGCTCCTCTGCACTGTGGACATTAGAGGAGCAAACGGTGAGGAGACACTTGGTGATTTTCTGTGCTGTTAGTCTCACCTGCAGTACAAAAGGGGGTGGTGACAGACAGAGCATCTGAACCAATCAAACCCTCACACCCAGTCAACAGATCTGGGTTTGATCCATCACCATTCTTTAGCCCACTCTGCCACCCCAGTTCAGACATGGCCATATGCAAATCAGTCTGACCCTGTGCCTCATGGGAACAGTCCAGCCCGAACTGCCAAGCCATGCCTTCCCCGGACCGGATTCAAGCTTCCTAGGACCAGTTTCTAGCATTACAGCCGTCTTCAGCCAGGCTTGCTTGAATCCAGTGGCAAAGTGAGCAAGGGACTCACGTCTGAGCATACCCTGCCAAACTTATGGCGAACAAAGCGGTACAAAGGGGGTGGTGACGGACGGAGCATCTGAACCAATCAAACACTCACACCCAGTCAACAGATCTGGGTTTGATGCATCACCGTTCTTTAGCCCACTCTGCCACCCCAGTTCAGACATGGCCATATGGAAATCAGTCTGACCCTGTGCCTCATGGGAACAGTCCAGCCCGAACTGCCAAGCCATGCCTTCCCTGGACCGGATTCAAGCTTCCTAGGACCAGTTTCTGGCATTATAGCCGTCTTCAGTCAGGCTTGCTTGAATCCAGTGGCAAAGTGAGCAAGGGACTCACGTCTGAGCATACCCTGCCATCACCACCCCCTTTTGTACCAGTTAGTCTCACCTGCAGCCAGGACCACATAGGCCACACGTCCCATGGGGCTTCATGCTATGTAAGAGTCTGTTTTGAAGAAAACGAACAGCTAAAATTGATGAGTCTGTCCTCCAGTGGGCTGGTGCTCCCAAACCTGTGCCTCATGCATTGAACACAGTCTTGCCAAGGTTCAGTGTCTGAAAACCCACACAACTGCCCTTCCTGAGCATTCCCAGAGATGGGCTGCACCAGATCGATGCGGGAACCCCCCGGGTAGCCTCCAGACGGGCCCAGAAAACACCCTACCCCACCCAGAGTAGCTGCAAAGCGGCACAGAGGACAATCAGATACATACTGTTGTCTCTGACGCCAAGCTGGATCGCATCTTAGAAGTTATTAAAACCACAAGGGAAGTCCCTGAGGGCAAAATTGAACAAGTGACCAGTGATGTTATTATATTGAGAGATGACCACCGCAAAAAAAAAAAACTATGCTTGACCATGTGGGCCCGATGGTAGAAGGCCTGAAGGCTCTGCTGGCTGTCCTCTAAGACAAGGTTGACCAACTGGATGAAAGGGCGGAGGATGCAGAAGGTCAAAATAAGTGCAACAACATCAGAGAGAGTGGTGAGCCTTCCTGAGGGAGAAGAAGACAGTATTATGGTGTCACTGTTGGAAAAGCAATTTCTTGAAAGAGTGGCTACTCAGGGACCCCTCACTTCTTAGCCCTGGAAAGAGTGAAGGCAAGGCCTCAGCTGGGAGCATCATCGAGGCCTGTGTTGGCTCGCTCACTAAACTACACAGACAGACATGCCCTCCTGAGTAGGGCATGCTCCCTTAGCAAATTACAAGTGGAGAACTGCTCAGTAGCTCTCTTTCCTGACTATACAGTTGCAGTAAAGCACACAAAAGCCTCGCGCTCGGTAAACACGAGATCGCTTAGGGAACTGGCCATATTGCACATGTTCTTTTTCTAGCACACCTAAATAATCATAGTGGATGACTGAGCGTTCTTCTTTGAGGCCCCGCAAATGTATGGGACTGGTTGGAGAAGCATAGGAATGGCTCAGAGGGAACCATCAAGCTCCACTTGCCCCATCCAAGAAGGCGCAACAGCACAGAAGAGACTGATCTGAGGGGAATTAACCATGCAAGTATTAGGTTGACCAGGCAGGGTGACGGTCATAGATGTGATGAACCAGTTCAGAATGGGAACAGTTTGAGCGACGAAGTGCAAATGAGACTTATTCAATGAGAGAAGGCCAGGATCTTTAATTGGCCTCGTGGGGATGCAGCCATGGCCCATGCTTGACCCAGTGTACTGCCAATAATCTTTGATATTATCACACTTGTGATAATTCCAATTGTTACCTTGGCCTCTGCTGGGGCTCGGTGCTCTAGGGCCCATTCATGGGGTTTCCTCGCTGCGGGAAAGGGAGCAGATTCAACTGAGAGAGCATGAGGGCTTAGGGGGTGGCATATGTACAGGTGATAACTCCACTGTAAGCTGGTGGTAAGTCCACTCCCCCATTATTGAGCTTCACCACTCCTATTAGGTGATGAAGCATGTTCAACAACTATGGTTACTGCTTTTCAAGTTGTGGGTGTCTGACCATTGCAATTTGCCAGGATAACCTGGAAGAGAAGAGTTGGGAACTTTTAGTATGCAATTAGTGGCCATGGAGAAGTGTGGCTCACTGGTTAGAGGAGGCAGACCTAGAAGCAGAGGTCAGCCCGGGACCAGGGTTCAATTCCCGGCTCGGCGGGGTCTTGAGTCCTAAAATGTCCATGGACTCGACAATTCTTGCTCCGGTGACTACTTGATTCATGGGTTCACACTCTGCGACTCTGGGCAATAGCTTGCTTAATCTCCACAACGGCCCCTTGCGGCGGGATGCCTGGCTTTCACCTTGCGGATACCCTGCCGGGGTTATCTCACATGGGAATACCAGGACAGGTTCCCTAAGCAAGCGCTTAGAAACCGCTTGGTGATTTGCACTATATAAATTCCTGTACATTTACATTTACATCATATATTTTTTACTTATAGTGGTTATCGACTTTTAGACGCAGAGATGTATGATTGGCGAAGGCAGGTAGAAGGAAATGATACATTCTCCACCACACATGCTCAGTAGGGACCAGCAGGTTGAGAATTTCCAAATGGCAGTATGGCTTCGCCAGTTCCTAATTATTATGTTCTTAAGTAGAATGTGAGAGGCATGCCTTGGTTCGAAGGAGACTCCAGGAATACATGCCCTTAATATTCAGAGGTATGGATTTTGCACTCCTTCAGGACAAAGACCTGGTTGGTAGTGAGGTCAACAGATTAAGAGATGCAGGGGCAGGAATATGCTACAAACTACTCTTCATATACTAAAGGAGTGTTGATTTCGATCCGAGTAGGAGTTCCTCGCAGACAGTGGACAGAGAAGGGAGGTTTACTATAGTGATGGGGAGGCTTGATAGGTGCTCCTACTAATAGGCAGCCTAAATGCCCCTACCGTGAGCCACACGTAAGTGAAAATGTTATGGAGGCACAGACATTGGGTGGGGATTTCAACGGGGTTGCTAATTTTTCTCTTGATTGACCTACTCCTCCACTGCTGGATTCCCCTGCACATATGGCAGCTCATCACTTTCGAGACTGGACACCTAATTGGGACCTCCATGATATGTGGAGATACAGGAAAAGGGAGCTAAAGTAATAGTCAAACATATTCCCCAGTGCATGACCAGCACGTCCACCCAGAAAAAATGAATGATCTCCCCACAGGTAGCAGGAATAATTACCTACTTGGAGTACTTAGTGCGCACATTCTCAGACTCTAATTTATTGTTACTGAGGCTGGGGGAGGAGGGAGAAATTAGTCCAACCCGATCTGAAGACTTCACCCTGAACTGATACATGACCCGGTCTTTCGGGACTTGTCAGCTGACAATACTTGTGAATACTTAATTCGTAATCAGCCCTGGCACATGTGCACAAAGAATGGGAAGCATTCCAGTCGGTGGTAAAAGGTCACTGTATAGATTAGCATATCGGAGTAAGAAGACTCTAGAAGCATAGCTCACACAGTTAGATGACACGCTCCACACACTGGAAGTTCGAGTCCTTGCAAATTCATCCTATGGCCAGTACTACTTGAAGTATAGGATAAACATGTGGAATAAGCTAAGAGGCTGGGCCTGTTCACATATAAAGAATAAGTTGCTACTTCGCATGCGGATAAAGGTGCTGAGAAGGGAGGCTTCTGACCTGGTTGGTTGGGTCGGAGCACAGTGCCAGGAATATCCAGGCCATTAGAGACCCACGGGGCAACTTACTACACTAACAATAGATGTACATGGAGTCTATGTGCAGCACTATAAGCGTGTATATGGCCTATCACATTCTGCCATGGATACCTCGATAGCGGCATTACTGGATAGAGCAACCTTATCCACAGTTTCAAACATTAGTAAAATGTTGGGACAACGGATCACGGAACTGGAAAAAAGGGGGGGCATTGAGGATTTATCGCTTGAGGGAAACTCCTGGGATATATTGGCTCCCAACTGTGTCCAATCAAGTGTATGCTTCATTTATGGTTCATCACTTGGTGGAGCTGTATAGAGTGGGCTGGAAGCGTGGCTGTCTCCCGCCCAACAGCAAAGAGGAACTAATGATCTCCCTACCCAAGCCACACATCAGCCTAGAGGATAAGTCCTCCTACCGTCCCTTGTCAATGTTAAATCTTGATTATAAAATACACAGTAACATACTGGCTGATTGGTTTCAACCTCATCTACAGCAGTTGGTACATGCAGACCAAAATGGTTCTATTCATCAACCTAACACCTCACTGAACATCAATGGGTCAGCTGGGTAATGGATGAGACCCCACTGGCAAGGTTACAAACAGAACTTACCGAAGGCCTTTGACACACAAAATTGGACGTACATTCATGCAACAATGCACTGCATAAATCTGGGCCTCAGGTGGGACAACTGGATAATCATTCTCTATTCTCAAATGCACGATTTAAGATTGAAAATAATAGTTCTGAGGTCATTGAGATTAAGATGGAAAAACTTCATTGTTGTCCCCTATCTCCAATGCTGTTTTCATGGGCATAGAGCCATTTGCAAGCATTATTAGACAGGAATATAGAGAGAAAGGCATACTATAACATGACATGGAACATAACTTCTCGCTCTATGGGAGAACAAAACAGGCATGACGTGGAGCGGTCAGATGCTGCAGCAGCTAGGTTATGTAACTGGATTACACACTAATTGGGAGAAGACATTCATCATCCTGATGTCCGCAGAGCCCTGAGAGGACCCACAGTGAGAGGAACAGGGACATATACAGTGGGAGTTCCAAATGTCTAAATACTTAGGAGTCAAGATCTACATCCATGCCATAGACAGATTGTAGGACAACTTCAATGGGGCACTACAATCACTGATGAGATGTGTGGTGTTCCTGCGCACACTAAAAATCCCCTGAATGGCTAGAGTTGCACTTGCAATGATGGCCATGCTACTTATGTTCTTCATCTATTTGTAAATTTTGCATTCTGTAATCCCCAATCCTGGCTTCAATCGCTGGTCATGCTGGAGGAGTGTGGTTCAATGATTAGAGCGGCAGACCCTGATGCAGAGGTCTGGCCCGGGACCAGGGTTCAATTCCCGACGCGGCAGGGTACTGAGCCCAAAAATGTCCACGGACTCGATAATTCTCGACTCAGTGCCTATTCTAATCATGGGGTCCTACGCTGCAACTCTGGGCAATAGTTGCTTAATCTCCACTACGGCGGCCCACCGGCGGCGGGATGCCTGGCTTTCACCCTGGGGATACCCAGTAGGGGTTATCTCACAGGGAAAAGCCAGGACGGGTTCCCAAAGCAAGCGCCTTGATGCCTCCAGGTGATACGTGCGCTATATAAATCGCAATACATACATACATACATAATCTAGGGCATGATTTAAAATTTGGTGGACACGTTCCTTTGTCACCAACGTGATGGATTTTCTGTTCGCCACATTCTAGGTGCCATTTGTATTTAATGCACTTGTAATGCGGTGGACCCGAGATTTACCATGTTTGTGATGGAGTAACCGAACCGACAAACTCTAAATCAGGTCCTTAATTTGGAATGATGGTAGAAGACGAGTCTTTCTGCGCACCATGCAACGTACAATCAGAGAAGGGGGATTGGGAATCCCTGACTGCAAGTTGTATCACATCCTGGCTTACATTCTGTAGCTGGCCAGATGGGTAACGAGACCCCAATTGGAAGAACTAGGTTGCGTAGAGAAGTGACGTAGACGTTACGATAGACATCAAGACAGGAAGGTGCTCTGACAGGCCTCCTTTTGGGAGTGAAACTGCCCATAGTGACATTGTCCAAGCTGGTAGTTATAACTTTACGATGCTTGTGGAAATTAGTTTAAAAAATGTTGCAACTCCAACTGTATGCCCCAGCGGTGCTGCTGGCGGGCCTCCATATGCCTAAAGGGAGATTCTTAACGGTGTGCAAATTGGTGGCATGGACTACTTTGGAGTTGCTAACAGAGTGAGATTGTTTTGGAGGTGGGAAGCTGAGAGGCTTAGATGCATTACAAACTGAAGCCAGCCTACTGGAAATGCAGTTTCTGGAATATGCAGCCACCACTTGAGGAATGCATGCAATTTGGGGGGACTGGCTTCATTAACCATCTACACATTAAGTGCTACAGATCATCCTTTCTTATGGTGGAGTTTGTAAACTTAGTCCCCTGGTTCTACAAGTTGGCTCTGTTTATGACTAAATCTTGCTTATGTATACCTACTTCAACTACCTCCATATGACTTATCTTATATACCCTATACATTGAATAAGATACATAGAATGGGGGCTAAACCTTGCCAGAGATGCAATATGGTTGATGCAGACTTCCTGCATATATGTCGTGGTCTTGCCCAGGTATCATTAGATTCTGGCAGACTGTGACAGGGAACTTAAAAGCATCCTTAGATGGACAGACCTCTTTCAAAATGGTGTGCCAATTGGGTCTTTACCCCATATTAGTGGGCCGTAACAATGAACTCAAGATCCACTGGAGGACCCCCCTACTCTAGGTGGAAGAGTGAGGTAGAACTGTGGGTAATGCTGAAGCGGTGACATTGTGGAATGAGGAGAAGTGTTGAGTGCACAAAAGGCTTCTTCATTTATTGCACAGTGGTTTCCAAACGTTTTAGAGTCAAGACCCACTTTGTAGAACATCAAACATTCAGACCCACCTACTTTTAATGGACATGAGGACGAGTGATATTCAAATGTAACTAAAGCATTGTGTGGTAGCGTACTGTCATTTGCAGACAGCACATTTTCATTGAAATGGCCACTAACTTTGCACAGACATACAGTTTACTGATAAAACTACATAGCATACAACACTCAAATGATAATGTTTGGAAATGGGATTCATGTGAATACTTAGCATTTGTGCATCACCGATTAAAGTGGCGCTATTTGTTTTGATCCTATTAAAATCTCAGTTTCTAGCACACTTCAGAATTACAAAAAAGTGTGCTTCATTTTTGCTTCTCTAACTGCATACTTTTAATTTACGTGTATTTACATTTTGTTATACATCCTAAGACTGTCACATTATTCACTTTAAAAAACTCCTCTCACTTTGCAATCAGAGAAAGAAAAGTAAATATCAATCACATGTTAAAGGAATCAGCAGCAAACTTGTCAGAAGATATAGCCTGACATTTGACCCCTGATGTTCAAACACAGCAAATATGGCAAGATAAACACAGAATTTAAAGGCATCCTAATTTATTGCTTAGGCTTTCCCAGCACACCAAAACAGCTCACAACACACAGTTTGGAAGCACTGCAATAGAAGATGATTGGAAGGCAGTTGTGGCCTCTTTTGTCGAAGTGAAAGACAGCCAAGATGAATACTAGGAAGAGAGCGAGTAAATATCAAAGCCATGATTTGATAGATGGGAAGGGAGGCCACACATCTGACCACCAACACCGATTCTGATACACATGCCAGTTAGTGCATATACACTTTTCAAAGTTTAAATTGAAAAAGGAACTACATTGATAAATGTTGCTCCATCCCATAAGCTGTGCTGTTGTACAACCTTCATGATGTACTAAATACAGGTTGACCTATGGTATGAGAAAGGATGGAACACATACTGGATATATACATATGTGAGCTATGCAAGGAACATGTGAAAGATGCAAACATGTAAATGAACATATACGTTGAACTGCAAATAAAAAAAAGTTTTAAAAAAGGAGGAAAAATGTTGAACATATGAAAGATATGAACCCCTAAATCAAAGGACTAGTCTGAAGGCTTTAAAGAAGCTAATCAACTGGATATTGACGATTAAATGAAATTACTAGTCCACTAAGAAGAATAAGTACTCCCTGTTATGATAGACACATAATCACGGTAGTTGCAAGAAGGCATTGCTTTATTGATCTTGTAACTACTTGAATAAATACATGTCTTTAATAAGCAAACTCCTTTGATGAGAAGAGGAGAGTGATGAATTATTTCTCACTACCCACCTTGTCCTTTAGAAGGAGCTACACAGGTTATCCCAGGTACCAACTGCACAAGTTACTACTTGTGTAACGATATATCTGTAAGAGACATTAGTTAGTATTAGATTCCTTACCTTAGAATATCCCCAGGCGTCAGACTGGATCTGGAAATGTTTGCGTAGCAGTACCCTTGCGCGTCGGTAGGCGTCGTCTGCGGCTCCGCGTCCGTCGTCGGCGTCGTGGGCGCCGTGATAACGTCGTCGGAGTACTTAGACGCCGCCTCCGCGTGCTGACGTCAGTTCTTAGACACAGCTTTTCCGCGCCAGAAACGCAGAGCCATGTTAAAAACCAACACTGGTGCCATTGAAACTAGGGCCCTGAAAGGGGGCAACCCTAACCCTAGATATTGGTTCGCAGAACGGGGAGGATGGGTGAGTCGGTAAGGAATCTAATACTAACTAATGTCTCTTACAGATATATCGTTACACAAGTAGTAACTTGTGCATCTGAAAGAGACACGTTAGTATTAGATTCCTTACCTTAGAATAGATACCCCAGCAATACCAACCCCGGTGGTGGGTCTGCGAACCAATAATCACACCAGAAAGTCCTGGAGGACGGAACGGCCAAAGAAGCCATCCCTCCAGACTTGACTGTCCAGGCAGTAGTGTCTTGCAAACATGTGCAGCAATGCCCACGTAGCTGCCTGACAGATATCCTGTAAGGGCACACCCCGGCCCAGGGCAGTTGTAGTCGCCGTGGCTCGGGTGGAATGAGCCCGTAATCCAACAGGGGGCTCCTTTCTAGCCAAGGAGTAGCATGCCTGGATACACAAGATGATCCACCGGGAGATGGTCCTCTTGTGCACCGTTTTTCCCTTCTTAGCGCCCACGTAACCAACAAAGAGTTGGTCATCCACCCGGAACTGGCGTGTGCGATCCAAGTAAAACGAGAGCGCACGTTTTGGGTCCAGACGGTGGAGCCGCTCTTCCTCTTTAGAGGGATGCGGTGGCGGGAAGAAGGTTGGCAAGGTGATAGACTGCCCGATGTGGAAGGCCGTGACAACCTTGGGCAGGAAAGATGGTTTGGTACGCAGCACCACTTTGTCCGGATGGACAGAAAGGAAAGGTGGAGTACAAGAACGGGCCTGGAGCTCACTCACTCTCCTGGCAGAAGTGATGGCAACCAGGAAAGCAGTCTTCAAGGTCAGAAGGCGAAGAGGACAGTTGTGAAGTGGCTCAAAGGGAGCGCACATCAGAAAACGTAAGAACCAGGTTCAAGTCCCACTGAGGCATCACAAAGGGAACAGGAGGAAACGTGTGAGTAATGCCCTTTAGAAATCTATTTACAATAGGGGACTTGAACAAAGAAGGTTGATCAGGCAGCCTCAGAAAGGCCAAAAGGGCAGAAAGGTAGCCCTTGATAGTGCCCAGAGCAGAGCCCAGCTGGGCAAGAGAAAGAAGGAAGAGAAGAACCTCAGAAAGAGGGGCAGCAAGAGGATCCACAGCCTTTGCTGTGCACCATGCCACAAATCTGTTCCACCTGCAGGCGTATACCGACTTTGTGGAGGGATGCCTGGCTGCCAGAATGACGTTACAGACTTCAGGAGGCAAGTCAAATGGCCTCAACTGTCGACGCTCAATCTCCAAGCATGGAGGTGGAGACTGGACAGGTTCGGGTGGAGGACCGTCCCCTGCTGTTGCGACAGAAGGTCCTCCTGAAGAGGCAGACGAACCGGGGGATCGACTGACATGCAGAGTAGCTCTGGATACCAGTACCTTCGTACCCAGTCCGGAGCCACAAGGATGACTTGGGCCCGGTCGCGCTTGATCTTCTTCAGCACCCTGGGCAGAAGTGGTATAGGCGGAAAGGCGTACAGTAGACCGCAACTCCACTCGCGACGAAAAGCGTCTCCGAGCGAGTGCCGCCTTGGAAATTCCAACGCGCAGAACTGTTGACATTGCGCGTTCTCTTCGGTGGCGAATAGATCTAACCAAGGCTCTCCCCATTGCTGAAAGAGGCCTTGCGCCACGTCCGAGTTCAGACGCCATTCGTGATCCATCATGCACCGATGGCTGAGCTCGTCCGCCCTGGGGTTGCCAAGAACCTGCCAGGTGTTGAGCCACCAGGGTCACGCCCTGGCGTTCCAGCCATTGCCAGAGGCCCAGAGCCTCTTGGCTCAGGGTCCACGACCCCACCCCGCCCTGTTTGTTGCAGTACCACATGGCGGTGGTGTTGTCCGTGAACACCTGCACTACACTCCCCCGGACAGAGGGGAGGAATGCCTTCAGTGCTAGATGAATCGCCCGTAGCTCCAACAGGTTGATGTGGAGCCGGGCCTCCGCCGGAGACCAGAGTCCTCTGATCTCCGCCTCTCCCATGTGGCCTCCCCAGCCCTGGAGGGACGCGTCCGCCACAACTACGTGCTCAGGTTGGGGAAGGGAGAGGGATCTGCCGCTGACCCAATCGCGGTCCGTGAGCCACCACTGCAGCTGTCTCGCAGTGCCCTCCGAGATCAGGACGTGGTTGGACAGGTTGCCCTGATGCTGGGCCCACTGAAACTTCAGGTCCCACTGCAGAGCCCGCATCCGCCACCTGGCGTGATGCACCAGAAGGATGCAGGAGGCCATCAGCCCCAGAAGCCGCAGCGTCAACCTGACCGAGACCCGGGATAACGGCTGAAAGATGGGAATTAGAGCCTGAATATCCCGGACCCGCTGTTCGGGTGGAGAAACCCGAAACCGCGCCGAGTCCAGAACCGCTCCGATGAAGAGGAGCTTTTGAGAGGGGCACAGGTGTGACTTTGGCACATTGATGGAGAACCCCAGCTGGTGCAGGAGTTCTGCCGTAGTCTGGAGGTGGCTGACGACTGTCTGGGGCGAGCCCACCTTCAACAACCAGTCGTCGAGGTAGGGGAAGACTGAAACCCCCAACCTGCGCAGATGAGCTGCGACCACCGCCATCACCTTTGTGAACACCCGTGGGGCGCTGGTAAGGCCGAAGGGGAGCACGGTAAACTGAAAGTGCTCGTGGCCAACCATGAACCGCAGGTAGCGCCGGTGGGCCGGCAGGACGGGGATGTGGAAATAAGCGTCCTGCAAGTCCAACGCTACCATCCAGTCTCCTGGGTCCAGGGCAGTCAGGACCTGAGCCAGTGTCAGCATTTTGAACTTCTCCTTCCGGATGAAGCCGTTGACGTTCCGTAGATCCAAGATGGGGCGTAGGCCCCCTTTGCCCTTCTTGGGTACCAGAAAGTAGTGGGAGTAGCAACCACACCCTACTTCTGGCCCAGGAACGCGCTCGATGGCCCCCTTGGCCAAGAGGGCCGTAACTTCCTCCTGCAGAAGTCGCAAATGATCCCCCGATACACGGTGGTTCTGCGGTGGCATGGCTGGAGGAGTCACCTCGAAGGGGAGCCCCTTCGGACGATTTGCAGCACCCACCTGTCCGAAGTGACGGTGCGCCAGTGGAGGTGGTGATGGCGAACCCTGCCACCCACTGGCGTCACATGGGCCTGAAAGCATGGACTAGGAGGGTTTTGAGGCGGATGCTGCGGGGGAAGGTGTGGACTGACCTCGCCATTGACCCCTACCGCCAGGACGGCAGTTCCCACGGCCGCCACCGCGTTGGGTATTGCCCTGCGGGGCATGGCTGGCAGCACGTGTGGGTACACCCCTTCCGTGGCCACGAAAGGAGTGAAAAGCAGCCGATTGCTGCTGCGGGGCCGAGAGGCCCAAGGACTTGGCCGTAGCCCTGGAGTCCTTAAAGCGCTCAAGCGCATGGTCTGCTTTGTCACCAAAGAGGCGACGGCCATCGAACGGCATGTCCATCAATGTGTTCTGGACATTTGCCGAAAAGTTGGCGGACCTCAGCCAGGCGTGGCGTCTGACCGCCACCATCGTAACCATCGCTCTACCTAGCGAGTCGGTGGTATCCAGCCCACACCGGATGGAATATTTGGCTGCATCCCGGACCTCCAACGGACACTGGCAGCACTTCCGCGACCGTATCCCACAAAGAGTGGGTGTAACTGACCTCAGTGAGGAGATTAGTCCTCACGGCCGCGACAGGGAGCTCAAGGCCCAAGGCCTTGGCAGCCCTCATCAGCACCACACTGTAGGTTGCCCCCTCCTCCGAAGCCACGGTAGGAGGGGAGACAAAACCAGTGTCTGGAGACGTGTCCAGGCCATTGGCCTCCCTAAGGTCTCCTGCCCAGTCCTCATGAGACTGACACTCTCTGGTCAGAGGGTCCTCAGACCCCTCCCAGTCCTCTTCATCACCCATCTCCTGAAACTCAGGGTTCTCAACTAATGGGGCCTGCGCCGGAACATGAACGAAGGTGGAACCTGGGACGGCACCACCCGAGGACGGCGCCGGAGGCGACACCTGAGGGTCCGATGCCGGGGAGGTCGTAAGGTCCACCGGCGACGAACCAGATCCCGAAGGAGGCGCCGGCGGCGGCGGGATAGCGGGAACCTGCGGCGCCGGGCCCGAAGGCGTAGGCGGCGTCGGGGCCGTAGCACCCGACGGCGTCGGGGCCGAACCCCCCGACCCGCTAGGAGTCCCAGACGGGTCCGCTGGGCCCAAAGGCGCCGCGGAGTCCGTCGGAGGAGAGAGTTTCCTCATGGCCATGAGGAAGCGCTCAATCTCCTCCTGCGACGCGTTCAGCCCAGGGACCGGAGGGTGTGGAGCCGATTGCAGCGCCCGCGACTCCGTCGGAGCCACGTGGGTGGTGTCACCCGAACCCCCGGCCGCATCGCGCAAGCGTCGGGGGTAGTCCGAAGAGCGATGATGCCGCTTGGACTTCTTGTGCTTCTTACCTGACGACGACTTCGACCTGGAGGAGTGCGGCCTACTCTCGGAGTTGTGGTGGCTCCGAGCCCGCGACCTGTCCCTCGACCTCCCATGGGACTGAGACCTCTCACGGCGCGGGACCGACTGCCGGAGTTCGAGTCGCCTGCGGGACCGCTCCCGTCTGGCTTTTGAAGAGAGGGCCTGGCAGTCGGAGCAGGCCTTGTCGTCGTGATCCACGCCTAGACAAGTTAAACACAGGTGGTGAGGATCCGTGACCGACATCAGACGGTCGCAATCCTCGCAGTGCTTAAAGCCGGGCATCCCTACGGCACCGATCGGAGTCGAAAGACTTCGAGAAATGATCAAAATCGATCAAAAAGTTAGTCAGAAAATGACTAGGGTTACTGCTTCTTCCAGATCTGCGCTTGCTGGCGCGGAAAAAAGAAGAACTGACGTCAGCACGCGGAGGCGGCGTCTAAGTACTCCGACGATGTCATCACGGCGCCCACAACGCCGACGGACGCGAAGCCGCAGACGACGCCTACCGACGCGCAAGGGTACTGCTACGCAAAAATTTCCGGATCCAGTCTAACGCCTGGGGATATTCTAAGGTAAGGAATCTAATACTAACGTGTCTCTTTCAGATACTTTGTTATTGGTCTTGAAATACAGAATTGGTTCAAGAACAACATTTAGAAGAGAGGAGGAAATTAAATGTCTCCACCCTGAATTTTTTAGGATGTCTAGACATTATGAATTTATAGCAGTCTAGGGGCCAGATGTAGATGGCTTAATACCGGTCAGTAACGCCAAAATTCGGTAAATTTCAGCGTTACCGACCGGTATTTAGCCATGTGCGATGTAGGTATTAGTGAATACCATCGGTAATAAGGAATCGGTAAAAATAAGGGAAATCAGTTACTGATTCCTTATTTACCGATCGCAGACACCGAAACACCAAAATATCGAATCGGTAAATAAGAAATCGGTAACAAATCGCTAATGCGATGTACATAAAATCGGTATTTAAGAATCGGTAATTACCACTGACCCAGACCAGGTGGTAATCAGGTGCACTGCATAAAACCAGCCCCAAAATGCAACAGTGTGACCACAATGGCGGCCCTCTACGTCTTAGCAAGGAGACTACGTTTGCGAGCAGCAGGACTGAGGGTCTGGAGATGGGAAGAGCGTGTGTACAGACTGCGTGTCACACTGTACCAATTGACTGAGGCAGAAATACATGAGAGGTACAGGCTACACCCACAAACCTTCCTAGACCTCACATGGGACCTGAACCCATACCTGGAGCATCAGACACCAAGGGCGCACGCCATACCAACACATGTGCAAGTGCTCTGTAGCCTGCACCTACTTGCATCAGGAAGTGACCAGGGTGTGATAGCTGCAGCAGGTGGTGTGTCACAGAGTTGCTTTTCCCGTTTCTTCATCTCCTTTTTGGATGCCATGATGCAGAGAATGCATCACTACATATGCTTCCCCAGCACACAGGCGGAACTGCAGAAGACAAAGCTGGATTCCTACCAAAAAGCATAGTTCCCACATGTAATAGGGTGCATTGAAGGGACCCACATACCAATCTGCCCACCTGCAGCTACAGAATACATATACCGCAACCGCAAATCCACGCATTCCATCAACGTGCAGGTGATATGTGATGCAGACTACATCATTACTGACATTGTGGCCAAATTTCCAGGGAGTACCCTTGACTCCTACATATTCAGGAACCGTGGGATCTACACACGTCTGGCTGCTGGTGAATTCGGAGAAGGATACCTGCTAGGTAAATCAAAGTGACACACCCTGATGTATACCTTGGATGAATGTATTGGTGACTCAAATTAATGGCACTTTCTTTACCATTTAGGTGACAGCGCATATGCCGTGCGGTCATTTATCCTAATTCCATACCTCAACCCATCCACCCCAAGTGAGAGGAGATACAATGTGGCACATAAAAGCACACGCAACATTGTGGAGCGCACCTTTGGACTACTAAAAAGCAGGTTTCGTTGCCTCCACAAAAGTGGAGGTGCACGTCAGTACCGCCCCACCATCTGCTGGAAAATAATAGCAACATGTGCAATGCTGCATAACCTTGCCACAAACAAAGGAACAACAGTGGAACTAACTGACTCTGAGGACGAGGGTGAGGACTGTCCACAGCCAGAGCACAGTGCAGCAGGTGTGGCAACAGCACCGGATGGGAGACACAGAATTGCTGAGATAACACGCAACTATTTCTGAGTAAGTAAGGAGACATAGCCAGTTACTGTATTTGAGTGATGGTGTTCAATGATCATAGCACACCACCAAGATCAAAAGCAGTGTCCATACAAACATGGGTTATGTCACCCATCTGAGTACAACCATATCATGGATGGCTCTACTTCTTGCACCCATGCGCTGCACTGCCACGTTCCTTTGCCTCACTGTCTGCACTGCCAGTCTGTCCAGAGCCAGTGCTGCGGCATTCGCTGCACCTCCTGGACTCTGTGGGAGGGGGCGTGATGCTACTACGGCTAGTAGCCTCTTCACTTTCACCCCCATCACCTGTAGTGGCCACCTTGTCTGTTTGGAGCACTTCAAGTGCAGTGGTCACTGTGACCAGCCCCCTAGCTACATCACGACTGCAGTGTGCCATCTCCTTCTGCATGGCCACCGAGCGTCCGCACATGAGAGAAGTTGCAGTGGACAAGCGGTTCACCGCCTTGGTCTAATTATCAAGTTTCTGCCTCTCCCTGCGCCTTGAGAGGCGGTCCGTGTCTAACTTGCTGAACAGCAGCCTCACAGCCTCCGCCACATCACTTATGCCCCCAGCCATGGTGGAGTTCATGGCACTGATGCCCTTCTCTATGCGGTGCATGTGGGCATTCATGTGTGCCATCTCCCGCGGCACTGACCTGATTGCTCTTCTTTGCAGACGCTTTACCTTCAGCATGCTACCTTCAAGCCCAGCAAACACACTGTTATCTTCACCCTGGAAGTGAGGACTGGCTGCCCTTGCCCTGCGGCATCTGGAAATTGTGAGGGCGAGCTCTGTGGGGGACTGTGATCCTGCCCTGTTGGCATCCTCAGCCACTGTGGACTGTTGTCCCCCTGTGCTGTCCTCCTCAGACACCTCCATCTGCTGGAGGGTGGCCACTGCATGCCTCCTGTCTGTCGGTGGTAGTGGAGTTGATGGTGACAGTGGTGATGTTGATGGTGGGGTGATGTGCCCTGCAGGTGACTGGACCTCCTGCTCTTGTCTCCTCTCTGTCCTAGGTTCCTTTCCTCTGCTCCCCTCTGCAGCCCTGCGAGATGGCTTGCCTGTGAAGACAGAATCTGCATGTGCTCACTTATCTGGCAGCAGTTGCATTGTAATAAATGTAATGCCTGCCAATCACACTGACTGTCCCCTGCTTGCTAATTGCTAATTGGTGTCACATGCCTTTGGGTTTGGTGGACTGACTGTTCTGACATGTGTTACTTCTGACTACATCTCCCACAATGCATTGCAGGTTATGAGTAAAACATGTACTTAGTGTGAGTCGCTATGCCTCTCTGGGGATTGGGGGTAGGGAGGGGGGTGTACAACATGCTGTGAATGCATCTTACCTTGTTTGTTGGCAGCTCGGGCTGAGCTGTCTGCATCGCCAACCCCACTCACACTCTCCGGCTGGAGGGTGAACTCAAGTAGGAGATCCAGAGCAGTTGGTGCAGGTGCTGTGTTCCTCCCTCTACCAGTTTGGTTGGCCTGCTTCTGCCTCTCTGCCATCCTCGCCTTAGCAGTCTTGCTAAAATCGTACCATCTTTTCTCCAGGTCCTCAATGGAGAGCTGGGTGATTCCGATGGCATTGATTTTATCCTGTATTGCAAGCCAGATCTGCCTTATTTGAGACTCTGGCACGTGCAGGGACAGCTTTCCAAATAACTTATCGTAGTCCTTTGTAACATCTTCAATGAGGACCTCCAGCTCCCTCTCGCTGAATTTTTGTTTCCTTTTCCTTTCACTTGCCTCCTTCTCCCTCTCCTGGTTTGCCATTTTGCTAGCGTTTTGTTGCAAAATAAAGCTGAGTTGCTCCTGGCTTCTCTGCTCTGCTCCCTGCTTCACAGTCAGCTCCAGGATCACTGCAGCTGCTTGGGTGTGACCACTTCCTGTTTGGGAGGTAGTGGGGATGCACAGGATTGGCCGATTCCACAATTACCGATTTTTTAAATCACCGATTCGGTATTAACGATTCGGTAGTGGGTATTCGGTATTTATTTTTTACTGATCCATTCCGAATCGCTATTTTTTAGCGATTTATACCGAATCTGTAATTTTTACCGATTCCTTACGTGCATCGGAAATACCGAGTCCTTAATAACGAATCAGTAAAATTAGCTATTAAGGACTCGGTATTTCTGGATTACCTACATCTGGCTCTTGGTTTCTTCTCTGTGCCACAATTTGCAAGAATGCTACTCACTTCCAGAAGCACAAGTTACTTACCTTCGGTAACAATATATCTGTAAGAAACAGTAGTTAGTATTAGATTCCTTGCCTTAGAATATTCCCAGGCGTCAGTCTGGACCAGGAAACTTTTGCGTAGCAGTACCCCTGCGCGTTGTTAGGCGTCGTCTGCGGCTCCGTGTCCGTCGTCGGCGTCGTTGGCGCTGGGATGATGTCGCCGGAGTACTTAGACACCGCCCGCGAGTGCTGACGTCAGTTCTTATACACAGCTTTTCCGCGCCAGAAACGCAGAGCCATGATAAAAACCAACACTGGTGCCATAAAACTAGGGCCCTGAAAAGGGATGACCTTAACCCTAGATATCGGTTTGCAGAACGGGGAGGATGGGTGGGGCGGTAAGGAATCTAATACTAACTACTGTTCCTTACAGATATATCGTTACCGAAGGTAAGTAACTTGTGCATCTGAAAGAAACAGGTTGGTATTAGATTCCTTACCTCAGAATAGATACCACAGCAATACCAACCCTGGTGGTAGGTCTGCGAACCAATAATCACACCAGAAAGTCCTGGAGAATGGAACCGCCGAAAAAGCTATCTCACCAGACTTGGCTGTCCAGGCAGTAGTGTCTTGCAAACGTGTGCAGCGAGGCCCATGTAGCTGCCTGACAGATGTCCTGCAAGGGGACACCCCGACCCCGGGCAGTAGTAGCCGCCATGGCCCGAGTGGAATGGGCAGGCACCCCCACAGGAGGCTCCTTTTTAGCCAGTGAATAACAAGCCTTAATGCACAAAACGACCCATCGAGAAATGGTCTGTTTGTGCACCGCCCGTCCCTTCTTAGCGCCCACGTAACCAACAAAGAGTTGGTTATCCACCCAGAACTGGCGTGTGTAATCCAGATAGTATGAGAGCGCACGTTTTGAGTCCAGACAGTGGAGCCTCTCTTCCTCTTTCGACGGATGCGAAGGTGGAAAGAAGGTAGGCAAGGTGATGGACTGCCCAATGTGGAAGGCTGTGACGACCTTGGACAGGAAAGAGGGACGTGTACGTAAAACAACTTTGTTCGGATGGACAGAAAGGAAAGGAGGTTTAGAAGAAAGAACCTTGAGCTCACTCACTCTCCTGGCAGAGGTGATGGCAACCAGGAATGCAGTCTTAAGAGTGAGAAGACGAAGAGGACAGTTATGAAGTGGCTCGGAGGGAGCGCACATCAAATAAGTCAGAACAAGATTCAAGTCCCACTGAGGCATCACGAAAGGAACAGGGGGAAACATATGAGTGATGCCCTTCAAGAACCTATTTACAACTGGGGACTTGAAAAGAGAGGGCTGATCAGGGAGCCTTAAGAAGGCAGAAATGGCACTCTGGGCAGAAGTGGTATAGGCGGAAAGGCGTACAACAGACCACAGCTCCGCTTGCAATGAAAAGCGTCTCCGAGCAAGTGCCGCCTTGGAAATTCCAACACGCAGAACTGATGACATTGCGCGTTCTCTTCTGTGGCGAATAGATCTAACCAAGGCTCTCCCCACTGCTGAAAGAGACATTGTGCCACGTCCGAGTTCAGATGACATTCGTGATCCATCATACACCGACAGCTGAATTTGTCCGCCCTGGCGTTCAGGGAACCTGCCAGGTGTTGAACCACCAAGGTCACGCCCTGATGTTCCAGCCATTGCCAGAGACGCAGAGATTCCTGGCATAGGGTCCACGACCCCACCCAGCCCTGTTTGTTGGAGTACCACATGGCGGTGGTGTTGTCCGTGAACACCTGCACTACACTCCCCCGAACAGAGGGGAGGAATGCTTTCAGTGCAAGTCGGATCACCCGCAGCTCCAGAAGGTTGATGTGGAGCTGGGACTCCACCGGAGACCAGAGGCCTCTGATCTCCGCATCTCCCATGTGGCCCCCCCAGCCCAGGAGGGACGCGTCCATCACAACTATGTGCTCAGGTTGATGTGGAGCCGGGCCTCCGCCGGAGACAAGAGTCCTCTGATCTCCGCCTCTCCCATGTGGCCTCCCCAGCCCTGGAGGGACGCGTCCGCCACAACTATGTGCTCAGGTTGGGGAAGGGAAGAGGGATCTGCCGCTGACCCAATCGCGGTCTGTGAGCCACCACTGCAACTGTCTTTCAGTGCCCTCCGAGATCAAGACATGGTTGGACAAGTTGCCCTGATGCTGGGCTCACTGAAACTTCAGGTCTCACTGCAGAGCCCGCATCCGCCACTTGGCGTGATGCACCAGAAGGATGCAGGAGGCCATCAGCCCCAGAAGCCGCAGCGTCAACCTGACCGAGACTTGGGATAGAGGCTGAAAGATCGGAATCAGAGCCTGAATATCCCAAACCTGCTGTTCGGGAGGATAAACCCGAAACTGTGCCGCGTCTAGAACCGCTCCGATGAATAGAAGCTTCTGAGAGGGGCACAGGTGTGACTTCGGCACATTGATGGAGAACCCCGGCAGGTGCAGGAGGTCGGCCGAACTCTGGAGGTGGCTGACGACTGTCTGGGGCGAGTTTGGGGAAGACTGACACCCCTAATCTGCTCAGATTAGCAGCGAACACTGCCATCACTTTCATGAACACCCAAGGGGCACTGGTAAGGCAGAAGGGGAGTACGGTAAACTGAAAGTGCTCGTGGCCTACCGTGAACCGCAGGTAGCGCCGGTGAGCCGGCAGGACAGGGATGTGACAATAAGCATCCTCCAAGTCCAACGCTACCATCCAGTCTCCTGGGTCTAGGGCAGCTAAGACCTGAGCCAGAGTCAGCAGCTTGAACTTCTCCTTCCGGAGGAAGACGTTGACGTTCCGCAGGTCCAAGATAGGGCGTAGGCCCCCTTTGCCCTTCTTGGGAACCAGAAAGTAGTGGGAGTAAAAACCACATCCTACTTCTGGCCCAGGAACGTACTTGATGGCCCCCTGGACTAAGAGGGCTGTAACTTCCTCTTGCAGAAGTTGCAAGTGAAACCCCACGACACTCGGTGGTATTGCACTGGCATGGCTGGAGGGGTCACCTCGAAGGGGAGGGAGTAGCCCCTTCAGATGAGTTGCAGCACCCACCTGTCCGATGTGATGTGGCACCAGTGGAGGAGGTGATGGCGAACCCTGCCCCCCACTGGCTTTAAATGGGCCTGAAAGCTCGGACTAGGAGGTCTTTGAGGTGGATGCTGCGGGGGTGGATGTGGACTGGCCTCGCCGTTGTCCCCTGGGATCGCCACGGCGGTTAGCACGTCTGCCACCGCACTGGATGTTAGTCTTCGGCCTGTGGCTGGCAGGATGCGTGGGGGTGCTCCTTCCTTGGCCACGAAAGGACCAAAAGGCAGCAGTTTGCTGGCGCGGGGCAGACAGGCCCACGGACTTGGTCGTAGCCTTGGAGTCCTTAAAGCGCTCAAGCGCACTGTCTGCCTTGTCGCCAAAGAGGCGACGGCCATCAAACGGCATGACCATAAGGGTGTTCTGGACATCAGCCAAAAAATTTGTGGACCTCAGCCAGTCATGGCAGCGAACCGCCACCGTCGTTACAATCGCCCTGCCTAGTGAGTCCGTGGTATCCAGCCCACATCGAATAGAATACTGTGCTGCATCTTATCCCTCCGCAAGGGCTTGGGCGAGTTTAACCCGGGCCTCCTCCGGGCATTGTGGCAGCACGTCCGCGACAGTGTCCCACAGAGAGTGGGTATAACGGCCCAAAAGGAAAGCGGTGTTGACTGACCGCAACCCCAAACTAAGTGAGGAGAACATCTTTTTTCCGTACTGTTCATACCTTTTGGATTCCCGATCAGGGGGAGCTGTCATGAATGCGGTCTGGGAATGGTAGGCCTGGATAACCAGGCTCTTGGGGGTGGGCTGGGTGGACAGCAAACAAGGGTCGCCCGGGGCCGGGCGGTGGCATCTGGACACGTTCCTATCTACAGGGGGACCTGTAGCGGGCCTGGACCAAGTGCCCAACAGAACATCAGTTAAATCCTCATTGAACTGCAGTAGAGACTCCGAAGAGCTTGCCTGCGGTTTGAGGACCTCAGTAAGGAGGTTAGTCCTCACGGCCGCGACGGGGAGCTCAAGAGACAAGGCCTTGGCTGCCCATCGGCAACACCACACTGTAGGCAGCCCCCTCCTCCATAGCCACGGTAGGAGGGTAGACCAATCCAGTGTCGGGCAAAGTGTCCAAACCACTGGCCTCCTCTAGTTCACCTGCCCAGTCCTGAAAAGACTGGCCCTCCCGTGCCAGAGGGAGACCCCTCCCAATCCGCCTCGTCCTCCATCTCCTGGTACTCAGGTGCAAATGATGGGGCCAGATCATAGAATTAGTGATCTTCTCTCGGCGCCGAATGCGGCGTTGATCAATGCCGTTCCGACGCCGGAACCGGATCGAGGGGGGATCGGAGATGACGTCATCCGGGTACGGCTTTCAGGGGCGACACCCTAGGAGTCGATGCCGGCGGAAGGGTCGTTAGGTCGACCAGCGACCTTGTGGCATTGGGACCGAAGTCGCCGGGGCCGACGCACCCAACGGCACCGTGGCCGAAGCACCTGGCCCACTTGGGCTCCCAGTCGGGAGCGCGGGCCCGAAGGCACTGCGAATCCCGACGGAGGAGTGAGCGACCTCATGCCCATGAGGAAGGCATCGATCTCCTCCGGCGTCGCGTTCTGCCCAGGGACCGGCAGGTATGGAGCAGGCAGCGACGCCTGTGGCTCAGGCAGAGCCGCATGGACGGTGTCACCCAAACACCCAGACACGTCGTGCGAGCGTCGGGGGAGTCAGAAGAGCAGTGTCGCTTTTTCGACTTCTTGTGCCTCTTACCTGAGGACTTTTCAGCCCGATGAGTGGTGTCGACTCGCCGAGCTGTGATGACTCCGGCCCGCGACCGGTCCCTCGACCTCCTCCTGGACCGGGACCTCGAGCGGCACGGGGCTGACTGCTGGAGCTCGAGGCGCTTACAGGACCGCTCCCTCCTAGCTTTCGACGTCAAGGCCCGGCAGTCGGGGCACGACTTCTCATCATGGTCGGCCCCTAAGCAACACAGGCACTGGCGATGGGGGTCCGTAACCGACATCAGTCAGTTGCAGTCGGCACAGGGTTTGAACCTGGGCATCCCTTCCGGCACCGATGGAGTCGTTCGACTCGAAAAACAGATCAAAAAGGATCGAAAAAGTTTAGTCAAACAATTACTAAAAGGTACCACTTTTTCCGGTTCGGCACTTGCTGGCACGGAAAAAAGAAGAACTGACGTCAGCGCGCGAGAGCGGCGTCTAAGTACTCCGGCGTCATCATCCCATAACCTGTTTCTTTCAGATGTTGTGGTATTGCACAATAAATTATATTCCTTCACTGGTTCTCAAACTAGGCACATAAATTAACTCTATGCATACACTTTACTATACTTTTAGCAGTGGGTCACAGAGAACATAAGCAATGAAGCAAGGCTATTTTGAACATGTTCTGTGGCATTTCTGTGCTTCAGAAAAATACTGGGCTGTAATTAATTTTTTCCTGCAAGCGTCTTATGCTTATGGAAACCTGGGGATCAATGCATATCACTACATGCTGGACTAAGGGAGTGTGAAGATTTTCCTGAATGTTGTAGATATATGAAGTCATGAAATTTCAACATTTGCAGATTATGTAGATTTCGGACAATGCATGTTCGCCTAATGTAAGTAAATCCGTACAGGGATTTTCATTATGAAGATTTTCAGCTCCAGGATGTCCCTTGAGCAGGAAATCTGAATATTTTTATTTCCTGCGTGGATATTTTCACCTTTCTACACACTGCCACAATTAACCTTGTAACTGGGTAATCTGGATGGATTGTACTACTGAATATGGACTCCCAGAATATTGTGGTAAGTACATATAAGGAAGAATAGATACACTCTTCTTAACTCCACATCAACAAATCATGAAGATATATGTTTTGCATGAGTACATATATACAGAGTTAGGTAATTCCATTTTGGACAATTGTTATCACATCCAATAATGTTGTTGTTATGTTGGTCATTGAATTCTTTATTCCAAAGTTCTTAATCTAGATAATGTAAGGTAACACAGCCAACACGTGTTTCACAACACCATTGCTTTTTAGGTCTTATAATCGTGAGTCTTATACCATCAATTTACAAACCCAAGAACATTTTAACCAACTGCATGATATGGGCATCTTATTGATGTGAGTGTAATACCAACATTGTATATACCTTTTAAGAACTTTGGAAAAAAGAATTCAATGAACAACCTAACAACTATTTTTTCAGGGGGAGGGTCTTGGCCGAGCGCCGATGCCCTAGGTTACAGATTTCAGAGCTCCTAACTAGTGATTCCCCATCCTGACATTATTTTAAAATTAAAGGATCCGTATACATGCCTGAGAGCCTCACAAGACCCGACTACACACCACAACTAGCATTGGATGGCCTTCACTGCTCAGGACTAAAACTGCCCGATCTGTCGTGGATCCGGAGGGGCGGTGCTGACAAAATGGCGGCAGCAAATCGCCGAACATCATGCTGAGCCCCAAGCCCATGCTGACGCATAGCCCTCATGGAGTTTTAGAGGGGCAAGCCCTGCGGGGATGTCCCTGAGGTGCAGGGGCTCAGCCGCCCTCCCTGCCAGGGCTAGGGGAGGACCAGCCGGAACTGCGGAATCCCTTGCCTGTCCGGGGGGCTGCCAGCACTGCATGAAGCAGGATGAGTGCAGGAAGAGGTGTGGCTGTTGCTGCGGTGGCAAGGCCTGAGGGCAGGCACAGGGAGCTAAGGACTTTGGGCCACACTGCCGGGTGGTTAAGCCTCCTGGGCCTCTGGCCGGAGGATTGAGCTGCTGCCTCTCTGCTCATCAGGTGCTGTAATTGAGGCAGAGAGGCAACGCTGCGACACACTGCGAGCCATGGGGAGCCTGTGACCAGTCACACTTGATGGCCTCAGGCTCCCTGAGGAGAGGTGAGGAATGGCAGCCTTAGACAGGCAGCGGGCTGATGGCCCCCCATAACTGAGAGCTACAGCTAAACAAGCAGTCTAATCCAGCACAGAGTTGGGGGCTCTAAGCCACTGAGACTTCCTTCCCCTGGAAGTTGCCTCACAAAGTGGGTGTTAGCGTGCCTTTTAGCGGCAGGCGGTCAAGAAGGATATCTGGTGTAGCTGGGCAGGCTTCTGGTGGCCCCTAGGGGAGTGCTAAATGCAAAAAGAACCATTGATAGACAGAATTCAGAACAATGTCATACATTCACCCTAGTACAGAGATCTGGGTCTCAATCCATCGTGATCCATCAATCACATCATGCTAGGGGCTGTAAATACTTGGTTACATCATCGGGGACGTTTAAAGCTGTTACCTGTTTCTATAAAAGGACACAGGGAGATCTGATGTTAACCTTAGACAGCCTTAGAGAACAATGAGCTGTTTCCCACACACTGCCAAAACTAAAACTGAGAGTGAGTACCAAGATCTGTCTTTCATCATTGAAAAGCGTGAAATCCCCAGGAACTGCAAGGCACTGAGGGTGCTCCGGGTGATGTTATGGAAAAGAAAATTGATAAGGTGGGCTATGAGAGGCTCCAAGAGGCCAAATAAGGTCATGGCTCACTAGACGGGGCCAAGGCCGGGGAGATGTGCTGCAGAACCCTAACTCCCCTTCACCCTATAGAAATAGTAGCAGCACGGAGAGATATATTTCCCTACGGAGATCACACTCAAGGGAAATGACGAGATGGGACTTCATAAGAGTATGAGATGGCGCACAGAACTATATGGAACCACTTAAACCAGAATGCTAACATGTATGCCACCTACAGAAATCGGAGCAAACTTGGGCACGACTGATGGAGGGGGAGGGGAGTTGGGGGAAGATGGTTACTGAGCTGATCTAGAATGGGGATGTGAGAGAAACGGGCTGGAGAGCGCCAGTGTTTGCGTGGGGACAGGCTGTTGTATTCAGAACATCAAGTGTCTTATATGCATATTTGTGTAAGTTATTGTTACAATCAAATGAGAACCAAGGCACTGTATATTGTACATGTGAGCTGGCACAGATCTATTTCCAGTTTAATGGTGTCTGAGTTCTTTGAAAATACAATAATTTTGGTACAAAAAACCTGTTATATTGGCTGTAATAACAATAGTCTGAAATGGAATTGAACTTTACCGACTGTCTTGAAGGTGTGGTTTTTCTCCTCAGAATGCGGGGATTTATTTTCATATGGACATATATCTAGCACTGATTGGGCCACCAGTGAGCTGAGAATAAAGTGCTGGGCTCATTTTCCTGTTACCCAAATTGAACACTGAAGGCTCGTATAAATTGCCTGTGGGTCTAGTAAGCCTGTTAATGGACCCATTTAGACTGATCAATGGACTTATTTTGCACCTCTCATACTTTCAGCAGCTGAAATAACCTTAGAAAATATTGGAGAAACTGAAGAATTACAGAGGAATCAGATCAAGAATTAACAATTCCCACATTAATTTCTCATTCCTAAGGGGTTTCTCATGGTTCAACCCAGAATCTCTATTAATTCCGCTCCACTGGAGGTAAATGGACCTCCACTACTGTTAACTCCATGGACACAGAACTAATATTCTCCTGAAGGGGGGACTTGCGATGAGGACCATAGTGTGGTAAATAGAGTGCCATCAAATTGAGTAGTAATGTCTGGTATTTAGATTGCTTAGAAACAACAAAAAAGTGGTGTTCTACAAGAATTAATATTATTATTGATAAAAGTAAAATGGTGTGTTTAGTGTAGTATACCCATCTCCTAAGTATTATAGGCGAAAACAATTTGTGCTGTCCATTTAAGACCTTTTCCCTGGTCTCAGGACTATTACTTCTACAAATGAGTATACAACTGAACATCGAACACTCTGTACTCCTGGGTCCAGAAGCATAAAGATTGTCACGTCAAATTTACAAAAAAATGTGTTCTGTAAATTCACTATATATCACTTAAGTTTTTAACTTTTCTTATCTGAGAAGTATGTACACTCACATGTGGGAATTATATCCACAAGAGGTGGGGTTGATAATACATGTATGCAATTCATAAAAATGCTAGAGGTAGCAGAATTGGCATGGTAGGCTTTGGAGAAAATGCAAAGAAGAACATAATTGAAGAAAACATGAGTATTCAAAAATCTATGCATGCGTGACTCCAAGACCAGCTGGATGCAGTTACCTTTTGGTCCGCAGGTGGGATATATTATGTTGCTGTTCTTGCAGGTTCCATTTAGAGAATCCATTTTAAAATATCCAGGTTTGCACTTAAATTGAATGATGGCTCCAGGTTGGAATGTCACTTCGTCTCCCACCAGTTCTAAATTATGCGAATCTGTACCCTCTTGTTTTACTCGACAAGGAGCTGTAGAAAATGAAACAAATATCTGTATATACTGAGGAAAAAAGAACATACTTTCCACATTTACTATTGAAGGCCCCTTTCAAAATGAAGGGATGCACCAGAATCTGTGAAAAATTAACTTAGAAGTAAAATATGATTTCTGATGTTCTGAATAACACCAAGATAGTGCACCTCCACAGTGGGCATTGATATATTTAGTCTCTGAGAACCAGAGATGAATGGAATTTGGCTGAGAGAGATCTGTGGCTTTGATGACCCGTCATAGTGAAGAGGTAGTCCAACACCCCCTCTACCATGGGCTCTGAAATGCACTCAGTGATACAGCCATCAACGATTGTAACAAACCCGTCATACCATCCCCACCATCTAAACAATACATTTCACATCCCTTCCCTGTGTTGTAATGCAGTACTGATTCTTCTTTCCCTATATTATAAAGGGCAGCTAATGTTGACTACTTTCACATAAGTTACAATGAGATGTGTGCTAACATAAAGCTGGAAGTGATACTGGGGCTCTACTGAAAACCTATCCAGGCGTCATGGAGTGAACTAGATGGATAACTGTAACCTTCTGCTAAAGGGTGTTGTGTCATTTAGTCTGCATCATGGAGATGAAAAATGTTCATGCCTTCCGGCCTAGACAAAACAAAAGCTTCTAGTGTACACAGTTATGGCTGCAAATGGATAATACAGATTAAGACATTTAACAGCATGTTATGTACATATTATTACATGAATGTACTTACAATTTGGTGACGACTGCTTACAGCGCTGAAACACCAAGAACCTATGCGTGAGGGAGCAGAGTATATATATTTATTTATACCCTGAAGAATATTCAATGGATTAATATCCTCGTTTGAATTTATGTTACTTGCTTAGTATTTACTTCAAAAGCCTGCATTGGAGCAAAAAAAATGTCGGTAGCTGCATTGGAGTAGAATTTGACTTCGGAAGCCTGCTTTGGAAAAACTTAACTGCTGTGGCGGTTTGTGTTCACCTTCAAGTCTGCAAGCTACGCAACCATTCCTGAACTTCATGGCTTCCGTCACTCCATCCTGAACTCAGCAGCCTTCTTCGCTTCATCGTACGTTCCAGCTTGATGACGTCTAACGTTTCAGTGTGTGCGCATGTCCTCTGTCTGACACCTAACGTGCGTCTCCTAGCAACCTAGCTACTGACGCAAGAAGACTTACAATGTTTACAAGAATTCTTGAAGAGACTTGACCATCTGGTATTTTATCACAGACGCAACAGTGTAGAATCTTCTAGGCCAGCGTTTTCCAAACTGTGGTCCGTGGACCCCCAGGGGTCCGTGAAACATTCCCAGGGGGTCTGCAGGACTCGAGTGCCTGTCGTAGTGAAATATGAAACGCCCATGCATCCTCACAGCACACAAAAGCTGTGAATGTTGGCGCAGGGGCGTCGAGACCACAACAATACAATCAGGAGGTGGGGGCAGTGAGCAGTCAGGGGGCGGGGCCGCAGGGGGCACAGCGGCTGGGGAAACGAGTGGAACCGAAGGCAAAAGGGGCACAAAAACAAGGGAAAACGAGTGCCACAAAAGGCAGAAGGGTACAAAAAAACGAGTGGAACAAAGGACAGATGGGCACAAAAAACGAGGGAAAAACTAGTGGAACAGAGGGCAGAAAGGCACAAAAAATGAGGGGAAAACTAAGTGGAACAGAGGGCAGAAAGACACAAAAAACGGGGAAAACGAAGTGGAACAGAGGGCAGAAAGGCACAAAAACGAGTGAACAGAGAAGAGGGCCGAAAGACACACAAAAACGAGGGAAAAACTAGTGGAACAGAGGGCAGAAAGGCACAAGTAACGAGTGGAACAGAGGGCAGAAGGGCACAAAAAAACAAGTGGAACAGAGGGCAGAAGGGCAAAAAAACGAGGGGGAAAACGAGTGGAACAGTGGGCAGAAAGGCACAAAAAACGAGTTGAACAGAGGGCAGAAGGGCACAAAAAACAAGGGGAAAATGAGGTGGAACAGAGTGCAGAAAGGCACAAAAAAACAAGTGGAACAGAGGGCAGAAAGGCACAAAAACGAGTGGAACAGAGGGCAGAAGGGCACAAAAAACGAGGGAAAACCGAGTGAAACAGAGGGCAGAATGGCACAAAAAACGAGTGGAACAGAGGGCAGAAGGGCACAAAAATGAGGGGAAAATGAGTGGAACAGAGGGCAGAAAAGCACAAAAAACGAGTGGAAAAGATGGCAGAAGGGCACAAAAACGAGGGGAAAACGAGTGGAACAGAGGGCAGAAAGGCACAAAAAACAAGTGGAACAGAGGGCACAAGGGCACAAAAAATGAGGGAAAAACGAGTGGAACAGAGGGCAGAAAGGCACAAAAAACGAGTGGAACAGAGGGCAGAAATGCACAAAAAACGAGTGGAACAGAGGGTAGAAGGGCACAAAAAACGAGGGAAAAAAGAGTGGAACAGAGGGCAGAAAGGCACAAAAAAAGAGGGAAAAACAAGTGGCACCGAGGGCAGAAAGGCACAAAAAACGAGGGAAAAACTAGTGGAACAGAAGGCAAAAGGGGCACAAAAACGAGGGAAAAACAAGTGGCACAGAGGGCAGACGGGCACAAAAAATGAATGGCACAGAGGCAAAATACAAAATACAGAAATATAGGGTCAGCTAAGAACAGAAGGAGGAACGGGCAGAGAGGCTCGGGGGCAGCGAGGGGAACAGAAGGGAAAACCGGGCAGAGAGAGCACGGGGTCAGTGAGGGGAACAGAGGGAAGAAAAAGGGGCACCGACCACGTACAGGCGGTGGGGAAAGACAGACAACAGCAGTCACAGACACAACAATGAAAATACAGGCAATACAATAAAAGCAATAAAACGTTGAAAGGCACATGTGTATAGGTTACCGTTACTTGGCAGGCAGGTAAAAATCGATGCAGCCAGGATCAGCAGTAGGATTTTGTGCTGCTGTCTGATTGCTCACTTTCCACAAGCCCTTGGGTACCACTAAATAATACACTGCTGTATGCATACATGTCCATGCCAATAGACCCAATTCAGGCTGTCTCCCTCTTGAAATTGCCTCTGCTTCAAAAGGTGTTTTTGAAAAGAAATTTAAATTGTACAAATTGCTTGGGGGTCACCGGCTTCCAGTAGTGATTCAGTGGGGGTCCTCAGGAGTAAAAAGTTTGGGAACCACTGCTCTAGGCATCACTTTTGAGCACTAACCTTACGTAAAGTATAAAGTTAATTAGTTCAGGTAATTTTCTTTCTGCAATCATTTTCACAGCAGTTGTTCATTTCACCCTGCACACTGACACACACAGCTCTTTTATTATTTTGCTTGCATTGGCAAATGCGTGTCTGTTCATCGCTGATATGCACAGCTATCCATTGTTAAGTATTTGGTGTATCACATTACTATACTCTGCATGAGGGACACACATCATTTACTAGAATATTATAGGTTTAATTTTAATTTTTGTTAAGCTGCATTTCACTAATACCATAAAATGTCATTCTTTTATTTTCTGAAGTTATAAAAAAAAAGTAATGAGTACACAGAGGTTCTCATTATCTTATTACCAAGCATTTTGTCCAGCTGGGGGAGAGCCTTGTATGAAATGGGCAGACTGGAAATTGTATTTTCCAAATTACCTCAATACCATTGACTTGGATGGTAAGATAAAACCAGAGCAAAAGAAATGTATTTTCCTACATTCTATTGGACCTATGTTATTGAAAGTATTTGAACAGTTACGGAACACTTTAGGTGTAGGTGTTATTAATTTTTCGATGCGGCTATTGCTGTGTTTGATAAGTATTTTGCCCCTAATGTATGTATTGATATTATTAGATAAACATTTTTTTAAAGGAAACAGAATGCCAATGAAAGTGTGGCTGAATATGTAGCGGCATTACCCAAACTTTCGTTGGATTGTAAATTTGAAGGATTGCAAGAACAATTTATTAGGGATCAAATTGTTATGCATGTTAATGATCCAGCAATCCAAGAAAGACTCTGGATTAATGGCGATACTGATTTATCAGATATATTAGCTATTGGAAGAAAGGCAGAGATGTCAAGTAGCTGTTTGAAGGAGGTTAAAGGTAAAATTGGGGGAAAACAGAATGATATAGTAGGCAAAATTAAAAGCAAAGAAAGGAATTACATGCCAACTGATAACATGAGTGACAAAGAGAAGGTTGAGAAAAGTGTATGGTATCAACCAAACAAAAAGTAGGAAATTTTAACATGTTATCGTTAAAACAGTGAATCACGTTTAGCACATAGTAAATCTTGTCCTGCACCTAAAGTGAAATGTACTAGCTGCAGAAAAATTGGTCACTACACTAAATTATGCAGATCTAAAAAAACATCTAACGTTAAGTGTGTTGAGGAAAGTGAGGATTCAGATATTGAAGAGCGAGTCAATAGGGTATTTCACACAAAAGACTCATTTTTACTGATGGTTAATGATGAAGGAAATGCAGTGAAAAAAAGCTATTTCTTTGATGAGGATTGGGGGTGTTGAAATCAACATTTATGCTGATTCAGTCTCACCTTACACAATAATTAATGAAGAAGTGTGGAAAACCAACTTTGTAAAACACATTGGAGACAAATAGTTATCCACAAACATTAGTCCGGAAAGTTTCGCTGGTGAAAAAAATTTAAATGTTAGGTTACAGGTCCTTACTTTTCAGATTTAAGAATAGGGAGAATCAAGGAAATGTGTACATTGCCAAGAAGGGACCATCAGTATTGGGGTGGCATTTTTATTATTTTATTTTATTTATTTTATGTGCTTATATAGCGCCTGAATAAACCCCCGAAGGGGTATCTCCGCGCTTTTGCTATTTGAAGGAAAAATACAGGTGTACCAGGACTTTCCAGTAGTACCAAGGCAGGGGGGAGATTAGTCACTGGTGAAAAGGCATGATCAAGGCAACCTTGGAATGATGTTGAATCCTAATGGTTCCGAACCGGTTAGGATTGTAGATGATGGAGAGGAAATAGGCAAGGTAATGCCATGAAAATTCCCAAATGTTTTTTCAGGTAAAATTGGTAATCCTACAATCTTTGAACATTGTATCATCCTGAAGAAAACTGCACACCCAAAAATTCATGAAGCTTGAAATATTCCATTATTATTGGAGGATGAGGTGCAAATAGAGTTGGATAAATTATTACAGTCAGGAATTATTGAGGAAATTGAAACAGCGGAATGGTTATCTGGTTGTGATTGCTAGACGGAGTAATGGGAAAATTTGATTATGCATTGACTTACGCTACCTAAATAATAACATTGTTATTGACAAATTTCCCTTACAAAAAATATCAGAAATGCTTGCTTCAGTGGATGGTGCTAGCTGGTTTACTTCCCTAGACTTATCTGCTACATATCATCAAATTTATTTACAAGATGATTGTAAAAAATATACTGCATTCATCACTCCCATGGGGTGTTTTCAGTACAAGAGAATGCCTTTCGGGTTGGCTTCTGCAGCTGAAGTTTTTAAGAGATTGATGCACCAACTCTTTGGCAAAATAAAAAACTTAAAGTGCTTTCAGGATGACATCTTAGTGTATGATCAACCCAAACAAGAGAATAATTTAACTCTAAATGTTGTATAAGAAATCTTGAATGACAGGAATCTCTCTGTTGAGTATTCCAAATGCAAGTTTGCAAAGAGTTCAGTTTCCTATCTGGGGCATGTATTAAGCGCAAAAGGGATTATCCCTAAAGCAGAGTTAATTGAGGCCCTTATTAAGGCACCAGCTCCCTCCAACAAGGAGGAATTAAGACACTTTTTGAGCCTTGCTGAGTTTTACTCTGAGTTTGTTAAGGGGTTTTCTAGCAAAATCTACAATGTAAAAGAATTGTTAAAACAAGAGAATTCATTTTGTTGGTCTGCTTTCTGTCAACAAGAATTTGAGCAAATCAAAAAATGACATTGCTAATGCCCCATCCTTAAGAATTGTTGATCCTGATCTTGAAAATATTGTCATAGTAGATGCAAGTAATAAAGGTTTAGGTGATGTGTTGATACAGAAGGGTTTGAAGGGTCTTGAAAGGACCATTGCTTTTGCCTCAAGGGCCTTGTCGCCCATAGAGGAAAGATTTTCTGTAATAGAAAAGGAAACTTTGGCATGTATTTGGGCTCTTGAATGTTTTAGAGCTTTTGTATGGGGTAAAGCATGTGTGGTGAGGACAGATCACAAACCTCTTGTCAAGTCGCTGACAACTGAGGGCATGTTCAGGGCATCAGCTAGAATAGCCAGGATGTCCATGAGGCTCCATGACTCAATTTATTCTGTTGAATATGTTCCTAGTAAAACAATATTACTGCTTATTTCCTTTCCGAGATTCCTTTGGATATAGAAGAAAGTGAAGAGTCTGAATGGCAACATTTTAGAATAGCATATATTTTTAATCGAGTAATAACTTGTATTAGGAAAGAAGGATGGATTGAAGAATGTGCCTGTGACACTGTAATAATGGAACTTGGGGAGTACATTAAATCTGGTTGGGCAAGTAAATCTAACCTTACTGAAGAGTTAAAGCTGTTTTGTGAGGTAAGAAGTGAATTGGCGGTTCAGAATATTATAACTAAAAGGGGAGAAAGAGTAATTCTTACGAAGAATATTATAAAGAAAATGGTCACCCTCAGTCATGAAGGACATTTGGGTATTGTCAAAACCAAGCATAAGGTTAAACAGTGGTTTTGGTGGCCTGGATTAGATTTATATGTGGATGGATATGTAAGCGAATGCACTGCTTGTGCTAATTCCGACAAGTCAATAAGAACAATAAAGCCTAGCATGTGCAAGCTTATTATTCTGATTGGTCCTTGGGTAACTTTAGCCATAGACATCACAGGTCCCATTGGAGAGAACCAGTAGTTTGTTATAGCTTTAATTTATATTTTTTCCTGGTGGCCTGTCATTAACATTGTTGAAAGAGTAGATTCTGATGCTGTTTTGGAATTCTTGGATGGCATTTTTCTCAATGAGGGCATTTCCACACAAGTAATCAGTGACAATGGAGTACAATTTGTTTCTGGTAAGGCACAAGATTATTTTGCCAAGGTAGGAATTAAGCACAAGATAACATGTCTTTACAATCCCAGTGGCAATGGTATGATTGAATGCTTCAACAGGGTCCTTAAGAACGCTGTATAACTGGCCATGAAGAAAAGGAAAACTGGGAAATTCAAGTTGTTAAGGCCCTATGGGCGTACAGGACCTCTATTCATGATGCGTTAGGTGTGTCCTCTTTTGTAGTCATGAGAGGCAGAGAAGCTAGAACTAAAGCTAATCCAGATTGGCCTTTACATCCTGTGACTAATAATATTCTCATGGAAGTAACCAGAAAGAAAATTGTGGATACCCATTTGAAGTACAAGGAGCAATACGATTTGAAGGGGAATCCCAAAGATATTAAAATGGAAGTAGGTATGTTGGTGAAAGTGAGGAAACCAGGCAAAGTTAAGAAGGGTGAAAGTCAATTTTCTGGACCTATCAGTAATGTCAAGGTTTTACGCAATGCTGTTATGTTGAGTGAAGGCAAGCTTTGGAATCTAAAAATAATTGCTATTGTCAACCAAGCCATGGTAAGGGATCAAGAGTTTCCCAAGCAGGAAGTAAATCTGGACTGGTTTGGTGATTACATCATTAATGAAAGTAATGAAGTGAATAATATGGAAGATGGTGTAAGGGAAGGAAATGAAGCAAGTGCGGTAATGCAAGATGGAGAGGAAAGTTTACAGTATGCGGAAGAAAGTACTGAAGCTAGTTGTAGCAATATTTCTTCTGAAGTGAGAAATGAGAGACCATCTGAGGTTGGCAAACGTGTAAGGCGCAATCGGAAATGGTTATCCGACTACAAGTGTGATCCTGATGTAGAATATTAATTTTATTCATTTAAGTTTTTATTTTTATTGTCAGAGTATTTAATGTATTTGTTTTTCTTTGTAATTTTTGTAAAACGGGGGAAGATGTGTAATCTACATAATATTACTTGAATGTACTTTATCGTGCCATTCCCTGGTTACCACTAGGGAATTCTAGACTGTGAGGACAACTGTTCCAGGAGCCGGCTGAGCAATAGGGTACTGAAGTTGACTGTCTCCCTATTTACTTTGGTGCTTCCAGCAAGATTAACACTTCTAACTTCATTTTCGTGAAGCGTCGTTCTTTACACAGCGTCATTCATTACATAGTGTATAATGTTGCTCATTTTGATTAATATACTTTTTATTATTTTCCAATGTCAGTTGAAAAACGACAATTATGTAATAGGTAAACATGAGGTCTAGCACTGTTTTATGGTTGGTGATAGTGGGAGACTCTCAGAAAACATATAAAGAATTGTTGGCTGGCCATGTGTTAAAGATACACACCTTAAGCGATTCTTCAGTAGAAGTGCCTATGGCAGATCCCCCTTTCAGCAGGTAATTTAGTCTCAGAAAGCGTCTGGTGGCTTTATAGCCCCAATGGTGTTGAAACCTTTAAAGTCAGTTCAAAGCTAATTGTGCTAGTGGAAAGGACTGTTGGAAAGTCCGTAAGAAAGGTAGGCAGAGCCTACTAACATTGGCGGGCACAATCTTTCTAGCCCATCAGCAGGCCATAACTTACCCTCCTATATGCATGACATTATTCTTGACTCCACATATACTTACTTGGAAGGTATGTATTATTAGAATTAAGGATAGTAAATAAATATCTTACAATGTAGTGTTAATCTCCATGAAGCGCATGCCAGACTGCAGTTGCTACCTGGTGAACAGCTCCATGTCATCCACACAAAGGGCATTGTGAACTCCCCGGCCTGAAAAACAGTATGGTAGGTGTGCCAGTTATGGGACAGAGCAGTACATATTGAGGGTGTTGGTTGCACTACCTGGCCAGTACACTGCTGGGTGCTTTTGATCTGGAGCAGATTTGGTAATGCTCTTTTCTTAACACGCCACATTACCTATGAGAGTTCTGGAGCACTGCACAAACAATGTACTGCCATTTTTACAAAACAGGGCTAGCACTATACCCACAAATCTGGAATGCAGGTGGGTCACTTTCCTGAAACAAGACATCACATATTTCCAATTGAGCGGCAAATCCTAGCTCACCTACTGGAAATGCATCTCTACTACCCACTACATGCATTAACAAGGTATTTACTTTAAAGGGAGATAAACACATGTGCTAACTTTCATGTTCATTAATTTGGATTTGACGGTGAGGGACGGAGGTGGAATAATTACATATGTGTGTCTCATATTCAGTCAATGGAGATTTCATATGAGGCAAATGACCTTTACAACGTGGGTTGAGCTTTGTATGCCATTTCTCCGCAAGTGGAACTACGCTTGCCTTAACCACGCATATGCCTTAACCAAACATATGTGTGGCTAAGCAGTGCACGGTCTAGATGCGCAGATGAGTGGGCACCAGAAGAGGAAGGATCCGATCGGACGTGGACATGGTCTGGTAAGTGGGGCTGAGGCAGAGCTTTGGGGGTATGAGGGGGTTGTTTCTAAAGGTTGGGGGTCGTTTTGAGGGCTCAGAGGGGTTTGAGGTTAATTTTAGGGTTGGAGGGGTGTGTGGGTGTATTTAGGGCTCAGGGGGTAGGCTTGTTTTTAGGGCTATGAGGGGAAACATTTTGTTTTTATGGTTCGGAGGGCTGGTGTGTGATCTTTACCACACATATCCCTTTACCAGTCATGCCTTTCCCACAAAGGTGCATGGTAAAGGCATGCACAGTAAAGGGATGTGTTGTTAAGGTGCATTCTTTGTGTGGTCAGCGTTGTAAAGGCGCACATGGTTTAGCTATGGTTGCCTCTGTCATTCAACCTTCATATGAAGATGCAGATGTCTTGTCTTCTGTTTTGGTGTTTGTTTTGTTCCAATTTAGATGGAATATAGGAGCTGGAAATTCATCTAGGCTGTTTCTAATGCACCTGGATCCAAGCTGCTTTGTGTGATGTTGGTCACTTTCTAGAGTAACAACATGAACAAAATGCAAAAAGGACTGAATTACGGCATAGTGTAATTACCATGAAATTAATTCAAGCATTCCACCTTTCACTTCAAATATATCTCATCTGATATACAGCACCATTAATAACAATCAAGAGGGTGCAAGCGTTTGAAGGGTGAGTGATTCCTCATAAAGGTGACAACAGGGATGCACCTTCAGGGGATGTTTGAGGTGTTATACCCCACAAATAAATGCATTCTTTATTTATAAGTTGGGCCCTGAGTCGGGTCTGTCATGTATGTTTCGGTTTTTCTAATTCCTCTCAATTCACTAAGGGCCCGATGTAGGTGGCAAATACCGGTCGGAAACGGTCGAATTCGGCCGTTTCCGACCGGTATTTGGCATCTTGAGATGTAGGGGGACAGATTTTACAGATTCTGTAAATTTACCAAATCGGTATATTTCATGAATCTGTAAAATACCGAATCGGTATTTTTACCGATTCGGTACCCTCCAGATGTAGGTGGGACTCTTCTGAGTCCCACAGGCCTTTAGGAGTCGGTATTTTACCACCCAATCCAATTGGGTGGTAAAATACCGAATCCAGGTGTGCATGCACATCTGTGCATGCACACCTGTGCCATGTGACACACAGACATGCCCTTAGGGCGTGTATGTGTGCCACATGGCACACATGCCTGTATTTGGGGTGCTAGAGGGTGTCAAAGTGACACCCCCTGCACCCTTGCAAAATTCGGTATTTACCGATGTGGTAAATACCGAATCCGTAATGCCCATTGATTCCTGTGGGCTTCAATGCCCATAGGAATCAATGGGCATTACCGATTCGGTATTTACCGAATCGGTAAATACCGATGTCTTCCGATTCGGTAATTGTAAAAATACAATTACCTACATCTACCCTCCTCTTTTTTACCACTTCTTAAATACCGATTCGGTATGAATCGGTATTTAAGAAGTGGTAAAAAAGATTTACCTTCATCGGGCCCCAAGGGGTGTTAACTTGTTTGTGTATTTTGGATCAGAAACTTATAGTGACTGGTTTTACCAACAAAGCAGTAAATGCATACCTAGAGAAGTAATTCTTAAAAGGGTGAAAATGTACTACTTTTTAGAACTTACAAACTTTGGGAGAAGCAGGCTTGGAAAGCTGTGCTAGCCCTAGGTTTCCAGGTATTATACTGGCACTCCAAAACTCAAAATGTGAGGGGATGAACACTTGCGATTAGTCTAACCATTAGCAATCACTTAGGGTAGCATTCCAATGTATCGTTTTTGCCCTCTTTTCCTTTCTAGACAGAGGCCAAACTAATGTAAATTAGTACTGATTCCTTTTCTTATAAGAACAGTTCATCCTGAACCTTGGTGATCTCACCGTTCCACCATGAAGTTCATCACTTTTTTAGTTGGAAAATTTGAGATTCACAAACCCGAATCTCACTTCCTAAACTATGCTCTAGACAACAAATCATCGTATAATGGAATACTAGATAATAAGGCATTTGTTTACGTTCAGGAAATGAAGGTAAAAAGAGAGGGCTTCCATTGCTAGATTGAGAGATTGTCTCTTGCTACATATGGGGGTATATTTATCATACTTTCACGCAGCAAGGGAAAGGGCAGGAATGCGCCCTATTCAACATCATGGGGCGCATTCCTGTCCTTTCCTTGCGCTGGCACACTTTTGGCGGAATATCGCCAATTCAGGCACCCTTGCACCATGGTACAAGGGTGCCTGTGTTGTAAGCAAGATTTCTTTGGTGTAGGAAGGGACACCTTCCTGCACAAAAAAATCCTAAAATGCATTTTCCTCTTTCTACGTGTGCTGCAGAAGCATCACACACAGAAAGACAGAACAACAAGGAGAAATAAGGATATTTCCCCTCATTACCACTAATGGGAAATCTGTGAATGCAACAGAATCCAAGGGTGGATGCCGGGGAACACCCACACTCCACTGATGGAACGCCTCTGTGGGGCACAGTACCGCAAGGCAACAATTTGCTCTGCATTCCGTTACTCCAGATTTATCAAGCCGTGCAGGGCCACGCAAGGTGGCCTTGCTTGGCTTTGTAAATCTGTCTTTAGTGGTGTGACACCCTTGCGCCCCCTGCATGGCGCCAGGGCGACACAAGCCTCTGATACATATTGTCTTTGTTTACTTTGCCATGGATCATGAGAAACTCTTCTTTGCAATAAATTACAGACCGAAAAAAGATTTCATTTTAGAACTCCACCCATTATTAACTTAACAAATGTTTTACACAAGTGCATTACACTTACCTGGATTGATGCATGTGGGGTAGGTAAACCCATCCTTAGTACACTTTGCAGGTTGGATCCCTGGAGGTGTGGGTACTCGAAATCCGGTTTTACATTTAAAAGTGATGGTGTCGCCCTCTTTGAAAGCCGTTTTATCCCTGTGGATTGAGCTTAATTCTACATAGTGTTCTTCCAGTTTGTCTTTGGTTACCTGACACGGACCTGTAAAGTATTTGTAAATTGACTCGTTGAAATGAAATCAAAAGGTGCATACCTCACTGCTAAATAAAAACAATCAGAAGAACAGTTAAATAAGCCACAATAAGATCATATATATTTGTATCCAACTCTCCATTTTTCATGCTCTTTCTCGAATAATGTAAGTGTATTTTGAGTTTAGCAGAGAAACCCTGAATTAAACTTGCCAAGCGAAAACACCAATCCGCCAGACAGTGTTATGTGGCACGCACAGACAGACTCCACTATGTAATGTTATCCTATGTTAAGTGCACTTGCATAGCAGAATCTTACACATTTGTATGACCCTAAATAGGCTCCTGCGGAGACATACAAATAAGCACGCATGCCAGCTTAAAAGGCACCCACTGTCAACATGCAGACTGGCATATACATGTTTGTTGTCTCAAACAACTCTACTTATGCAGGCAAACAGGGGTCACCAAACAACAACAGATATATTGTTATGTGGTGTATAAATATATTGAAAGAACGAATAACGTAAGACAACATGCACATGATAGTTCACCTCTCGGATATATGTCTAAAGGGCGGCAAGCAAAATAAATGCATGCCACATAGTTAACTCTCCGGAAATTGGGAATTGGGGATGTATGACGTTACAACGCATACTTTTACCACGCCTACCATTACCACGCATTTTTTACAACGCAGGATCCATTACAACGGATACCATTACCACGCATCTATTTACAACGCATATACTTTTACAACGCATACAATTACAACGTAAGTATTGGTAAGTATATAATATTTTTTAATATTTAATTTAATTAAAATTAATATAATGTAATTTTATTAAATTTAATTTAATGTAATTTAATTTAATTTAATTTATTTTAATTTATTTAATTTAATTTAATCAATTTAATTTAATATAATTTAAATTTAATTATATTTAATTTTTACCCTGTACCCTTTTACCCAAAAACCCAAAACTGACCCTGAACCCAAAAAATACCCCTTTACCCAAAAACCCAAAACTGACCCTGAACCCAAAAAATACCCCTTTACCCAAAAACCCAAAACTGACCCTGTACCCTAAAAATACCCCTTTACCCAAAAACTCAAAACTGACCCTAAACCCCAAAAATACCCCTTTACCCAAAAACCCAAAACTGACCCTGAACCCTAAAAATACCCCTTTACCCAAAAACTGAAAACTGACCCTGAACCCTAAAAATACCCCTTTACCCTAAAACTGAAAACTGACCCTGAACCCTAAAAATACCCCTTTACCCAAAAACTGAAAACTGACCCTGAACCCTAAAAATACCCCTTTACCCAAAAACTGAAAACTGACCCTGAACCCTAAAAATACCCCTTTACCCAAAAACTGAAAACTGACCCTGAACCCTAAAAATACCCCTTTACCCAAAAACTGAAAACTGACCCTGAACCCTAAAAATACCCCTTTACCCAAAAACTGAAAACTGACCCTGAACCCTAAAAATACCCTTTACCTAAAAACTGAAAACTGACCCTGAACCCTAAAAATACCCCTTTACCCAAAAACTGAAAACTGACCCTGAACCCTAAAAATACCCCTTTACCCAAAAACTGACCCTGAACCCTAAAAATACCTTTACCCAAAAACTGAAAACTGACCCTGAACCCTAAAAATACCCCTTTACCCAAAAACTGAAAACTTACCCTGAACCCTAAAAATACCCCTTTACCCAAAAACGTAAACTTATAATATTTTTAATAAAATAATATACTTACCAATACTTACGTTGTAATGGTATGCGTTGTAAAGGTACCTGCGTTGTAAATACCTGCGTGGTAATGGTATCCGTTGTAATGGATCCTGCGTTGTAAAAAATGCGTGGTAATGGTAGGTCGTTGTAAAAGTTGCGTGGTAAAGGTTGTATACCATTATGTGCATGTCTCACAATCTGGAGCATAATGTTACTCATTGTGTATACCTCGTATACCCTTCTCTCCCTTTAAGTATAGCCTCCGTCATAGAGTGCACAACTTATTTTTTGAATAACCACTTGCCTTGGATTTTTCTGCCACTGTAAATAACAGGTGGAAACCTACAGACGGGAACTCGCTCTATTTACTTCAGAACGATGAAAGGCTGTGTAGTTATACCAGGACTTATGGCTACCAGGTACACACACAGATGTTTGTAGCTGGCATGTTAACCCTTGAGTTATTTAAAATGAAGCAATTTGATTTTTAATTGGAATTTTAATGTCACATGGGAGATATTTCATGTTTCATGCATACATACCTTGGAAGGGGATCTGGAGTAAAGCACTGGATAACCAACAGATATTGTCCTGGGTTCACAGAAAGATTTACATTGTTACACCTGGCCCTTTTTGTAGGTTTATCCCCAAACATTTTGCACCCTATCTTTCTGACCCTGTTTTTATGGCTACAGGGCTCTACGCACTTCACAACTGCTAATCAGTGCTAAAGTGCATATGCTCTCTGTGTATATTGTGATTCTGATTGGTTATCCGTGATTGGCGTATTTTATTTTCTGATAAATTTCTATCAAAGTGCAAGGTGTGTGCCCAAGGCTTGAAAATCAAATGCTACTAATAGGCAGCAGTGGCTGTGCCACCAACATCAGTAAGCCTATCAATGTATCTCAGACCTGCCACTGCAGTATCCGTGCATGCAGTTGTAAACTGCCAAGTTGACCTGGCAAGTTCACCCACTTGCCAGGCCCTAACCTTTCCTTTTCTTACATGTAAGGCACCCCTAAGGTGGGCCCAAGGTACCCCAATGGGAGAGGTGCAGAGTATGAGAAAGGTAGGACATGTACTGGTGTGTTTTACATGTCCTGATAATGAAATACTGTGTATTTAGTTTTTCATTATTGAAGGGCTGTCTGTCCAATAGGTTAACATGGGAGCTGCTTTGTAAAGTTTTATAAGTGTAACTTTCCATTGGGACAAGGTGGAGAAATGGAGTTTAGGCTCTCTGAACACAGAATTTAATAACACACTTTTTAGTGAAGGTGGTTTTTAAATTATGTGTTTGAAAATGCCACTTTTAGAAAGTGTTATAGAAAAAAAGGGAATCTGACCACCTTATATGAAAGTCCTGCTGTTTATTTAAGCAGATTATGGGCCAATGTAGCCATTTATTTCTTGGTCCTGGCTATTCCGTTGCAATAATTTGTAAATCTTGTCAACGCATTTAATTCATTTACATGCTTGCCTGAGCATGGAGAGATACACTTATGAGTTATAACAAATCATGAAACTTAAACAAGACAATATTGATTATTACAATTGATAACATTTGACACAGAATACAAAAATCATAACAAAAAAGTGTTACACATACAGTCTGTCAAACAAGTGATCTAAAGGAACTCTCTCTGAACCTATTTCAGTTTTTTTTATGGTAGTTCCCTTCCCATGGGGGATAAGCTCCAGGTATTGTGGGATGTAATCTCAGTTTTATATCCCTTTTCCTGCCTTTAGGCTATATTTCATTGTAATCAACTCATGGGGTATAAAGAAAGGGAGCCGACGTGTTGCTCATCCCTGCGTGTATGACGGGATTTTCCTCAGGGCAAATAACATAATGTAATCTGTAAAAATAAAATAATTGAAACAAGGGAAAATTAATGTAATGTCTTTCTCAGTAGTCCACACTCTTAGCACTATTTTTTATGGGAGATATGGTACCTGTACTATTGGGTATTATTGTAGATTTTATTTTCAAAGATGCCTTATTTTTTTAAATTTTCTTAAACTGCAAAAGAAAATAAAGTTGCTTTGGTTTTTCCCACCATTTCCCGCCACCGCCTCTGCCCTGTTGACCCCGCCTCCCAGCTGCACATCCCTCTCCCTCCCCTACTTAAAGGCAACCAAAGGCACGCCTAACGCAAGCCTGTCTGCAGCGGTCCGTGACCCAACCACGGCCAGCACCACAAACCCTGGATCTCTAACATTCCATTGCTATAATAATCCTCATTTGTAAAGCGCACAATCACCTGCAAGGGTCTCTAGGCGCTGGGGGCTGTCGGGAAGATTAAGCAAGCTATTGCCCAGAGTCACATGGTGCTGGGCTAATCTGCCGCCGGTGCCGGGGATCAAACCGTGAGCCCCAGATTCCGGAGTCAGTCGCCCTAGCAGCGGCACCACCACCCTCCTTGCACAGAAGTCCTCATCCTTGAAGCCACCCCTTCAGCATGGGACAACACCTGGTGGCCAACCACCCTCAGAAGCCCACCTACCCTCTCAGACCATGCCAAGAACCTCGGCATCATATTCGACTCATCACTCACCATGCACCGACAGGCAAATGCCGTCACATCCAGCAGCTTCAACACCCTCCACATACTTCGCAAGACCTTCAAATGGATCCCCCGGAGTCAAGGAAGACAGTCACTCACGCGCTCATCCCCGGCAGACCGGACTATAGAAGTGCACTATACAACGGCATCAACAAGTCCCTACTCCTCAAACTCCAGACTATATAGAACACCGCCGCCAAACTCATCCTCGCCATCCCCAATCATGAACACATCAGCCAACACCTACGAAAACTCCCCTGGCTCCCAGTGGAGAAAAGAGTCACTTTCAAAATCCTCACTCACGCCTACAAATGCCTACACAACAATGGAACCAAATACCTCAACAACAGAATCAACTTCCACACACCCAAAAGAAACCTCCGATGTTCCAACCTCGCACTGACTGAAACCCCTTGCGTCCACGGAGCCAGAGCCAGCGGACGATCCTTCTCTCACATTGCTACTAAGACCTGGAACGAGCTACCGGCGGATATAAGACGTATCCCCTCCCTGAACACCTTCAGGAAGACTCTCAAGACCTGGCTCTTCGGCTAAACAGAACTGCGGACCCCCACCCTCAGCGCCTTGGGACTCTCAAGGGTGTGTAGCGTGCTTACAATTCCTCTGATTGATTGAGTGATTGATTGTTTGTATAAACCTGCACCATACCATTTAACCATTTAACCTTGATCTGTAAGAGGAAGGGTACTCTTATAAATGTCTCTCAGCCTCTCATACTTGGGCCCCTTAACATTACTTCACACATCAGAATGAATCACCACATGACACGATGACTTTGCGGCAGCTAGCAGGGAGCTAGAGTTAAGTCAATCTTCAAGTATATATTTTGGACTCAAAATACAGAATATAAAAGCAATATAATTTTGTTGATATGGTAAAACATTTCTATTCATCAAACACCTAGTGATAGCAATACTAACAACGAGACATAAGAGGCCCTAGCGACACAAACCATTGTGTGCTCTGAGTATATAATATACAGTTGTGAGCCACAGTGGATATTCATGCAAGTGCTCTAACCTAAAATCGCCCAGGTAAAAAGGTGCATAGTAGCTTGAAACGTTCCACAAACCTGCTACCTCACAATTCTTAAACCAACCTCAATGTGGCTGACCCCGAAAACCTCCTTTAGTGTGTCAGAAACCCCGAACTCTGGGATGTAGCAGGTGATGTATATTGTATTGTAGTTTATACTGTTTCAGCTCAATGGTGGTCTACATTTGTGGGGGACTGCATTGTGGCACCAGGCAGAGTTCTGCTGGCATGATGAGTGTTGGTACAGTGAGGCGCTATCCTAGCACACCAATGAGAATATATTGGCAGGGAATGGGGGAATTCTTGGCATATGGTGTAGGTACTTTCGGACAGAGCCCGGTGATCATAATGCCCTGGAGGGAATCAACTGGCGAAGGACCCTTCCACTGGCTAAAGGAATGGGCACACCATGACTTGTACACCACAATCGTCTCAAGAAATTTTGCAAAATGCAAATGATGTTGGTTGTTGAGGCACAAAATGGACTTTCAGGGAGGGTTTCTCACCTGCGGATATCTCAACCCCGGCTAGTCACTGGATCAACATTCACACCCAGTAGTGGCAATACATCTAAGCCAAATGTACAGGTGAAGTTGAATTGACTTTTTATTCCCTTCACAAATTCCTGTCATCACTGAGTCGGACAGCAAATTGCGTGACAATGTCAATCACGGGCAGGTCAGTATCGGGCCTCAGTGATGCAGACCCCTTCTCTATGGATCACTAGTCAAGAGTCAACAGAAAACACAACCAGTGTAAAAGCTGATAGCTTTTAGGGAAGCCATATTAGGAGCTTTCTCATGTTTCTTAAAGGCAGCCGTGTCATCAAGGCAAATATCAGGTCACATGTATCATCACAAGGCTGCCCTCTTGACCAACCCCTTAATGCCACCACTTTTCTCCAGAAAAGTGTGCAAAGTTGCAGACTTCACGCCAAACAAATACAGAAGCAACACAACCCTAGTAACAACCATGTCATGTTGGGGCCTATGAAAGGGTCACTAACCTTTGGACCCCAAACATTCGGGTTTAGAGTTTACATCCATGTCTTGTAAACCCTACCTAGCATGTGTGGTGAGGCTCTTTAGTTTAGTTTGCATTTTTGTATAGCACTGAAAAGGGTCTCCAGCTGGTGTTTTTATCACTGGCATGACTAGTATTTTAATAGCTCATCTGGAACACAAATTAGGAAAATTACCTAAATCCAGTATTTTCCCCACAAAGCAGCGCATCCTTTATATAGTAAATATAAACAGAAAGCACTATAGAATGTGTTCTAGAGCTGACCTAAATATCCCTGAGTTATAATGAAAGTAAACAAAGACAGAAAGTGGTGGTACATCTTCAGTACTCGTTATTGTTCAAACAGAAAAGTACCTATAGAGCTTATGGAGGGCACAGCATCATGCCCCTTGGCCTCAAAAAGTAAAAAACATCCTGCGATTGCAAATCCATTGATGTTCACCCGATTGAAAGATGTGGCATTGCACTGTAATCTCACCAGCTTTAAGCTACTGATTACCTTTTTCCAGGCAGGTACACAGGTAAGCGCTAGGTTCTCCAACATATCACACCCACCAGCTTGGATTTTAAATGAATGTGTACATAAAAGCAGCCCTCAACACTCTGACTACCACAGAACCCTCCAAGATTTTTAAGTCTTGGCCTGATGGAAACGTGTGATTCCATCATGCAAGCACCCTAAGTCTGCGGACCGGGACAAACTGCAGACCATTGATGTAGCCAGTATGTGCAATTAACAGGCGCATTAAGTAAACTGTGAGCCAAATAGAGCAGCGCAGCGACTACAACTCTTAAGAGTAAGGGACATATTAATTAGAAGCTTGCATTACGTTTGCACCACTCAACTTGGTAAATGTATTACGCAAACCCCTGAGTCAGGATATTGAAGCCATTCAAAACCACTTTGCGTGGCTCTGAGTGGCTTCAAAAATCTGGAGTAACACAAGGAAGCGCAAATCGCTAGGTTGCATTACTCAGCCCTGTGAAGGCATTCAATGGGCATTGTGTAGATGTTCCGACGCAACTCCCATGGTTTTTGATGCATTCAGTGGGAATGGGCTAAAATGTTACGCCTTCTCAAGAGATGTGCAACGAGGAAAAATATATCTATTACTCCTAGTTTCTTCCTCTTGCTATGTGTGCTGAGGAATATGTCTCCCAGGATTGTATTTGTGCGAAGGAAAGGGCTGGATAGCCTTAAATACGGCACATCCTGCTCTTTCCCTGTCATGCAGTGCAGAGAAGCAAGGTGACTTGCAGCACTGCGCTGTATCACTTTCCCATAAATGAGCCCCTATGTTTGCTGAGTTTACAAGAGGGCCAGGTGTCATTATTGAATAATAAACAGAAAATGGAGGAGTAGCGATACTCCTACTAAAGATCTTTTTTTGGGTTTGTCCAATCAGCTTAGGGACTTCTCTGGTCCAACCTCGTTGCAAAGATCGACACTGGAGAAGTGTGGCTCACTGGTTAGAGGAGGCAGACCTGGAAGCAGAGGTCAGCCCGGGACCAGGGTTCAATTCCCGGCTCGGCGGGGTCTTGAGTCCTAAAATGTCCATGGACTCGACAATTCTCGCTCCGGTGCCTACTCGATTCACGGGTTCACACTCTGCGACTCTGGGCAATAGCTTGCTTAATCTCCACAACAGCCCCTCGCGGCGGGATGCCTGGCTTTCACCTTGCGGATACCCTGCCGGGGTTATCTCACAGGGGAATACCAGGACAGGTTCCCTAAGCAAGCGCTTAGAAACCGCTCGGTGATTTGCGCTATATAAATTCCTGTACATTTACATTTACATTTACTTCCTGAAATGTCAAAAACGGTAGCAGCCAGCTTCCCAGCTGGTGGGTAAACAGTGAATTTACACTGTTATTCATAACGCTGCTAGCTAATAGCAGGAATTATGCAGTATCAATCAATCAATCATGGACATTTATATAGCGCACTACTTACCCGGAGGGTCTCAAGGCGCTTGGGGGGGGGGGGGTGCTGCTACTGCTCGAACAACCAGGTCTTGAGCTTCTTCCTGAAGGAGAGGTGGTCTTGGGTCAGGCGCAGGTCAGTCGGGAGGGAGTTCCAGGTCTTGGCGGCCAGGTGGGAGAAGGACCTTCCTCCTGTTGTCGATCTTCGGATGCGGGGGACGGCGGCGAGGGCGTGACTGGCTGATCGGAGGTGGCGTTTGGGAGCGTAGAAGTTGATGCGGTTGTTGAGGTAGCTCGGGCCTTGGTCGTGTAGGGCTTTGTGTGCGTGGGTGAGGAGACAGAAGGTGATTCTCTTGTTGACGGGGAGCCAGTGCAGGTCTCTCAGATGTCCGGAGATGTGGCTGCGTCGGGGGATGTCGAGGATGAGTCTGGCTGAGGCGTTCTGGATCCTCTGGAGTCTCTTCTGGAGCTTGGCGGTGGTTCCGGCGTAGAGGGCGTTCCGTAGTCCAGTCGGCTGGTGACGAGGGCCTGGGTGACCGTCTTCCTGGTCTCGGTGGGGATCCACCGGAAGATCTTTCGTAGCATGCGCAGGATGTTGAAGCATGACGAGGAGACGGCGTTGACTTGTCTGGTCATGGAGAGGGAGGAGTCCAGGATGAAGCCCAGGTTGCGTGCGTGGTCTGTCGGTGTGGGTGCGGTGCCCAGGGCGGGGGGCCACCAGGAGTCGTCCCAGGCGGAGGGCGAGGAGCCCAGGATGAGGACTTCCGTCTTGTCTGAGTTCAGTTTCAGGCGGCTGGTCGTCATCCATTCGGCTACATCTTTCATCCCTTCGTGAAGGTTGGCTCTGGAAGCGGCGGGGTCGTTGGTCAGTGAGAGGATCAGCTGGGTGTCATCGGCGTAGGAGATGATGTTCAGGTTGTGTTGGCGTGCGATGGGCGCGAGGGGGCTCATGTAGACGTTGAAGAGGGTGGGGCTCAGCGAGGATCCTTGAGGGACGCCGCAGATGACCTCGGTGGCCTCTGACTTGTACGGTGGTAGGCGGACTCTCTGTGTTCTTCCGTCGAGGAAGGAGACGATCCATTCCAGTGCCTTCTACTGAATTCCGACGTTGCTGAGGCGCTGCACTAGGGTGCGGTGGCAGACAGTGTTGAATGCCGCGGAGAGGTCTAGGAGGATGAGGGCCGCTGTTTCTCCGTTGTCCATCAGGGCTCGGATGTCATCGGTGGCAGCGATCAGGGCGGTCTCGGTGCTGTGGTTGGCTCGGAAGCCAGACTGTGAGGGGTCGAGGGATCCATTCGTCTCGAGGAAGGCGGCCAGCTGTTTGTTGACGGTCTTCTCGATGACTTTGGCTGGAAACGGGAGGAGCGAGATGGGGCGGTAGTTCTTGAGTTCGGTGGGGTCCGCTGTTGGTTTCTTAAGTAGAGCGCTGAGTTCGGCGTGCTTCCAGCTCTCCGGGAAGGTGGCTGTGTCGAAGGAGGTGTTGATGATGTCCCGCAGGTGGGGTGCGATGACAGCGTCGGCCTTGTTGAAGACGTGGTGAGGGCAGGGGTCGGTCGGAGATCCGGAGTGGATGGAGTTCATCATGCGGACGGTGTCATCGGTGCTGATCGGAGTCCAGGCGCGGAGGGTGGAGGTGGGTGGCGTTGCTGCGGTCGCTGTGTGCGATGGTTGACTGCTGAAGCTGTTGCGTATGTCCGCGATCTTGTTGTGGAAGTAGGAGGCGAGGGAGTTGCAGAGGTCTTGCGATGGGGTGATGTCGTTGTTTTCGGCGTTGGGGTTGGAGAGCTCTTTCACGATGTTGAAGAGTTCCTTGCAGTTGTGTGCGTTGTTGTCCAGTCGGTCCTTGAATGCAGTTTTCTTGGTGGCGCGGATCAGTTGGTGGTGCTTCCGGGTGGCAAGCTTGAGGGTGGTCATGTTGTCCGGTGTAGGTTCCCTTCTCCAGCCTTTCTCGAGGGTTCGGCAGTTCTTCTTGGAGCTCTTGAGTTCGTCGGTGAACCATGGGGCTTTCTTGCTGCCGGGTCTGCTGGGCGGGGTCCTCAGAGGGGCGAGTTCGTCCGCGCAGTTGCTGATCCACTTCGTGAGGTTGTCGGCGGCCTGGCTGGGGTTCGCTGAGCTGGCGGGAGGGTGCTGACTCAGGGAAACGGCGAGCTGGTCGGCTGTGATCTTGTTCCAGCTTCTTCGGGCAACCTGTTGCTGGTGGTGGTGGGTCGTCGTTCTTCTGAAGGTGAAGTGGACGCAGCTGTGGTCCGTCCAGTGGAGTCCTGTGGCGTGGCTGAAGGCGATGTCTTTGCTGGATGAGAAGACGGCGTCGAGTGTGTGTCCGGCGAGGTGGGTGGGGGTGGTCACCAGTTGCTTGAGTCCCAGGTTTGCGAGGTTTTCCAGCACGGTGGTGGTGTTGCGGTCGTCGTTGTTCTCCAGGTGGAAGTTGAGGTCCCCGAGGAGGATGTAGTCGGCTGAGTGGAGGGCGAGCGGGATGATGAAGTCGGCGATGTTCTCGCTGAATTGTGTGCGTGGTCCCGGGGGTCTGTAGATGAGGGTGCCTCTGAGGGTGGTCTTGGGGTTGACGTGGATCTGGAAGTTCAGGTGTTCGGCGGGTGCGATGGTGTCGTCGGTGTTGGTCGTGATGCGGATGGTGTTCCTGTGAATGATGGCGATGCCTCCTCCTGTCTGGTTGACGCGGTCTCTCCGGATGATCTTGTAGCCGTCCGGGATGGCGATGTCGGGCGCTGAGGAGGCGTTCATCCAGGTTTCCGTGAGGAAGGCGACGTCTGGGGCTGTGGTGTCGAGCAGGTTCCAGAGCTCGACGGCGTCTCTGTGGACGGAGCGGGTGTTGAGCAGGATGCACTTCAGGTGGCTGCTGCTGGAGTTCGGTTTGGTGGGTGCTGGTGCAGTGCAGGTCCGTATGCAGGAGAACTTGCAGGAATGGCAGATGAAGGGTCCGTGGGTCCGTCTCGGGGTGGCTCGGTAGCATCCAGGTGTTCGTCCGGCGTTGAGTGCGTTGAGGGTGGCGGCGTCGTACGTCCGGCGGGTGGGCTGGGGTCTGCGAGGGCCAGGGGTCCTGGCCCTGGGCGCGGTCCAGGCGCGGACGGGCGCAGACGGGCTTACCTTTGGCGCACCTTCGGCGCTCAATCGGTGCTCCCGCTGCGCGCGTCCGCTGCGCGGTCGCTCAGGGGGCGTCATAAGTGAGGAGCCGGGAGGGCGGGTCAGCTGGGTGGCGGGAGCGGGGCGGCCAATGGGCAGGAGGGGGGTGGAGACACCGGGGGGCAGTGGCGGGAGGGAGGGCGGCTCGAGGGAGCGAACGGGAGGGGGAGGGCAGCACAGGGGTACAGAAGGCAAAAGGGGGAGGCAAGTGAGCGAAGGCGAGGGGGGACAGGTAGAAACTGGGGGGAGACAGAAAAACAAGTGGAGGCAAGTTACACAACGGGGGGAAGGAGAAGATGCGAGTGGAGGCAAACAGGAGAATTTACCAGGGGGGCTAGTGGATAGTACAAGCAGCAGGCGCACAGAAGACACAGGGGGGAAGCAGGCACGCCGCAGCAGACAGACAGCGGCGAGGCGAGGGTGTGCAAGGCAGTGCGCGGCACTCAGCAGGGCAGGGTCCTGGCCACGGCGGGCAGGAGCAGCGGAGGTGGGGCAACCTCACCTGGAACAGGTTCGAGCGGTCGCTGTGTAGTTTATCGGCTGCTGTGTAAATATCTTGCAAATTGCATTACTTACCCAGCTGCTGTTTAAATAGCAGAGATTGCATAGTATTTGGTAGTTAAGTGGGGGAGGAAGGATGTTGTGGAAGTATCACAGGGATAGTTGTTAACATGCTGTTCCATGATTCACATAACTTTCAACCCTGGGCTCTTCATTCCTATTTGAGTCTCTGCTCTTCCTCTGCATGCCTTTCTCTGCCTTTGCTCCCACCAGCCTCTGGACATCCCTGTATATCTTTGCAGTGTTTCAATTTCTCTATGTCAGTTTTTAGGGCTCGTGGCGTTAACCACGCGAAGCGCGGTCTCGCCAGAGACCCTATTGTCAGCGAGTCTGCTTTCCAGGAGAGGGGACAGGAGCTGGCCGTGCGCAGGGAATTGAGCGGGCCACGCGCACATGAACACGCTCGCTCTGCCCAGCTCCTGTCTTTTCTCCTGGAAAGCTGCACCACACAGCCACACCTCCCCCTGCACGCATGCGCACACACACGAGCGCACCCACACACAAGCACACGCACCAACGCATACAGACAACCCCCCCATCTCACACATACCCACACACACACCAGTGCACACACACGCGCACCCCCTCCCCCAAGCCCCACTTACCGCCACTCCGGACTAATGCATCCTCTGCGGGGCTCTCCCTCGGGCATGGGAGCCCCGCGTCACCAGCACTGCTTTTCTGGCCAGCCACTCCGTGGGCGCGGGCTTCCGAAGACGGATGTCCCGCCCCACGGCAAGTTTCGTTTTTGCCCATGGTTTCGTTTTTGCTTACGTCTTAACTTCCGTGCAAGACAAAATCACTAACAATCAACTTTCTTGGACTCTTCTCCCCCAGATTAAGAAAGAACAATTCAGACCTCGCCTAAGCCTTTTTTGGTTGACACCCCTGTAATATTCAAATCCTATCGTTTAAACCCAGGCCGCTGTCTGCTGCCGGCGGATAATATATAAGGAGATGTCGTCTGCATGCAGCGTCCCTTCCTGCTCCGGTAATCCGACCAACGATCCATTTATCTCCACATTTCCCCGCTATCATTTGAGCCGCAAACGCCACATAAATAGCAAACAGCAAAAGGTGACTCTCCGCCCGCTTATCTGGTGTCTCGAGCTGCGCCGCAATCATCAGTAATGCTATGATTACGTACGGTAATCCCCATTACTCTTAGTCCTACTCGTCCTCGACCCAGTCATCACTCATGAGGTATTCCACACGACAGGAAACAAAACAGGAAACGCTTTTAGGCTCCACCCCCCCTCCTGCCAGGTGCTATATCAGACCCAACCACCAGAAGCACATCCTGACACACCAAGCAACAAAGGCCGGGACAGGGAGGGAGGGTGAGAAGTATGACTGGGTCGAGGACGAGTAGGACTAAGAGTAATGGGGATTACCGTACGTAATCATAGCATTACCTCTACGTCCCTCGTCCTCGACCCAGTCATTACTCATGAGGCATACCAAAGCAACGCCCAAACAGGCCTTTGGCAACCCAAACACAGCAAAAACACAGACCAGACACCAAGGAGTGCAGCAAGCACAAAGCTCAAGAAACAAAACAGAACCCAGAGCGGAGGGGGGACCCCCACAGCTTGCAACACCCCACGACCAAAAGTGGTCCAGTTAGACAGGGCACAATACAACCAGTAGAGCCGGACAAACGTGGACCCGGAGGCCCAGGTCCCAGCACGACAAAGCACAGCAAGAGACATACCAATGTAAGCAGCCCAGGAGGCCGACACGCCCCGAGAGGAACGTGCCCGAACCCCCGCTGGACAAGGCAAACCAGCACCACGATAGGCCAGAGTGATGGCAGCCTGAAGCCAACGACCCAAGGCGAGCCGGGAAGCAACCATACCCTTACCAGCCAAACCAAAGGTCACAAAGAGAGTGTCGGAAGAACGAAACACCCCAGAATGAGCCACATAAACGGACAGGGCACGCCTCAGGTCCAAAGAATGAAGCAACAGCTCAGAAGGAGAAGAAGGAGAAGGACACAAAGAAGGAATAACCAGCTCCCGAGAGGAAAGGAAATCGGAGCGGACTGTGGGAACAAAACTAGGATCCAAAGAGAGCACCACAGCATCATCCAGAAAACGCAAATACGGCGGGGAACAACGCAAGACCGTAAGCTCCCCCAACCGCCTCGCATAAGAGATGGCCACCAGAAAGGCCACTGTGTAGGACAGAAACTGAAGGTCCACAGTCTCCAAAGGCTCAAAAGTGGGAAGACTGCAAAACAGACGAGAAACCAAGATGCCATCAGAAGAAAGAAAGGAATCCGGGTCCCGAAAGGCCCGGATAGCAGCCCACTGGCCCCTCAAGGTAGAAACAGCAAAGCGCTTCTGAAAACCAACCAGAAATAACCGAAGGACAGAAGACACAGGGCAAGAGGTAGGAGACAAACCAGAAGAGGAACACCACCCTGAGAAGGAAGCCCATTGCTTCGAGCAGGAAGACAAAGAAGACGGCCTACGAGAGGCCTGCATCACAGAGATGAATTGGTCGGGCAGACCACGGACCCCAAGACACAACCGGTCAACCTCCAGACCGCCAAGGAGAGGGAAACCAGAAGAGAGGACGGGGACCTCAGTGGAGAAGGGCAGCGGGGCAGAAGCCAAGGAGGGCCCACCGCGAGGCCCAGCAGCAGAGGAAACCAGGACCGCCTCGGCCAATGCGGAAGAACAGCCACCACCCGAGCCCCCTCCCGCAGAACCTTCAGCAAGAAGGCAGGAATCAGAGGAAAGGGAGGAAAAGCAGAAAGAAGCCAAGGAGGCCACCGGAGAGACAAGGCATCCACTCCCCAGGCGCCCACCTCCGGAGACAAGGAGCAGAACAGGGGAACCAGGGCACTGGACCTGGAGGCGAACAAGGCCAGAACCAGATTCCCGAACCTCAGGCAGAGCAAGAGAAAAGTCCGGGGATGCAGGCACAGGGACAGAGACGAAGGAAACCCCCGGCTCAAAGAATCCGCAACCACGTTGTCCACACCCCGAATGAGAAGCGCAGACAGGGCCAGAAGAGTCTTCTCCGCCCAGTCCGAAATGGAGTAGGGCACCAGAATCATGGAAGAACAGCGCGTCCCCCCCTGGTGATAGATGTAGGCCACAGACACGGATTCGTCCGACCACACCAGGACATGGCAACCCCTCAGATGAAGATGGAAAAAGCGGAGCGCCCTCTCCACCACAGACAACTCCCTCCTGCGAGACACCACCGGTAGCCAACAAGCCTGCACAGCCCAATGGGCCAGAGTCGCCCCCCAGCCAGAAGCGCTGGCATCCGTGGTCACAACCAGAGGAGGAGGCAGACGGAACAACATCCCCACAGAAAGGCGGAGAGGAACCAGCCACCGCTGAAGAGCACACACAATATCCAGAGACACGGGCACAGGGATCGCATAATCCAGGACAGGAAAGGGGACCCACCGCTGCACATGCCACAGCAGAGGGCGCAGATGAACCCTGGCCCAGGGCACGGTGAAGACAGAAGCAGCCATGTGGCCCCTGAACCTCCAGCCACCGAAGGAGGGGAGCCGAGGGCAGCGACAACCACATCCTCAGCAAAGACTGGAGGCGGCGAATCCGGGCCTCCGGCAGGAACACTGTGCCCAACACGGAATCGAACACAGCACCGATGAAGGTCCTCCGAGAGGCAGGCTCCAGGTGGCACTTCGGCAAGTTGATCAAGAACCCCTGTTCCCTGAGCGTAGACATGGCCAAGAGAAGGTGGCGAGACAAGACCTCCAGGGACGGAGCCTGAACCATCCAGTCGTCGAGATACGGGAACACTGACACCCCCAGGAGATGGAGCTGGGCCACCAAGGGAGTCACCACCTTGGTGAACACCCTGGGGGCGGATCGAAGACCAAAGGGAAGGACGCAGAACTGCCAGTGCTGGCCCTCCAGGCAGAAGCGCAGGAAACGCTGATCCCCCACAGCCACCGGGACGTGAAGGTCCATCTGGAGAGCCTCAATCTCGAACAGGAACTTCCTCACGAACAAGTCCATACCCCGAAGGTTGATGACCCAGTGACAAGACATCCAGCCCCCATCTGTCCGAGGACGTCTGGCGCCAAGTAGGAAGGAACTCACGAAGTCTCCAACCAACCAGAGGAGGACCACCAGCGAGAACGGGCCCCAAGGTGGCAAAGTCAGGAACGCTGCGGACCAGACCCGGCACCCCTCTGAGTCTTCTTCTGAAACTTCCGGGGAAAAGACCTGCCAGAGCCACGCTGACACGAAAGGAGGACCGCAGAAACCCAAAAGGCTGGCGGAACATCCTGGCACCAAAGAAGGAGGAACCCCTCGGGGTGGAAGATCACGAAAGGACAAAGAATGCTAGCGCACCTCGAAGACCCTTTGTAGCATCACCTCCAGTGAGTCACCAAACAGACAGGCACCAGCGAAAGGCAGCCGCAAAGCCATGGAACACCGGGCCGCGTCCAACATCCAAACCCGCAGAAACAGGATACGGCGGGCAGCAACAGAGGAACCACAGGACACAGCAGAAGCCCTCACAGAAGCAAAGGTGACGTCCGATAGACTTGTTCCTCCAGGCGGGCCATAGACGCCAGCAACACCGGACAACCGGCACCCTCCTGCGTGGACGAAAAACAGGGACTCGAAAACGGTCAGCAAAGACCGGACAACGTACGCCCCATAAATGCCAGAACGAACAGCCAGATGAGAAGCGGCAGAAGACATCTTCAGGGCAGAATCCACCCACTCGCCCACATCGTCCCTCAGAACGTGACCAGCAGCCATGGAAGGACGACCTACAAGACTGGACACCTCAGAGTCCACAGGAACGGAGAAAGGCAAAGAGTCAGCCACATCCCAAAATGGAGAAAGCAAGGACACAAACCAGGGCATGGAGAAAGGGCTGCAACCAACCACACCCGCTACAGAACCACGGACACAAAAGAGGCACCGGCAGATAAGAGGCAAGAAGAAAATCCGAAGAAAAGGCAGAAATCCCAACAGCAAGCAACAGATGATCCAGAAGAAGGAGCCCAAACCGGGCATCAGCACACTTCCAGGCAACACAGGAGAGGGGAGGAGGCCCCACCGGAAAAGGGGGAAGATGCAGGCACAGGAGAGGAACACCTCCCCTCATGACGGAGATAGCACACGTCCAAACATCCGGCATGCAACTAACCCAGTAAAACATTAGAGGGTAGGAGAGGGGACGCAGCATAGATGCAAGGAACTCCATCAAAAATACAGTGATGAAAAAACAACATTGCCGAGCACGTACCTCAAGCAGACTCCCACCAGACGCCATGCCAGGAAGCCAAGTGGTAAGCAGAAGGCCAGTGACCCGTCCACAGCGCTCTCGAACACCGGGCAACTGAGAACTCACAATGCAGAGGATGCGCAGCAAAGACCACAGAGGAAGCATGCAAGCAACGTTCCAGAAAACGCTCCCCTAAAAAGGTACCAGCAAGGGCCAATGCGGAAACGGGACAGGCAAGCCGCGAACCGCGGATCCCAGCACCAAAGTCGGCAGAGCCAACAGAATGTCCACATTCACACCCCGGAAGAGCGCAGGAATCCCGCTGATGAGGCCCCGGGTGCATCCCCGGCAGCTCCAGGAGCCACCGCACAGTCACATGGCTCAGGCTCAGGCTCCAACCGTCATAACGCCCAAGAAGCGAGACACGCAACCGTGCACAAACACGGATCAGGCATGACTCCGCTCCAAGAACCGGAGCGCCCGGAGCCCACCCGGGCGCCCGCCCACACCAGCACCCGGCACCGAACACGGCCGACGGGTGTAACAGGGGGCAATGCGCATGCGCGCAAAATCAGGAAGACGCCGCCGAGACAGTCGGCCGTCCCAGAGCAGCAGGGAGAACAACGCGTCCCCGAGGCACACGCAGGAGCCGCCACCAGGGCCCCCACATGGCAAAGAGGCACTGGCGACATCGGGGAATCCAAAGGGGAGGAGCGCGCCCCAGAACAGCCCAGCGCTCACAGCCCCAAACCCCTACCATGTCCACGGTCGAGGATCCAGCAGGAAAGCAGCAAGCAGCAGGAGGAAGATCCATCCATCAGCGCGAACAGAGACCAGGGCAGGAAACGAAACAGGAAGACCCACAAAGCCCAGCAGTATGGGTCACCTGAGCCCAGGAGGAGAAAGGGAAGCCCAGCAGCCCCACTCCAAGTAATCCCACGACGGTCCATGGGAGCCCCCCAGAGCCCAGCAGAGGAGGATCCACAGGACAAACGAAGCAGGTAAGCGCCCGGCACTCACCCCAGTGTCTCCCCTCAAGTAAACCACCGACAGGAAACAAAACAAGATGTGCTTCTGGTGGTTGGGTCTGATATAGCACCTGGCAGGAGGGGGGGTGGAGCCTAAAAGCGTTTCCTGTTTTGTTTCCTGTCGTGTGGAATACCTCATGAGTGATGACTGGGTCGAGGACGAGGGACGTAGAGGTAATGTCCCTGTTTATATAGAACCAGAAAGGCAGCTGCCGCCCCAAAACACCAACAGCACAGCTCCAAACAGCAGAGTCCCCATTTTGTTTTCTTATTGCAGATTTATTTACCGCGAATTCGACCCAAGGGTATTGGAGTGTTTTGCATGCGCACCAGTTATGTTATACAAAGACACATTCATTGTTCGTATGATCAGGGAGTTAAGTGATTGGCCCAGAATCACAGGATGCTAGGAACGTAGCTCCCAGCTCCGAAGTCGGCAGCTCTGGCCATTAGGCCACACCCTCTCCTCATTACCCTATCCAACAGTGTGTGCTGATCACTACAGGTTCTTCCTCCTCCCATTCACCAAAACAACTTGACATACTCCGCCCCAATCTCACCCAGAGACAGTGCATCAGACAAAAAACAGGCACCACCACTCCAGCAACTGCACACCTCAACTAACCCAGCGACCTCCGCCACTGCGACTTGAGCACTCGCTGCAGACACTTCAAAGCAAATAATACTTGGGGGAGGGGGTGCGTAGCAGAGACGTTAATTCACCAAAATGTGAGGGGTAGAGGAAGTGACAGCACACGCCATTTGACCTTTAGTTTCACCAAAATATCAATTGAGAAGAGGGCTTGGGCTTTAGAAAAAACCTATTTTCGTAAATGGAGCTCATTAGTAATAGCCAGGCCCAATGAAAAGATACGATTGTGTGTCTGCTGCAATTTTCGCATAATCATAGACTTGCTGCATTTGCCACATAATCGACCATCTGCTGAATAATCTGCAATTTTAACAAAATAAAAAGAATTTTCTAGCGTAAATTGTTCAAAATGTACTAAAAGTGCAGTGTTATTTCCAAACACATACACTGCCTGCACACACACTTACTATGTGCACGCTGCACAATGCTTCACTCTTCACCCTCACACCTCCTCACCCTTAAACACCCTCACCCTCAAACCCCTCTCACCCTCACACACCCTCACAGCCTCTCAAACTTACACACCCTCACTCACCCTTACACCCTCACACGCCCTCACCCTCACACCCTCACCACCCTCACACACCCCCTCTCACACCCGCTCACCCTTACACCCCCTCACCCTCACACCCCCCACACCCTCACACCCCCCACACCCTCACACCCCCTCACCCCTCACCCTCACACCCCCTCACCCTCACACCCCCACACCCTCACACACCCACCCTCACACACCCTCACTCACCATCACACACCCTCACTCACCCTCACACACCCTCACTCACCCTCACACACCCTCACCAGCATAGCATAACAAAACATAGCATAACAACACACAGCATAGCATAACAAAACACAGCACAGCATAATAAAAAAGCACAGGATAGCAAAAGATAGCATAGCATAATTATTCCCAACTCTCCTTATTATTGAGCAACATATGACAGTTTGCAAATCATCTGTATACACCAATTCAGAGTTTTCGGAAAATGTATGCAACGCATTGTCATACACAATGCCAATATCTCAAACTTTAATGCTGCGAGCCCTATTGCATTGTAAATGCTTGTTTGTTTCTGTTTCACCACCACTTCTACACAATCTGTTCCCTATGAATTCCTCACTAAAATGCTTCTGTAGTTTTGCACACCTTCCGGCTCCTTACAATCCCAAGCTGTCCCCCGCAGTCTCTTAATATGATGACTTGTTTCACAAGCACAGTCCACCTCTGATCCCACTTCAGTTTTGTGACTGTTTCAGATTGTACCTGAACCCCTACCTCATTCTTGGACTCCCAGTCTTTGTGGGGAGTCTGGGTGGGGGTGACATTAAATATGAGTAACACTGCAGGTCAATTGATGGCCAAAATAGCCACATCAGCCTTACATTCTTCCCAGATTGTTCAAATGACTTTTGTAGAAACACAAATTATGTAAAATATTCTGTAGCAGCTATTTAGCCAGCCGCCTGAAAAATAGTGAATTTTATCAGCAATTTCCTAGGCCGCTGGCAACACCGTAGAAATATTTTACTATTTGGCTGATGGCCTTAAAAATTGCAAGACAACTGTCCTATTTACTCAGCCGCTCGATAAATAATAACAATTCTGCAATGTTTTGGTTTGGTGACTGCAAATTGCAGAAAAACTTCACTATTTACCCTGCAGCTGGCTTAATAGTAGTAATTCTGCACTGTTTGGCCAGCAACAATGCAGATAATAAGGATTTGGTCACTGGCTAATTAGCAGAGTTTGTGTACTATTTAGCCACCAGTCAAGAAAACAGCAAGGAAACTTCACTCATTACCTGGCTGCTGGCAAAGCAGCAGACATTATTTATACTTTAGCCGTGAGCATGCGCATAGAAAGTAAATGTAAATATTTTCCTGGCTGCTGTTTAAACAGAAGCTATTATATACTCTTTTCAACGGTAGCCAAGCAAATTGCAAAAAAGTTTACACATTTACCCTTCTGCTGGCTAAGTAGAAGAAATAATGTACTAGTTGGACAGTGGCCTTGCAAATAGAAAAATAACATAATTATGTACCTAGTAGTTTGGTAATTAGCACACAGTACACACAACCTTGCCTATAGCCATGCTGAGGGCAGATGAACTTCACTATTTACATGGCTGGTGTCTAAACCGCTTAAATATTGTACTAGTATACCTTATGCAGGTTTTCAACAGGTCCTTACCGCGAGATACAGCTGTAAACAATGAGTGAATATAATTGGCAGGAGGGGGAACCTTCTTATAACTCTTTCTATTTGCAATTCAGTATCATTCACCAATGTCCATTTATGAGTCAATAGAATTTTCTATATGTAAAAGGGGTATTGTGCATAATAATAAGCACTTTTGGGGTCACAAACTGTGTGATTTTGCAACTTGAGTGGGTGATTTTTAGCTAAGAAAATAGCTCTAAATGCGATGTTATGCTCCTTATGTAATTCTTTATAATTGTGCTTCAAAACATTATGCAAGTTACCCCACCCCTATTTATAGGTTTAATGGTACCAAAGTTTTGAATGTTTCTAAGTTATTCTGACAGACATGGCACAGAATGCCACTCCGTTGTACATAGGTCAAGGCACAGCGACTTGAGACTCCCTTTGTGGAGCTGTCTCATGCTCCCCACGTGTTCATGCTCCTTTAAGTTTACCTGTAAAGGAGCCTAATGATAAAGATGATCAGTACATTTGCAGTACTAGTGGAAGCTGTTTACTCTTCTAAAGCTATGTACTTCCTCTTACTCACAAATCCAAGGGAATGTACCAGGGCCAGATATTGTATTACCTAAAGGCTACATGTTATTAGATCACTTCTTTTTCTGCAGCAAATAAGTGCATTCTGGAATTAAGAATTCCGCTTCAGTTCAATTACACAAACCATACAAAAACACTTCAAAACAATGACTTGAAAAAGCAAAGGCCAGAACTGGAAAATGTGTATCCCAGGGACATAGTGTCATCTGATATTTAGGGTGATCTTATCAAATTAAAAACTATTGCATAGGGCCTCTTCTGAGGTCACCAAAACAGTATGATTGAGAGGCTTCATTGCAATCTCATGATGAAGGAAGTAAAACTATGGGCCTGGTTTAGAGTCTGTAGGACAGAGTTAACTTTGTCAGGAGGGCAGAGGACAATACCACAGTTATCCTGAGGGAACTATGCCCACCAAATATAGTGTTGTCTGCTGACGTTGTGCACAAATCCTTACATTGAAAGGAACTGCAGTCATTGCTGTTGCTGTCTTTGTAGGAAAAGTTTGACAGACAATACCATCAGACATGATGGCTGGCCAGCCACAAACTTTTCAAATGTTTTTTGTTTTTCAAAAATAAACTCCTAAAAGCGGGAGTGTGTTTTTGCACAAAAAAAAAAAGAATACCGAAACACAAGGCGTGTAAGCCCTACTCTGCCACCCAGGACGAGCGTGCATCTCCCTTCCAGGAAACTCAAAAATACCAGGCGGCAACCTCCAGGGAGTACCACATATTGAATCTTGCTAGAAGGGTGCCGCAATGTTGCCTACGCCACACTGATCCTGGAGGGCAGAGCCGGGCTGATGAGGCTCGTGTCTCTGGCCCGCCACTGGTTACACGAGCAACACATTGCTATGGGGCCGTGCAGAGCAGAGCTGCAGTGGCATCAAAAAAGATAGCAATCCTGATCAATACTCACAGTTGTAACAGTGTGAGTTGAGTGTGCAGTGTGTTTCGGGGAGGAAAACAGAACACTTTAAACTTTGTCAAACAAAGTGCTGGCCCTCTTAGGACAATTGAGCGGCAATCAGGCTGATCCTTGTCAGTTTGAACAGCTGGACTCAGAGTCGCAAAGTCCCACGGCAGTAATAAGAGGCAAGGTCTTTTGATAACCCCGAGACCTCCTGAAGAGTGGGCAAGCCAGCAAGCCCTTGGAAAGCCCTTTTAGGTTCAGCACACAAAAGGTAATAGGCAGCACGGCAGCACAACAAGGAGGGCAGCACATTGGCAGTCCTTCCTGCAGCACAGCAAGCAGCAGACTAACACAGCAGAGCAGTTGTCAGAGGGGCAGTCCCTCTTGGCAGCATATCAGATGCAGATCCAGCAATGTCTGGTTACAGGTACAAAAAGTGTACTTATACACAAAATACTTATACACAAAAGTGCCTTTGAAGTGGAGGTGACGCCATAGGCTGGCTTTTAAACTGCACAGATTCCCTTTCAGTCTAGCCCTTTCTGACAGGCTAATGTGGTGGTGGGAAGAGGTTAAACAATTCATGTGAGGGCAGGACACAACCTATTGAAGTGCGTCAGTCCCTTCCCTTCTCTTGGCCCAGGAAGACCCATCAGTATGCAGATGAATACAGATGCAGCTAAGTGTCCTGTGTTTGTGGCTATCTAGAGGAAATACACAAAGCGTAACTGGCGCCCAAACTCAGAGTTGTATTGGAGACAGCTGGAAGGCACACAAAGAGCTAGGAGCCTTAGAAATGCCCACTTTCTAAAGCTGCACTTCTAAACAAGAAATGCCAAATCAAACTTTGCCAGTAATGAGTGTTTGTCATTACCAATCCAAAGATATGAAACATTAAGCAGCTATTTCTCTGTAATCAGGAATTACAGCTTGAAAATGCATTCAAGAAATCACCAATGTTGAACAGTGAAAGGAGCAGGCCTCACATTAGTGAAAAATTAAGTAGGCTGTTTGTCACTACCAGGATATGTAAAGAAACAATTTATATGTCCTACGTTTTCTTACATACCACCCTGCTCTTAGGGTTACTTAGGGGCTACCTTGGGGGTGGCTTATATGTAATAAAAGAGGAATTTAAGGCTTGGAAACTAGTTTCAAATGCCAAGTCGAAGTGGCAGCAAACTGCACACACAGATCCTGCAATGCAAGGCCTGAGACAGGTTTGAAAGGCTACTTATGTGGGTGGCACAACTAGTGCTGCAGGCCCACTAGTAGCATTTGAAATACAGGCCCTGGGTATATGGTACAGCACTTTACAAGGGACCTACCAGTAGATCAAATATCCTAATCAGATATACACCAATGTCATCATGTTTAGGGAGAAGCACATGCACTTTAGCACTGGTTAACAATAGTAAAGCGCTCAGAGTCCTGAGGCCAAAAATATAAGCAGTAACAGGAGGTAAAAGGAAAACGTCTGGGGAAAGACCACCCTAAGGATACCAAGTCTAAAACATGTCCCTCCCCCAGCTGAAACTGGGGAGAACGACCCAACCTCTAGGGAGTTCTCATCACTAAGGTGGAAGAACCAAGATAGACCATCTACATTGACGGGGTCTACCACAGGGAAATGGACCACCTTAACAGTTTTGGATTCTCATCCCTCATTTGCATGACCCACCTGAGGGGCATATAGTCTGTCTGAATCAGGAAGTGAATGCCAAACAGGCATGGCCTCAACTTCCTAAGTGCCCAGGCCACAGCAAAAGCTTCAAGTTCACTAAGACTCTACCTATGTTCCCTGTGTAGCATCCTCCTGGAGAGGAAGGATACCGGTTGGTCCAGGGCCTCTGCATTCAGTTGAGAAAGTACTCTCCCTACACCATGCTTTGAGGCATCTGATTGAACAATAAACTCCTGAGAGAAGTCAGGGGCCTTGAGCACAGGAGCTGTACAAATAGCCTGCTTAAGGGAATCAAATACAGTTTGGCATGCCTCTGTCCAAATCAAATTTCTGTGCTGCTTCTTAGACTTCAGCTCAGTCAGGGGCAACAACTGTGCCATAATGCTTGACAAAACTCCTATAGTACCCAGTGAGGTCCAAGAATGCTCTGACCTCAGTCTGGGTTTTGGGGGCTTTCCCAGGCCATGATTGTTTCAAACTTGGCCTGGTGGGGCTGCACCATACCTCGGCCCACCATGTGTCCTAAGTATACCACCGACCCTGCCCTATCTGGCACTTCTTTGCCTTGAAAGTCAGGCCTGCCTGTTGCCGATCCTGAAGCACTCCCTGAAGGTGAAAATGGTGGTCCTTCCAGCAGCTCCCATAGATAGCTATGCCATCCAGATAGGCAGCTGAGAAGGCCTCCAAACCAGCAAGCACCTGGTTTACCAACCTCTGGAAAGTAGGTAGGACATTTTCGAGACCAAAGAGCATTACCCTATACTGATAATGCCCTTCTGGAATGGAGAAGGCTGGTCTGTATTTGGCTCCCTCTGTTAGGGAAATCTACCAGTACCCTGATGAAGATCAAAGGTACTTAAACATCAGGCAGCCTATAACCTGTCAATCAACTCATCCTCCCTAGTGATAGGATGAGCATCTGTCTTTATCACAGAGTTGAGCCCTCTGTACTCCATACAGAACCTCAGTTCAGGTGTAGTGCCCGGTGGGGCAGCTTTTAGTACCAGTACCAATGGACTGGACCAGGGACTACTGAAAGGTTCTATTACCCCCCCCCCCCCCCCCCATCTCCAGTATCTTGGACACTTCAGCTTTGATGCTGAACCTCACCTTATCCGTCAATCTGTGAGATTTATTCTTAACAGGGAGGTTGTTTTCTGTGCCCATATCATGGGTGCACAGGTAGGTTGTCCCAGAAATAAGGGAGATGAAAGAGGAGTACTGCCCCTCTGCTGCTCAGGAGTTAGAGTGGGGTAGAGGATTACTCCTGCCACAGAGCCATCCTTCTCCTTGGAGTACAAGAGGTCAGGGAGAGGTTCACTCTCTTCTTCCTCATCTGTCACTGACAGCATAGGGAGTGCAGACCTTTCAAAGTGTGGTTTGAGGTGATTGACATGCAGCCCCCAATGTGGTTGCCTAGTGGTCTTGAGGTCCTCCAGGTAAGTGGCCTCCCCTTTCCTATCAATCACCTCATAGGAATCAGTCCAATGTCCTCGAGGGCCCCAAGCTCCAAGGGTTCCATCACCCACACTTTATGGCCAGGTGTCAGTTCCACAGGAGTGGCATTTCTGTCATACCACTCCTTCATGACATTCTGGCTGGCTTCTAAGTAACGGTGGGCGCAGTGCTCCGCTCTGTCCACGGGGTGTGCGTAATGTTGCCTACTTCGCGAAGTTGCCCGCCACCCGCCTCCCTCCCAACCTCTTCTAAATGCCCAATTTAATGTTAAACATAGTAATAGTAATTAAAAAGGACTTACCTGAGATGTGGCGTCCTGGGGCTCCCTTTTCCTGCTGTCGCGCCGACTTCTTCCAGACAAATGCGCATGCGCCCGCGCATGCGCATTTCTCGCAAGAGCAGAAAGAGGGAGCCCCGGGATGCCGCATCTCAGGTAAGTCCTTTTTAATTACTTTTACTATGTTTAACATTAAATTAGGCATGTAGAAGAGGGTCGGAGGGAGGCGGGCGGCGCGTAGTGGGGCTAGGCAAAGTGTGTGGGTTGGCATAGATTCCTCCCACTTCACGGAGCTTCGAGTAGCCCCCCTATGCACACTACGCCCACTCCTACTTCTAAGTTGTCAGAAGTTTGGTTCCACATCTTAGCAATTTGGCTCCTGAAGGCCAGCATGTAGCTCACAAAATCCTGGGGAGATATCCTGGGAGATTGAGGCAAACTCGGAGGTCCTCTAACAGGGTGCCAAAACAATGGGGTGAGCTCACTCCCTTAACTTGTACCTCCCTGTAGGCAGACAACAGGCATGGCAAGAGATATCCCACTGTTTCCTCAAGGGCTCAGGAAGTTCTCTAATCATGCCTTTAAGGGTCTTGTTGAATCGAATCTCTCCACAAGCCCATTGCGGGGCTCGGAGGGGCCGATTACTTTCAGCGGCCATCTTGGGGAGGAGTAGGTTGCTTCTCTAGTGTTTGGAGAGGAAGCGCTTGACACGACGCGCTAAAGCGCATACATTTAGACGGCCAATCTTACACGCAGCGTACACGGTGCGGACGCGCCCTTTTAGCGCCAAAGGAGCGCCTAAGGAAAGCCTGTCTGTGCCCGTCCGTGCCAGGCCGGGCTAGGACGTGGCCAGGGACGTGAATAATGGGACCCCCTCTACCGGAGAAACTATGTTACAGTGGCGATCAGCTGCGGTCACTGAGAGATAGTTCGACCGTTCTCTGTTCCAGCCACACCCCTTTAGAGGAGGTAAGGATTTTCTGTCCACATTGCAATCCTATAGGGATAGCGAACTGTAAAATCAAATCATATTCATTCACCTTAATAAACTGTCGGTCCCTCCCAAAGCACGCGTGGAAATACGTCTGCTTTTGGAGGAGCGAGACCCAGATGTCCTTTTTCTGACTGAGACGTGGTTAACCGATGCATCTGATCCTGATATAGTTCAGGCTCTACCACCTAGTTATTTAATCTGCAGGCAGGATCGCCTAACTGGCCGAGGAGGAGGAGTGGCCATCATCTATAAAAACACATTTGTTTGCCGAACCTTTGAGGGCCCACTTTTGGAGTGTGAGAGCTTAGGGTTCTCTATGTCTTTCTCCCCCACTTGTACTTCCTCGGGTATTCTAGTCTATAGGCCACCGGGAGCACACTATAGCTTCTGTAACAATCTCCTGGACAAGATCACCCTTCCTATTAGTAGTACATCTAATTTTTCCATCTTAGGTGATCTCAACAGTCATCTTGATAACTCAGAGGCCTCCTCATCGCAAGATCTATTGGACACCCTAGGGGTAGTCCAACTGAAACAAATAGTGTCTGGATCCACGCACCTAGCAGGGCATTTAATCGACCATTTTTTTACTAATCTTGGTAACATCAGTTGCGATCAGCCCAACTTCGTTCCTTGGTCTGATAATGCCTTGCTCTCATTTGTCTGGACCCCACTCGACCAAAATCATATAGTTAGTCTATCCAAAAAGTTGAATCGGACATGGTGGAAATTATCTTCGGAGGAATGGGAGGCCGCCCTTAAGAGGTCTCCCCCGGTGCCCCACGACAATCCTGTCATCGCCAACGCGGCTTTCAATAAGTGGTTAGATACTACTTTAGATTTAACCCTGCCTAAGAAAGAAGTGTGTCATCTGACGGGCCCAAATAAAAAACCGTGGTACTCGGGGGAATCAAAGGGTCTCAAACAATGTTGCAAACGGGCTGAAAGGAAATGGAGGAAAGATTTCTCAGTCGTCAGTAAAAACGAATACAGATTAGCGCTTAGAACTTATAAGAACCAATTAAAAAACGCGCAAGCTGTGTACTTTCAGGAAAAAATCTTGGGCGCATCCAACATGCTCAGGGAAATCTTTAAAATATTTCAATCTTTGGTCACCCCCCCTTCCCCTTGGTGCAGCTCATGACCCTCAGAAACGATGTGATGACCTTGCCTCTTTCTTTGCTTCTAAGGTGACTAATATCTACTCTGGCTTTCCACCAGGTGTCCAGGCCCCTGCCCCGACTGAGAGTGTTGACAACGACTCTGCGGCTGTCCCAGACTTCCCTGGAACTCTCGACTTCTTCCCGCCGCTCGAGCTTGCCACTGTAGAAAGACTTCTTGGCATCCTTAAATCGGGTTCCCCTTTGGATGCCGCTCCGCCATCGGCGCTTAAACAGGTTTCTGGGACTGTCTGTCCCGCTATAATGCATGTTATAAACTCTTCCCTGGCTGCAGGAGTGGTGCCCCCTACCTGGAAGCTGGCAAAAGTCGAGGCCCTTTTAAAAAAATCCAACCTGGACCCTGAAGACCTAGCCAACTATAGGCCCATTTAGTTGCTGCCTGGGCTTAGCAAAATAGCCAAAAACATGTTAAACAGGTACTATCCTCATTTGTAGAGACCATGGGAGCCCTCCACCCTACCCAGATGGGATTTAGAGCTAAGCAAGGGACGGAAACTGCCTTGGTGGCGGTGGTGGAAGCAACCAGGAGCATTGTGGATGCCGGAGGCTGCGCTGCGGTGGTCCTGTTAGACCTCAGCGCAGCCTTCGATACAGTAAATCACCCCCTCCTGTTACACTGTCTGCGCCGGGTGGGAGTTTTCGGAATGGCCCTCAAATGGCTCCAGTCCTTTTTGTCTGAGAGATTTTTCTCAGTATTTGAGGATGAGGTGTCATCTCAACAACTTCCACTGCATCACGGCGTTCCCCAGGGATCCTCACTTAGCCCTACCATGGTTAACATCTACATGAGACCACTTGCTGAGGTGGTTCTTCCCTGGGGAATTCAGCTTATCACCTACGCCGATGATACGCAGTTGGTTGTCTCCCTGGCAAGGGATGACGCTATAGACCAGGGGATTAACAATCTGACCCCTTGCCTCACCAAGGTCTTAGAATGGATGACCGCCTCATTCCTCAAGCTATTTGGGTCTAAAACCAACATCATGCTGGTGGGTTATAAAGCCCCCATCAACCTCGATCCGTGGTGGCCAAATCTCCTGGGCCCTCCTCCCACCCCTAAGAACCAATTTAGGAGCCTGGGGGTTTGGCTTGATTCCACTCTGGGATTTCAAGTTCAGGCCACAAAAGTTGCTGCGACCTGCTATGGTCTTCTTAGGGTCCTCAGGAAGGTCTTGATTCTTCTTCCTTTTGAGGACAGACGCGTGCTGGCCAAGTCGTTGATTCTCTCTCGGCTGGACTATGCAAATGCTGTCTATCTTGGGGCCCCTGCAGGTTCCATTCAGTTATTGCAATCGGTGCAGAACTGTGCAGCCCGGCTACTTCTGAATGTACCCAGACGCAATTCGGTGAGGGCCACACTTCGATCCCTTCACTGGCTGCCGATACCGGAAAGGATCCTGTTCAAAACCATGTGCATGGCTTATAAGTCCATTGCTAATACCGGCCCGACTATTCTTAGCCCCCTGTTCTGCCGTCATCAATCTCTTAGGTCTTGGAGATCCAACCAGCGTAATCTGCTGGCAGTACCGAGGGTGAAGCGGGCACGCATGGGCGGCCGCTAGATTTCCTTCCAAGCAGCCAAGTTCTGGAACCTTCTCCCCGTCAACATCAGGCTTGAAACTAATCATCTGGCCTTCAGGAAGCTATTGAAGACATTCCTTTTCCACTGAATGACTTTACCCTGTCCTCAGGTCTTACAGCGCTGGGATGCCCTAGGGTAGCCATGCGCTATAGAAGAGCGTACTCATTAATTCATTAATTCACTCATTCATTCATTCATTCATTGGTTTGAGGATAGTAATGGATGGAGAAATTGTAAGGAACTCCACACTGCTTATCCATTGACTGCATATTAGCAGGCATGAAGTTGGTTCCCCTGTCAAATACCACTTCCTTGGGAAAACAGACTCCGGTAAAAATCCCCATTATGGCCTTAGCCACTGCAGGTGCAGTGATGGTCCTCAGATCTGTAGCATCTAGGTACCTAGTGGCATGATCTACCTGTTGCCGGACGAGATCTGGGGATCAATAGGCCCAACAGTGTTGATACCCACCTGCTTAAAGGGTGTGCCAACAACAGGCAAGCTATTAAAGGGGGGCTTACGTCCTCTGCCTTGTCTACTCACTGGCCTAGCAGATCACCTAAGTCCTACAGAACACATCTGAGGAAGTCTTGATGCTAGGTCTATCAAGGTGGGGGACAAGCCTGGTAAAGTTCTTGTCTTATCCCTGGTATCCCACCAGGGGAATTTCATGTGCCAGCTCCAGTAAGAAGGCCATGTAGCATGGCGGACCAACAGGGCCCTTGTTTTCCCATGCACAGGAGCCGTAGACTTACTGTAAAGGAGTTTGTCCTTCCAGTAAATGTGATAACTTCCAGAAGCATCAACTGCTGCTTGGGCTTCAGCCTGTTGCCTCATGCCCTCAATGACTGGATACTGACTCTGTGCCCTACAGCCACAGAACTCCTTGGGGGAGATATGAAGTACTGATTCTACTCCCACAACAACGTCTATACATTAGTTCTTCTTCACACAGACTACATATGCTTTGATTTCTCTGATGCATTTGTGGGTCCTACTTCCACCTGCCAGCCAACAATCTCTTGCAATTTATCAAAGGGAGCAATGCTCTCCTCAGTGGGCTCTGGGGGGGAGGGGGGCAGCGCATGTGCCCCATCCACCTCACTTGGGAGACATTCAGGGGCTGGGTTCCCATGCCTTCTGCTTTCCCCTTATTAGCAGCTGGCCAGTACGTTTTTCAATGCTCCAGCCCTTTTTGACTCCGATTCTGGGCCGCAAAGGACCTGGTGGTTGCAAAATCCACTCAGGCAACCCCAACATTTCCAAGTGTGCTCTAAGCTCTACTTCCTTCCAGGTAGTGTGCTTAAAATCTTTACCCAACAGACAGTCCACTGGCAAGGCACGGCTCACTGCAACTTTTAGAAGACATGAAACCTCTCCACTCAAATAGAACAGAAGCAACTGGATAGTGGCCCTCTCTGTTGTCAGAAACCACAACCTGGTAGTCATACTGGTACCTGTATCCCTCAGAGCCTCAACACCTTGCCCATTGATGGTAACCCATTGCCTATACTATGCAGTATTGGATAGCACATGGATTTTAGGAACCATTTCACTGTCACCCAGGGGCACTGTGGTAACCTCACTGGAATCCCCCTCACTCACAGCACTATACTAACCACCCTGGAACCATTCCTCCAGCGAGAGGTTGAGCTCTTTTTAGACACTTTGGATTCCGCTTGTAGTGTTCATCCTTAAAACACTCAAAGCACTTGGGAGTTTTGGGCTGCTGACTCTTGTCAGGGTAGTTCTTCTTGTGGCCAGATAGAGAATGAGACTCTTTCCCCTGTGAGTTATTTTGGTGGCCTTGAGAGAATTCCTTTTTTTCCTCCCCTTTGTTCTATTGGGAACCTTGATAACCCTTTTGGGAGTCCCCCTAAAATGCCTTCTTGGACACTCTGTTGCTGACCCAGATGTCCACCTCGCACTGGGGTGAATGTATGACATTGTTCTGCATTCTGTCCATCAACTGTTGTTTTTGCTTTTCTCACCCTGAGAGGGACGGGTAAGCCCAGACGTGGGTCACATGCTCTCCATGCCACTGGAATCAAGCTATCCTGGCTGAAGAGGGGTGAAACTCCGAAATCGGTCCTAGGATGCATGTTTCCAGTCCAGGGAGAACCTGGCTTGGCAGTTCGCGCTGGCCTGTTCCCATGAGAACAGGGTCAAGACTGATTTGCCTATGGCTGAGTTCAAACTGGAATGGCATGTTGAGCAAAAAAACAATGGATGTAGGCTCAGATCTCTGCACTCAGGTGAATGTATGACATTGTTCTGCATTCTGTCCATCAAATGTTGTTTTTCCAGATGTCCACCTCCTCAGCAATCTTCCTGGGGTCATTAAGTTTGCCATCTACAAGGGGTTGGTGCAGCTCTAGAAAATAAGTATCACCATGTAGTCCTTCAAAAATAAGTTCTACTGACCTGAATAATCATCAACCTTTCTGCCCCTCCCCAGCTCTTCAGTGCCTTGCTAGCATAATCCAAGAAATCCACCCAGGTCTGTGATGAGATCTTGCTGCTGGCCCTTAACTGTTGCCTATACTTTTTAGGGGGCAGTCCAAAGTTGCTGCCTAGCATGGCCTTCATTGTACTGTAAAGTGTCTGCCCCCCCCACCTCTAGTTTGAGGAGTGTGCCCCACCCTACCGTGGGCATGTACCTCCACAAGCTAGTTCTCCCCAGGCACATAGAAGGCAGGCTAATCTAAAGAGGCAATGTTTAAAGTTGAAGTTGAGTTATGACATTTTTAACATTAATGAGAGTTCTAGCGCTTCAAGGCAATAAGCGCCAACGGGGGTTATCTGGTCACGCTAGACCAGAGCAAAGTCAACGATTCAGGCTGACCGAAATGGAGTGCAGTCCAGGGACAAGAGCCACGCAGGCCTGCTGAACAGAGTACCTTGATCCTGGTCGTAACAGCGGGATGCGGGTGCATTTGAGTGATTTGTCAATGTCTGCCCCACAGCCAAGGTGATGCATCGATTTTCTTTACACAGTGCCAGTGATGAGTCAGTTCCGATGGTCAAGCCCCGAAGCTGAGAGGCAATGGCTCGAAGTGTAATGCACCAGGTTTCTCTGCATGTTTGGGGGGATGCGTTGATCTGTCCACACTGCTGCACTGGTGATGCACAGTTCCAATGCATCGGTTTCGGGCTGCGATGTGCTGGTTCAGATGCGATGCATCAAATCTACTCCCACAACAAGGTCAACGGATCAGTTCTGCTTCATACAGACTGGAGATGCATTGATTTTTCTGATGCAAGTTTGTGGGTCCACTTCTAGTGAACCAGGAGCAGGGTTAAAGACTTTGATAGCCCCGAGTCTTAAACAATAGGAGGCAACCCAACAAGCCCTTGGAGATCACTTTGGTTGTAAGGCAGAGGCAGGCGAGAAGTTCGAGGGAAGACCACCTTAAGGATGACAGATCTAACAATACTTTTGAGTTCCCACTACTGAAAACTACACTACATTTTTTAGTCAGCCTAGACCTCCTCACTAAGGAGACATTATTAGCTTGTTGGATACTTAGCCCAGCATGATTATTAAGGAAAGAATTCACTACTCTCTCCTCTAATTTCGCTTGATCCACCAATCGTAAGCCCTGACCAACTAACTCTTTCTCTGCATTTACTGTTACCTCTCGCACCTGTCGTGAATGTATCCTCATATCCTGTATTTAATCTGAAGGTGGGGCAGTTGTGAAATACAAAAAACACATTAGATATATTTAAAGGTCACAATTTAAGCGCTTTTCCCATATTATGCCACATTGAAACATAAAAACGTAGACAGCTTTTGCTCCAACTAACACTGTTTTCCCATTCAGGCAAGGGAGAGAGGAACAATCCTTTTGACCTCCCTCCTTTTTTGTAGGAAGAGGGACATATTCTCTGTTCCTAGACCAAAGGACCTCCCTTCTTTTCTGAACTTTACATGGTCCATCACCCGAGCTCCTTAAATATTTACTTTTTCCAAAGTCTGCATCTGTAATTCCCCTATGGGCTTAACCTCTGTAACTCCAGAACTTTGAAGTACAACACTCCTTACACTATATTTTTGTTATGCTACCACCAATAGCCCTGCTGATCTGTAAGATGCCTCCACTCCACTTAAGACTTTGGAGGCACACCGCATCTGCAAGCACTTCTGCCTACTGTGGACTCCAAAGTCCATCTTCCACCACGCCTGGTCCCCCTGGCTCCCTGAGGGGGGGCGAATACAGGAAGGGATAGAATGGAGCTAATCAAACTCTATGGATAATGGCACTAACTGCAGTGTAAACAGGAAAAGGCTAGCATCCCCTACAAGTAGATTGTCATGTGAAGCAAGGGGTGGGCACAAGTATGAATATGTGTCCTTACTACACACGTACAACTACTGCAGTGTTCAGTGGGTAGAGGTACCACCAGTTCAGCCGAGCTGAGTTCAGCTCATCCACCCTTAGACTAATGTGCCAGCATCAGGCAGCATCTGCTATCACACAGAGGTCACAGTGTAACAGTTTGGGCTTTTAATTTCCTTTGCATGCTCTAATTTTTCAGCAAACACTTACTAGTTATATATGTGGGCTATACAAGTGAATGTTTCTGAGAATTAACAGTATAATAACACTTTACAGTTGGGATTTCTTGATACATGTGGTGTAGAATCACATTGGCATCCTCCTGCTCTAGTTTCATTCCTTCTCCTCTAACTCCTTCTATGCCTTCTGGTGTTGGTCTCCCTCCTGGTTCTCTTCCAAGGCCTCCATTTCTGGAAGGTTTTTGACCTCCTAATCCTCATCCTGGTCCACATAGTTCTGTCACCATGACACTGGTTTCTTGAATCCGGTGTTCCTGGTTCTAGTCTTTCCTGACCATCGTCTTACTGGCCCTGCTCCTTCCTTATATTAGCCCTTCCTTGGCCTCCTGATCCTGCAACTACTGATCCTAACCTGGATCCCGCTGGTCTGCTGTGTCCTGAGTATCCTAGATCTAGCACTCCTAGTCTTCCTCATTTGAGTCGTCCTGATTCTCTTTGCCCTGGAACCTGTATTTTGGTGTCAATCTGGTACTGCATCCTTGTTTCCTGATCCTCATTTTTAGGTCTAATTTGGCAAGATGTGTTCATTTTGGTCCTGGTTTGGTCCCATTGGTCATTATGGCTCTGGTTGTCCTGGTCCCCCTGAGCTTCACTAGTCTGGTCCTGATATACTAGTTCCTAGTCCTTCTGCTCCACTTGTTACTTCAGGTCCTGGCCCCCCTGGTTGCAATGCCTCTGGTTCTCCTATACCTGTCATTGGACCTATATATTTTGATCATTATAGTCCACCTAATCCTCCTTCACCATGTCCCTGCTCCAAATGGCCTGGTATACCTTCTCCAGTCCTGAATAGCTCTATTGGTCCTCCTCCAATACTCTTGGCCCTGGTCCTCTTGCACCTTATCCTCCTGATTCTGCACCAACTTGTCCACTTAGTCTTGATTCTCCTTGTCCAGGTCCTCCTGTCCTCCTGTTCTTGACTTGTTTGGTCATCCTGGCTCCTATCATCCTAGCCTTCCTTTTTCTTGTCCTCTTTGTCCTGGTATGCCAGGTCCTTATACCCCTTTTTCTTTTCATCTTGGTTGTGGTCTCCACTGAGCCTCCTTGCCCTGGTCCTCCTACTCCTGTCCTGCTGGCTTTAGTTGCCAGACTATCTCCTTATGATTACACAGGTCCTGTTGTCCTAGTCTTCTTCACTCTCAGTCTAGTTTGCCTAGCGTTGAGATTCATACTCCTGGTCCTCGGTTTGTGTTCTCTTATTGGTTTTGTGCCCACTACATTTGATCCTTTTGTTTATGGTTCTCTCTGTTTGAGTCTTTGTATGCCTAATCCTCTTGTGCCAGCTTGGTTGTTCCAGGCCACCTTTTCCCAGTTCATCTCTTCCTCCCTAATCCTCTTGATTCTTGTCCCCTTGACCTGGTCATTCTGATCTTTCTCACCATGCTCGTCTTATTCCATAGTACATCAGCTCTTGGTCCTGCTGGTCACATTGCTCCACAGGGCTCTCTGTCCTGGTCCTCTAAGGCCGTGCCCTCTTAGTCTTGTCTGTATAGTATGGATCATCCATTTCCTCCTGGACTTGTGCCTTGCCCTCTTGGCCCTCCTGGCACTATACCCAATGAACTGGACAAGAGGTGCCTGGCATCTACGGGCAAGTGGGGCATAAAATGAGACTAAAAAACCAAACACCTACCTGAATACGACGCCCATGGCTCCGGGCGTCTTCTATTGCCCAAGCAAGAACTTGATGCTGCAGCTCCCTTGACCAATGTGGGCGCTGCTCACATACAGCATGTGAGCAGTACACTGATTAGAGGGAGCAGCTTCACTCTGCACTCCCCACCATACTGGAGGCCAGCACTTGCTCTCAACCCAGCTGTCTTAAAACAGCTGGGTTGAGAGGTTTAAAGTGTGAGTGTATGGATGTCCGTCGCAAGACAGATGGCCAACAGACATGCACACTTTAAACAGTGGAAAAACAGCCCTTTGCCCACCACTCCTCCCTGATGCCACTCAGCAGGCCCCTTCCCATCCTGAGACTCGGTTCAGGACAGGAAGATGAAAAATAAAATGGTAATAAATCACCATCTTAATATTTATCTCTCGGGCTTTGAGGGAACTTAAGTGGAGCGACATGCCCCCGCTCCAAAGAAGAACCACCCCTGATCTGGACCCACTTGATCCTGGTTTTCTTTTCCATGGGTTTTTTTCAGCCTTTAGCATTTTGGTCTTGGTCATCCTGGACATCCAATACCAGTCTTCATAGTCTTCATGGCTCTGGCTGTTCTCACCCTCCAAATTGTCCTCACTATGCCACTGCTATCCCTAGGTCCTGGTCCTCTTAGTGCTGATTCTTCTAATTCTTTTTGCTCTGGTCCTGGTACCCCTGGGCCTGGTCCTACTGGTATCTATGGCACTCACCTCCTCATCTTCCTTTTCTATTCTGGTCCCCTGATCCTATAAGTCATAATACTCATGCTCCTAATCATCCTAGTCTCCAGGATCTGGTCCTAATCCTCCTGGCCTTTGCCCTCATGCTTCTACACCAAATGATCATAGTCTTATTTGCACTGGTCATTCTGGTCCTAGCTATCCTGTTCCTTATCTACCTGGCCATCATGTTCCTAGCTCTGTGGTGTGGACCTCCATGGTGTGGTCATCTCAGTCCTGATCTCCCTGGTCCTGAACCTCATTTTCCTCCTCACCCTGATCCTCCCGGTTCTAGTACTCAAAATCCTCAGGCTCCTTGCCCCGGCACCCATAGCCCTTTGTTTTCTAGTCCCCTTAGGACTTTTCCTACTGGCTCTGGTTGCCTGTGTGCCTTTTCCCACCTCCCTGGCACTCCTGTCCATGGTTGTGGTATTCTTGTTTATCATAGTCTTTGCCCTTTTCAAGAATATGTGCTTCTTGTTCCTGATCCTCTTGGTCTTGGTCCTTATAATTCGGTTTCTCATGGGCTTTCTTTTCATATGGACCTGGCTCACTAACCATCCTAGACTTGGTCTACTTGGTCCTAGTCGTTCTGGTCCTTATTGTCCTATTGTGCTAGCTATCATAAACCTTGCCTTTTGGTCTTCCTGGCACTTCTTGATTCTCCCAGTAGTAGCCCATCTTTTTCTATTGTGTTCTGGTCCTCTTGGCTCTTGCCATGTTATCTTGGTTCTTCTCATCTTGAACCGCCTAGTGCTTGGTATAGTAGGTCCTTGTCCATCTGCCCTCTTGTGTCCTAACCCTCTCAGTCTTTGTCCACCTGGTTTGGGTTATCATGGTCCTCCTGGATCTTTTCCTTGTCCTTGTAGCCCTTCTGTACTTTAGTCATGGATCCTGACCCTCTTGGTCCAGGTACTCCTTGTTTGGGCTCTCATGAGCTTGGTCACTCTAGTCCTGGTCCTCCTGGCCACCATTTACCAGTCCCTTTACTCTGCCTCACTTGGTAATCTGAGTCCTGGTCCTCTAGGTCCTAATCTTCATGGCCCTCTGAGGCCTGTTTCTGGTCCTCCTGGTCATGATCCTTTGAGTTCAGCTAGTCCTCCTTGTTCTAGTTTTCCAGGTACTCTTGGTACTGGTCCCAATAGTCTCGCTAGTCCCTGTCCTGCTTATCCAGGTTTCCTGTTTCTACTGAACAATGCACTCCAGGCCCTGACCTTCATTTTATTTTTTAATCTCGTCTTAATCCTTCTCTTCCTGGTTCTACATGCAAGCTTTAAAATGTACTGATCCTGTACTTCCTGGTCTGTCTGGTCATCATTCCTATGAACCCCTGTAACTAGTTATTTGTATGCTGCCCCTGGACAGTTTTACTTCCTCACCTTAATTCTTATCCATCAGTCCTCCTGCTCCTGCTTCACTGGTTTATCTAGTTCGCTGGTGTGCCTGTTCCTAATGATCCTGTTACTGGTTCTCCTGGTCCATGTAGTCATGGTTTCTGTAGTACTGGTCTTTTCTCTAGCACTCCTTTACCTGGTCCTCATGGGTTTCTCTAGCTCTCCCAGTCCCCCAGCCCTCCTATCTCATCCCAGTCCTACTAGCCCTCTGTGTCTTCTGGTTTGCCTGTTCTACCTTGCTCTTGTCAATCTGACCCTGGTCTTCTCATTCATAGCTTCCTAGTAATGTTCTCCTGGGTCTGGTCTTACTCATCCTCCTGGCACTACTCCTCCTAGTTCGAATGTTGCGGGTCAACCTGGTTCATATAGCACTTGTCACCTTCATTCAGGATTGCCCAGAGTCTGACCCTCATGGACCTTCTCATCCTAGCCCTAGACTTCCTGGTCCTCTATTTCCCCCTCGTCATTCTGATGCAGGCCCTCCCTGTCCTGCTAGCCCTTGTCCTTTCTCATTATGGTCTCACTAGTCCTTGTCCATTATTTTCTGGCCCCGTGCTCATCCCTGATCTGAGGTCTGTGGTCTTGGCCCTCCTGTCCTTGGTCCTTCTTTTCAAAGGTCTCCTGGTACCGGCCCTCTTGGGTCTGTCTATCTGAGACTGCTAGTCATCCTAATCATCTGCGGCATACCCCAAGGATCCTCACTCAGCCCTACACTCTTCAATATCTACATGAGCCCCCTTGCCACCATCACACGAAAACACAACATCAACATCATCTCTTACGCCAACAACACCCAGCTGATACTCTCCCTCACCAAGGACCCAGCCACCGCCAAATCAAACTTCCAGGAAGGAATGAAAGAAGTAGCAGACTGGATGAAGCACAGCCGGCTCAAACTCAACTCAGACAAGACGGAAGTCCTCATCCTCGAACAATCCCCCTCTGCATGGGACAACTCCTGGTGGCCCTCGGCGCTGGGCACCGCACCGACACCCACGGACCACGCACGCAACCTGGGCTTCATCCTGGACTCCTCGCTCACAATGACCAAACAAGTCAACGCCGTCTAATCCTCATGCTTCAACACCCTGCGCATGCTCCGGAAGATCTTCCGATGGATCCCCGCCGACACCAGAAGAACAGTCACCCAGGCCCTCGTCACCAGCCGACTGGACTACGGGAACGCCCTCTATGCTGGAACAACCACCAAACTCCAGTACCGGCTCCAGCGCATACAAACTCCTCCGCACGACTCATCCTCAACATTCCCCGCCGCTGTCACATCTCAACCCACCGGAGAAACCTCCACTGGCTCCCCGTCAACAAAAGAATCACGTTCAGACTGCTCACCCACGCACACAAAGCACTCCACAACATGGGCCCGGAATACCTCAACAGCGGACCTGGAACCGGAGGAAGATCATTCCCCTACCTGGGAGCAAAGACCTGGAACTCCCTCCCCACTCACCTACGACTGACCCAGGACCACCTCAGCTTCAGGAAGCACCTCAAGGCCTGGCTCTTTGAGCAGTAGCAGCACCCCCCCACCCCCCAGCGCCTTGAGACCGGGTGAGTAGCGCGCTCTATAAATATTCTGATTGATTGATTGGTTGATAATGCCAATGGTCGTCCTCATGCATCTGGTCCTGGTTGGTGCTCTCAGACCCCCCTAGCCCTCCATATCATTCCAGTTCAGGGCTTCCTATTCATTCTACCCCTGATGCTTCTGTTCCTTCGGGCCCTTGTCCACTAGGTCCAGATAGCCCTAATCTACATCCTCCACACCCTACGGAATCTTCTCATTTTGGTCCTGATACCACATCCCTGTTTTTCTTTGTACTGTTCCTTATTGTCTATTTATTCCTGGTCTCCTCTGGCAATGGTAATTTTGATCCTCATAGATTAGGTCTCCCTGGACCAGATTTTTGTTGTCCTGTTGCTCATGGCTTTAGTCATCCTTGCCCTTCTGGTGGTCCACCTTCTGGCCCTTATTCTCCTACTTGTCATTATACAACTCCTACTGGTCCAATTGCTTCCTTTTTTAGCCTCTTCCAGAATTAGTCAGGCACAGTAGGGGTGGGCGAAGAATTCCTCTCTGCCGGTGGAGTTTGCACAGATTTGCCTGCTCTGTGCAGAACACGGAGTTAAAAAAACTCCAAGAAGTGACACGGAGCCGAGCTTTTTCTCTTGGGCGGCTCACCAACATTCAGTTGGTGAGCTCTTGTGAGAAATAAAATCACATGCTAGACCTCCTTCCTGTGAGATTTCTCAACACGGACAGTTGTGGCAGGTCGCGTCGGCTCACGTTGAGAAATCTACCACTAGCTTTGAGGAAGCTGCCGCTCGAGTAGAATGTGTACTTGTGCAGCAGAAAGCAGCAGGGCCCTCTGGTGCGATGCATGGTGCTGTTTGTGCTGATTTTACATCCCAGAAAAACCCCCTGGTGCTGAAAATCAGTGTGAACAGACTCCGCCACTGGTGGAACACCGCAGAGTGCAGCAGAGTTTTCTAACTGTTCGTGGTGTTCCACGGAGTAAAACTCTGCAAACTATGCCAAGGACTAAGGGATAGACTCCAATGTTTTCACCCAGATTTATATTTTTCTTTGACTTTAAGATTTCTTATCCAGAGACAGTACTGTCAAGGACAGAAATGAGGGCTCAGTGGAGGTATGACCTTGCCCTTTTAAAGCACTGCTTAGCATGCTAAAAATCAAAACTACTATTCCCAAGATACATTGTGCAGGAGACTAAAATTTCAGTGTGGCTGAAGGGGCCACTCATGACATGGGACCGATAAGCAACAATGCCGGAAATCCACTCTTCTGGGTGAATTCTATGAACAAGTGTATTTGTTCACAGGCAGCTAGCAGCTGAGTGAACTCTTATTGTGAATTATCCAGATGCATCTATTACTTGTCTTCTGAATTTACTTCCCATTCCACAGAATTCTAACTGCTGTGTCTTTCTCAATTTACCTCATGCAAGTGGACCAAAGCACTGTGCCCCCAAGCACCAATTGACTACTGTTAGTGCTCCTCCCTCTCGAGTCCACATACCATCTATCCGTCTGTATTTCTTGCTTGCTGCTGCTTGTCAGCTGCTGCGTTTTGCCAGGTTTGAAATACTACGCAAGCACAACTGTCCTTAAAATGTATTGTATGTCTAGTAAAAGGTCTCACATGAGAATCCCAAAAACTGGTAAGTCCTCAAATATTATTCAACAGGAGTACCATCCACATTGAAAAAACAATGTATGCTCAGTAGTGAATAAAACATGTAACATTCTTCAAAGCCATATTCATTACTCAATGCAGACTGCCAAATCCTCCTAGTCTCTATGCTAAATATCTGTGTGCTATATCCTGAAGTTCCTGAAATAGATGCTTGATTCTTACATTTCTTTTTGGAATATTAAAATAACAATTATTTTTGTTAAAAAATTATGTTACTGTTCATTTTATCTGTAAAAAGCTTGGCTTAATTTATGCACTTACCTTTCTACAAACAATTGTACTTAGGTCCTATAACAAGTACAGGGGTCCTACAACCACCACAGTGCTTCGGGGGAACAGGGCGGCTGGCTAAGGAGCTGGTTGTGAGATCCTTGTCTCTCCGGAACTCTTACCTCGATGGACAGAGCTGACCGCGCCTAGCAAAACCTCCCTGATTTCTTCTCGCTCCGGCTTCCTCTTGTACTTTTCCCTTTTACTTGACCTTCTGTCCCCTTTTATTTCTTTTTGTGGATGGTGAGTGACGAGGACGCTGCATGATAGACCGCCTCCAGAGACACGACCAGCTAGGCACGGTTCTCCGCGATTTCTGGCTGCCCTGCAACTACGCTGCAGCCGGTGGGCTGCAGCCTGTTTGCCTCCAGGTGGTGGTGTCAGCACAAGTGTGCGGCCGCAGCTAGCAGCACTACAGACAACGTCGGACGTTTGCAGCTCTCCTCGGCACATGAGCCCTCAAAGGACACCCGCGCCAGGGAGAAAAATAAGGACATCGAGGGTGCCTCAGTCGCAGAGCCAAGGAAACAGTGCGTTAACAGGTACACTTTAAGGAACTATTGCATCAATTTTTAAGACACACAGTTAAAGGAGGAGGAACCAGGTGAGATTAAGGGATCCCCCCCCCCAGGTGGAGTTAAGGGATCCCCTCCCCAGTTATTTCTCCCACATTACAGCCTCCAAACTCCTTGCCAGGAATACCCTCCAAAGACCAGACCTCTGAACATACCTATAAAAAAAGAAGGAAGTGGCTCCAGGAATATGTCAGATCTAGTGGGGGAGGGGTGCTCAAATTAAGATCATACCCTCTTTAAGGTCCTCCAGGTAGTACTGGCAGCATGGAATAACATCAAGCTGGAACAACCAAGGAGTTGTCCTTAACAACCATGTATCAGGTTTTGTAAGTAGGAACAGTATACTCTGAAACAACAACCCCCATCGAACCAGGGGTGCCCACACTTCCACCTGCAGATGCCCCCCCCCCCATATCCCATGAGGCAGGAAAACCTCGGGGAATTACAGCACACACTAACTGAAGAGATTAAAAACAGATTTACAATGTCAGAGACAAATCTAGCAAAAAACTGCAAAGCCTGAGAGAGTCTTGAAAGTAAGGATTTAATAGAAAGAATCAGAAACCTGGAAAAATCCTTACGAAGACATGAAAGGTAAGGTAGATGGCAACAGAAATACAATTCAAAATCTCATAGAGAGAGTCAAAGCTCTCCAGGAGAAGATTGAAACATTAAAAAATAACTCCAGAAGGAATACATTAAGGTTTCTTAATATCCCCATGGGAAAAGAAGGCTAAAACCCGAAAGAGTTTATTGTAAATTTGTTCAAAGAGCCAATACCGGAAGTCAGGGACTTAGACCTCCAACAGGATATTCAACAAATACATAGGGATCCCTTTAGAAGAAATCCTAATAGAGACAAGCCTAAAAAATGTCTTATACATTTTAATACCTATTCAATCAAAGAAATTATACTGTCTGAAGCATTAAAAGCAGGCTCATACTCTAAAGGTGGATGGTCTTTCCGCATACTCTCAGTTATAGTGAAAGAAACACAAACTCGACAACGGGAGCTAGGCATACATATGCAAAACCTTAAAGCTTTTGGAGCCACAGCCAAACTGAAATTCCCAGCCACATTAAATATAATGTGGAACAATAAAATGTATACTTTTAAAGAGCCGGAGGAAGTTGAGAACTTAATAAAGCAAATAAAAGCCTAATGGGAGGCTAAGTCCATAGGCACATCAAGGATACATTAAATAACCAGGAGAGATAAGAAACTGTCGAGCATGCTCAAATGCCGAATTTGGTCAAAGGTAGGGTCCCCCTGTGTGGAGAGTTAATGGGACCAGGGAGGAGAAATGCTTCACACTTAATGTAAATAGCACAAGGGATGCGGAGAAGTGGGAGAATTTTTTTTAAAAAGATGCATGTTTCTCATATGTGACAGAATAGGGAGTGCTGGACGTGGGTGGGTTTCGGAAGATTGCTGCTTTAGATAAGACACACAGCCTGAGGGTTTTAATCTGTAACATAAATGGTCTAAGAGTACCAGACAAGAGAAGGAGAATTCTTCAATTTTTAAAACAGTCAAACAACGATATTATAATGTTATAAGAAAAGCATTTACGTCATGCAGAGTGGAAGTCAATAATTAAGGGATACAGATTTAAAAGGGGTGGCAATTGTGATAAAAAAAAAAACTCAACCCAAGCTAAATTAATAAAAGTGGTTACAGACCCCAAAGAGAGATGGGTAATAGCAACGATCAGAATTCATAGCATAAAATATTCCTTGATAAGTTATTATGGCCCTAATATAGATGATCCATTATTGCTACAGGAACTGTTCCAACAACTTTTAAATAACAACAATCCTATTATAATGGCGGGCATCTTCAATGCACTACTTGACCCTGAATTAGATAAATCCACCTCCAGGCCTATGATTAACACATCCAAGATGAGAGCTTTCATACAGAATTTAATGAAGAACTTTGGCTTGATAGACCCCTGAGACAGAAAACTGCCAGAAATAAAGGGTACACACATCAGAATAAGAAATATGGGCATGCTTCCCGCGTAGACTATTTTTTGATTGACTCCAGATTAAGGAATAAGGTTAAGGAAGTTACTCATCAACCTGTCCACCTATCAGATCATTCCGCAGTAAGACCTGAGCTAGCCTTAGATCGTGGCACAACTAGACCCAGATGGACAATGGATAGGTCACTAACAGGCAAGCAGGAGACTCTAACTAATCTGAAGCAAGACACCCAAGAATACTTTGATTTAAATATGGACTCTGCCCCCCGTAAATAATCTGGGATGCTTATAAAGCTTTTATTTGAGGGAGATTAATCAATTGCACAGCTCATAGAAAGAGAGAAAACAATAATACAATCTGGGGATTGAGAAGAAAATAACTGCCTGGCATAAAGATTTGAATATTGTGGTTGACACAGATGTTATAATAAAATACAAATGCAAATGGACAAAGCAAAAAAGAGTTAACAGATCATCTAGAGGGGATAGAGAAGAAAAAATGGAATGCTAGTAAACTTGCACAGTACGAATACGGTGAAGGGTGCAGGACATTATTGGCCTGGAAAGCAAAGGGTGACTTGGTAAGGATCTCTATAAAAGAAGTTGTCTTGGATGGAGCAGGTGAAAGTTGCCAGGAGCATCAGGACATTGGGAGGGCTTTCACCGGTTTCTTCCAAAACTTATATAATGAAGAGATTCTAGCAAAAACTGAACAAATAAATCCTGGCTGCAAAATGACCTTCTACCAAAACTGGCACTAGATAAAGGGCAAAACCTTAATAAATAAATAAGCCCTGAAGAAGTATGCAATGCAATTAAACTTTTAAGAATGGGAAAGCTCCAGGGCCAGAAGAAATTCCAGGTGATGTACATAAAGCCTTGGCGGATGAAATTCCCCCGGTACTGACCTCTTTATTCAATATAACCTATATAGAAGCAGCACCTGTTCCTGAGACATGGAATGATGCCGCAATAACATTAAGCCTGAAACTAAATAAAAACCCTAAAAAATGTGAGTCATATAGACCGATATCCTTACTTAATAATGAATACAAGTTACACACAAGCATTTTGGCCAAAATACTTGATAAAGTGATGGGAGAGTTACTTGGCACATCTCAAAAAATGGTCCATGAAGGACAGACAGCTAAATGATCTTACTCACGCTTTGGTTTGCTCCATAAACTTGGCCGTAGATAAAAACCTACCTCTAGCTATCATTACAGTGGGCGCTTCCAAGGCATTTGATAGGGTCAGCTTGTCTTTTCTTCATGCAGTTATAAGACATTATGGGCTGGGGGACAAGCTTCAGTATGAAATAAAAAATATATATAGATGGCCTTCAGCGAGGATTTTAATTAATCGTTCCATTACTCAACAATTGGAGATAGGTAGATGTACTCAGCATGGTTGACCCGTATCATCCTTATTGTTGAATATATATATAATGAGCCATTGGCTAGAAGAGTCAGGGGAGAACAGAGGATTCTGCCCTTCAAATATCGAGACTGGGTTAAGAAGGATGCCCTTTATGCTGACGACCTTTTGATATACACAAAACACCCCATAGTAACCTTCACAATTATTGTGCATGTACTAAGAGACTTTGGGAAGGTAGCAGGATATCAGGTCAATGAGGAAAAAACTGTGATAATGGCCTGGAATGTACAGCTGGACACCACCTTGGAAAAAAGTGTGAAAAAAGAGATAGGATATCTAGGAGTCCAGGTGGTTGAAAATGTGGAAGATATAGGTACATTTTCAAAAGCTTATGAGGGAAACCAAGAGGCTACTACAGCTTTGGTCTCATCTGCCCTTATCCATCATTGGCAGGGTTAACTTAGTTAAGATGACGATTCCCCCAAAGTTCACCTTCCTATTTAATGCTTTGCCCCTGCACTTTCAGGCAAAATGGCTTAGGAAAATACAAGGGGAACTGAGTAGTTTTATATGGGCTAGCAAAAGTTCAAGAATTTCCTTGAAAAAGCTACACAAGAAAAAGATAGACTTCGGATTAGCCGTTTTAGATTTTCAGCTGTACTGTTGGACCTTTCAATTGAAAAACTTTAGAATATTGTCAACAAAGAACCATCAACAGGGCAGTCCATGCTATGGAGCTAGGACTTTGCATAACAAGAAAGGTACTTTCTTTTTAAATATAGACAGTCCAAAATTCTTAAAAAGTGTATGTTTAAAAAGTATTGAGTGCAGCATGTAAATTGTGGATTCAGGTCAGGAGAATATTTGGCATACCTTAATATAGTCAGATGGCTCCAATTTGGAACTCCCCCGGAACTCCTCTATGTCTCCAAGACTCATTAACTGCATCACTAATGGTTGCTGCAATAGAGAAATGGGGCCAATTGACAGATGAGGACAATTTAATCTCCTGGGAATATCTACTGAAGAAAACAAATAATCAGCTGTCCAGGTTTAAATACCGGCAACTAGTGAGTTGGGTTCAAGACCATGCAAATGTGGGATGTCCAAATGACTGGGAGGAAACAATTTGTGGCACCACCTTGCAGAATAAAGAAGTGACAACGTGGTACTGGATGCTGGCTCAAGAGGAAGACCACTCTTATATATTGCCGGAAGAAAAATGGAATGATGAACTACCTACAGCAGCTTTATCACCTCTTAGGTAAGTATCTATGACTACGCTTTGGTCGTTTGTTAAATAGGCTCCCTTAAAGAAAAACCATTTGTTTACTCTATACAGGGTTTATTGGTCTCCCAAGAAATTATCCAGATTGGGAGCAAAAATTAGGTGCTGCGGAAATCTGAAATGTGGAATGGTGAGAGGGGTTGATGTGCATATGATCTGGCAGTTCCCATGAGTCCAAGCGTACTGGCTAGAAGTGGGTAAGGTTTTAACAGCTATTATGAAAAGGAGAATAGGATCATAGAAGAGGTTGGTTTTAAAGGGAAGAATAGGAAAGTGCAAGAACAGTTTTAATAGTCCTGTTAATTATAGCACGTCTGGAAATATGCATTAATTGGGTCTCCAGCACATTGCCAGCCTGTACAGCCTGGTTAACGTCAGCAAGGTAGATAGGTAGATTGAACTCTATAAATAGGTCTATAAAGAGGGTTAGCACCTGGGAATCTCTGGTACTTTACAATCCAATCACAATAAGGCAAAAGTCATTCAGTGGTCCAAGGATTAAGACATCCTCAAGAACGAAGAGGTTAGGTGGGGGCAACCCCACCACCCCTACAAAAAAGGTTCACAGAAGGTACATCAGGGGGAGGAAATACCCAACAGGCTGTGGGTATACGACCTGACTGCAGAACCTGATCATACCGGATCATATACCCTTAGCTGGTTTGTCACACATGAGGACAACATTTAAAAAAAAATGCAATAATTTTTTTTTAATTAAATAAAAATTAAAAAAACATTGTACAATGGTATATGCACATACATTCAAGCGCTTCACACATATTGAATCCCCATTACAAGATGGCCACCACCCTACCATTGCTCGTTGAGCCCTTTTTCTTCACAGCTGTCTAAATGAAGACCTTCTTCACACTATTTTTCAGGATGCCATTTAAACAGTACATCATCTCTGCAATTCAGCCTGTGGCAGGTTAAACAGCAGGTTAGGCACTATTTTGGCTGCAGCTGCTCCCACCTAGTGGGCGCTGGGACACCACCCCTCTTAATTTACCCTTGAAATTGTGTGCGCAATTTGTGAGTACCTAATGGATACTCGCAAATTGGGCACGCAATTCTCATTGATTCCTATGGGCCTCTTTGGAATGAATGGGAAGCCATTCCGTATTTGCGACTCGCAAATAAGGAATGTGTAGGAATCGCAAAAATGATTGCGATTTCTACCTACATAGCATTTTGGGAGTCCTTAATAGCGATTCTCTAAAAAATGCTATTAAGGAATGGCAAAATGGGTATTTCATACATATGCCCCTAGACTCCTTGGTAAGTTCCACCCCTAAGCGACGTTTTGTTCAAATTTGCCTCAGGGCACTTCAGGCTAAAGCTCTGCATCACCAGAGGATTCACTTCTTACAAGGAGTGGAGCCATGCCACTCCACCCTTCCCTAACTGGTCACAGAATTGGGTGGTGTCAGGGAGCCTCACGGACCCCAACTCACTCTATGACCAGTTAGGGAAGGGTGAGTTTAGAGGCTGCAGTAAGCAAGCTGAACACTGGATTCTGTGCAGTGCATTAGATCGAGTTTTGATGCGCAGAATCCAGTTCAGAGCTTTCCGCGCTGCTAATTCAGCTGTACAGACTGGGGGACAGGTCCCGCTGCAGAGTATAGGAAAGCTTTTTAGCTTTCAGTCCGGTGCAGTCTGACCTTACCCGGGTGGAGTGGCACGAAGCGAAGATAGCGGTAGGTGAGTCAGCAGACATTGAAAGTGAGAGCCAAGGGTAAGGGTCAACACTGGCTCAAAGAGCGTGTGCACGACCTGAGCCCTGAAAATATTCGGCAACGTGCAATCAAAGCAGGTGTTTTGTCTTCCCATGTTAAAATATTTATTATTTAATTAAGTGTTTTTAACATGCACTGAAACGTTCCTTCTATTGTCTTGATGACAAGTTTGACCAGTTCGAATCTGGTCTCCCCCTTGCTCGTGTTCGTTCCAGAGGTTGCTTACACAATGGATATGTCCTCTTTCTTCTGTTGTTGTCTTAGGCTCTGTTTCAGTCCGGGTTATCTGCGTCACTGAGCCTGTTGATCAGTGCTGGTACCACTTTGTGTCCTCGTTTTGCTGTTTGGCTATGGTGGTTGGGACTTCCTTCCCCTTCCTCTCGCCTTATATTGCCAACTGTGGGAGCACCACCTCCGTTGTATGAACAGTCGGGTTTTTCCCCTTGTTTTTCAACCTCTTCCAGCTCAAAGGAGCCTCCAGTGGGTCATGATCTTTCGTGGAGCCAAGGCGTTTGGAATGTTTATCTATGGGTTTTCCCCTCCAGTTCCTTGTGTCGCCAAAGCTCTTGATTCTCAGCAGCGGCACTTCGCATGTGGTAGCAGGGCAAGGCAGCGCGGTTGGTAGGCGTGGTGTATCTTATGCTGCTCCAGTAATTGTATCCCAGTTGTGGTGCAGCATGACTGGTTAGGCGTAGTCAGGCAGTGAGGTATGTTGTGCGTGTCTGCCGGCTTCCTGCCTTGTTTCCCCCTTTTTGGCTATTGTGGTGTCTCACCGGGATATAAGGTTCTGGCCCCTCGGTATTCGAGTTGGTTAGAAAGGTAGGTGCAGCACGGCTGTTGGGGGTCCTTTGCACTCGGTTTCGAGTAGTGCCTTGTCCTGTGCACCTTATGTTTCCCTCTGCTCTTTGTTGTGGTCACGCTGCTTCCCCCTCCTTTTGGGTGACTCAGGAGGGGTCAGGCATCTTGGTCGAGTATAACCTGCAGTGGTGGGATGTCCTTGCCTCCGCTCCCTCTCCCTATGCAGCTGGTGTTTGTCTGAGTTAGTTCGCTCCTGTTATAACTGACCTCTCGACTTGTGGTGACGCGCTGTTTTCCCGCATCGGTCCCCGCGGGGGGAGCTGTGTTCGGCAGTGCCTGGCTACTGCTCTCTCCGCAGATCCCCGCTGCCCCTGTTACGATCTGTGTGTGTTGGGTTCCGTGAGCTGTGACCATCTCCTGTGCACCTTATGTTTCCCTCTGCTCTTTGTTGTGGTCACGCTCCTTCCCCCGTCCTTTTGGGTGACTCAGGAGGGGTCAGGCGTCTTGGTCGAGTATAACCTGCAGTGGTAGGATGTCCTTGCCTCTGCTCCCCCTCCCTATGCAGCTGGTGTTTGTCTGAGTTAGTTCGCCCCTGTTATAACTGGCCTCTCCACTTGTGGTGCCACGCTGTTTTCCCGCATCGGTCCCCGCGGGGGGGTGGGGTGGGAGCTGTGTTCGGCAGTGCCTGGCTACTGCTCTCTCTGCCGATCCCCGCTGCCCCTGTTACGATCTGTGCGTGTTGGGTTCCGTGAGCTGTGACCGTCTCCTTCCGGTCCTTTAGGGTTATATCGGTAAGGTTGTTGGTTGGTTTGTTGGTGCTCCGCGCATTGTGTGCTCCCTCTGGTTTACTCCATTTGGTGTGCAACTCTCACAAGATGGCCGCCTGGTCTTTGTTTCCTTTGTGACGCCGGCCGGTTTCGATACCTCTCAGGCATGTTGGCGGTTCCGTACATTTCCCGTCCTCTCTTAATTTGTGGTCGCTTCTTGGTACCTTATATGCCACCAGTTGCGCACGCTGTCATTAGCTTCCTGTATGCCTAATTTCGGAGTTTTCAGGTGGTTTTCTCTCTTTGTTTCTTTAGCTACTCCCCCTGCTGTATCTTTGCTTGCTTCTGCCCGTAATTCATATACTCCGCCTTCGCTGCAGTGGGGGCCGGGTGGGGAAGCTGTATCGGCGGGACTAATCGTGGTTCTCCCTTGTCCTGCACTGCACTCTGTCTTACTTTGTGTGTGCGGTCGTTGCCATGCTTGGGGTACTTCCTTGGGGTCTCCTTCGCCGATCCGCCATTTGCAATCTGGGTGGCCAGCCCCTGTGGGAACTCCTGTTAGATTTTTGTAGCGAGCCGGCGATGCAGTCACTCCAAAGTTGCCTCTCTTGTCTCCTCGACCACTTCCGACACCTACTTCTGTTCCTGTAACTTAGTCTCGCTTGCTGTAAGTCAGTGGAAATGTTTTTAGTTTCCCTGGTTCGCAGAGCGGCTGATTTAGGCTGTTGAAGATAAAACATTGCCTAAGACTGTAGCTCTGTACCACTGCATGAATCCATTATGCTATCTTGCTTAAAAGCATGCCAGCCTGTGACATATATGCTACATTGTTATCATTACAGCAGGCATATTAACTTTTTAAGGTACCTTCCCATCTTAATGTCTCAATGTGCTGCTATTAAGTGCTAATTAGCCGAGGTGTTTCCAACACATGCAATCACAGCTTTGGGTGTGCATTCTGCACAGTGTGTGAGCACTCTGGTGGGAGTGGTGTCCTGTCTGGTAGAGGTGGTCATGTTGGTCTTGACTAAGTTACCCAAAACTGTGGAGGAAGAGGATGGCGCTAGACCTTCCACTTCTGTTGCAGCTGCAAACGATGTACATTCACAGATGGTAAGCCACGGTAATCTCCTTCTGTGTAAACAGGCAGCTGTACAAATGGCTGCAATATTATTATGTTTGTGGTCTACACCATTGTTATGCTATGCTTTGTTCAGATGCTAAAGATGTTGGTAAGTGCAAGACTCATCTTCAACCATGGTCACGTGACCAATCAGTAGGGACATCCAGTTGGAGACACATTTTTAAGTCATCTCTTTGGACTAAGGCTTCGACCTAATCTCTTAGCAACCCAACATTGTTTAGGTTTATCAATATTCTGAATATTGTTTCTTATTATTTATATGTCCAGTGTTCGCAAACATTGCTATCTTTTGGATCATTGTCTACAAACAACAAAAATTGTGTAAAGTTGTTTGGGGCAAAGTTAACCCAATTGGTCATAATGAGGTGCAGTGCGGGTCAAGATTGTGTGATCATCATTCACCACGGCACAAAACGTTGCTCACCCTAACTTTAGGATTTGGGTTGTGTCACTTCTGTGCATTGTTTATCCAACATATGTACATACAAACATACAAAATGATGCACACTGGTGAAAATCAAAATGTCACACGTGTCAATGATGTGTTGTGTGTCTTGGAGATGTATGTTCATGGTCTAAAAAGGTGTGAGGTCTTCACCAATGACAAATCAAATGAGTATACTAGGCATCTCTTGCGTGTCCCTCATGTGTCTTAATTCCATTGTTCATGAATATCACAAACACTGCAAAATGCTTTGGTGCAAAGTGAAACACCATATGTTCCATTGTGGTGTGTGTGTATCAGAGGAGTTGTGATCAGGTTCTTTCAAGTTTCATGCTTAATCATGCCAAACGTGGAGCTGGCGTTGTGTGTCACCTGCATAATTTTTTGTTTGCTTTAATATTCGTGAACATCAAATAGGGTACACACATGGTGGATATTTGAAACAAATACTTTCTTCAGGTTTACAGAACATCCAGCTGGGAAGACTAAGAAGACTGAAGTCACAGGGGCACTTCTATTGTCAAGGCTTAACTCATTTCATTTAGTCAATGCGAGTGCTCTAAAGATTGAAATTCAGATAATTCAACAAATATAGAAGTAAGTAGTGAGACTCTGCTTAATTCTAAGAAAATGTAACCACAATATCTCTCATGTGAAAGAATTATATTGGCTCCGAGTGAAATAGGGTCACATTCAAATGTACTCTGTACCATATTCATCTTCTTTCAATTCCTCCCTGTCTCTGAAAATGAACCATTCAATATGTTTCAGGAAACAATATTTGACCTTGCATCACCAGTCTGATCAACATTCGATTCCTAATTAACAAATTGGCAAAGTATGCACCGGCTAAGGGCCCCATTGCTTTTTGGGGCCATGCAACAAAACAATATTGATTTGATCTTGAAATCAATCTTCAATGACACAAGAACGACTTAACTCACTTGCCATTATGGCTACTGAATACAACGTCTTGCAAAAGGTAGACTTCCAAGATATCCTGAAAGATTTCACCACAAACAAATTGAGCAAAGTGAATATGTAAAGTTTTGTTGGTTTATTAAAACTTTTTAAAAACGTTAAATAACATTAAGGATTGGAAATGTTTTGTTTTGTGTAAAAAAATGTGTTTATTAAACTTGTTAGTTGGTAAAATTAAAAACGTTTTAGGAAATAATTTGCGAGGGGGGGGGGGGGGGCGCTGAAATTTCGACTTCCTAAGGACCTCCACAGGGTTTAATCCGGTACTGTCAACGTTTCCTAATTCATAAGAAAGAAGCACGATACGAACAGGGCGATCCCATACGAATGCTGTTTGCTACTCTTTGGAACGAATACGGCACACCTTTCCAGCTTAACATTCTCAAAAAAAGGCACCAAAGTCAAAACTTTCATGGGGACCTGCCACGAACCTGTCTTCAAAGCGACCCCTCTGGGATAGTCACCCTGACCTCATGTTGGCTCATCGTCAGCTCCCAAAATGACCATATGAATTGAAAACTCCACCACCTTCATACCTGTTTTGCAGAGTTGCCTTAGCCACGTTTGTGTGTTACCAATCAAATACATTAACAAATATTGAGTATGTATAGATACGAAAAACAATATTCATGTAGCCCCCATAAAAGGCTAATAATCAATAAGGTTCACTTACTATCTATAACACATGAAGGATAGGTTATTGTCCCATTTTTGCACTGTAAAAAGAGTTCTGAATTTGGTCCCGTGACGTAGCCTTCTTTACACTTAAAGGGTACGGATGTCTTGTGTTTAACAGCTTTGCTTATGTCTTCAGGCTGATACAATTCTAAGAAGTTTTTATCCATTTCATCTTTACTGAGATGACACGGTTCTGAAAATGATATAAAACAGAATCATACATTCATAAAATATTGCCTTTGCACACAAAGATGAATATGTAGAAATATAAAGAACTGTACTGGCAGTTGGAAATAAGCACTGTATATCATAAAATGTGCATAGGGTGTTTCAGATAAAAAGCTCAATATGAAAGATCTTCAATCAAATCTGCACTTGTGTGCAACATGCAGTTGGTGTATTTAAACATTTGTTGGTGCTAGAAGTCACAGGCTGGCAGGAGCTTTTAAACACTGTTCTGACTTTAGTGTTTGGCTGTTCTAATTTTAGATTTTATTGCACTGCAGCATTTATATAATTTAGTAAATATGTAGGAGGTTTCAATGTGCTCTGCAGGTGAGGAGTCGATTTTTTTGATTCTGTGGTGTGTGGATGAAAACAGGTTTTTGATGGGGGTGTTCACTGTTAGGGTTGGGAACTGACTTCATTAAAGATGCCTGAAAAAAATGTTCCAAACCTGATGCGGTGGTGTGCCAGCACATTTTACAAGTGTGGCAGAGACAAAAGAAGTGTGGAAGATGTCAGTATGTCAGTCTTGATATGGAAAAAGCCGGGACTTTAGGGTTCTTCTGAATTGCAAATGAGTATCTATGTACCTGATTTTCCTTGGCAATTTAATCCCTAATGGGTATATGAAGTTTATAGTAGGAAGGACGTATCAGCAGAGAGTTCATTTTGATATGAGGTTTCCGTTTTGCTAGTAAAGTCCTACTTTTGATCATCAGTAGCTATGTTTCAGACTGTGGATTGACAGATGAGCAACGCAGATGGCTTTAAATGATTTATACCTAGACACTCATAACCAGTGTTCAAATATAGAGCTTTGAGGGGACGGGTAGTATGATTCTATCTGTTTAGGATGAGAACTTGTCTAGCCACAGTGTAAGAAAGTGGCTCTATATATACAGGACCAAAGTAAGGTACAATGTGTATAGAGTCCCCAATCTCCAGAGGTATGACAGAGGTTAAAGTCAGATATGACCTTACTCTCTAAAGTGGTAGCTTGGTCGAGCAGTAAGGCAGTATCAGAAGACAGTGTAAAGCATTTGTTGTACTCACTCAGTCAGCAAAAGGTTCAACACACTCAAGAACTGAACTCTAGGCCAATTGTTTTTATATCAAAAGATATATTTGTTGTATTTTAGAACCAACAGGTATTAAAATAAACTTTTCTCAATATGAGTGACTTGAGGTAATTATTTGCAGAAAGGCAATAGACTTTGTAAGTACAATAGCTACAGTTGTTGCAATAGGCAACCCAATTCTAAACACAATTTAAGATTGAGCTCAATGGGTTTTTCAACATAAATGCAGTTGATTACTTTGAGGATTACTTTTCTAACCACAGGACTGGATCCTGGATTCAGTCCCAGGACCTAAGCTGTAAACAGTTAAGCAAAAGCGTTTTGGTTACAGTTGTGATTTTTAAAGAAAGAGTATAAAAGTATTTTCAAGGTTGACACTTAGAAACTTTTCAGTGAAAAACAAGCAATGTTATCCTATGGAAGGAATTTCGAGTCACAGATAAAGTAGGTTCTCGTTACTTTTGTAATCCAGTACTGGACTCCTAGGTTCAATACTGGGACTTCTACCTAAGACAGGTAAGCAACTACGTTTTGGTACTTGGTATGATTTTTAAAGAATATTTGTAGTTTGCGAAAATCGATAGGAGAAATTTCACAGAAAATCAGTCAATGGTTTTCTATGGAAGAAAATGCAGGTAACTGATAAGTACAGTTAGGATTACATTTGCGGTTCAGTACTGGGCTAAAAGGTACAGTATTGGCTTCTCCCCTGATCACAGGTGAGTAATTCAAAATTCGTTATTCGGATGATTTTAGATGAATATTTTAAAGTTTCAAAACTCCAAACGTAAAAGAAATTTCAGTGAAAACCAGTCAATGTTATCCTATGGAAGGAAAATGAGTTATCAGCTTTTAGGTAAGTACTCGACTGGTAGAGATAAGGTTCTGGGCATAGACTCAGGTGTCTCAAGGGTTGGAAAGGTACAGTAGTTACACCCTCAGCGGCACAGGGGCAGCCGAGTGCAGAGAGAGAAGGCCCAATGCAATCCAATTGAGGGTAGGGGGCCTTTGGTTGGTGGCTGCAAGCAAGCAGGCCACGCGGTGGTGGGAGCTGAGCTTCTGGTCACTTACTCAGGGCAAGTGGGGAAGTAGAGTAGGGTAGAAGTTGCACTTCCAGCGGCACTCGGGCGGCTGGGTGCAGGGCGCTTTTGAGCCGTATAGCGCTCAATGTTATCCAATGGGAAAGTTAAAAAGTGAACAAAGGCTCCAGGCTCGGGGGCGGAGATTCTTTAGGTGCGACCAACACTTCGAGAGGTAAGTTGGGTTCTTGGAGAAGAGGTAGGTACCCCAAAGAAGGGCACGGAGCCAGGTGCAGGGGTGTATTTTGGGGTTGGGTAATCGTACCCTCAGCTGGTCGCGGTTTGAGGGGTCCCTAGTTCTGAGGCTGCAGGCGTCGTCTGGTCTGTCAAGGAGGGTCTTTGGGCACTGGACTTCAGCTCCCAGTCACCGGGGGGACGTCCTCATGGTATTGGGTCACTCAGGCACAGGCCGGGCTTGGCGGGTACAGAGTGGGCTGGATTTGCGGTTAATGGCTGGCACCAGGGGTATTTATGTTGGAGCAGAACCACTGCTCGTGGGAGTCCCAGTCTTTTGGAAGGATCAAGGCAGGCAGGTCCTCCGGGGTTGTCACGGTTGCTGTCAGCGGGAGACTCCGGCGTTTCACAGGAGCAGGTTCAAAGGTCAACAGGCCTGTAGGGTTCTGGGGCCAAGTCAGTGAGCGTCGTCCTTTTGTTTGCAGCTGCGTGGCAGGTCTTCTTGTTTCTTGGTCTTCTCGTTGTTGAAATGGGGATCTGAGGGAGGAAGGTTCAGGGTGCCCCTAAATACTAAATTTAGGGGTGTTACAGGTAGGGCAAGGGCCGGGACCAATGGGTCCCTGCCCTGGGGTGGGTACACCCCCTAGCCTGCTCCTCTCTTGCGGGAGAGGGGCAGGAGTATAGCTGTGATTGGGTAGGGCTCCGCATCTTCAAGATGGCTGTATCACGGAGTTGTGCTTCACCTCGCCTCCCCCACCTGAGGGGTGGGGTTGGTATAGGCTGGCACACCCCCTTTCCTGACTTAGGGTTTCCCGCCATTCTTCCCACCAGAGTGGGGGTCAGAACCGGTGGGGCCCAGTTGCTGAGTACAGCAAATGGCCTGGAGAAGCTCAGAAAGGCGGTATGCCTTTGAAGCTTCCTTTGCTCATCCTGGGGGAGAAGGCCTTGCACCTCGTCCCAGGATGTGCACTGTTGCAGGCTCCCGAGAGCAGCAGCTCTTGACCCAGGGGTCCAGAAACATGTCTGGTGGTGGCAGCCTCGGCAGCCACACAGTCAGGACACTGGGTGTTGGTTAGGTTTCAGGGGGCATCTCTAAGATGCCCTCTGTCGTGCATTTTACATTAAATCCCACACTGGCATCAGTGTGGGTTTAATGTGCTGAGAAGTTTGATATCAAACTTCTCAGTCTTCAGTGAAGCCATCATGGTGCTGTGAAGTTCGTAATGATGACCTTCCAGCACCATATACTCTTAATGGCAGCACTGCACTTACAGTGCCCAGGAATGTCCCTGGGAACTGTAGGGGTACAGGGCTCATGCCCATGTTCCCACACCACTGGCATAGGGCACACAGCTAGAGAGGTGACTGATGGAAGCCAAGGCAGTGAGCTTGTAGGCATGGCACACAGGGTGTATGCCATGTCGACTCTCTGTTTAGTTCTGTACTTAGACACTCAGCCTGCAAAGGCAGTGTGTGGGTGTCAGGGTACAGGGTCCCTAAGGGTGGCACAATAAGTGCTGCAGCCCTTAGGGGCCTTCTCTGGTCACCAGGCCCCGGGTACCTAGGGTACCATTTACTAGGGGCTGACAGGTGGCCAGAAATGCCAATTGGGTTTTAGTTGCAACGCAGTTTTTGGGAAGTAAAACAGGCCCTGGGCATCTGGTTGGCAGGAGCCCAGGGCAAACTCATTCAAAGCACATCAGCAATTCAGCAAAAAGTGGGGGCATACCCATTCAAGAAAGATGGCACTTTCTCACACAGTTTTATGCATTTTTTGTACTTGAGTAATACATTTTACAATGAGTAAAATGTAGTCTGTTTACTCGTAGGCAGGACTAAAATAGTTGTCGAATTTGCAATGTAGAGAAAGAGTCTTAAGTCACTTTGCTGAGTTGAAATTGAAGAGTAAATATGGAGGCCATTTCTAGCATTGTGGAAGGTGAGCTCAGCCCTATTCAGACCTAGGTGCTACTCCTCCCACCCATCTAGATGTAGATGTGCCTATGCATCCTGGCTGAATCACCCTGTCTCCCCCAGCCCTGTCACTCACAAACCAGATGGCAAATACACACACTAGCAGAGGCAGGCTGCATAGTTAGGTAAGAAAACACCCAATTTCTAAAAGTGGTATTTTCAAACACAGAATGTCAAAACCAACTTCACTAAAAGATGTATTTTATCATTCTGAGTTCAGGCATACTAAACTCGAATTCCTACCATGTTACCACGTTCTCTGAGTCAGTTAGGATCATAGGATGTAATGATCAAACTGCCCAGTCTGGCCTATGAAGAACAGGTAGCCTTCCAATAGTGAAAAACAAGGTAGGCTGTAATTCACTACCAGGACATGCCACACACACCCGGGCATGTCCTGCCTTTTACCTACAATGCACCCTGCCCATGGGGTTACCTTGGGGGTGATTTATATGTATGCAAGGGAAGGTTTAGGGACTTGCAAGTGTGTGCACTTGCCAAGTCAACATTGCACCCCCAGGCTGCGCACAGGCTCTGCAGTGGCAGGCCAGAATTACACTTTACGGGCTGTTTACGTGGGTGGCACAATCCAGTGCTGCAGCCCACCAACAGCATTTGATCTATAGGCCCTGGCACTCGCAGTGCACTTTACTAGGGTCTGACACATAGATCAAATAAGCCAAACATGGAAATACTAATCCATAACACATTTTATACAAGGACACTTGCACTTTGTACACTATTCTCACTGCTATACAGTGTAAAAGTCATTACACCAGCAAAAAACTGAGTAAAAACCGAGAGGTCAGAAAGCAAAAAGTCAGGGGAAACAACGCCAAAAGATGCCAAGTCTAACACATGTCCCCTCCAGCTGAAAGTTGGGAGAACTACCCACCCTCCTGGGAGATCTCTTCACTAAGGCGGAAGAACCTGGACAGACCATCTGCATTGGCGTGTTCTGTACCAGGGCGGTGTTCCACCGTAAAGTCCATCCCCTGTAGGGAAATGGACCACCTCAGCAGTTTTGGATTCTCAAACTTCATCTGCATTAACCACCTGAGGGGTCTGTGGTCGGTCTGAACCCTAAGTGAGTCCCAAACAAGTATGGTGTCAGCTTCTTCAGTGCCCATACTTATTTATTTATTTATTTGTAGGTTTGTATAGCGCTTGAATCACTCCGGCAGGAGTATCTCCGCGCTTTTTGACCGGAAAATCAGCAGCAAGATGTGGAGATGAAATTAAACTTCATTTTTGAAAAGAATGGTTTTTAAAAGTTTACGGAATGTTAGGTGCTCTGTGCATTGTCTTAAAGCCAGAGGTAATTTATTCCACAGCTTAGGACCAGTGGTAGACATACCACAGGGAAAGATTCCCTTTCGATTGCACTCCACCACTGTTCCCTGGGGAGTAGTCTCCTGCAAAGGAAGATGACAGGCTGATCTAGGGCCCTCTTCGTTGAGTTGTGACAGTACCACTCCCACACCATGCTCTGAAGCGTCAGTCTGCACAACAAATTCCGTGGAGAAGTCAGGTGCCTTGAGCACGGGCGTCGTGCACATGGTTGCCTTGATGACAACGAATGCTTTCTGGCACGACTCAGTCCAGATCACCTTCCTTGGCTGCTGCAGTACACCAGCAAAAACAGAGTCAAAACCGGGAGGTCAAAAAGCAAAAAGTCAGGGGAACCACGGCAAAAGAGGCCAAGTCTTACAGGATAGATATCCTTTGGGCATCACTCTGTGAAGTATGGGACCTGGATTTTTTGCAAATATAGGTTTCAGTTATGGCAGAGAGATCAAATGTGAAGTCTGCTAGTAGTAGTCCTTATCTATAATTCATTTATTTTTCTAATAGATCTCACATTGACTGGCATGCATCATAGGTGGTTAAAACCATGTTTTGACAAGTCTGGAGTTTGTCATTGATCAAATAAGAATGAGTATTGGAAGTTTGCAATAAGCAGGTGTTGGCCTCACTATTGGCATTTTATATATAGTATATTTAAGTCTCATCTGTAGTTAGGCTTGTTGAAGTGTCCTCTGCTGGATATTGGTGCAGTTCTGAAGTTGGTGATAGGGCACAGTCAGATGGTTAAGTAGCACATTTTGGCACCTTGTGTGGGTCATGGTCCCAATGAAGGTCTTGTTCAGCTCATATTGCAGCTCTTGCTGATGAAGCAGCAGACGTGGTATGCAACAGCTATCACAGGATCATTCAGTTGGTCTAGGAAGCATATGTGTCACTTTACAGGTATTGATGGGAGGACGACAAGCACTGGCAGTGCCATGAGTGGAGTGGGTATAGGGAGGCTTGGCTAGAAGATAGGGTAAGAATAAAGGGACAAAAAGGATAGAAGATAATGACTGTAATAAGTAATAAAGATGTGCTCTTGGGATTTGTACAGAGAGATAAAGAATAGAAGTGAGGCAGGAAAAAGCTATAAGAGGAGGGTGGGGCCTAAGGAGGGGTGTGGAGCTTTGAAGGGGGTTAAAGAAGCAGGGCTCAGTAAATTGTGTTAAATTGTATTAAATAGCTTAGAGTGTTTGAGAGCAGGAGTGAGGGCAACCTTGCCTCAGTGAGAGTGACTAGAGGGAGAGTTGAGTGAGAGCGAGAACAAGATTAACCAATTGTATGTGGTGAGGCATGGAGATGGGGTGTAAGAGGGAGTAAACATTGTAGTGATTAGATTAGGACAGGAGGAAAATGGAATAGGGAGTTGGGTTAGGAAAGGATATTGGGAAGACAGTGGTATTAATGTCATATTCTGTTAACATAGAGTCTGATTTGGAGCGTTCTCGGTTGCAAATTCGAATTGTGCTAGCTCTTTTTAGCAAGAGAGGATTTAACCTTTTGTACCTCCAAGAAGGGCTTGCTGAGGGTTGCCAATGAGTCCTAGCTGACCTATCGAAGCCGATTTCTACCCAACCCTTTTCCTCGACCAGGCTACACCCACTCAAAAGGGCCTATTGTCCAAGGGAGGTGTATGAACGGTCAGTTAGCTCGAAGAGTAATTAACATGGCCCAGCAGGGTAGTGCAAACCCTGAATATTGTTAGGGCTGGATCAGTGAAATGTTGCAAAAACCAAAATACACAAATGTGAACAAATGAATATTATATTTGCACTTGGGGCCCTTTTAAACTTTAGAAAAGTAATTTTCTATGTTGAGTCAATATAAGATTATATTTTGTGCAGTTGTCAACTGAAGTGTAAACACAGTGAATAGCTTACACTTTAGTCTAAAAAAAATTTAATTTCTTTTTGGATGCCTAACTAAATTATAAGACCTGTAGACGCTCACTTCCCATCAGTGACATTTGTAAGTCAATCTAAAATCCACATGCAGATTGTATGTGGATAAAAACCGTAAGAATCTTTTGAATCTACTCTGAGAAAGACTTACTAACTTCTATGTCTGAGGGTAATTTTGATTACATGCAGTGGTATCATGTAATTCCTGAATTGCGTGTTACCAATGAGTTTACATCTGTATGATTTTTTGCACTCGGGAGTCTGATTTGAACAGAACACCTCGTGTAGAGAGACTTTTTCTGCTCGAACAAGTCTCCTTTTGAGTAACGTTTTTGCGGGAGTTATGCTTTTACCTATAAAAGATATGAGATACCAGACCAAAACAATTCCTACGTGTCAAGTGATTTCACCTAATCTTTCCAAAGGTTTGGGGGCCTCAGATTACAAAGTTTACAAAATAGCCTACTGAGTACCTCTGGCCACCACTGACCCATTTAAACTGTTCTGCTTTCTCCTAGAATGCATTCTCATTTCTTCTGCAAAGCCCAGTTCCATGTGTCAGCTAAAACTGATACAAATATACTTTAGAATTCCAGATCATTTTCACACATGTGGTTGCATTTCAGTTGCAGCTGCAATCAAATTGAACTGGGGGATCTACCTGAGATGACCCATTGGCAGCAAGAAGGGGGCCCCTTCAGGGAGTAGTTCTGAAAGGCGCAGATGAAATTCCCTTTTCTCGCTGGTGTGCGGCAGCAGGTAGAGAGTCCAAGGATCATCTCATTTACTGGGAAGATGGGTTACTTCATAGTGAACCTGAGGTCATTGAGCCTGATGCAGCCCGTGTTCTGGTGGTACCCAAGTGCTTCTGGGCCTTCCTAATGGGACTGGCTCATGACGTGCCTCTGGCAGGACATCTGGGGCAAGACAAGACTTTCCAAAGGCTTGTCACCCACTTCTTCTGGCCCCAGATGAAGAAGCACATTGGTACCTTTTGTAGGACTTTCAAGATGTGTCAAGCAAGTGGCAAGAGTGGCGGGAAGTGCAAGGCACCCCTCCAACCCTTTCCTGTGGTGATCACCCCTTTTGAGCGGGTGGGCATTGACATTGTGGGGCCAATGGACCCCAAGACAGCCTTAGGCAACAGGTTCATCTTGGTCTTGGTGGACCACGCCAACCGGTACCCGGAAGCTGTCCTCTGGACAATCACTGCCCCCGTGGTGGGCCGTGCACTGATGGGGATCTTTACCCGTGTGGGGTTCCCCATAGAAGTGGTCTCCGACCGGGGTATCAGCTTCATCTCTAAGTACATGAAGTCTTTGTGGGAGGAGTGTGGGGTAACTTATAAGTTCACCACTACTTACCTACAGGGAGGTGCCACAGAAGTCCTTAGGGTTCAGTCCCTTTGAACTCCTGTATGGCCACCCTGTGAGAGGGCCTCTCATTCTAGTGAAGAAGGGCTGGGAGAAATCTCCTGGTGAGACCCCCCAGAATGTGTTCAGCTACATGCTGGTCTTCCACAACCAGACACAACGCTTCAGGAAACTCGCGCAGGAGAACCTGGAAGCTAGCCAGGAAGAAATTAAAAGATGGTACGACCAGAATGCCACTCTGGTTGAATTTCCACCTAGGCAGAAGGTGTCGATGATGGCGCCAGTGGAGCCTTATGCGCTCCAAGACAAGTGGACTGGGCCATACGCGGTGGTGGAGTGCAAGAGTGATGTAACATACCTGGTTAACTTGCAGACTCCGAGGCAACCCTTAAGGGTCCTACACGTGAACCACCTCAAATCCCACTTTGAGAGGTCTGATGTGACAATGCTCCTGGCTACAGATGCTGGGATGGAAGAGGATAGTGACCCTCTTCCTGACCTCCTGTCAGCGAAGGAGCAAGACGGCTTGGTGGATGGAGTGGTCCTCCCACCCACCCTGACCCCAGAACAGCAGAGCGACTGTCACCAGGTGTTGGGTCAGTTTGCCTCCCTGTTTTCCCTGACCAAGGAGTCACCAATTGGTATGTCCATGATGTGGACACTGGAGACAGTCTACCTGTGAAGCAGAAATTCTACAGGGTAGCTGACAAGGTCAGGGCCAGCATCAAGGAAGAGGTTTCCAAGATGTTGAAGCTAGGGGTAATTGAGCCTTCCAGTAGCCCCTGGGCTAGTCCAGTGGTGTTAGTACCAAAAGCTGCTGCACCAGGTACCACTCCAGAACTCCGGTTTTGTGTGGACTACCGAGGGCTCAAAGCGGTCACCAAAACTGACGCACACCCCATCCCCAAAGCTGATGAGCTTGTGGATTGGTTGGGCGCTGCCAAGTACCTCAGTATGTTTTATTTTTTTATTTTATTTATTGGTATTTTATAAGAAACAACAAAGGACATACAATGCCCAACATTTTGGTATTAATGCTTCATCCAGTTGAACTGTATTACAACACTCCATATCCATTAGAATATTACATGGTAGACATATCACGCCACATTTGATTTAATGTTACATCGCTTTCACTCTGACTGTTGATCTAAGCTCAATAAATAGTCCGCCAAATAATGCCAATAGTCTTTAGGTCGTGCACGTGGTGACAACTCTTCTTCGTACAATTTAAGATTATCCTTACAATATATCAAATCACTGATCCAATTCTTAATTCGTGGCGTTTTCTTACCCCCCCCCAACATATTGCAATATTCCGCTTAGCTAAAAGCAGTGCCAGTACACAGAATTTGCGTTTTCTCGCTTCAACAGTTTGCAGTATATTCAGCAGGCATGTCTGTATGGTACATTGAATTTCAATCCCCACCATCTTACTCAGCATTTCTGTAACCTCCAACCAGAATTGAGCCACCCCCCTGCAATACCATGCCATGTGTATGAAATTTGCATCGTCTGTTCCAGACCTTTGGCATCTTGAATCCTCACGCAATCCATATTTGTGTAGTCGTTGGGGCGTGTGGTATGTTTGATGCAAGTATATGATGTGTATCAGTTTTAGGTTTCCATTTGGCGGCAATATTTCAGTAATCGTGCCAGCTGAGCCCCACTCTTCCCCCGTCAGAGGCAGTTCCAAACATGCATTCCATTTTTGAAGTGCCTTGTCTGCAGTAGCACCTATTTCGGCTTGCAGTGAAGTGTACAGTCTAGATACTAAGTGTTTCGGATTAGCTGATGTGACGAGTAATTGCAGTGTCAGTAGCGTGTCTGGTTCAGCAGGATAGGCCGGGTAGTGCGTTTTCAATGCTCGCTGTAGTCTATAGTATGTAAATTTAAATAACAATGTCTGGTTTTGTATATATTCCAGCTCTTCCAATTTCTTAATTGTCCCTGCCTGATATAGGTCTCCTAATGTGTCGAATCCCACCTGTCTGAGCAGGTCCATTCCCACTGCTTCTTGCGTGACTGGGAGAGCCGAAGGATAGTTAAGTGGTAGCTCTGGTGCATATATTGGTTGTTTACCAACTTTTTTCGCTATTACCTGCCATGCCATCGTCGTAGCATCCACTGTATTGATATCTTTTTTATGCAATGCCGGTCGCGTGTGTGATAATATTGCATTCAGTGGTATCGGGAGGGCGTCTCCCTCTTCCACAGCCACATGTGTGATGTATGGAGTGGGGTGAAACCAGTAGTGCGCATATTGTGCTTGCGCACATAGGTAATATAGTAGAAAATCAGGCACTTTAAATCCTCCTTTTGCATACGGTAATGTTAGCGTATGGAGGTTAATTCTAGCTATTTTACCCGCCCAAATCAATTTTAAGGTGACCGCTTTGATCTCCTGGAACACAGGATTCGGTGGTTTTATTGGAATGTTATTAAAGAGATATAGCAGTTTTGGTAACAGTACCATTTTTACTATAGCTATTCTGTCCGCCATAGATAGTGGCAAACGTATGCACCGATCTATTTTCTGGTCCAGCACACTTAACACTCTGCCGTAATTCGTGCGGATCACCTCTTCCGGGTCTCTGTGGAACCAGACTCCCAGATATCGCACTGGATCTGTTTGCCAGTCTACGGGGTAATCTAAATGGAAGGGTGTAGTACTAGCGGTGAGGGGTATAATCGTGGATTTCGTCCAGTTAATGTTTAGTCCAGAATGATATCCAAATTTAACGAATTCTCTTAGTAGTGGATTCAAATTCTCTTTTGGGTCCCTGACGTATAGTAACACATCATCCGCATATAGCGAGATGTGCAGTGGTCTTTGGGGGAATTGCAATGCTGAGTTTTTGTATTCCTGTCGTATCTTACATACTAGTGGCTCTATAGCTATGGCGAATAACAGGGGCGATAGTGGGCACCCTTGACGCGTGCCTCTCCCTATTTTTATTGGTTCCGAAATATATTTGTTGACTTTAATCCTCGCTATAGGTTTAGTATAGAGGAGCGCTATCCATTGCAGGAACATTGGGGAGAAACCCATTCTTCGCGATATGGTGTGTAAGTAAGTCCAAGCAATGGTGTCAAACGCTTTGGCAGCGTCCAATAGCACCGCCGCTGCTTTCGTTTCTGGAGTTAGGTGGTGTGCCAGTGCAAATAGGGTCCTTGTGTTGTGGGATGTTGATCTAGTGGGAATAAACCCTGCCTGATCAGGTAGTATCAGTCTCGTCATTAAGACTTGCAACCTTGCTGCTAATAGTTTAGACAGTATTTTGGAATCAACGTTTATGAGAGATAGTGGCCTATAGGAGTCACACGTCTCTGGGTCTTTCTCTGGCTTCAACAATGCAATAATCATTGCTTCTCTCAAGGAGGCCGGTAGTACACCTTTTTCATGTGCATCCCCTAACATTTCCACTATATTTGGGGCCAGTAAATCCACAAAGGCTTTATAGAATTCCCCAGTGAATCCGTCTGGACCTGGAGCTTTTCCATTCGGCAGGGATTTTATTATTTCCGACACCTCTTCTACTGTCACCGGTTGAGAGAGGAACTGTCGTTGTGTATCTGACAACCACGCCAGCGCTATCGTGTCGCAGTATTTATCTATTTCCTCTGCTTGGGCGGTCTGGTCAGTTTGGTACAGTGTGCCAAATGTGTGTTGGAACGCCTCTAGTATGCCTTTAGTGTCATGCCTCATTTCACCGTGTTGATTCCTTATCACTTCAACCATGTGTTGGGGTTTCTGCCCACAAATTTTAGCTGCTAGCGTCGCACCTGGTCTCCCCACCTCACCGTAGTGTCTTGCTACTTGCCGCTTGTGCACATACGTCAGCTCTATGTCTGCTTGTTTTTGAAACTCTGTTAGTTCAATCCTAATTTGACCCAGAATAGCTGGGCTTTGTGATTCAGTATATTCCAACTCTAGTTTCCTTATATCAGCTTCTTTTTTCTCTAATTGCTGGCGTAAGTCTTTGAGAATGCCCACGTTGGTGCTGATACAGATCCCCCGTATTGTGGCTTTGAAGGCCTCCCATAGTAACCCTGCATCTTTCGTTGTGGGCTTGTTATCCTCAAAATATTCCGCTATGGCCTTATCAATCGTGTTACGATAGCACTCGTCCTGCAGGGCTTTCCCATTAAAGCACCAGCTGAAAGGAGGAGGCACGTAGTTGGGCAGTTTTATCGTAAGTAACACTGGGTTATGATCAGATAGCGTTCTTGGGAGGTGTTCTATGTCATCTATCCATTGTAGCACTTCCTGTGACCCAATCCAGTAATCTATTCTAGACCAGCTGTTATAGGCCGCAGTGGTGTGGGTAGCCTCTCGTACATCAGGATGTTGTGTGCGCCATAAATCCACTAGCTGCCTATCAAGTAGTATGTCTTGTAGTGCATGTAACGCTCTTTTGTGTGTCTCTGTCGATGCGTTGGAACTGTCAATCTCGTCATTCAGTGCCATGTTAAAGTCACCCCCCCATAATACCGGAACGTCTGGAAGGTCGGATATCTTCGTCCAAAGTGTCGTGTAGAACTGGGGGTCATCTACATTTGGAGCGTAAATGTTCAGAAGTTTGATTTTGTGTCCTCTTAGCACCCCTGACACAATGACATATCTCCCTTCACTATCGGTGTGTGTTTGTTCCATTTTGAACTGTAGCCCTCGTCCTAGTAAGATCGTTACTCTTCTAGAGTAGGAAGAATAGGCAGCACTATATGAGGCTTCCGCCCATCGGTGTCCAACACGTGTGTGTGCGCGTGGGTCTATGTGTGTCTCCTGGAGACATGCCACGTCTACCTGTAGCCTTGTTAGGTATGCTAACACTTGCCTGATTTTTTTGGGGTTGTTTAAACTACGCACATTCCAGGATATCAGTTTTAATTTCTTTACATGCTCATCCATTATTATATCTTGGCATCTCTATTCTGAATCTCAGATTACAAAGAACAGTCTCGGTCATAAAGCTTTTCATATATTGCCTACTTATTATATAGCGCAGTGTATGATTCTCATGGAGTCTGGCAGTGTTTCTCAAACACAGTGTCGCAAACCAACATTCCCCAACATTCCCCCTCCTCCCCCCGCCCACTTCAGCACCCCAAACATGCCAAAGACATACCCTGAGTGTAACAAAAACTAACAATGCGCCAATGTGGGGGGACACCCCGCGGGGGGGTCCGCTCGGGTCACACGACTCCATCCAACATAGTGGATGTGGCCAGAGTGGTTGTATAGTGCAGATGCCGTAACACACGCTGTATATATATTCCCTTTCTCGGAGATGTTTACTCCCAGCGTACACCCTGTACAACATGTTGATCACACAATTAGTAGTTTTGCATATTTACCGTACATAGAGGCAGTGCGATCTCTTTCTACCCACAACAACAGGCGCTGCACTGTTCCATGCTACTCCAGTGTTCCGTCTGTAATCCGTATATTGGGTAATCTTACCTGTCCCCTCCCCACAATCAGGCTTTCCAGCACACCCCACAGACAGCAGTCAGGTAGTTCCTAGCGCTGCTTTCCGAGTCATTCACTGACAGGTAGCCAAGGGTCAAGTGTTTACGCGCTGAGTTCCATGTTCTTGTACAACCTTGACCGCAGTCTCTACCTCCAATATACCATATCATGTTGGATTCCACGTTATCCGTACTTTGTCCTAAGTAGTGCCGTTGCTGTGTAGGGCAAAGTTAATGGATTTCCTAGTTTTGATCTGACTCTTGGTTTTGCTCTTGACGCCTTTGCTCCCGTCATCGTAGCCTAATCGATTCCAGTGTTGCTAATCCGAATCCTGGTTCTGCTCCTGTCGCCGCTGATCACGCCTTCGATGATTCAGTCGTTTAAGATACAAGTGCGCCTCCTGCGGAGTGTGACAGATCGTTGATTTACCATCATGAGTGATTTTCAATCTTGCAGGGTACAGCATCGCATATGATATGTTCATTTCTCTCAGTTTCTGTTTTGCTGACGTGAATTCTTTTTGTGCCAGTTGTACATTAAGGGTGAAATCTCGCTAAAATTGCAGCTTGTTACCCTGGTGTCCAATCTCTTGTTTTTCCCTCGCCAGCTTCAGGATCATATCGCGATCTCTGTAATTGAGTAGCCGCGCTACTATCGGTCGCGGAGGAGCTCCTGGTTTCGGTTTCGGTGCAAGGGTCCTGTGCGCTCGCTCAATGATAAACATGGTGGATAGTTGATCTTTCCCGAAGATCGATGTCAGCAGATCCTCCACATAGGTCTCCATCTTCCCAGTGTTGGTGGATTCAGGAACCCCCACTATGCGTATGTTATTTCTTCGGGACCTCGCTTCCAACTCTTCCGACTTGTTTTTGATAACTTCTAGGACCCTGTCCATTTCTGTGCACTTCTGCGTCGTTGCGTGCGACTCATCTTCCACCGCTGATAGTCGTGTCTCTGCTTCCTCCAGCCGCTCACCGTGTTTATCAAGCTTCGCCGCCATGTTGTCAACACGTTGCGTGATGGAGTCTAGCTTACTGTGGACATCCTGTAGGCTTTTATGTATGGCTCTGAGCGTCACTTCCATGGTATTCTGTGGCTCAGCGTCAGTGTCCAGACCCACATCTGGTGGCGCAGTAGCTCCTTTAGTGCCTATCTTGTTGTCGAAGGGTAGTTTCGATTGTACCTTCTCCGGTTTACCCATTTTCCTCTGAGCAGTAGCCCCAGCCGTCACGCTGTCTCCTGCGTTGTTCGTAATGGGTGCGCCAAGTCTTTATGTATACAACCAGCTGATAGTGCTCTGTGCCAGTACAGCAGTGCCCCAACAGCTTACCTCCTCGTCAAACATACACAGTTGTGTGTTTTTGTTTTGTTTTGTCCTCAAGCGCACTTCGTGTATACTCAGTGCACGCTTGGCGCGCTCTCGCCAACACCGCGGCTTATCCCCTTCTCTTGTGTAGGTCTCGCCTGGATCCTGCCCTGCACCGGAGTTATCTCTGTAGAGATATCCGCTGAGCCAGATGTCGAGATCAGACGCCTGACCGTGTTTGCGCCTTCACTGCGTGTGTTCGCGTCGTTTCGTTATTACTGCCCCACAGCCGGTAGCCTCACAGTGGACGCCGAATCGCTGCTGGTGCCAGAATGCGAGCAGGGTACTCCTTCAAAGACCGGGAAAGTCCGCCGTCTCGCAGTTATTGGACTCGCAGTACACACCGTGCTTCATCTGCCTGTGGGCGCTGCCATCTTGCGCGCTTGGCTGTACATTAGCATTGCCGAGGTTCGCGCCCGTTTGTCTCACAACAGAAATACCAGGGCACAACTGTTCATATCACACGTCGTAGTAAAATTTAATTTGAGCGCTATGCCAACACTACTGGAGCCATACTCTTGTAGCCCTTATATGCCGTATATCGTCTCACAATGCGTCTATCGCCGTACGATGCCGCCTAGTCCGTGCTGCGCTGGCAAACAGGTAGATCTTCATCCACACATCAGCTTCAATCACTTCCAGTGCTTCGCACTCCGCTTACCACCATCTGCGTTGATTTGTAGCACCTGGTGATCAGCGGGGCTCCACGTCAGTAGGCAGTGCGATATCGCTCGTCTCCCCCTGCTTTCACGGAGCCGCCATCTTAACCCTCGCTGGTTATTCGCGCCGCTTGCTGGCAAAGTCGTTTTCGGGAGGAGTACCGTACCGTAAAAAAATCAGCTTAGGGCAAACTGTTCCTCACATCTTCCGATACATTACAGCTTCGTTCTCAGCATGCTGCTCACCATATACCCGCCGTTTAAGACCGTTATCGTCTCTGGCCGGCGGAGCTGTCTTAGCAGGCAGCCATTCCGCACTGCGCCCTCTAGCGCCCCCCCCAGTACCTCAGTATGTTTGACTTAACATCTGGGTACTGGCAGATTGCCTTAACTGAAGGGGCCAAGGAGAGGTCTGTGTTTTCAATGCTAAAGGGGCACTTCCAGTTCCGTGTCATGCCCTTTCGGTTGAAGAACACCCCTGCCACATTCCAGAGACTGGTCAACCGGGTACTCTCCAGGCTGGAGGAATTCAGAGCCTCTTACCTGGATGATATTGCTGTGTTCTGATCCACTTGGGAGGAACACTTGCAACACCTCTGCGAAGTGTTAAAGGCTCTGCATAGGGCAGGCCTTACTATTAGGGCCAACAAGTGCCAGATAGGGCAGGGATCTGTGGTGTACTTGGGACACCAGGTAGGGAGCGGCCAGGTGGCGCCCCTACAGGCAAAGATAGATACCATTCTGGCTTGGTAGCCCCCAACACCCAGACAGAGGTGAGAGCCTTCCTAGGTCTCACTGGGTATTACCGAAGATTTGTCAAGGGATATGGCACCATTGTTGCCCCCTTGACAGAGCTGACTTCAAGGAAGCAGCCCAGGAGAGTGAATTGGACCGATGCCTGTTAAACTGCTTTTGATGCCGTGAAGACTGCCATGTGCACCGCACCTGTGCTCAAGGGGCCTCATTTCTCCAGTGAATTTGTGGTGCAGACAGATGCTTCAGAACATGGTGTGGGAGCGGTACTCTTACAACTGAACGATGAGGGCTCGGACCAACCTGTAGCTTTCATTAGTAAGAGGCTACTCCCCAGGGAACAGAGGTGGAGCACGATTGAAAGGTAAGCTTTTGCTGTGGGCTGGGCTCTGAAGAAGCTGAGGCCCTACTTGTTTGGGACTCACTTCTGGGTTCAGACAGACCACAGGCCCCTCAGATGGTTAATGCAAATGAGGGGTGAGAACCCAAAACTGTTGAGGTGGTCCATCTACCTACAGGGAATGGACTTTACGGTTGAACACCGCCCTGGTACAGAACACGCCAACGCTGATTGTCTATCCAGGTTTTTCCACCTTAGTGATGCGAACTCCCAAGAGGGTGGGTAGTTCTCCCCATTTTCAACTGGAAGGGTCACGTGTTAGAACTGGCATCCTTGGTGTGGTTTCCCCTGACTTTTTGGCTCTTCCTCCTGTATCTTTTGACGCTGTGCTGGATTTCATTTTGGCTGGTTTAGATGCTCTGGGCACTATGCAACTGCTGATGAGTGTCAAAGTGTAAGTGCTCCCAGGGTAAATTGTTAGAGTGATTTGTTATCCCTGATTGGCAAATTTGTCGAATTTGCAATGTAGAGAAAGAGTCTTAAGTCACTTTGCTGAGTTGAAATTGAAGAGTAAATATGGAGGCCATTTCTGGCATTGTGGAAGGTGAGCTCAGCCCTATTCAGACCTAGGTGCTACTCCTCCCACCCATCTAGATGTAGATGTGCCTATTCAGCCTGGCTGAATCACCCTGTCTCTCCCAGCCCTGTCACTCACAAACCAGTCGGCAAATACACACACTAGCAGAGGCAGGCTGCATGGTTAGGTAAGAAAACACCCACTTTCTAAAAGTGGTATTTTCAAACACAGAATGTCAAAACCAACTTCACTAAAAGATGTATTTTGTCATTCTGAGTTCAGGCATACTAAACTCGAATTTCTACCATGTTACCACGTTCTCTGAGTCAGTTAGGATCATAGGATGTAATGATCAAACTGCCCAGTCTGGCCTATGGAGAACAGGTAGCCTTGCAATAGTGAAAAATGAGGTAGGCTGTAATTCACTACCAGGACATGCCACACACACCCGGGCATGTCCTGCCTTTTACCTACAATGCACCCTGCCCATGGGGTTACCTTGGGCCTACCTTGGGGGTGACTCACATGTATGAAAGGGAAGATTTAGGGACTTGCAAGTGTGTGCACTTGCCAAGTCGACATTGCACCCCCAGGCTGCGCACAGGCTCTGCAGTGGCAGGCCAGATTTACACTTTACGGGCTGTTTACGTGGGTGGCACAATCCAGTGCTGCAGCCCACCAACAGCATTTGATCTATAGGCCCTGGCACTCGCAGTGCACTTTACTAGGGTCTGACACATAGATCAAATAAGCCAAACATGGAAATACTAATCCATAACACATTTTATACAAGAGCACTTGCACTTTGCACACTTTTCTCACTGCTATCGAGTGTTAGAGTCATTACACCAGCAAAAAACTGAGTAAAAACCGAGAGGTCAGAAAGCAAAAAGTCAGGGGAAACAACGCCAAAAGATGCCAAGTCTAACACATGTCCCCTCCAGCTGAAAGTTGGGAGAACTACCCACCCTCCTGGGAGTTCTCTTCACTAAGGCGGAAGAACCTGAACAGACCATCTGCATTGGCGTGTTCTGTCCCAGGGCGGTGTTCCACAGTAAAGTCCATCCCCTGTAGGGAAATGGACCACCTCAGCAGTTTTGGATTCTCAACCCTCATCTGCATTAACCACCTGAGGGGTCTGTGGTCGGTCTGAACCCTGAAGTGAGTCCAAAACAATTATGGTCTCAGCTTCTTCAGTGCCCATACCACAGGGAAAGATTCCCTTTCGATTGCACTCCACCACTGTTCCCTGGGGAGTAGTCTCCTGCAAAGGAAGACGACAGGCTGATCTAGGCCCTCTTCATTGAGTTGTGACAGTACCACTCCCACACCATGCTCTGAAACGTCAGTCTGCACAAAAAATTCCGTGGAGGAGTCAGGTGCCTTGAGCACGGGCGCCGTGCACATGGTTGCCTTGAGGACAACGAATGCTTTCTGGCACGACTCAGTCCAGATCACCTTCCTTGGCTGCTTCAGTACACCAGCAAAAACAGAGTCAAAACCGGGAGGTCAGAAAGCAAAAAGTCAGGGGAGCTACGCCAAAAGAGGCCAAGTCTAACAGGACAGATATCCTTTGGGCATCACTCTGTGAAGTATGGGACTTGCATTTTTTGCAAATATAGGTTTCAGTTATGGCAGAGATATCAAATGTGAAGTCTGCTAGTAGTAGTCCTTATCTATAATTCATTTATTTTTCTAATAGATCTCACATTGACTGGCATGCATCATAGGTGGTTAAAACCATGTTTTGACAAGTCTGGAGTTTGTCATTGATCAAATAAGAATAAGTATTGGAAGTTTGCAATAAGCCGGTGTTGGCCTCACTATTGGCATTTTATATATAGTATATTTAAGTCTCATTTGTAGTTAGGCTTGTTGAAATGTCCTCTGCTGGATATTGGTGCAGTTCTGAAGTTGGTGATAGGGCACAGTCAGATGGTTAAGTAGATCATTTTGGCACCTTGTGTGGGTCATGGTCCCAATGAAGGTCTTGTTTCAGCTCATATTGCAGCTCTTGCTGATGAAGCAGCAGACGTGGTATGCAACAGCTATCACATGAACATTGAGTTGGTCTAGGAAGCATATGTGTCACTTTACAGGTATTGATGGGAGGATGACAAATACAGGCACTGCCATGAGTGGAGTGGGTATAGGGAGGCTTGGCTAGAAGATAGGGTAAGAATAGAGGGACAAAAAGGAACGAAGATAATGGCTGTAATAAGTAATTAAAGAGGTGCTCTTGGGATTTGTACAGAGAGATAAAGAATAGAAGAGAGGCAGGAAATAGCTATAAGAGGAGGGTGAGGCCTAAGGAGGGGTGTGGAGCTTTGCAGGGGGTTAAAGAAGCAGGGCTCAGTAAATTGTGTTAAATTATATTAAATTGCTTAGAGTGTTTGAGAGCAGGAGTGAGGGCAACCTTGCCTCAGTGAGAGTGACTAGAGGGAGAGTTGAGTGAGAGCGAGAACAAGATTAACCAATTTTATGTGGTGAGGCATGGAGATGGGGTGTAAGAGGGAGTAAACGTTGTAGTGATTACATAGGACAGGAGGAAAATGGAATAGGGAGTTGGGTTAGGAAAGGATATTGGGAAGACAGTGGAATTAATGTCATATTCTGTTAACATAGAGTCTGATTTGAAGCGTTCTCGGTTGCAAATTCGAATTGTGCTAGCTCTTTTTAGCAAGAGAGGATTTTACCTTTTGTACCTCCAAGAAGGGCTTGCTGAGGTTTGCCAATGAGTGCTAGCTGACCTATCGAAGCCGATTTCTAACCAACCCTTTTCCTCGACCAGGCTACACCCACTCAAAAGGGCCTATTCTCCAAGGGAGGTGTATGAACTGTCAGTTAGCTCGAAAAGTAATTAACATGGCCCAGCAGGGTAGTGCAAACCCTGAATATCGTTAGGGCTGGATCAGTGAAATGTTGCAAAAACCAAAATACACAAATGTGAACAAATTAATATTATATTTGCACTTGGGGCTCTTTTAAACATTAGAAAAGTCATTTTCTATGTTGAGTCAATACAAGATTATATTTTGTGCAGTTGTCAACTGAAGTGTAAACACAGTGAATAACTTACACTTTAGTCAAAAAAATTTAAAATTTCTTTTTGGATGCCTAACTAAATTATAAGACCTGTAGACGCTCACTTCCCATCAGTGACATTTGTAAGTCAATCTAAAATCCACATGCAGATTGTATGTGGATAAAAACCGTAAGAATCTTTTTAATCTACTCTGAGAAAGTCTTACTAACTTCTATGACTGAGGGTAATTTTGATTACATGCAGTGGTATCATGTAATTCCTGAATTGTGTGTTACTTATGAGTTTACATCTGCATGATTTTTTGCACTCGGGAGTCTGATTTGAACAGAACACCTTGTGTACAGAGACTTTTTCTGCTTGAACAAGTCTCAGTTTGAGTAACGTTTTTGCGGGAGTTATGCTTTTACCTATAAAAGATATGAGATACCAGACCAAAACAATTCCCACGTGTCAAGTGATTTCACCTAATCTTTCCAAAGGTTTGGGGGCCTCAGATTACAAAGTTTACAAAATAGTCTACTGAGTACCTCTGGCCACCACTGACCCATTTAAACTGTTCTGCTTTCTCCTAGAATGCATTCTCTTTTCTTCTGCAAAGCACAGTTCCATGTGTCAGCTAAAACTGATACAAATATACTTTAGAATTCCAGATCATTTTCACACATGTGGTTGCATTTCAGTTGCAGCTGCAATCAAATTGAACTGGGGGATCTACCTGAGATGACCCATTGGCAGCAAGAAGGGGGCCCCTTCAGGGAGGAGTTCTGAAAGGTACAGATGAAATTCCCTTCTCTCGCTGGTGTGCGGCAGCAGGCTGCAGACCAGGCAGCAGGTAGAGAGTCCTAGGATCATCTCATTTACTGGGAAGATGGGTTACTTTATAGTGAATCTAAGGTCACTGAGCCTGATGCAGCCCGTGTTCTGGTGGTACCCAAGTGCTTCAGGGCCTTCCTAATGGGACTGGCTCATGACGTGCCTCTGGCAGGACATCTGGGGCAAGACAAGACTTTCCGAAGGCTCGTCACCCACTTCTTCTGGCCCCAGATGAAGAAGCACATTGGTACCTTTTGTAGGACTTTCAAGACGTGTCAAGCAAGTGGCAAGAGTGGCGGGAAGTGCAAGGCACCCCTCCAACCCTTTCCTGTGGTGATCACCCCTTTTGAGCGGGTGGGCATCGACATTGTGGCGCCAATGGACCCCAAGACAGCCTTAGGCAACAGATTCATCTTGGTCTTGGTGGACCATGCCACCCGGTACCCGGAAGCTGTCCTCCGGACAATCACTGCCCCCGTTTGTGGGCTGTGCACTGATGGGGATCTTTACCCGTGTGGGGTTCCCCATAGAAGTGATCTCCGACCGGGATATCAGATTTATCTCCAAGTACATGAAGTCTTTGTGGGAGGAGTGTGGGGTAACTTATAAGTTCACCACTCCTTACCTAGAGGGAGGTGCCACAGAAGTCCTTAGGGTTCAGTCCCTTTGAACTCCTGTATGGCCACCCTGTGAGCGGGCCTCTCAGTCTAGTGAAGGAGGGTTGGGAGAAATTCCCTCGTAAGACCCCCCAGAATGTGTTCAGCTGCATGCTGGTCTTCCACAACCAGACACAACGCTTCAGGAAACTCACTCAGGAGAACCTAGAAGCTAGCCAGGAAGAAATTAAAAGATGGTACGACCAGAATGCAACTCTGGTTGAATTTCAACCTAGGCAGAAGGTGTCGATGATGGCGCCAGTGAAGCCTTATGCGCTCCAAGACAAGTGGACTGGGCCATACGAGGTGGTGGAGTGCAAGAGTGATGAAACATACCTGGTTAACTTGCAGACTCCCAGGCAACCCTTAAGGGTCCTACACGTGAACCACCTCAAATCCCACTTTGAGAGGTCTGATGTGACAATGCTCCTGGCTACAGATGCTGGGATGGAAGAGGATAGTGACCCTCTTCCTGATTTCCTGTCAGCGAAGGAGCAAGACGGGTCGTTGGATGGAGTGGTCCTCTCACCCACCCTGACCCCAGAACAGCAGAGCAACTGTCACCAGGTGTTGGGTCAGTTTGCCTCCCTGTTTTCCCTGACCCCAGGAGTCACCAATTGGTATGTCCATGATGTGGACACTGGAGATAGTCTACCTGTGAAGCATAAATTCTACAGGGTAGCTGACAAGGTCAGGGCCAGCATCAAGGAAGACGTTTCCAAGATGTTGAAGCTAGGGGTAATTGAGCCCTCCAGTAGCCCCTGGGCTAGCCCAGTGGTTTAGTACCAAAAGCTGCTGCACCAGGTGCCACTCCAGAACTCCGGTTTTGTGTGGACTACCGTGGGCTCAATCAGGTCACCAAAACTGACTCACACCCCATCCCCAGAGCTGATGAGCTTGTGGATTGGTTGGGCGCTGCCCAGTACCTCAGTCTGTTTGACTTAACATCTGGGTACTGGCAGATTACCTTAACTGAGGGGGCCAAGGAGAGGCCTGTGTTTTCAATGCCAAAGGGGCACTTCCAGTTCCGTGTCATGCCCTTTCGGTTCAAGAACACCCCTGCCACGTTCCAGAGACTGGTCAACCGGGTACTTTCCAGGCTGGAGGAATTCAGCGCCTCTTACCTGGATGATATTGCTGTGTTCTGCTCAACTTGGGAGGAACACTTGCAACACCTCTGCGAAGTGTTGAAGGCTCTGCATAGGGCAGGCCTCACTATCAAGGCCAACAAGTGCCAGATAGGGCAGAGATCTGTGGTGTACTTGGGACACCAGGTAGGGAGCGGCCAGGTGGCGCCCCTACAGGCAAAGATTGATACCATTCTGGCTTGGTAGCCCCCCAACACCCAGACAGAGGTGAGGCCTTCCTAGGTCTCACTGGGTATTACCGAAGATTTGTCAAGGGATATGGCACCATTGTTGCCCCCTTGACAGAGCTGACTTCAAGGAAGCAGTCCAGGAGAGTGAATTGGACCGATGCCTGTTAAACTGCGTTTGATGCCGTGAAGACTGCCATGTGCACCGCACCTGTGCTCAAGGGGCCTTATTTCTCCAGTGAATTTGTGGTGCAGACAGATGCTTCAGAACATGGTGTGGGAGCGGTACTCTTACAACTGAACGATGAGGGCTCGGACCAACCTGTAGCTTTCATTAGTAAGAGGCTACTCCCCAGGGAACAGAGGTGGAGCGCGATTGAAAGGGAAGCTTTTGCTGTGGTCTGGGCTCTGAAGAAGCTAAGGCCCTACTTGTTTGGGACTCACTTCCGGGTTCAGACAGACCATAGGCCCCTCAGATGGTTAATGCAAATGAGGGGTGAGAACCCAAAACTGTTGAGGTGGTCCATCTACCTACAGGGAATGGACTTTACGGTTGAACACCGCCCAGGTACAGAACACGCCAACGCTGATTGTCTGTCCAGGTTTTTCCACCTTAGTGATGAGAACTCCCAAGAGGGTGGGTAGTTCTCCCCACTTTCAGCTGGAGGGGTCACGTGTAGAACTGGCATCCTTGGCGTGGTTTCCCCTGACTTTTTGGCTCTACCTCCTGTATCTTTTGAGGCTGCGCTGGATTTCATTTTGGCTGGTTTAGATGCTCTGTGCACTTTGCCACGGCTGATCAGTGTCAAAGTGTAAGTGCTCCCAGAGTTAATTGTTAGTGTGATTTGTTATCCCTGATTGGCATATTTGTTTAACCAGTAAGTCCCTAGTAAAGTGCACTGAGTGTGCCGGGGCTGGTGATTTAAATGCTACTAGTGGGCCGGCAGCACTGATTGTGCCACCCACATGAGTAGCCCTAAAATGGTGTCTCAGGCCTGCCACCGCAGTGCCTGTGTGCAGTTGCTAACTGCCATTCTGACTTGACCAGTGTCCCCACTGGCCAGGCCTAACCCTTCCCTTTCTGTGTACATTGGACACCCCTATGGAAGGCCCAAGGTACCCCGCTGGGCAGGGTGCAGTGTATGTGAAAGATAGGGCATGTACTAATGTAGGTGACATGCTCTGATAGTGAAATACTGCCAATTTTGTTTTTCACTATAGAAGGCTATCTTGCCCATAGGCTATAATAGGGTATGCTATGTATAATGTTTACCTGCCTATCTTTCCATAGGAGCAAGTTAGAAAATTAAAGTGTGGTATCCCTGAACTCAGAATTTAATAACACATCTTTTAGAGAGGATGTTTTTTAAATCCCGGATTTGAAAACAGCACTTTTAGAAAGTGTCTGTTTTCTTGTCTGACCTTTCTGTGTGCCTTGACCTGTTTGTGAATTGAATGTCTGGTTTGTGAGTGACAGGGGCTGGGTTGGCTCCAGGAAGCTGAGTAAGTTGGCCCTAGGCTGAACAGCTTCATATGCATCTTGAGTGGTGGGAGGGTAAAGCACCTGGGCCTGAATAGGGCTGTGCCTGCCTTCCAAAATGCTGGCTCCACCTCCTGCTGGGTGGCTGATGACCCTGCCCCTCTCTCTCAAAGTAAAGAAGGAGTCAGATAAACAAAGTGCTCCAGGACTAACCAGAAATGGTTTGAACTAGGCCAAGGCCTCTCTGCCCTCAGAGAACAAAGAGAATTTTGGTATAAAAAGGATACCCAGACCTCAGAAAATTAGATCATCCTCAAATAAAGAAGGCACGTCTGCCAAGGAGAAAAGCTGGAAGACTGAAGAGGAAGGATCCTGAGGTATTTCTGTACTTTCTGTACTTACGTATGCATTGTGGCACGTCTCCTGACCATGTCCCACCAAAACAAATAAGCGATCTTGTTCCTTCCAAATCATAATCCTCATCACATATATATTCAATAGATGAATCCTGATTATATTCATTTTTCACATCTCCAACGAGTTTTCCATGGGGAACCAATGGTGGTCTAGAGCAGACAGGAGGAGCTGAATGAAAATAAAGAAAAATATAATGTACTAGCGTGCATCAGGATTTACAAAGGCATATTTGAGGCAAAAACAATAACTACATTAGATTTCCGGTACCAAATCCATCTTTTGAAAGTTATACAAATCTGAATCCTAGCAAGCAAACTGAACTGATATACAATGTATTGACATTCACATATCTCTGGAATTGCCTGTAATTATACAACATCTTATCATGGGATGTGAGTAGGTTTTTCTGGTCCTATAGAGTAGCCCCTGAGAAAGAGCAACCCTGGAGATTCTCACAGCATCTTTAATAATAGATGATCACATGAAAGGTATGAATGGAGTAATGTTTCATCAAAGAGGGAGATTGCTAGGAAAGCTACAGCAATGTGGTTTGGGTGACAATATTCCCACAAGTATATGAACATCCCAGCACCACATCCATAACCATTACACAAATATCCATACTTTTGTTTATTTCCAGGTAGGTCGACGATCAGGTGGACAGTGTTGGAAAGTGGGTTATTGCTAGTGGTTAGTATGCACCTACAACTAGTCATGAGGCCACCAATATAGTATTGGCTCCAGTAAAGGCCTCCGTAATTAGCCCCTTGCTCAACCCTTGGTAGCAGACACAAAGCAGTCAGGCCAAACTTAGGAGAAAGGCGTGTAAAGCATTTGAAAACACCAATACATCAAATAAGTAAAACACAACACACAATAAAAATACCACAACAACTTATAAAATTAGGAAATACTTTTATGAAGACAGACACCAAAATGGAAAAAATCCAATGTAAGGAGCGGGAGATATGAATTTGTAAATGTTACCTACTTTATACTGCTCAAAAACATATAGCTTTTCTCTGGAACATCTTGTCGCGCTTCACCGGTAAAAAGTCAAAGTTTGAGGCTGACCACGTTGGAAACCTGGCTGGATACAGTAAGTGCGAGGCCCTGGTTAACATTTTAACTTCAAAATTATAAACCTTTCTGGTGCTTTTACTTCCGACATCACTCGGTCCTCCACAGCAGGTTGGATTCCATGAGGGTTTCCCGGCTTGACTTTCCATAAGGCCCTTGTCAAATCCTGAAAGTCTGGAGCTCTGGAGCTTTCAGTGGGATGAACCTAAAATCCTGGCCGGGTCGCGGTTGATGGTAGTTGGCTTAACTCTCGAGGTTGGGGTGGTCACCTCATGAAGCTTTTTCGCATAAGTTCTCCAAACTTCAGGAGGTGCTTCCTGAATGTCTCCTTGTAGGTCCAAAGTAAACAAATCACCAATCCAAAGGTCTGGAATCTCCTGAATAGTCTCTGGGAAATCCGGACCACAATTCCCACAATGCACCTGACAAAATACTTAAAAGTCTAATGGATAAACTCCAGGATAGAGCCCTTGGTGGAGATGACGCAGGTGGGCTCTGTTAACCTGTAGCTTGCAGGTAGTCTACTCCTTAATCATTTTTTAAGCAAGGCACAGTCCCCAGGGCTGTAGTACCAGTTTGTGCAACTCTCACAGTAATTTGGAAATTTAGAGTGCAGGCCTTTGGGTGCAAATCCAGATTCCATCAGGGCAGTCCTTCTCCTTGTAGTTTCAGGTAGCAGATCAGAGAGACTTTGCAGCTCTCACATATTTATTGAGCGTTCTGGGGAGACAATTGGGGGGGCACCTTTGTCCAATGAGATGCAGGGTGCCACCCCAGAACATGACAACTTCCTCCAAAGTGTGGCATCTACTTGTGCCAATAAGCACTGCACTTCTAAAATCCAACATGGGTGATTTCTGTCCAGAGGATTAAGAGCTAGCTAAACCAACCCACAGTGTGGCTCACTTCCATTAGCGTTCCTCCCCTGACCTCTGCAAATTCCTGTCCTGAGACTGCCATCTGACTGGCGCACAGGAACTGGGGGTAGGTACATCTGGCATTCCATCCTGATCAGCTCTCTGTTTGAGCTCAGATTGATTTACCCAGTTCCCTCTGCAGGACCCATCCCCCTCAGCTTCAGAACTCTCTCCATCAAATAACCTCTGCTCCGGTCAGGCCACATATAACCTAATCAAAGTAGCCTGACTAAGCCTGTTAAGACTGGCCAATCAGCAGAGACTACTAGAAGGATGGGTTTTAGTTTACAAAATAGAAATGTATATAACTTATCTTCTGTACTACTTATGATAAATTCATCAGTGCCACATTGTTGACTTTATCAATACCCATCATTGAAGTCCTTGAATGATATATTTACTCCTTTCCCAGCAATAGTTATAACTAAATAAAATATTGCAAGGTCAGCCTTTAGAGCTAAGAATCTACAATGGGGAAAGTGAAATTAGCAGTTTTTCCTCACTAGGGCATATAAAACATCGTTTATATGGTCCCTGCTTATAGGTACATAACCCCCACCCCTCGGAAACCTTGGGGAGCCCTGTGGGTTGCCTGATATGTAACAGTATGGTAGAATATTACTTTTAAAGTGCCCATACCACCAAAGGAGAGTTTGTAAATAATTTACTTTTAAAGACAGTCTGCAAACCCAGGCTGCCTTTTAAATGACAGTAGGCAGTACCCACATGCAAGTGCAAGAAATCTGTTCGGTCTCTAAACCTCCATGTCATATGGCATACTAGGGACTTATAGGTAGTTTGAGCCCCCAACCCTATTTGTACTTGGGACTTATAGAATCTGTCAATACCAATTGGGTGAATCTACTTTTAAAGACAGGCTGCAAGGCAGTACTGCCTTTAAAAGGGCAGCAGGCACACAGCAGAGCACACATGCCAGTGCATAAAGTTTTCTGGGCCTCCAAACCTCCATGCCCCATTATAGACTAGGGACTTATAAGTAGATTGCACCCCCTGCCCCTATTATCTACTAGGGACTTACAGGGTCTGTAATTGCCAATTGTAAGTGTACCCTATTACATGTACCTTTTTTCACAAAGCACTGGCCCTGGACCTGGTTAGCACAGCCCAGGGTACAGTCATAGTCAGTTACCACCAGTATAATTCAGCAGAAAATGGGGGTGAACACAGCAAAAGGGTGACTTTCTTAAAGACAGGCTTTCTTTAAGTAGCATAACATCACATTAGAGGTAATCTATTAAATAAATGGAAATGGGTCAAAATTGAAAGTATGGCCAACAATTGAAAACAAAACTGTCAAACTGACTTTCTTTTCTTTATTCACGCGGAATTTGTAAATCAACATGACGTTCACTGGGTTGTCAAATTCAGTATGACAAATGCATTTCCTTGAAATTGTTTTTGTACTTTCAAATGCAGCAACCAACTGTGTCATTTACTCCCCTTTTTCAGGTTTAACCCGCACAGCGCTTGTGCTGTCATTATGAAATTTATTGTTTTTAATACATGTTAAAGGGACTTACATCCCACCTTCACTTCTAATTAGTCCCTAGACTTGCCAAATTGCTTTCCTCCCTTTCCATTGGTTGTAGCCTGGTCTTCCTTCCGTGTCTCGCTTATTAGTTTCCTGTGGTCTAACTACTTATTCCCTTTTTGGAGGTTCGAACTTTTTTCTTTTGGTTAACACTGCATACCGTTTACTGTTAACATCTTGTTATCTTACCCTCTAAACACCTAACATTGCTACATGTTACTACTAAGCAGGCAGTCACAAGTGCAGTTACCTTGCAGTTAAAAGGGGCTTGATTTAAATGCTGCAGCAGGTGATGTGGCACCGGGGTTAAGAGCTCTAGGGACCCCACTAAACACAGATTACTCCTAAATGTTAATACTAAATAGACAGGCACAAGTGCAGTTATCTAGCAGGCACTAGCATCATGATGAGAATGGTGTAGCAGGTGCAGTGACACCTGGACCAAAAGCTCCTAATATTGCTATATTTTACTACTAAACAGGCAGTCACAAGTGCAGTTACCTAGCAAACAAAAGTGCCATGTTTTCAATATTGCAGCAAGTGCAGTGGCACTGGGACTAGAAGCTCTAGACACACCACTAGACACCGATTATTGTTATATTTGACAGACAAATAAACAGGCAGTCACAAGTGCAGTTATCTAGCAGGCACTAGGGTCAGGATTTCAATGGTGCAGCAGGTGCAGTGGCACCAGGACTTATTATAACAAATGCCTTGAAAAAAAAAGACAGTACTTGTTATAACATACAAACTTTAAAGTATATAGCACAATAATTGAAAATGTCACAGTGTACGGTTTAAATGTAGACAAATGTAAACCATACGTAAGACAATGACAATGCAAGTGCAAATATTAACTAGAAGCTCATGTTCATGTTTAAGTTTTTTCACAACAATCAAAAGAATGTGCAGTGCAAAAATCTGTGATGAAAAAAATGCTCCCATCTCAAAAAAACAATAATCTCCCTTTCATTGTGTTATTTTCACTTATGCTCATTTGAAAAATGCAAAGTTCATTTTCATTTGCTTAGCTTAACAATGGACAATAACTAAACAACAGCCTTTCATCTAGTTTTCATAATCCTGTTTATTTGGATTTGCAAAATCAGCGCTTACACTGTACTTGTATGGATTTTCTTCCACTCTTTAGCTATTCTTCCCATAGCTGCACCACGTTCAGGCCAACTTATCCAGTAAATCTTTTGTATTGAGGTCCTCCACCAGTTACCTAATCTCCACATCTTATAATGTCACTAGTAACAGCACAATATATTGCTTTTTTGTACATTTCATAACACTTTAATAAACTTTCTGTAACTTATATTGCACAACTACTCAGCAAGTTACAACTTACAACAAAAAACAGCTTGTTAATAATCATATACTAATGCTTGTTTCCTCTGCTCTAACACTTCCCCATCAGGTCTCATCCACCAGCTCTATCTTCTTCTACTCTTTCTTTCACCTTTTTAGGTCTCACCTACACAGCGCGCATGCGCTGCTTAGGAGACCTTTAGCCATCATTCAGCTCTTTTTCAAGCACTGCACTTGTGCTTGTGGCAGCATACACCTTGCGGGAAGGCTCTCCCAGGCACGCGCGCATCACTCATGGGCTCACCTCCTGCTCCCCCCTTTCTCTAACACCAGTGAACTTTCGCAGACGCGGGCCGCGCTTGTGTTTTAGCTAGCGCTGTAATTTCTAATATGTTTGCAACTAAGACAGTAGGATGATCTCGATCTGTATAAATACCTTGCAAAAAATGTGAATTGATTTAGCTATGCCTTTTTCTTACGTTTTAAAATTGCAAAGTTCAAAATTGCACTTATACGTACCAAAAAATGCATATTTTATTTCCCCTTTAATTGTACGCTAAACATGTTCTCAGCGCTATTCAACACTTTCCCTACTGTTGCATTCACTGGAGTGGGAATAGTAATTTTTACCCCTACGCTATCCAATACTTTCTCTATTGTTGAACTCACTGGAGTGGGAATAGTCATTTTTACCCCTACACTATCCAACATTTTCCTTACTGTTGCATTCACTGGAGAGGGAATAGTAATTTTTACCCATACGCTATCCAACACTTTCCCTACTGTTGGACTCTCTGGAGTGGGAATAGTAATTTTTACCCCTACGCTACCCAACAGTTTCCATACTGTTGCACTCACTGGAGTGGGAATAGTAATTTTTACACCTACGCTATCCAACTCTTTCCCTACTGTTGCATTCTTTGGAGTGGGAATAGTAATTTTTACCCCTACGCTAACCAACACTTTCCCTACTGTTGCACTCTCTGGAGTGGGAATAGTAATTTTTACCCCTACACTATCCAACATTTTCCCTACTGTTGCATTCATTGGAGAGGGAATAGTAATTTATACCTACCTGCTATCCAACACTTTCCTTACTGTTGCACTCACTGGAGTAGGAATAGAAATTTTTACCCTTCAGCTATCCAATGTTTTACCTACTGTTGCACCCACTGAAGTGTGAATAGTAATGTTTATCCTCCCTCTATCCAACGCTTTCCCTACTGTTGCACTCACTGGAGTGGGAATAGTAAATTTTACCCTCCCGCGATCATACACTAAAAATATTGAATATTTTTTTTACTATTAAGTTAATATATATCTGCATTAAAAAAGAAAAATGCATGTTTATTTTGTTTTTTAACTTACATTAATTATTTACTAATGTTAACAATATTTAAGTATTGTTAGATATGTTTTAGTTAATTATATTTATTATTTAATTAATTTTACATTACTTTTAAGACATTTAAAAAAATTCAATATTTTAACAAGCTATGGCCCAGATGTAGGTAATAGCAATTTACCGAATGGTAAATATACCGATTCTGTAAATAATAAGCCCCCTACATGTAAATTCCCAATTACCGGTCGGTAACGGCCAAAATCGGCCGTTACCGACCGGTATTTGCCGTCCTACATCTGGCCCTATATTATTTACAAAAATATTTTGGATTCTATATTTTAGTACCTACCTGTTGGTAGATATGAATTCAATATTCAGGTAGCTCCTCGATATTCTGTCAGTGATTCATTAATTTTACATGAAGTAACCAGGGTGCTTATACTGCGAACAAAAGATACCAAAAGATCTGACTGGGTAGATACTGTGTGCTGCTGATCTCCTGTTACATTTGTTAGGATCTCTTTTAGTTTTGAGGCAGCTTTGATATTCCAATAAATTTGGCTGATTGTTTTTTTAAAACCTACAGATTTATTCTTGAAATTCCATGAGTCTACTTCAGCAAGGGTCATCTCGATTTTACAGGAGATCACCATATGATCACTATAAGAATTTTCCAGGACTTGCTTATAAGAGAGCTTACTGGAAAAATACGCTGAAATGATTAAGTAATCGATAATAGTTCCACCAGTAGGCACTTTATGTGTAATTTTTGCTGGGATAGCATTTCCTAATCTCTCATTGGCAATTAATAGTTTTTTTTTTCTAAAACCATGTCTCTTTAATCAACTTGACTGTTATTTGGAAATAAGGTAGGAGGGATTTTTAGAGCTTCGTCTTTTGAGGCATTATCTAATACCTTTATACTATGGGTAAACACTTTGGCGTTCAAGTCGCAAACCAGTATTAAATGCCTACAATCTTCTCTTTCCATGGTAGTAGAGATAAAAACAAATAGGGCTTTTGGCAAATCGGTATAGGATTTGTCGGGGGGGGGATTTAAGCTTTTACAATAAGCAGAGTGCTTAAACGTTCATGTTTTTCCTTAAAATCTAACTTAACCTCCTGAATTAGGTTAGGGATGTGGGAATATCTTTATATACCCACCTAAAACTAGTTCTAAACAGATGACAAGGCCTTCTTTCACATGTCCTCTATTCACTGGGAGCACAGGACGTCTTAGCACAATGTATTCTTAAATGGACCAGTTCTTTACAATCCAAGACTCTTGAATGCATATTATGTATGCTTTCTGTTCCTTTAGGAATAAAAATTTGTTTTTATTAGTGCATTAGCTGGCTGCATCCCGAAAGATAAATTTGAGACCCTTGCTAGGAATAATTCCCATACCTTAGCCCTAAAGAGCTATTTGTGTTCAGAGCCCCCACCACCCAACTCCATTTCCTATCTTCCTCATCTATAGTCAGTGTTTGATTATTCTCTTTCTCAGTGAGTAAGGAAACTCTCCTGTCACCTTTGCCCGATGGAGACCCTCATTGTACTTCCTCTCTCATTGGGGCTGACTCCGATCTGGGTTTGTAAGCACTGCGACCAAGCCGGATCCAGGGTGTTTTCCGACCAATACGGACTCCTGCAGTCCGACCGAGTGAGTACGATGCGGTTGTATGCTGTCGGACTCGGTTCAGTCGGACTCCCATAGAAGTCAATGGGAGCCGATGGTACGTCACGCACATTGGCTCCCATTGACTGAATGGGTATGTCGCGGGCAAGTGCGCCTCCTACAGTGGGTACGCGTCGGTGCCATCCACACCGTACATGCCTATTGGGGAGACCCATGGGTCTCCCCATGTGTCCGAGTAGTAAGGCTGCGGGTAACAGGGCGTCTGACATGGACCCCCAAACTCCAACTCCGGGAGCTATAGCGAGCCGGGCACTCCAACTTTATCTGGCTGTCCGAATCGAGCATCGTACTAGCTCGGTCGTGAAACGTCTCCATTGCGCCACGGTTTGCTTTTGACCGAGTCGTATATATCGGTTCAGACCCGGAAACGATTCGGATGGAGATTTTGCGCTTGTTTGCATCGTACTTCGACATCCGGATCCGTGTACGATTGGGGCGGAAATTCAGCCTCCAAATCGGATCCGCTAATGCCGAACCCGATTCAGTGTCCTTCTGACTGAGATTGGAATCGGCCCCTTTGTGTGGGATTTCTAGTGGAGAGGTATCTGAATAGGGGATGAACTGGCCATAATAAATACCTTTTTTCTATGCTTTCTCCTCTTGGGGAACAAGAACATCAATGCCACAGCATCACTATTTAATGTTTTTTAAGATTATTAAATTGGAGACCATTTTAGAACAAAAGGTCACTCTTCCCCCCCCCCCCCCCCATAATTACCATGTTTTTAGACTTGAACCAGGACAAGATCCAGGACAAGATCACCACTCTGAACCATTTGGAGGTCCAGGATTTCAGCGAAACAGCCCAATAGGAAAGACCTATAGTTTGTGATCAGAAATTCTAAAGAGAGTGGGGCTGACCGTGGGTGACCAGCCTGGCTATCTCTCACAGCCATATTCCCAAAAGGATTGTAAATGACATTACTGGCTAAAGAAGTGGAAAATAATGTAGCATTAGGATTCAAATTATGCAGTGTCACCAAAGCAGAACTAAAATCTGATGGAACGTGTCCTTGTGTAATCGAGGTTTGAGTCATATGAATTCCTTGGCGGTGACAGAGAACCCCTTGTGATGGCTTCAGCTTGGCATTAAAATATCCTCCATAGTGTAAGGGTTATCCAAGTAATCTCTGTCTGCCGTCCCCAACCATAACAGTTCCAGGCAGTCTAGATATGTTTGCAGGTCTGCCGACATATCCGGGGCAGTGGAAGAGCATAGCCCAGATTAAAAGTCTTTGAGGTAGTCGAGTACTGCTGTGACCCTCTTATCGGTGCACAGTTTGCATCTCTAAGTTCAATTATGTATGCCGAGTTGAGCAGTGGTATGAGTATGGTAGCTAGGGTTTTCCCAGGGTGATCTCCCTCCCCATATCTCCTGGCTGTGCTGTTTTTCCATAGAAATTTTACTTCATGCTGTGCTTCCTCCTCATACTCCGATATATTTGTCCTTAGTGATGCCAAGTGGCTTCCCTCACCCGTCTCATAGAATTTTGCTTCCTCTTCCTGAATTTGTGTCTCAAGTGTCTGGAGTAGCTGTCTAATTGATTTCAACACGCCAGACTGTTTGGCAATGCATCTTCCCCAAATCACCACCTTAAAAGTTTCCCAGAGTGTCCCTGCCGATGAGACAAACCCAGCATTTACAGAGAAATAATCTGCTATTATTTTCTTATTACTTCTCAGAAAGCCGAGTCTTGTAGAGCGTGAGGCAACAGCCTCCAACTGAATGCACGTCTAGATGGCATAGGACTTCTAAGCTGCAGTAAGCAAGGGGCATGACCAGAGACCATCGTGGGCAACAGATGAACATCGATTGTCCACGCAGACACATCCCGGGAAACCAGCCAGTAATCTAATCTGGACCAAGCATTATGGTGTGAGGTTATGCAGGTGCCCTCTGTGCCATCAGGATTCCAGTGCCTCCAAATATCTATCAATTCATTTTCCTGTATGAGAATATTAAGGGTCTCACTGGCTCTGGGGTGCAGCCTACATGTTGAATCTTACCTATCTATGGTATTGTTTCGAATGGAATTAAAATCTCCTCCCCAAACAATAGTCTCACATCCCATCTCTTTGGTGTGTGTCCATATCTTGTGGAAAAATTCTGGCTCATCGGTGTTTGGGCTGTAACTAGCACTAAATCTATTCCACTTTACAAGCCCTTAAGTATAACAAATCACTTCTCTGTGTCCATTGTGTGTATGCCATGTTCCAGTTCAGCACATAGCGCATAAGTATTGCTACCTCTCTGGTGTAATTGGAATAAACTGCTGAGTAAACATCCCTCCTGTTTCTATGTTGCAGTTTGGCATTTGATGCGTTTGTCAAGTGAGTTTCTTGAAGGAAGCAACAGTCAATCTTGTGTCAGATTAAATAAGCTTGAATGAGCCTGGCCTTTCTATCGTCATTCAGACCTCTGATATTCATGTTAAGAGCCTATAGGACGCCATGACTTGTTGATGCACAGTGTAATGTGACGTAGGTTAGCCACAGTGTTTTCAACCAAGATTGAACCACCCCATCCAGTTCGAGAGATAGGTTTTTCTGTGACCAGTCTTGCATATACATACCACTATAGTTATAAGGAGTGTGAAATAGGGCATCTGAAGACTTAGACTCAAAGTTTGCATGGATTTCAATAACATGCAGCAAAGTAACTGCAAACTCACCTCCCCACACCAACCCCCCAATTATGTTGAGTATACACTTCTTCCCAACCCCCCGAAAAACCAACAACATCCCAACATGCGAACAAATGTATCAGTTGTGGGAGCTCTCCCTGGGGGCAACGTGACTCTAGCTTACAACCTGATGGTGGCTGAGAAGTTAATGAGAGACCAATGGTAGCGACAACACACACTATTATTAAAGTTCTCACAGTAAAAGCCCAAGGCAGCTCCAGTGTCTATTTTCCTGTTTACATATACCCATGCTGTTCCCCTTACCGCAGTTCCAGGGGCAGCCAGCAGACTGATTTCCGGGCATGAAGTAATCATTGAGTACTGCATGAAGTTATCACTGAGTACTGCTTCGGGCTGACCCACGGGAGTTGCCGAGCGTTTGCTCCCTGTAGCATGTTTGGCGAACTTCAGGGATGACTTTGCATGTGCAAAATGGTGATGATTGACATCATTTGTGACCTTCAGTTTGTCTGGGTATAGGAGGGCATGTGTGATTCCGGCCTGTCTAAGGATGCACTTGACCAGTATGAACTCCCTTCTAGCTGACTGTACAGCTGGGGTGAACTCGGGAAATATGGAGATCTGATTGCCTTGGTGTGTTATTTGACCCATTTCCCTGGTGGCGCAAAGAATCCCTTCACAATCCCAGAAATTGAGCAGGCATGCGAGGATGGGTCTTGGGGTGGCCCCCAACGGAGGTCTCGGGCCAAGGGATCTGTGAGGCCACTTCACTATAAACATCGCAGAGAGTGTAGTTCCGAACAAGTCCCACATCAAGGATTCAACAAAGTTATCCATGTTGCCCATTGCCTTAGTCTCAAGTATTCCTGTGATGCGTATATTATTCCTGTCAGAGCGGGCTTCCAAATACTAATTGTTTGCATTGATGACCTCTAAGACATTCTCCATATTCAGCAGCTGTTTCCTGGATTCAGTTTGGAACTTGTGTGCATCAGTAACGCTGTTTTCTAGTTTGTCTATTAGCATTTCATGCATGTCAACCTGCTTTCCAACCAGATCCAAGTTTCTGTGAGTGTGTCAATTTTGTTATTGATCGTTCTTGGGCTAGATTTTACCTCTAGGAGGATGGATCGGAGGTCATCCCCTTTCTCAGCTGCCCCATCTCTATTTCCAAGTCAGTATGAGGGGTAAGTCTCTCGTTTTCAAAAGGCAGATTGGACTGCTTCTAGTCCATTAGGGGAGGGAAGAGTAAGCTTGGCCCGCAGATCTACAATGGGATCAGCTTAAATGAAGGATGACCAAGGGAATGTCTTGATCTTGCTTTGAAGTCTCCACTTCATTAGCTTCAGCATTTACAACCTGGTGTGGTGTGCAGAGAATATGAGTATTCTGTCAAATCCCCAGATGACTGGCCAATTATCTCACAGTTCTCTGGCTATGCCCAAGATGGCCGCCCGCTCCCGGCAGGGCCTCATCGGGTAGGTTATATGTTCTCACTCCCCAGTCCCCGACAGGCTAAGTCCTGGCTTGTATTCCTCCCATCTCCCACTACAGGTGTCACCATCGGGTGGTGTAGACTCACCAGATCAGCAGCCAGTTACGTGTCCCAGGGAACACTCTCTAGCGGGGGAGAGTTCGGTTGAGCATTGTGGGTTTTTGTCCCAGAACCTGTATCACAGAGTGGAGAGGCCCCATGTGTTCACGGGAAATATCTGTGGATTATACGCAGTTTTCTGGCCTATAGTATAGGTTCCTGCAAAGAAACAAGTCTGGCCTCTCAGCACCATGCTTGCCTCCAAGGGGCCGAGCCTCCTCCGCTCGGGTCCCTGCAGGCAAGCTACGGAGCCCAAGCGGTGCAGCCTACATCAGCCTGCTGAGGCTTGCCAGCACCCGATCACTCCCTCGTCTGGGCCGGGCTCTGGACTCCGCCTCCGGCAGAGGATTAATGGAACCGTCTATCAATAGTGTGGTAGGTGGTGCCCCACAGCGTAGCACTCGTCCGTAGGCTGCACACCTTTGGTCGATGATACGCCACTCAAGCTGGGGCACAGATCCAAGTTCCAGATTGCTTCTGCAGTGATGCCGGTAGACCAACACAAGAGCAATAGATGACGCTGCCAAGCAGGAGGTACCTCTCACTGGATCACGCTTACCTCCACCCCTTCACAGCAACATGCCTCACTGCATCTAGAATCATGCTGCCTGGCTTTCCACATTTGTGCTTTTCTCTGGCGGCGATGTCCGCCAGGCCCAAGTCGCAGCCAGCAGCTCCCCAGGGTCTGGAACTCATCAGCGAGGGCTCAGCAAATGGTGGGTTCTTTGAGCATACGATTAGTGGTGTTGCCCATTTTTGCCTGCCCTCGGTGGTGCCGGATTATGAACCAATATTGTCTCAGCCGGCAGAGCCCTCTCAACGAGCGGCAATCTTGCTGCTCAATGAGACCACTAAGTATGGGCAGATTTTGCGAATTCGCGGTATGCAAATTCGCACGAAAGCGTACTCGCAGTTTGCAAAATTCGCAAATTTTCATGAGATTGTGGATTATTTCATTTTTGCGAGTTCGCAAGATTTTTTTCACCGGATGTCAGCTGCACATCGCATCTACGTATTCGCTATTGTTTACTCTCGCGATACGTGATCGCGGGCCTTTATGACGTATTCGCGTTCTCAAAGTCTCGCAGTGCAAGATGGCGGGACTCCATGACGTACTCGCGGTCGAAAAGTCTTGCGCGATCACGCCATGACGTACTCGCGGTCGAAAAGTCTCGCGCGATCACGCTATGACGTACTCGTGGTCAAAAAAGTCTTGCGCGATCGCACCATGACGTACTCACGGTCGAAAAGTCTCACACGATCACGCAGCAAGATCGAAAATGGCGCAGCGCACGCAAACCAGGAGGAAAACAACTTGGTGAACTCAGAATCATGGTAAGTCAACGCCGCGCACGCGAGATTGTATTTTTGAAGCACAACCAAGCAAAAACAAATTGTCAACTCGCGAATTGCAAATTTTTGGGCAATTTAGCGCGATTCGCCAACCGCGAAATTGAAAAAAATTTGCAAATTCCACGAGCGGAATGAATTTTCAGCCCATGCTTAGAGACCACGCCCCCCACCACTTGAAGGTCTTTGGTCAAAGATGACGGATTTGGTCAAGGACAGAAGAATATCCAATATAAGATCAGAGTTTTTTACAGATTTGGACTACAGGAATCGTTCCAGGCACAGCCATAATTCAGACATCAGTATTTTATTATCTGGGTGGCTATTTAGGAGATGAGGACTCAGTGACAAGTCAGGGGTGACGGACGCCCTTGAATTTAATAAAGATGTTCCACTGGGTGTACTACTATAGAGATGCATCTTAATAGTAAGGCTAGAGGGAGAATCCCTTATACTGTCTCGTAGGTTTAAGAGAGAGGGGATATTCGTATGTGGCTTAGAAGTCTGAAGGTCCTTTGGGACTGGATTCAGATTGAAATCTGGGAGAGTAAAGTCTTTGAACGGAAGGCCTTCTTCGCTGGATTTTCGAGCTTAATTCAGCTAAAGACCAGGTTGCTCTCTCTCCAGGTGAATAGATGGTAAAATTTGGCTGTAGAGACTTTTCTGTTTCCTTCAACCTTTCCGGGAAGAGATTCAGACTTATTCTCTGTGGTCGCCACTTTGTTTAAACCTGTCTCTCATTTAGAGAAAAAGGTGGAAATGGCGTTAAAAACCATTTAGAGTATTTTTCTATATCAACTTGTTCCTTAGAGGTTTTGCTTTGGGTTTTTTGAAAGCTCTTATGAAAATCAATTTTCCTGAATGCAGTTTTTTTGCAGTCATGACTCCACCTTTAGCTGCCCTCTTTCACTGTCACTAGCCCTGCACTGTTTTTTTAATTTCCACCTAGAATGGAATACCTAGGGGGTCATTAGGATGGCGGGCGGACTTTGTCTGCCCGCCATCCTATAGTGAAATGGGACCACCTGCCACAAGGGCAGGGGTCCCGTGGGGGCCATTAGGATGCACCCGCCAAAGGGCGGGAGCATCCTGCATTCCTGACATTGTGGCGGGCGGTGCACTCAGCAGTGCCCACCACAATGCCAGGTAGGCATGTCATGCACTTCCATGCACAACATGGCAGGTACCGAGATGTACCTGCCATGTTGTGCATAGAAATGCAGGGGGTACCTTAGGTACCCCCCAGGTGCACCCCCTCCCCCCTGAGTACCTGTGGGCCTGCAATGGGCCCCCGCAAGCAATTGCTGCATGCCTTTCCATGGCGGCAATGCCGCCATGGAAAGGCATGTTTCCGCCCCCAAGGTAATATGGTTGGTTGGCGCCACCATATTAAACTCTTTTCTTTCCGGTCAACGCGGAAAAGAGGCGGACGGTCTTTCCGTCCGCTGCGGTCACCTCGCCATAGTAATATGGCAGGGGGAAATGGGTGGTGGGCAGGGACGGATTCACCCAAGATCCTAATGGGCCCCCAAGAATCCAATATCAACCAATCAATAGCACTCTACTATAAGGGACAAGGAGGAATTAGGCTCAGGAAACAAATACTTGTTCTCCTGCTCAACTCTTCAGTTCTTCTTGATGGCTCATATTCAACTCAGGAAGATGATGGCCTCCTGAGCCTGCTGGTGAGAGATAGGAACAAGGAGTATGAGCAAGAGAAAAAAGCAGGTCTATTGCTGGGGCTATTGCTGTAGCAAGCTGCATCAACCTAAACCTGGCTGCTACTCGTACTGCTCCTGAGGAAATGGTAATATGACGTGAGATGGACAGAGAGGGCGAGGACAGGCTCGATATGCTAAGTTTGTTCCTCTTAAAGACCCAGGCTTGCTCCTTCTTGGTGCTTTGGCCAAAGACTGTTTGCCAATTAAAAACTCAGCTTAGTGCAGTTCAGGATTAGGTTTGAGTTCAAGTTCATATACTTTGCACTTTGGCACTCCCAGACCACTCTCTTCCTTACCCTCTAACTCAATTTCCCAGGATGCCCTATTGAATGGGGGCCATGGGGTCTAAGGGATTAGACCACTCTGAGTCATGGTCTTGGTCTCGGTCTTGTTCTTTGTTTTAGGCAAAGGTGGGTGGGCCCAGAGCGGGAGTTCACCGGGCCGACCGCAAGCAGTGCCCAGACCTAGCTGGGCAGCTTCTACGACAGGCATTGGCTTTCTCTTAGCAGTGGTAACTACTACCACCACATTCAGGACTTCCATTACCTCTTGTGCAGCTCTTGTGCACTAATAAAAAGGTCTTCGTGTTCACAAAGAACCCCACATCTTCTCCTCCTACCTCGAGTCTCAATCCAGGGAGAACCAGGGGAGACATGTCGTGTAACTTTCCTGTTCTGTTTGTGCAACAGCTGTAGCCGAGTCTTGTCACTGCCGTGCCTTGTGCCGAGCTGCAGGGTTTCCAAAGCTTCAGGGCTTGAGCTGGGCACACCAGACTACACCTGCAAGCCACACCCAGCTCTGCTGGGCCACTTCTGCAGAGAGCAGGGGACACACTTTGTGGCAGCCGACTACGAATGCAGGCAGGGAAGTTGGAAATTGGGGGCATGCAGATGCTTGCTGAGGCTTTACAGGAGGCAGGGTTGTCCTGGGTTATTCTGGTGCAGCGGGAGCAGAGATCAGAGAGGGCAGCGGTAGAGATTTGTGCAGGGGTGGTTTTACACTACCGCTCTACTGGCTGAGGTGCTGGCACTCTATTTGTGAAAGTGCTGGCTTACCAGCCCACCTTCGGCGTTTCAGCATTCTGTGTTCAGCAGCTTTCAGCAGCGACTGCCACTCCACGGCAGCTGCATCCCCACTGTAGCTGTTCCTCCATGTTTCGCTATCCCTGCTGCCTCCCTTGCAACTTCCTTGCCACCTCCTCCTCCACAGCACTCTTCCATACTTTGGTGCCGTAATGCCAAAAAGTCAGAACTGGAGTCACTCACCTCCTCTTCCAGGAGTGCAGGAGTTTCCGCCCTTGTTGCGCCGAAGATTTCTGCTGTACCGGGCATCTAGCTGCAGTAGTACATAGATGTGCCCGAGAGTGTGGGCACAGCTGGTAATTGCTGGTTGCTGCGGTGGGTATTGAAATAGTGAGCGGGTGGGTGTCTGCGTCGCCCTTGCACCATTTATATTTATTTATTTTATTTTCAGGCTTGTATCGCGCTGGCATCGACTCCCAGAGGAGTATCTCCGCGCTTTTGACTTCTGCCCCAATGAAATCAGGAGTACGCTAGCTGTTTAGATGCTGAATAGGAGTGTTTTTAGCATTTTCCTGAAAGGAAGATAGTCCCTACAAAGCCTAAGGGTATTAGGGAGACTGTTCCAGAGGGATGGGCCGGCAATTGAGAGTGCTTTACTACCCTGTCTTGCCTTCCTGGCTCTAGGTACCTGTAAAAGACCTTGTTCGCTAGACCTAAGAGAGCGGGAGGGTTTATAAGGGACACATTTGTTTGCCAGATATGCAGGTCCCATACCATTCAAACTCTTGTGTATGGTACAGCATACCTTGAATTTTGCCCGCTGTCTAATGGGCAGCCAGTGCAGTTTTGTCAGGAGAGGCTTTGAAGGTGTGCGAGGAGGAACATTCAAGACCAGACGGGCAGCCGTGTTCTGGACCACCTGTAGTCTGGTCATGACTTCCTCGTTGGCAGACAGCAGCAGGCCGTTACAGTAGTCTAGACGACTCATGACTAAGGCCTGTACTAACATCTTTCTATTCCCGTCAGGTAAGAGGGGGAAGATTTTGCGTAGCATGCCGATAACATGGAAGCAGGATCCCACCACCTGATTGGCATGTTGTTTGAGGTTAAGGTCCTGGTCTAAACGTACTCCTAGATTCTTGACGGTAGGTTTAGGCTCCGGTACTGGGCCAAGATCTTGCGGCCACCAGTCCGGAGTCCAAAGTCGTTTTACCTCCCCAAACAACATGACTTCCGTCTTTCCTACATTGCATTGTAGAAAGTTGGAAGACATCCAGCTGGCCACTGCTTTCATCCCTAGGGAGAAAGAATTCTTAACCTCGGGAGTCAAGGTTTTAAAAGGAAAGAGGAGTTGAGTATCATCCGCATAGGATGTTGGAATAAATCCATATGCTCTCAAGATGTTAGCCAGGGGTGCCACATATATGTTGAACAAAGTTGGGCTCAGGCATGAGCCCTGTGGCACCCCTTTGGAGATCTCAACTTCCTCTGACCAAAAACTCCCCATAGTTACTTGCTGGGTTCGATTTGTTAGAAAGCTGCACAACCATGCAAGCGCTTCATGTTTCAGGCCAATGTTCTTTAGTCTGGCCATGAGGATGGAGTGGGATACGGTGTCAAACGCCGCAGACAGATCCAGCAGCACCATAACCCCCACATATGATCCATTCCATGTTCCCTTCACGCCTCCCTTCGCACTCTGCAATACCGCATGACCCAATTGGTCAGCACTCGCTTTCTGATATCGGGTTCAGTCCGATTCTTCACAGAAGCTAACCCCTGAATGGCTGCTGCCTATCCTCATGGCACATCATCTCAGAAATCAATAAACCTCTTCTTAGGTCACTCATGATATCAAACCTCCATAAAACATTGAGCAATCAGGCTGCACATCCATGATCAGAGCATGGCCAATGACATGCTCATCCTATTATCTTGATAATTAATATTAGAATTGGGGGTCTCTGGTTGGCACAGGTAGGTACTTGTTACAAGCTGGGACCCTCTCCTCTAGTCAGTGCAAGGGAATTACTCTCTCAAAATAACCCCTGCTCACTCTCTAGGTGGCGTGGCGCGAGCAGTCAAGGCTTTTTTCAGAGGCGATGTAAGTTAAGCAGTTGTGACCACATATAGTAACCCAGTGACAACACTACAAATCGACACCACACAGGTTTATACCAAAAATTAAGTATACTTTATATAGAGTTATCACAAGACCAATAAACGACAAAAGGAATCTACAGTACCATTAAGTTTCAAGAGTTCGGGTTAAAAAAGGCTTAATTCAAGGTTCTGTGCGACTCGGCAGCCTTGACCGGCTACAGTGTTGCTGAAAAGAACACAAACTATAACAAATCAAGCGGACTGCGGCGGTCTGGGCCCACTCAAATGTCGACAGACTCAGTCCCAGTACCTTTTCCTTGAGGCGGCCGGCACGGATGTGTGAGCCAATTCCGGGGTTCATCGCGGTGTAGAAAAAGAAAGCGTTGCAGGTCACGGTGTCCTTCCAGTCGCGGTGCAGGCTACGGCTCGTTGACGGCGTCTAGACGGAGTCGGTGAGCTCAGAGCTTGCCTTGTTCGAGGCGGACGTCGCTCGTTGCGGTGCTTCCAGCTTTACGGTGCAGCGACAGAGCCGGAGTTCGGAAGCTGGCATCGGTCAGTGCAGATACCGGTGCAAGTCGGGCGTGCGTCGCGAAGCCTGCGTGCCGGTGCCCAACTCTGGGGCTATCACAGGACTTGAAGTCAGCAGCAGTGACCGCGCCGGTCAGACCAGTTCGATTCGGTGTAGCGAGGTATTGCACATCGCGGTGTCCTTCCAATCGCGGTGCAGGCTACGGCTCGTTGACGGCATCAGGACGAAGTCGGTGAGCGCAGAGCTTGCGTTGTTCGAGGCGTACGCTGCTTGGTGTGGTGCCTACAGGACACCGGGCGGGTCGTGAGAGTTGGTCACAGCTCCCTGCCTCTGTAGCCACTTGTTTCAAGCAGCAATTTACAAAGGCTGGTGAAGTCCACTGGTCCTGGGACTTCGGTCAGCGGGCAATCTCTCTTCCAAGCTCTAGGAGATCTTTTCACAAGTGGAAAGAAAAGTCCACACAGTCGTTCTCCTCCCTTTGGCAGCAAGGCAACCACTGCAGGCCAATCCCCCAAGCAGCACTTCAGCTTGGGAATAGTCTCTCCTCAGTTTCTTCAGGTTCCTTCTCCTCAGCAGAGGTTTCGTCTTGTAACTCCAGAAGTGATCTAATTTCATGGGAGCAGGGTCCCAATACTTATACCCCAAAATCCTTTGTTCTCTGAGGGGAGAGGGGCCTGTGCGCAGTTCAAGCAGGTTCTGAAGCACTCTGTTTGCCAGACTTCTCCTTTCCTTTCACCCCACAGGGCAGGCACATAAGACGCCCTACAGGAGGTGGAGCCAGCATTGTGGAAGGCAAGTACAGTCCAGGAGCACTTTGTTGACAGTCTTCCTTCTCTTCTTTCAGTGTGCAGGGCAGAGACATCTGATGCACCACAGGGGGTGGAGTCGGCATTATAGAGGGAAGGCCCAGCCCTATTCAGGTCCCAGGTGCAACTCCTCTCTCCCATCTAGATGCAGATCTCCCTATTCACCACCGGGAAGCCCCAGCCTGTCTCCTGGAATTCCCTTGTCCTGTCACACACAAACCCAGACAAGGAATACACAACCTCGCAGAGGCGGGCTCAAATGGTTAGGCAAGCAAATACCTACTTTCTAAAAGTGGTATTTGCAAACACAGAATATTAAAATAAACTTTACTAAAAGATGTATTTTATTAGTCCAGGCATTCTAAACTCGAATTTCTACCATTTTCTCTGAGTCTGCTAGGATTATAAACATGTAACAATCCAACAGCCTATTCTGGCCTATGGAGAACAGGTAGCCTTGCAATAGTGAAAAACGAAAATGGCTGTAATTCACTACTAGGACATGCCACACACATCAGGGCTAGTCCTACCTTATACTTACAAAGCACCCTGCCCTTAGGCCTACCATAGGGGTGACTAATATGAAGATAAGGGAAGGTTTAGGGACTGGCAAGTGGGCGTACTTGTCCAGTCAGCATGGCAGTACCAGACTGCACAAAGGCTCTGCAATGGCAGACCTTAGACACATTTTACAAGGCTGCTTCTGTGGGGGGCACAACCAGTGCTTCAAGCCCACTAGCAGCATTTGGATTTACATGCCCTGGGCACACTCAGTGCACTGTACTAGGGTTTGTCAAGTAAACCAAACATCTAATCATGGAACCACTAATCAATACATCAATTTACAGTAGGGAGCACTCGCACTGTGGCACTGGACAGCAGTGGCACAGTGCCCAAAGCATCTAACACCATAAAAACACATAAGGCAACAGCAAAAATGGAAGGGAGACCCACGCCAATGGTGCCAGGTCTAACAATTAACATACCCACTTATACAACAATCTTGAAGACCAGACAGCATTTAAGAAGAATTGGCCTTGAGTGTTTAGATTGTGTGGACAACTTATGGGTATATATGTTGAATTATTATGAACAAACTTAGCTTGAGAGCAATGGGGCACTATGCATGGGGTTAAAAAGATGCAAAATAATGTACTGCAATCCTGAGAGTATATATCTGATGTATAAAATGGTTTATTTTCTTAATTGCAGGAACAAAGGGGTCAAGCATGATGTATGGTGGGATGATGTTCCATATGTTTGGCAGTTTCCAACTTTCTGTGAAGCTACTAGAAACTATAGATAGTGATTCACATCCTCTTCTAGTCAGAGATGTTCTAACAGCAAAATATAATGTGAAATGAAAGCTTGAAATTGCTACTACCTAATTTCGTATTATCACTGGTAAGTACAGGCATGAAGCTGGGTGACTACTTCAATATATAACCAGGTCCTAGATGCAGCCAAATGTGACCACATTTTATCCATACACAGGATGGTTAAAACGACAGCCCACTTCGCTAAATGTGCACTTCTTTAGTCTAGAACTGGATGCTATGGCTTGTTTTATGAAAGCGATAATACTGGTATGGCCATGTCCACATCTACATGACCCAGACATTTCGAGGCAGGTTTAAATTTTTTCATATCACGCAGAGCAGCAATCAAAGTTGCTGCATTGCATGAAAGGGAAACAGACGAAATGTGCCACATCAATTAAGATATGACACTATTTTGTTGTCTGCTAGGGCACTGTGTGCTGCCTAATACCAACGCAAGTTCCCCTTGCACTGTGATGCAAGGGTGCAGGTGTTAGTGGAAGTGATAGGATTGTTTTGGGCAGGAAGTGAGACCTTCCTGCAGAATGTAGCACACATGGGAAGAGGAAGTAACAAGGAGAAATGAAGATATTTCTCCTTGTTACGCCTTTTTTCAGGGAGGTGTAGCTTTTTGACTCATGCCACTGTAGTGTAGTTCCTATATTCCCAATAGGCTCTGCGCATTGGAATAGTGTATCCTGTAGTTTAGATGTAGGGCTGATGTTGACTAGGTCTCTACCGAATATAGTAAACTTTAATTGTGTGTGTGCCAGCTAGCTCAGAGGTCACTAGAAACTTTCTCGAATAAACAAGAAGGGATTTAGTTTCTGACAACCGCTCAAAACATGACAACTTTTGTTTCCCAAGAATAAGAAATATATCTCTAGAGTCGCGGAAACAATAGATAGTTATTTCACTCAGTCAATCGTGCATGCTTCGTTTCACCAGAGGTGCAGAGAAATAGAGAGACGGGCGTTTTCAATAAAATATTTATTGAATAGTCTTCTTTCTCAAGCATAAGAAATGAACTGCTGCAATTGTAATACTTGCGGTAAAGTACAAAGCGTACAGTACGAAGAGTATTATAAAATAAAATAATATTGCAAAAGCATGATATGGTTTTTGAGCCATAAGATATCTAAAATGCATAAAATACATACAGTGATAAAATAATGACTAAAAGTGCTCAACTGGTGCTTCTAATATACGCCTACCCCAGTGTACCCAGCCTAGCCTTAGTACAAGGGAGGGAGTAAGTAAGTTGTAGCCTAGTTTTAGTATTTGTTTGCCAGGAATCTAATCCAAGAATTCTCTTAGTGTCTAATCAGCTCCGTACCTTGGTTTTAGAATGTAAGAGATCTGCTATCTCTCTCTCAGGACTCGCTTTCCCAGCAACCCGCAAGGGTAGCCTGGAAACACTGGAGCTGGATTTCTCGGCAGGAGAAAGTACAGCGTCTCTCAGTCCGTCAGTCAGAGGGTCGGCTTCCTTCGGCACTTGCTGCAGTGAGATGCGTCGGGCAAGTAGATAGTCGAACTACTCCAAACCACCGTGTGTTTGTTTGGATAAGTGCGGAAATATTTATACCTTGAAGGTGCCGAGTTTGACGTAAGAGTGGACATAATAACGTAATTAGAGACTTAATTCTCTGAAAACTCCATGATTTCTTGGATAAATTAATATTCAAGCAGGGGGAAGTCCCTGACTGCTGAAGGCGGGTTATTCGAAGAAATCGTTGTAGATATTCGGAACTAGTGGGAGTAGCCAAGCCGTATTAGAACTACTTGTTTTATGTCTTAATATGGTTATGATTTCTATGCCTATATAAGGATATAATATGTTATACCTATATCAGGACAGGAATCGGGAAAATTACACTAGGCTCCTAAAACGCAATGCAACACCCACTCCACTTATTATGTCTAATATTACTAAAATAATGCATAAAAAACACGACTAAAGCATGTGTTTCATAAGCCCACCCAAAATACATGAAATGCATCAAAAATGGTCTATACACATACATAAGTATTCCTCCTGCACGCATTACACCAGCAATAGCTTGTCATCAAATAATGCTATCTATATAAGACATGAAATGACTGTGCTTATGAAACGGCTCTAAAGTGTACAGAAGAGAAGATCGAGACCATTTCATTGCATAAAGCATAAACTGTTATCTTCACTTTTAAACAATAAATCCAATTATTTGAGGAAGAATCAAATGAATCTCTTGTTCTCTAAGAATAGTTCTACTTTAAGCAGATTACTTTGTGCCAAGCTTTGAGGTCTATTCTAAAAAAGGACAAAGGTTCAAATGTAGATTGCCGAAACACACAGTTGCTAATTTAGAGGGTTTGTTTTGAAAAACCGGAGGCCGAATTTCAGAGTTCATGGAACACTGTGTGCACTTTCAAAAGTTATTCTCGGTGTTGGGAGAAAACATCAAATCATCTAAACTGGCAAAAAAAACGTGTACCACAGTTGGTGAAAGTTGAACTACATCTTCGAGTAGATCAAATGTGCATAGATGTGAAGCATCCCCATCAGTGTCAATCGCATTAGCAATGTTCGATATAATTGTTACCTGTGTGCCTGTTGTTCCATGTACCTCACCTATAGCTGGAATCGCTGGGGAGATCTCAATGAATGCCGTCATCAGAATTGGCAGCCGTTGGGGGCAACACGATGTGTGAGTCGTTACAGGACCCAGCAAGGTGTCAACATCCGTTGGCAGTGCTGATGGAAGTGTAAGACAGATGTCTAACGCGCATTCTTCTCCACAAAGCAGGCATCGCAAAACAGCTAAGATGCAATCTTGCCACATCCATCTGAATGAAAGAAACCAAGTGGTATTCAGATCTCTTAAACGAGCCAAGCCGAGAATCTGTGTAATCCGGTCACGATACCACATGGCCAGGAGAGCCCGTTCCATAGTAGTCTGGGCAGCGTTGGTGACTGGACTTGCCATATCGGAGCAGGAGAAATAAAAATAGAATTCCTCCTATGAGTCCCAAAATGAGAGGAAGACCACCGAACACAGAGTGCACGAAATTTGAAAAAATGCTGAGGACTACTTCGAATGGTGTTAACAGTACTGAAAAGATCATCTTAAATACATGTGCGATGCCACTGGTATCAGACATGTTGAAGATTTGACCTAACATTCCTGCGAAATGCACTGGGCAGTTTGTTGATAATAATGCATGTATCTCTGCGGAAATCCGTGCAACTTGCAGATCATACGTTTCTCTAGACGAGGTCAGTGGCACACATGTTTTTTGTAAAAGCATTACTTTCATTCTGCTTAAAGTATCAATTCGTATAGAAGAGATATTCAGTGAAGGCCATAATGCCGTCTCCCTGTCTGTTTTACTCTTTGGATACAATACTTGCATACAACAAGTGACCCTGGACGACACACTAACCAGATAGGCTCTTGCTGGAAGCATGCCACAACAGCTGTGATTGTTGAGCATAATGTAACTCCCATTGGAAAGCTGCCTAAAAATTGGTCCTATCACGGCCGCTGGACTACCGTGCATGTGGCAGGAAAGGTTATTTAAAGAACCCTCGCAGGCTCCATGTAGGTTAATACCTTCACATAAAAGTGTACCGCTTAGTGAATTTTTACAATTTTTTGTACTAAGAAATACTTCCTATTTCCCCATTCCAAGATTTGTGCGTGTATGGTAAAGACCTGGTTGACTTAATGTACCCTTTACCCAACCTTTCATACAGGCCCGCTGGTATATGCTGTAGACAATACTGAAATTTGAAAATCATCACTGGTATCGTGATGGTGCCATGTATTATCCATTCAACGACAGGCTTCTCTGAAACTGTTAATGGTAATCTTTCTAGTTTTTTAATGCTCAGCACCGTATAGTCTGTTCCTCTTTGTGCCAGAGAGATTTGTTTATCTGTAAGGTTAAAAATAGTAAAGAATGACGTGGTATTGATTAGACGCCATGGCACATAGCCTGAACGGAGATTTTGCAACGTCCAGCCTAGTAACATTATAAAACGCAATTGAGACTGGCCATGCTGTAAGATTAGCAAATCTTGTTCTATTATATCAATGGCAGATGATACAATGCTGTCCAAAGAATAAATTCTGGAGGACAGAGTCGTTAACCCATTGTCCACTACAGAGAGAGCTTTCTCCAAATTAATACAATCATTTATCGTATTTTTTCTGCAGTTTCCATTTGCCTTATTTTCCAAGCTTCATTGTAAGTAGAATGTATACCGGCGTATATGAAACATTTTTGTCGTTGTTTGCGAGGCCCGAGTAAGAAGTCTCGCAATTCAACGCCTTCTCTAAGTAAAGTTAAGTGTTGTTTAATTTCAGGTAGTTTGTAAGTTTGTATCCAATCAAGGCAAAGTTTTCCTACACTGTATGTGGTGACTATCCCTGGATGTTGTCTCTGAGAGTACCTTGGATCTGGCCTATTCATTTTGAACACTTTTGTTTTGTTCATGAATCTATCTTGACAGATATTCATGTCTATGGGCCAGACTAACCATTTTTTCCAAGCAGGACTGGTTCTGTTGTGCTGTAAAATATGTCTTAGGTCTACCTCCTCATCTGTAATGTCATTACTGTCAGGTATGGCTTTAGGTATGGACGGTTTATTTAATTCTTTTATCTTAGCTAGGCCAATACAGGATGTTTGCTGAATGGTGTCATTTAGAAATATAATTTGTTCTGGTATAACGCAGGAGGTGAACAAGGCTTCTACACCCTGGACCTGCCAGTCTTTTGTGCTCCAGACTGTTTTTGTCTCAATGTTGTCTTTCCAAAATCTGTATCCTAATGCAGACAGTTGAGCATAAAAGTTCGCAGAGTAAATTTGTTTAGTATTGGTCAACATGTTTTTCATTCCTCTTTTATTCACATTTTTAAAATAAAACGTTTCTGGATTTGTCACATTAAAACCAGGGAAGTATTGAAATTTCTCATAAAATGTTTTAGAGCTGCCTTTTGATGGCGTTGGGCAATGTTCCCATTGGTTATAATAAAAAATATTCCTAGGGTTTGCTGATTTATTCAAATAGTGGTGACCATAATGATTATAACAATATCATTCTTCATAACTGTTTGAATCTTCTAAGCGTTCATGTTTTTGAAATTTTGCTGACATTTCTAAATCTGACATCATATTATAAACAGTTTCATAGTCCCAATCATCAGAAAATGTACTTGATGAAACAAAATCACTTAAAGAAACCTTAAACTGGTGTGGAATCTTCAACAGCTCCACCAGGCCATAAATGTCATAGTCAGTTGTGTCCCATGCTGTACCACCAGGTATAGGAACGGCTGTGATGTTCACTCATGACACATCTCTTCGCTCACGATGAGATGATTTGTAAGGGTGTAGTAGCAAGTTGATGTTCTTACTTGATGTGTCCATTGTACTGTATTTTCGCTCTATCATTTGTCCCAAAGCTTAAAACAAGAATGAGCCATAGTAGTAGAAAAAGTACTCCTAATCATATCCAATATTAATGAAAGAGCTCTGTCATTTTTAATTTGAAGTGTTGTTTTGCTGACATTGTTTCTGGTTCATTGAGATCCTCAGAAAAGTTATCGAAGTTGATAACATAGCCAGAGGCAGTTCTGTCAATAGCTGGTATCGCATCCGGATTTGTCGAAATAACTGGAGGGGCTTCCTGCTTTGACATTTTTGTATAGTCAGATGCTACATCATTGTAGACAGGATTTTCTTGACGATCTGATATTTGGGTATCAAGAGGGACGAGTTCCATGGCTTTGTTGCATAGTCCTTCTTTTCTCACTGGAGGTTTATCAAAGGTGATAAGTCTTTCAATTTGAACCTCTTGGATAGTAGCCAGATTTGGTCATCTGCTACTTCTTGGGAGTCCACTGGGCCTACTACTTATTATCGGTCACATGATTGTGGTTTTACCAGGTCAATTGATACTGTTCTGTTCTCCCTTTTTCCAACAAGCGGCGGTAGTAACACTGATCTTGTTCCAAGAATTGCTAAGACAGGTACTGCTTTTCTATAAGAAGGCCCAAATCCCTTCTTTACCGCAATCTTTTCCCTGACTTGACCCCAATCTTCGGAATCCAGACAGGTCTTGTTGGGACAGGTGGTTTTTCTTCAGTGGTCGTTGGGCTTTGTGTTGTGTTACTCAGACTTCTTGTTTCTTCTAAGTCCTGGACACTATTTAAATGTTTCACCCACCCATCACCCGAACTTAATACCCTAGCTGTTATAGATTGCTTTATGTCATGTTTTTTTCTTTCCACTACCGCTTTTCCCTCAGGATGGAAGGGACTCGAAAACCACAATGCAATGCCGAGGCTGGCCATGGCCTCCTTGTAAGCCCAAGAGCTAAACGCAGGACCCTGGTCAGAAGGTAGCGTGCTGATTGCGTATGTGCCGATAAAGACTCGCAAATCTTTTATAACAGTTCTGGCATCACCCGAGCGCTGGGGCCACATCCAAATGAATCTTGTCTTAATATTTATGGGATCGCATTCGTCTATACTGACGTCTGCATGTAGATAGTCTAATGCTGTCTAACAATGGTGTCTGTACTGGGCTGGCTATACTGTACTCTGAAATCTGTGGGTGTACAAAGCTGTGTTTTTTTTAACAGTCCTCACAATTTATTCCAAATTCATAGACTTTGCCGCTCATTCCTGGCCACCAGTATGTCTTCTCGCACTCTATTAGAGACATTAAGATCCCTTGATGTATCAGACCCTCTCCCATATGTGCTTCGGGAATCAAAGCACATCTCTCTTTCCTATTTGGGATTACTCTAACCCCCACTCCAGAGATTCGAGCAAAAGGAACAGAGTTTGCATCAATTATGTATGTATTACCGAGTGGATAGTTTAGTGGTAATGCTGCAGTTGCCTTTCATTGAGGCATTCACTGCTAGCATTGTTTCACTGTCTATTTTTGTTTTTGAACGAGTGATTGCAGCTAAGGAAGCCGTTTGCACAGCTGCCTTCACGGCCTCATCAGCCAATGAATTCCCTGCAACGTGAATGCCATCACGCTGATGACTTTTGTAGCTTTTGCAAAAGAACTACTTGTTCCCATAGCAGTTTATGCTTAATTGTGCCCCCTTTTGCATCTTTGAAGCCGTTCTGAACCCAGTTCTGCAAGTATTTGTTGTAAGACTGGACGGAGTAATACAGATCGCACACTATGAGTGTGGGGAATTTGCGATAGGTATTTTCCAGCGCCATGTTGAAAGCCTGTATTTCAGCTCGCTGAGCTGTACAGTCTCCGAGAGATTGAGTTTTTGTGACCATAGGTCTAAATTTACCATCGCGTCAGCGACCTTTAACACTCGCGCACGCAGCACTATAAGCTTGTTTTCCCCCAATTGCGGGTTGTGCTGATCCGTCTGTATATATTACTGGCAGCCCGTCCCGACGTCGTCCGGGTAGGCTTTGCGCACCCCGGACACGGGCAGCTCCTTTCTCTCTCTTACCAATCACCCCTTTTTGCCCACTTCACGTCAAACTACCTGGCCTTCTGCTCTGAGAGCCTCAGCTTCACCTGTCCCGGCCATCCACCTGCACACCTACCCCCCCAAAACTCCTGAGCCCAGTCACCTCATCCTCACACCATCACTCGAGTACACTCACCTCAGACTTCCCTCATCTCAGCCCACTCCCATGTGTACCCCATCACCTCCTCAGCCTATTACATTAACCCACGTTACCTCTTAATCTCTACACCCTCCCAACCCGTCAGTTACACTTGACACCTTAGTCAGACCCCCCACCTCATCCCACCCATATCCTTGCTTTCAGTCTCACGTCTTCAACCTATCAAAAGCATATCTTTCCTCACCCTACCAGGAACTCCCTTACCTCTCTTCAGTCGCCTTCACCCCTCCGTTCACTCCGTACCCTCTCACCATCATAGCCCGCGCCATCCTCGGGAGCCGTCTCAACCCCACGGCCCCATTGTTGCGGCCACTCTCTTCACCATGATGGTGGCGGACATTGCACTGAACCGGGTGTCGGTTCCGCGCTCCTCCCTGCGCTCCTGTCTGGACGCCGAATGCCGCGTTTACGTAACGCCACGCCCACAAGCCATTGCGCCTCTTGCAAGCGTTGTATGCGCCCATGACGCTGTACGCCGCGTTCATATCACTGTATGCATACGCCCAAGGACTACTTTTCCCCTAACGTTCTTTCCCCCCCTAATGTATATGGTGTGGTGCTCTATAGCCTATGTCCATCTCCTGGACCTCCCCTTTCCAACGCTGTATTGGGTGTTGTGATTGGTGGTGTACTTCTGGAGTTTACCCGCCTCAAAGGACACAGTTCTCTCTTTATAATAGTAGTATAGATACAGCCGTAATGTTCAAGTGGCAGAATTTCAGTCGGCAGAGGACATTCTAATTCGTATTGTAGGAATTCTTGTGTTTTTACATCCGGGTCAAAAATGTAATCAACGTCTGTTGCAGCAAGAGAGTTAACCCATTGTATCCATCTCGGATGTAGAGCTTTAGCATTTGGAATGCTAGCCTTTGTCACTGCCTCTAAGGCAGGTACAGGTGTAACGATTTTAATGCGTTTACACTGTGCTAGGGCTCTCTCCTTTGCTACAGCAGTCTGAACTGGTGTCAGTATTTTTTCAGTAGAAGTGAATTTCATTTCAGCTGTGTACAAGTGTGACTTTTATGCTATTGGTACTGTCTCACCTTCATTAAAGGTTAGGTACGTGAGTCCGCATCTTCCTAGGATCACTAGGTTGTGCACGTTGTCGTGTGTCTGTAACTGTGTTTTAGCTAACATGTCTGTTTGTACTGAACGTAAAAATTTTTGTGTGTTTTTGTGTCCAATGGGTATGTTTGAAATCAGGTTTGATTAGTTCGCAGAGAGTAAAGTTATATTGGTAAGCAGTCAACGGCAATACGGGAATAGTAACCATGTACAGTACATAAATGGTGCTCCAGGAGGTGAAGGGGTCGGTCACCACAACCCCAAGATAGACCCACACTTGTGGATCAACAATCATTTTTACAAGATCACCCTCCGAGCACTCAATCAGTAGAAAAAAGTGTTGTGAATTTATTTTTCCGGAATAACAATGTCCCACTTCTTGTTCCAATGTAAACCACTTCAAATCAGTTCATAAATGTTCCATTTATTGTTCCAATGTTTACAGCTTCAATCCAGAAAGTCAAGCAGCCAACACGTGTTTCGTCTTGCCACTTTATCGGCAATTGACTTCTTCAGGGCTGCAACCCAAATAATAATTCCATAAGCATAACCCTGTACATTAATTCTTACATATCAAGATAGTCCCACTAATCCATCAATTTTCAAGGGAAAATACAAAGTAAAACACCTCTAACCAAACCCGTGTTCAGAGAAAGGAAGGAAAGAACCAAGTCACCAACAGTAAGTCACCCATGGTCTGTGTCTGCCAGTACAGCTACCCTAATTTCAATAGGGTCGTAGTAAAAGACTCCTACCAACCTTATCTGTTATTCTTGCATCAACACAATGTTCCATCACATTGTAGAGAAAATTCCTACTCTCAGTAGAGATAAATCGCAAAAGCCAGTAATTAATCCCTGTAAAGTAAAAAGATGTATAAGCACAATTCCAAGTTTGCATCTAGTACACTAAAAACCACATAGTCTCCCGCTCCAGATCCCTTTGTAAAATATCACCACGGTACTAAGTCTATTATCTTTACTCCAAACAGTTCCAAAATTATGCACGAAACACCTTGTGAGAGGTTACATATTAATACTGCCATAATACTTCAAAATCCGGCATGCTCACCTATTTGGTATATTCCTTTTTACTCCTGTTCTACCTGTCTAGAATTCCAGATAATTTATCATCCCACGTAGATTCGAATCCTAAAATTAATACGGTCGGTAAATACCACATTAATCGTGTCATTATATGTGCAGATTGCTTCTTCTCTATACCTTAAACCCCTCGTAATCACCTTAATTCTGTGTTATACTTCTGTCTGTTTAATTACTCCACCATCTTCAACACGCCACTAGTAAGTTTTCTACCTAGAGTCACGAAATTACATCATATCAAAATAGAGTACTCCTCTTCCATATAACATCTACACAGTTTACACGTTCATCATGCACCACTCACCTTCACCACCAATGCCACAAAATGCTCGTACTTTCCCACGTAATCCTATTATTGTTTTATTCTCGAGTCCGCGATCTATAAAAATTAATTATCATATATTACTCTCTCTTCTATGAAAATCACATTCTTGGCCCCCCAAGTCTACTCTACTCACCACAGTGTAATGTGTCTTTCGCTCGTATTTGGATCCCGGCGTGTATCGCCAGCGACATCTTGAAATAGCTATTTATATCCTCTACTGTATCCGCCATATTGGCCTAGTTCCGGTTCAAACGTCGAGATAATTTTAGTTTAATATCGACCATCATTACAGCAAATCATAGGTTACTATTCGTACTATAACCGGATTCACGATCCCCAAGGCCCCTAGCTAACCTTAGTAATAATATTTAACCTCTCACCCGGCGTGTAACGCCAGCGCCATTTTGAAAATTTCACAACATTCACGTATACCCTGTAGTAATACAGTTACCACTCACGTTTTATATACAGCCAAATCAATGTAAATACCCCTCTTCGGTATCCCGTATATTTATGCCTACTGAATAGAACAAGTACACATTACTTATCATTTACAACTCGATAACTCGACTACCGCAAACGCGAAGTATCGCTTTAGTATGTTTCCAGCCTGTCAGGGATAACCTAACTACAGCTAAATCTCGTTCTGTAGTTTGCCACCAATATCCATCTATAATAATAAAAACAAAGCAGATTGACACGTAAAACTACGATGTGTACAAATTCCAATTAAATAATAAATGAAATGCTAAATCTCATTATGTTATAGACCTCTTCCATAATTTACGTGGAATTAGTCAGTGAGGTGAGTGCTCCCCATTTCTGTCCACTTGACAGTTCAGTCTTACTGGTTTCTATTTCTTCTGCTACAGTCGAAATCACCATCCCATATTCACGTACAATTTATCATCACATTCTCACCCATTACGTCTCCAATGTAGTTCGACCCGAGAACCTAGGTGGGATAACTTCAACTGACACAACCTACATATTTATAATCTATCTCATGCTACATCATAATCCCATTGATCAGTAAAACGAAGAAGTTCCTCAAAATAACCATTTACATGCAAAGGAGATCCTGACAGTAGTAACTATGTAGAAAGAAGTCATAGTAATCAAGAAAGATAAGAGATGAAATGGAAAGAGAGGATATTCCCATTCTACTGGTTGAGTGCTCGGAGGGTGATCTTGTAAAAATAGTTTGTAGAGAGGTTTAACGCTTTCTGCGTAATTTAGAACATAAGTTCTTTAAAAATTCAGGAAACTTTGAATTGACTAACTTTTTCAGCGATTTAGGAGGTTGGAGCAGCGCACATTTTTCTAAACAGTTTGCTGCCAGGCTTTTGCCTTCACTTGATAACTCATATCCCAAAAATAGGACGTTGAGGTGGGCAATTCGTGATTTCTTGAAATTTAATTCATACCCCTCAAAAGCGAACCCCAATATGATGGTGATCACTCCTTTTCAAGTGTATGTCCAAATCATCTTCTGTAAGATAGATGTCATCGACATAGGACAATGCCTCATCATCGTACATTTGTAGTAATTCAGTTACTATGGCTGAAATTAACCCCGGACTATTCTTGAATCCCTTGGGGAGACGACAGAAGCGACGCTGTGTCCCCATTATTGAGAAAGCGTTCAAATATCTGCTTTCAGGTGCAATGTTTCGACAAAAGAAAATATTTGAGATATCTAATGTTGTTTTATATTTTTTGCGCACAATGTTGTTCCTCAGTCCTGCACTATGTGCATTTTGTACTGCAAAAGTTTTGCAACAAGAGTTTAGATGTCTGTATTCCAAAACTAGACGATATGAATTGTCCGGTTTGGAGACAGGATACAAAGGATTGTTCATTGATGAGGTGCATGTTTCAATCACCCCTTGATATTCAAGTTGATCTAAGATTTCCCTGACTTGCTTTTTAGCTTCCTGTTTTACCGGATACTCTCTGAGCAGTAGATTGATTTTTTAACTGGATTTTATGGTTAGTGGAATCCTCATCATATCCTACATGATTTCTATATAGTGCTGGGGCCTGAGCTACAGCCCAGTTCCTGGCATATGTGTATGTTTTGTGAATTGGAATGTGATTTGAGAAGGCTGGCATAATTATATCTTCGCCATGTGGGCACTCCCTGACAAATTCAGGTGGCCAGTCTTGTTCAGCTAGTGGGATGTCCTAGCCCTTAGATAGCTTATCTCAAAAGAGTGCTCTCGTTTTTCTTGGTTTGTCCCCCTCCATCCGGAGTGTTACTTCATATAACTTAAGTGGTACACTAACCCTGGTATCTGCAGTTTCAACTTGAATGCTTTCATTCAAATCCACTGTCTCCAGATGATCCTTCAGGATCTTGCGAGCTATGGTTACCTCAGCTGCACTGTCTAGCATTGTTTAGGCCCACTCCCCGTTCACGATTTGTGTCCTCAAGATCCTCGGCATATCTGATTTTTAGACTTGCTACCTTCTTTTTGGTAAATTGAGTTTCTTTTTATTTTTTGGAACGTGTTGTTTGTCCTTGGACTTCACTCGTTCTTCTTTCTGATCTGATCGTCCTCTTCTTTTGGATTTCTGCGAGAAAGTCTGCAAGGTACGAGAGGAACGTGTTTCATTATCTTGATATCTTTCAGGTTTTCTCAAATTATCGCTATTTCTAAGGTTGTATCTTTTTTCAGAGGGCTTCTGTTGAGGAGACCTTCCTCTGGACTCAGAACACTTCTTTCTAGGAAGTGTCTGTTTGCTATTTTCCCACTTCTTTTTGGTAGAGGTGAGATTATTTTTAACAAAAATCTTTTCAGGGTTTTCAGTTAGTAGGGGATTTACTGGTTTACCACCCAAACTATCTCTTTTTTTAAATATATTTTTATTAAGTTTTTATATCAGCAAGCAGTCAATATAGAAAAGCAACCATAATCATAAACATAATATACGACCATCTTGTTTGTGTCGCTTTGACCAATTCTCTCATTGTAGCAACATTATATCATTTAAATACAGTACAGAAAATATTCATGCATTCAAATCCATTTAGATAAAGGTCACCACAGCTTCAAACCCAACATTTTCCTTGTTTTACCCTTGAGTTTGTAGACCGCGGTCTCTAAATGATATGTAGACAGTAATCTGGATTACCAGCTATGAAAAGTTGGTGGTTCTACATCAAGCCATTGAGTAGTTATACATAATCGAAAGATAGACATACATATAAAAATAAACCCTTCTTCGGCTTCTGTCCTACATCTATCCGCATTTTCTTGTAAACCAAAGATCATCAATTCCGCGGATAATTGTACTCGAATATCTAAACTATAATTAAAAAAATATTCCACGTCCTTGATAAATTGACTAAGTTTAGGACATTGAAAAAACATACGAGACGAATCCGCGGCATTTAACCCGCATCAACTACATTTGTATTGTCTTATCAAATTCCACTTTGCCAATTTTTGAGGCGTGTAATATAAGTCAAAAATGGACATGAAATGTGGGCTCTTTAGAGCGCCATTGAATAAAACGTTTATGGATAATGCAATTATTTTCTCTAAGTTGATCTTATCTATCCCTAGTTTATTTTGCCATTTTTCCTCACAGAGCGAGAGATCATCCCCCAACCCTTCCGTAAATAGTTGGTATAAAGGACCCATTCTAGATCTTAATCGGATTGCTTCTATAACCTTAATCCTATTAAATGTAACCAGATTTTGGGTTCTTTTCTGTTCCAGAAAACTGCGGAGTTGGAGATATTTAAAAAAATAATTTCGTGCCAGATTAAGTTTCTGTTGCAAAATATGAAACGGCACTAGCTGATTCCCTTGAAGTAGGTCCCCTACTTGACAAATTCCAGCTCGATACCATCCGGCCATGACCTAATCTCTAAAAACCTCTGGCAATAGAGGGCAATTTGTGAGTGAGGTATAGAAATTTAGCTAAGAATGAAGGCCGATTCTCTTTTTTATTTTCCTCCATATTTCGAAAGCAGTCAAAATAACTTTAAATTTAGTTTTCTTATAGTAACTGGGTTCAAATATACACATCTCATATATTGAAGGGCTAGCAAATTCTTCTGTAGGATACTCCTGTAAAAACAGCACCCCCATGTCTTGCAATAAAGCTATCCAATGATACAACCGAAAATTAGGTATCCTCCATCCTCCTCTAGATCTGGGTAACATGCACCATTTAAGAGCCCTCCTAGACCGACTATAGCTCCACAAGAACCTCAAGCACATTCTATCAATTCGAGAAAAAAAAGTAGTTGAAATAAGTAGGGGGATCGTCCGCAAAATATATAAAAACTTAGGAAAGATAAGCATTTTTAGCACATTGCTACGTCCGTATAGAGATAAATGAAGATTATCAATCCTATCCAATGTCTTATTTGCGGAGACTATAATTGGATCCAAATTTAACCGGACGATATCCTCTACTTTAGCTGAGATTTTAATACCTAAGTATTTAACTTCTGGTTCGAAATTTATATCAGTTGGGCGACCTGCTACTGAGTGGATTAGTTGTGTCTCATAGGTAGATTCATCAAGCATTTTTGCGAGTGCAAACGGTGCAAATCGCAAAATTCGCCCGTTTGCGCCCGCAAAAATTGCATTTGGGATGCATCAAGGGTTCATGCACTCGCAATTTAAAAAATTCGCAAATATTTGTGAGTTCTCAAATTGCGATGGCATTTAAGGAATCGCAATTTGCAATTCCTTAAATGCAATGCATGAACCATTCCAAGATTGCGAATTCGCAATCTGGGGCCGCTATTTACCGCGAAGTCAAACTATGTGGTAAATAGCGAAAACTTAGAAAAATGCACTTCAGTGCATTTTTCTAAGTTGTATGTTACACACACACATGTCCTTTGGACATGTGTGTGCGCAACACCAGTGTACCTTACCATTTCAGGGGTGCTACAGGGTGTCCTTTGGACACCCTGGCACCCTTGAACTCGCTTCCTTATCTGCTATTCGCTAATTGCGAATCGCAAATAAGGAATGAATGGGAAAGCCATTACTTATTTGCGATTAGCAATTACCGAATCGCAAATAAGGAAGCAGTAGAAATCGCAAAAAATATTGAGATTTCTACATGCATCCCGTTTTGCGAGTCTTTAATAACGATTCCTTAAAAATCGCTATTAAGGACTCTCAAAACGGGACTTTGATGAATCTGGGGGTTAGTGACATTCCCCCAGATTCATCAAAGTCCCGCTTTGCAAGTCCTTAATAGCGATTTTTAAGGAATCGCTATTAAAGACGGGATGCATGTAGAAATCTCAATATTTTTTGCGATTTCTACTGCTTCCTTATTTGCGATTCGGTAATTGCTAATCGGAAATAAGGAATGGCTTTCCCATTCATTCCTATGGTCCTAAAGGCCCATAGGAATGAATGGGGAGTCATTCCTTATTTGCGATTTGCAATTGGCGAATCGCAAATAAGGAAGCGATTTCAAGGGTGCCAGGGTGTCCAAAGGACACCCTGTAGCACCCCTGAAATGGTAAGGTACACTGGTGTTGCGCACACACATGTCCAAAGGACATGTGTGTGTGTGTGTAACATACAACTTAGAAAAATGCACTGAAGTGCATTTTTCTAAGTATTCGCTAATTACCACGTAGTTTGACTTCGCGGTAAATAGCGGCCCCAGATTGCGAATTCGCAATCTTGGAATGGTTCATGCATTGCATTTAAGGAATCGCAAATTGCGATTCCTTAAATGCCATCGCAATTTGAGAACTCGCAAATATTTGCGAATTCTTAAATTGCGAGAGCATGAACCCTTGATGCATCCCAAATGCAATTTTTGCAAGACGCAAACGGCAGAATTTTGCGATACGCACAGTTTGCACTCGCAAAAATGCTTGTTGAATCTACCTGATTCAGTTTATAGCCTGAGTGCTTTCCAAATGTATCAGCTGCTTCTACAATCTTAGGTAGGGCTTTGCTAATATCAGACGTTACGATTGCAATATCGTCTGCGTAAGCAAATATCTTGTACGCACAATTATGTATCCCTACTGGTTTAATTTCTTCATTATTTTCTAAGGTATTTAAAAAGGGCTCAATATAAAGGGCGAATAACAGGGGGGAACAGGGACAGCCTTGTCTCGTCCCCCTTGTTATTACTATATTCCCTGAGAGTCTACCCGAAATACGTATTGAAGCTCTTGGCTGAAGATATAATGCCTATACAGCCTTGATATATTCCGGAGGAAATCCTTTCCATGCTAGGACTGACCACAAAAACCTCCAGGAAACCCTGTCAAATGCTTTTTCTGCATCTAACAGGGCCACCGCAACAGGGGAATTAGTAACCTGTGACCAGTCCAGCATGGATACGACCCTTTTAACATGATCTGTCGTGCCCCTGTTCTTGATAAACCCATGCTGTCTGTTAGAAACTAAACTTGGCATAAGATCGTTTAGCCTATTAGCGATGATCTTTGAATAAATCTTGCTGTCTGCATTGAGCAGGGAGATCGGTCTATAAGACCCCATTTCAGTATCCTTTTTCCCTTTTTTCTTGAAAATGACGATAATTGCTTCTGACCATGAATCTGGAGATATACCCAGGAAAGCTTGTTGATACACTTCTATTAGCTCATTTTTAAGTAGTTTCCTAAAAGTACGATAAAATTCAAGTGGGATATTATCAGGTCCCATAGCTTTGCCAAGAGCCAAGCCTAATAGGGCAGCCTCTACTTCTTCCCAGATTATAGGTACAGACAATAAAGTTTTTTGTACGTCCGAGAGCTCCACAGTATCTAATTCTTTCAGGTACTCTCCTTCATCCGTACCAGACATCTCCTCTATAGATACACTATATAGGGATTGATAAAACCTTTGGAAGCTTCAGAAACATCCTCTTTAATTTCTTGCAACACCCCATTTAAATCAGTAATTTTAGATATGTCATTAAAAACAGCTTTCTGTCTTAATCTTTTGGCCAGGATTCTACCCGTTTTTTTCACTAAATTCATATGAGTCTTCCATATGTTGAACGTATTTTAACTCTATTTGATCAGCAATATTAGAGTAGGCAACGGCCTTTTTAATAGTGAGGTCTCTTTGAGCTTCGACTGAATCTAAACCAAGTCTGATCGTCTCAGCTGATTTCCGTTCTGCTGACATGATCGAATCAAAATCACTGCTATGTTTGGCCCATATTGTTTTACGCCTTGTATTAGAGAAACTAAGAGTTTCTCCCCTGACTATAGATGTAAAAGTATCCCAAACAAGTTTATTCGGAGCAGTTCCCTTGTTGAATTTAAAAAACTCCTGTATTATCTTGACCATAAATTGGTTATACTCGTCATCCAATAATACATTTGTTTCGAAGGACCAGACTCGGTTTCCCTCTCTTAACTGGGGATCCAGCATGAGATCAAGTATCAAAGGGTTATGATCAGATACGAGTTCGGGCTGAATCTCGATATTAACCATTCCTAAGAGTAGCGAAGAAACAAAAAAATAATCTAGGCGGACGAATTTGGTATGCGGAGCCGAAAAAAAAGTAAAACCTGGCTCGTCTGCATGTAATAAATTCCAGACGTCATTCAGCCCATGATCTAAGATCAATTCCCGTAGCAATGTAAATGCTTGCTTCTTTCTACCTGTATTTAGCATATTCTTTCTTATATCCATATTAGCATCCAAGTGAATATTAAAATCGCCACACATCACTACTGGTTGAGACCATTTGGCTAGCTCTATATTCAAATAATTCATAAGCTCAGAATCATCCAGATTCGGGTCATATACATTACAAAGCATGAATCCGTATTGACCAATCTTAAATTCACTAATTACCCAGCGGCCCCATTTATCTTCTGCGAGTTTTGTACATGCACCCAGGCCCCGTTTCATAAAGATAGCTACCCCTCTCTTAATCCCTGTTTGTCTAGAACAGGCGACCAGCTCTAGCCCTACATTTTTCAAACACGCCCATGGAATGTGGGTTTCTTGTAAACATATTAGATCAATACGTAACAGCTGGATCATTCTGGCTAATACATCCCTTTTCTTAGGGTCGTTAAGCCCGCATATATTAAGTGTACAGATATTTATTTTCCTCTCCATTTCCAGAAAACCAAAGTGCAACCAGAACAAAATCAATGGAGGATAAGTCCCTTAATCGTTTAACATTTATGTAAACCCCATCACTATTGACTACTCTCCGAAAAGCAAGAACCACTTTAATGAACATCTTGGCTGCTGCTGATTTTTCACCCCCCCTACACCTACACCCAGCGCCCCCAACCTTAACCCCACCCACACACCCCTTACCCATCCCCCTTCCCTCCCTCCCCACCCTACCCACCATCTGAGGCCCAAGGACTGTCAGTCCCTGTAAATTATGGAGTGCCCCCCGCCCCCCCCCCGGTAGGAAAGAGAATATTTTCTAAATTAAATCTATAGTGAAACGATTTCTCCTGAGTGAGAACACATACTGAAAGAGCAAAAACTGTAACTACTACTTATGATAATATCTAAGCCTATTATCTCTATAGGGACGAGAGATATTCTTTAGCCTCAATTTCTGAGAAGAATAGCTTAGTCTGACCTTTTACTGTTACTTTCAATTTTGCTGGATTCTGGAGATATACTATTGCCCCTTTAGCTTGAAAACCCGGTATGAGCTTACGAAGTGCCAGCATTTAGATACCGTTGCCTGACAGAAATCTGGTCTAACGAAGAAGTTACAATCTTTGGCTGCTCTTTTTTTGTCAGGCCTAGCTAATGCAAAAACTGCTTCTCTTGCGAGAAAATTGTTAAAACACACAAGAATGGCTTTTGGACGATCTTCTTCTCCTTGCCGGGGTTTTCTGATCGTAAACGGAAACCCATGGGCTTTTTGTATTTCCATAGACCAGTCCCAGAGAGTCAGTTCTGGAAAAGCTTTAGCAAAAACTTCACACACCAATTTCCGGACATCAGATTCCTCTTTTTTCTCAGGAATACCTAAAATACGCAAGTTATTTCTGCGTGCTTGGTTCTCCAATTGGGATAATTTAAAACTAAGATCATCCCGGTGAGCTTTAATAGAGTCCATTTCAAGTTTTTGAGCAGCCACACCATCCTCTAATGCGGAGATTCTGGACTCTGCTTCCGTGACTCTAACAGCTGTATCACAGCAAATTTTTATCACTCGCCTTACCGCGCTCTTCACTTTACTACATGTTGCCTGTGTGCGTGCATTTTCTGATTTAATTTCAGCTCTATGCTCCATCATAGTATTATAAATTGTCGACAGAGTTATCTCTTGGGGCAGACTCTATTCATCCGGACTCCTTCCGGGTTCAATCCTTGTAGTTTCAGATAATTCAACTCAGTTTCAAGTCCCCCCGTCACATTTTTTTAAATAATACCTTCCAAAAGCTCCTTCTTGGATTTGCCTTGACGCAACCCTCTTTTTCCCGCTTTTTTTACAGTACAAACAACTGAGTTTGGGGAATCAACATTTAGCCTTAAATCGTCTTCCATACTACTTCCTTCATGAAAATCAAGCCAATCTTTACTTGAAATGGTGCTTTCATCTGACGAGGGATCAGGCATAGAGTAAAAAGTGTCGGCAGTTTCTTGAGAACCAGTCAAGCCCTGTGAAGAGGCGTCCTCAGTTGATACCAGTGAGTCTATCTCTGATACAAAATTATCCAAGCTACCGGTCATTCCTTCCTTGAGGGGACTACCAAGAACTCCATCTCCCATAATGCCCATCTCTTCATTCACATAATCCAAAACTCCTTTTCCCTGATCTTTCAATTGAGTTGGCAACTGATACTTTAAGTATAGTATCCATATTGTCTGATACTACTTAATCCGGTACTGCTTTATCACAAAAGGGGGAAGCGTTTCCAATTTGTAAATTCACTCTATTCACAGAATTCGCTTTATGTGGCAGTGTCTCCTCTCTGTTTCCAAACTGTGGAGGAGCATTCTTAGACATCTGTCTCTCAAACAAGGCTGGGAGAGTTTGTGTCCCTTGTTTTGCCATACACACTGCCAACTTTATTTTATCAGAGCGTTCGCCCCCCTTTCTGTGAGTTGAGCTAAAAGATTTATGAATAGTACTTCCACCTCCCTCACCCGTTTCACCTGTGGCGATTTCACTGTCATCCGTTTTTCTGCTGCGCGTGGTTACTTTCGGCGGCATCCTTCTATGAGCCGCTACCTGCGCTCCTCCATGCCCATGAACCACTCCTCGATGTAATCCAAACAGGAAGGCAGGGAGCCGCAAGATTGGGGCTCTTAGCTATCGGAGAAGGAGATCTCCTGAAACCATCCAGACAATGTGCACGGAACTCCCGACAGTCAGTATGCTAGTCTTCACGGAAAGCGAGAAACTTCGCCCTGGATGCCCTGGATGCCCTGGACGCCGGATAAACGCTCAATGTAACCTCCGCCGAAGTTTATTTTTTTTATTTCGTTGGTAATACTGGATGGCGCCGCATTTATTGATGTATTCGAGCCATTTCAGCAAAACGCTTCTTTCCAAAAGTGCTTAGGACATCTGTGAATACCAATTTTCTTCCCAGGACCCGGTATGAGGGACTGAGCTGCTCACACAGCCCGCTCCACGGCCGCCATCTTGCCTCTGCAAAACGGATTGCAGCCACCCAAACTATCTCTACCTAGTTCTTCATATGATTTTTCAATAATTCTGGCAAGTTCAAATGGTTGCTATGTTATGTCTGTTTCTTTTAGTTTTTGGCGGATTGCCACTGATGCTGCTTCACCTTTAATGTTGGCTAATAGTATAGCTGAGTCCTGTTTGAAATCTTTCAGTAATTTCATACCCAGATTTAAGGCCGGCTCTGGACCGTATTCATTTTGAATCTGTCTCAGAACATCTTGTATCACCGCCATAGACGGGCCACCATGAGTTTTTGTGTAGATTTAAGCAAAGGCTGTACCCCAAGTGTCGCAGTCCTCTACGTGTGGTGCAATCCCCATTGGTAAACAGATTGTTAGAATCCTGTGTTTCTCATGAGGTGTACTATCAGGGAATACTGCCTCTATTTGAGTAATTTTTTTAGCTAACCAGAATGGAATTTGTTCCTGTTTTGCGTGTAATTTACCAATGACTGACTGTATAGTCTGTGGTGTAATTTTGTTTGTGTTCCCTTGATAAGGGATTTGCTGTGGAATTTTTACAGCTGGTTGGACTGTTAAAGTCCGCATGACATATTGAACCAACTGCCTGTGTATTTTAATCGACTGTTTCAGCTGAGCTAACAGTTCAGCAGCTGTCATGCTTTCAATGTCAGGATGTGGTGTATAGCTGGCTAATACCGGCCATGTGGCTCCTGGTCTACCTAGTGGACCGAGCCTGGTAATGTGATTGTGATGTTGTAGGGCGCCATTAAACCAGACTGATGCTCTTGGTAAGTTAGAGGAATTTCAACCTCCTCGAAAGGGACGTCTTCCGCTGGTGGTTCCCCTAATTTATAGAAGTGTAACTCGTGTGTTGCTGCATTTGCTGCAGGAAACAGAATCCATTAATACAATACCTCTGTCTGCAGATATTCATGTGCCTCTATAACAAATATTACTTTACCACCTCTTGGTGATATTCCATTTTTTATACGTTTTATAGTAATTAATTTCCTTATATTTGCCGGAATCAGTATAGCATCCAGGTCATTTTGGAGAATTGTGTCATCCAAAACTGCCTGAGCTGCTAATGCAGCTGCTCTCTTGTCGTCACTCTCCATCATTTTGTTGACCGAAAGTGTGCAGAGTGAGTTTCAAGGAAACAAAGATTAGGTACACAATATTTTGGAACACTGTATCCTTCAAAGTTGAACATACTAAAAACTAATAGATAGGATTTTTGTCCTACTTAGTTTAAAGCGGATATTTTATTCTTTAACCCACACCAGACGTCTATTGGAGTATTTTACGGGAAAAAGGTGTCTGTGTGAAAAGCACGACTGGGTTACTCTAGTATCTAGCGTTAAATTATCGCCTTACCAAACATTGGGCGCTTGTAGTGTAGTTCCTATATTCCCAATAGGCTCTGCGGATTGGAATAGTGTATCCTGTAGTTTAGACGTAGGACTGAGGTTGACTAGGTCTCTACCGAATATACTAAACTTAATTGTGTGTTTGCCAGTTAGCTCAGAGGTCACTAGAAGTTTTATTGAATAAACAAGAAGGGATTTAGTTTCTGACAACCGCTCAAAACATGACAACTTTTGTTTCCCAAGAATAAGAATTATATCTCTAGAGTCGCGGAAACAATAGATAGTTATTTCACTCAGTCAATCGTGCATGCTTCGTTTCACCAGAGGTGCAGAGAAATAGAGAGACGGGTGTTTTCAATAAAATATTTATTGAACAGTCTTCTTTCTCAAGCATAAGAAATGAACTGCTGCAATTGTAATACTTGCGGTAAAGTACAAAGCGTACAGTACGAAGAGTATTATAAAATAATATTGCAAAAGCATGATATGGTTTTTAAGCCATAAGATATCTAAAATGCATAAAATACATACAGTGATAAAAAAATGACTAAAAGTGCTCAACAGGTGCTTCTAAAATACGCCTACCCCAGTGTACTTAACCTAGGCTTAGTACAAGGGAGGGAGTAAGTAAGTTGTAGCCTAGTTTTAGTATTTGTTTGCCAAGAATCTAATCCAAGAATTCTCTTAGGGTCTAATCAGCTCCGTACTTTGGTTTTAGAATGTAGGTGGTCTGGTATCTCTCTCTAAGGACTCAATTTCCCAGCAACCCGCAAGGGTAGCCTGGAAACACCGGAGCTGGATTTCTCGGCAGGAGAAAGTACAGCGTCTCTCAGTGCGTCAGTCGGAGGGTCGGCTTCCTTCGGCACTTGCTGCAGCGAGATGCGTCGGGCAAGTAGATAGTCGAACTGCTCCGAAGCACCGTGTGTTTGTTTGGATAAGTGCGGAAATATTTATACCTTGAAGGTGCCGAGTTTGACGTAAGAGTGGACATAATAACGTAATTAGAGACTTAATTCTCTGAAAACTCCAAGATTTCTCGGATAAATTAATATTCATGCAGGGGGAGGTCCCTGACTGCTGAAGGCGGGTTATTCCAAGAAATCGTTGTAGATTTTCGGAACTAGTGGGAGTAGCCAAGCCGTATAAGGACTACTTGATTTATGTCTTAATATGGTTATGATTTCTATGCCTATATAAGGATATAATATGTTATACCTATATAAGGACAGGAATTGGGAAAATTACACTAGGCTCCTAAAACGCAATACAACACCACAATTTACTTGCTTTAGTGTATCTAGAAATGCACCAACATCCATGGGTGGATGCATGCGAATGTCCATGCTCCACCCATGGAACACTACCCTAACCCAAAGTAATGCAAGGCAGCACAAGGCAAGGAAAATCAGATTTGCATGACTTTGTAAATAACCAATAACATTTTGCGTCATAGCTGAACCAATAAAGTGGTTCGTCTGCAATGCAAAATGATAGGAAATATGTCCCATGGTCTTTAAAGCAGCTACAGCAAAGCATGCTCTGCAGGTCACAGTTCCTTAAACTTCCCTTAGTAGCTATAAGCTATCAGGAAGAGCTACTCTTAATAAGGGGGTTGTAATGTGCCACAACTATACACTACTTCATAAGGAAGAGGGAAAAAGGGAAAAAAAATCCTTTTTTTATAAATAATCCTCACCCACTCAAATATTGGCATGTGTCAATCTACACTCCTTTCTCCCTTCCTTGTGAGGTCCCACAATAATGCTCAATCAGTCCAACGTTATTCAACATATATGTAAATGGGCTTGCTACTCTGAATAAAACCTTCTGCTTCTCTCTAGCCTCCTATGCTGACGACACTCTCATTGTGGTTTCAGCTTTTAACAATGATAACAACATTTGCCCCAAATTCCACAACAGCATGAGTGCTTTTAGCCTATGAATGATCAAATATTTCCTAAAGCTAATTTCAGGAAAGACTGTGGTTGTGCTATTTGGAAATCTCAGTCCTATCTAGACATCATCCTATTGGCTGGAGGAACTGGGACTTCTTCCTATCCCTGTGACTAAGGCACAGAACTCAGGAGTTGTCATAGACGATAAAGTGGATTTTGGTAGCCAGGTCAATGCTGTTGTTTCCACCTGATTCTTTACCCTGAGGAAAATAAAAAGAAAACTCTATCTTATATACTCCAACTAGTGCCTAAAGAACTGTCATCACTACTTTAGTCTTATCTAAACTTGACTACTGCAAAGGCCTATATGTGAATATGCATGAGCAACATCTGAATATACTACACACTCGTATAATCATGGGGATGGGGGAGGCAGAGTGAGAATCCTTTCAGTCTCCGTAGTTAACTTTCTTAATCAGAAGGGGGAAAGGATCACTTGTCCTGCTTAAACCTTGGGTTCACAAGTCGAGGAACTGGTATCTCCCAACAAATATGACCCTCATACACGTGTATGTTGGTAATTTCTCTTCAGCGGTATATACTGTGTCCCCGCTTTTCTACACGTGCGTGCGTAATCATCGAGTCATTTTTTGTATTGTGCACCCTCCACCAGGAGGTTTTGCCTTAGGTTTAAGGCAGTAGTGATCGTGGAAAGTGGGGGGGTCTAGTGGTGGTGTCGTTATTAAAAGTCCGGACAGCCAGACAGAGGCAATTTAATAAGTCTGGATTCGGACTATGAATAAAATTCTTGGTGCACTTTTCGAATTGGTAAGGGATTCAAGTGCACTATATATATAAGGTTTAAAAAGAGGTCAACATGTTTCAGCCTTTGGTAGTCAGAGGATCTATAGGCTTTCGTCAGGACCAATGGGGGTGAATAAATAGTGAAAAAATTGTGAGAAGAATAAAGGGTTATTGACCTGATTCTTCGTGAGTTAAGGTTTCATTGTACCTGCAAAATAAAGAACATACACACAAACAGCAACAAACAGGGAGATGGGGTATAGGAAAACACATAATTATGTACAATAGTACCCTTATATTTGTAAGGAACTAGAAAATGGCAATACTTTTCATCATACTCATTTCAGGCGTCAACTCTTCCATTGTCATACTTCGGTGGGCAAAGAAGAATCGACTAGTACTGTAGTGATGTGCCCATAGTTCTACTGTTATGCTTTCTCTGTGCGTGGTCTATGGTGAGAGACGTTATAAAATGTGGCCGCCTTGTGATTGCGTAAAAATACGCTACAGACATTCCATGCTGACTTGACAAATATTTCGAGCGTGTGGTGTTTTGCGTACTAAAATAGACTTATAACATGCTTTTTGTGACCAAAAGTTGTCCACGAGTCATTATCTCGTGATTTGGTGATGCGTGACTAGGTTCATACTAAGTACGCTATGTGCGCTTTCATTTCCAGTGCGTACCTTATTATTTCGGAAAATTGCTTCCTCGGGGATTTAGGCTGATCGAGAGAGGCCTTACTAAAGGGGTATTAAAAGAAAGGTATTACAGGGCGCGGTCTCATACTTGCGGTTTGTCGTGTACTCAGCGCGCATGGGTTCCCGGATTACCTTAGTGCCTTCTTACTCGGTCCTGGCAGCATGTGCTGACTCTGCCTGTCATCACCCGGAACTACAGTGTGATGCAGTTCCGGGTGGATTTGTACTCTGTGGCGATGGCGCTAGAAGAAATACTTCAACTTGCAGATCGATCTACAAGAGGAGTTAATCTTGTTGCCAGATATATTAATTTATGTGATTAGTGATAAATATGACACTGCACAAATTAAAATAACGTGCATAAATTAAGTGTTATTATTTAATTCGTTGGGGGAAAAAAAATATATAATAATATCTTGTAAGCTTAATTTTTTAATAATTTTAAGGTAGGCTAAGGTGGGCACGGAAATTACTACGCATTGAGGAAAGCACAATGGTTTAGTTGTTGCTCTCGTGGGTCACTGGATCTGCAATGATGGGCAGGGTTATAAGGCCACTAGAATAACGCACTTATGGTAAAATGTAAAAACTGGGACTTTGAGTATTGAATCATCTGTTGAGGGACAACCAGGGAACGGAATCGTTAAGGCCTTGGGTATCTGTTTTGAGCCTATGGACCCAACGTTGTTCCTTCTCGAACAGTATATTTGCTGCGTTTCTGTCTACTGTCTCTAGGCTTTCTAGGATTACCCAATGGAGGTCATTGGATGTGTGTTGTTTTTCTTTATAATGCGATGACATCTTTGTCGTGCTTTTCTTGCAATTAACATTGCTCCTGTGTTCGCAGAGTCTCTGTTTGGCTTTACGGCATGTCATCCCAATATATCTCATATTGCAAGGGCATGTGATCATATATACAACGTGACTAGTGTTGCAGTTGGTGTGTTTTTTCAGTTTCCATAGAAAGTTTGGAAGTAACTGCAGTTCTTTTGTTGGTTCTGTGGTAGCACAAACTATACAGGTGCCGCAAGGATAGTGTCCAGTAATTGGAGGGTTATTCCATAGGCCTGGTTGTTGTTTCTTTTTCTTCGGTGGTGGTCTTGTGTGGACCAGTAGGTCTTTGATATTGCTGCTCCTTTTGTTCGCAAATCTTGGCTTAGACCAGGTCAAGGTGTTCGATGTTATAATCTTCCAGTTGCGGTTGATTATTTTCTTCACCTGATTTGTTATCGGGCTGTAGGTTGTGACACCTGTAGTCCTGTCATCAGTCTGTTTTGGGCGACTTTCAAGTAGAGATTCTCTGGGTTGATTTCTGGCTCGTTTTGCACAGGAGTTGATTATTCTTTTAGGGTAATCTCTAGCTTTTAGTTTATCACAGAGATCAGTTGCTTGAGCTTTGTAGTCTTTTATGGAACTACAATTTCTCCTCAGTCGTAAGAACTGACTGTACGGAAGGTTTTCTCTCAAAGGGTGGGGGTGAAAACTGTTGAAAGATAGCAGACTGTTTTTGGCAGTGGGCTTGAAAAATGTTCTTGTTTGTAAGGTGTTCTCCTCAGCGAAGATGGTGATATCTAAGAAGTCAAGACTCTGCGCATTGGATGTGAATGTAAAGTTCAGGCATTCGTCCTGATTATTCAACCACCTATGAAAATCTGTTAGTGATGCATTGTCTCCTTTCCAGATTAAAAAAATATCGTCGATATATCTCTTCCAGAAGAGTATATGACGAGAGAAGGGGTTGTTTACATTCTGTATGTAAGTCTGTTCAAAGGTGCTTACATACAGACCGGCTACGCTTGGCGCAAAGGTACTGCCCATAGATGTACCATGTTGCTGGAGATAGAGAGTATCTTTGTATTGGAATTTTTTTCCATAAGGGCCAGTCTGCAGCATTCCAGTACAAAATGTCTTGGGGTTCGGTGGGGCCAATCGGTGTTGAACAGTATTGTTTCGAGAGTCTCTAGGGTTTTCTGTTGTGGAAGGCTTGTGTAGAGGCTTTCGACGTCTAATCCTACTAAGAGCATGCTGCTCTCTGAGTACTCGAAATTCTGTAGCATATTGATCAAGTCTCGTGTGTCTTTAAGGTAGGTAGGCGTGGTTTGGACCAGTGGTCTCAAGTACTGGTCTGCAAATTGTGATAATGGCTCTAGAATAGAATTGATCCCCGAGACAATTGGTCTTCCTGGTGGGGGCATCTTATCTTTATGCGTCTTGGGCAGAGAGTAAATGTATGGCGTGACTGGTGCTTTGGTTACCAGATAATCCGCCTCTCTTTTAGATAGCCAGTTGTTACATTCCGCTTCTTCAATCATCAGGGCTATTGTCCTTTGCAAACGCGCTGTTGGGTCGGTTGTAATCACTTGATAGAATTTGGTGTCTGCTAGTAGATCCATGCACTGTCTGTCATAACCTTCTGCTGATAATAGGACTACACCTCCGCCTTTGTCCGCAGGCTTTATGACAATGTCATGGTTATCCTTCAGTTCTGTCAGAGTGAGTTTTTCTGCTTTTGATAGGTTCTGGAAAGGTCTCGGAGGATGGTGATTTAATTCTTCAACTTCCTTCATGATGGCCTGTTCAAATGTACTAATCTCAATGGGTATTTGCGAGTTAAGTGGGCAAAAGGTGGATTTATTCCTTAAGGTGGTGTCTCCTTCTTGAGTCTGCTGTTCTCCTTTGAAAAACGCTTTCAATTTCAGCGTGCGACAGAAGTTTGCGAGTTCGCACTTTGTTTTGAAAACGTCTGTTTTTGGGGTTGGCACGTAACCTAATCCTTTGTTCAGGACACTTGTTTGGTTCTCTGTTAATTCTAGTCCTGTTAAGTTGACTATTAGATTGTCGGACCTTGTCCCGTGTTGGCTTTGGTGACGCTCCTGGTTTGGACCTGTCGTGTCTGGTCGGACCAGGTTACTCCTTTTTGCCTGGACCTCCGGTTGTTCTGGCCATTCCCTAAAAAAGGACGGCTTTGTTGGTAATTTTGGGCACCTTGTGGTGGCATTTGGTGGTTCATGGGTACTGGGAAGTATGGGTTTGGCCACCCTTGGAACTGGGGGTTAAATGGATGGAATGGTATTCCTTGTCCATTGTCTTGGAAAAAAGGGGGGCGCCAGTAGTTACTTCGGCCTCTACGTTGTCCTCTTTTATTCCTGAAATTTCCACGACCCCGGGTTGTTGTATAGTCTCCGCTCTGGTATGAGCTGTTGTCTGAAGACATACTGTTTGCATCTGAGTTATCGTTGAGTTTATAGTCTTTGCTACTATAAGGGTGAATACGTTCCAAAGAGAACCTTTTCAATTCTTTCGCCAGTTTCTGCAATTTCGTCTGTGTTAAGTACTCTTGGCTATCTTTCATTTCTTTGTTAATTTCGTCAAGACGAGTTTTGTAGATGGTTATGTTGATCGTATTGTTCAGTTTTGTTTCCAAAATCTCAATCTTGATCGCGAGTTCATCCGTAAGTCTGGTTGCAGTTTTAATTATCAGCACTAGGTAGTCTCTGGTGCATTTCCAAGATATGGAGGACCAATCTTTTCGAAACGCTAGGTCTTTTAAGAAAATGCGTGGTGCATTCGTCACCCATAGGCCTTTTGGTGCAGCGTTGACTCGGAGATACTCAGTCATTATTATGCCATGTACTGCTGTTCGTACCTGTTCTTTCTTTACTTCACTTAACTCGTCCCATTCTGCCGTGGAAGACAGAGTCTGGTTGAGGTCACCTTCCATGAGTAGAGGTGGTCTTGCCAATATTTCATCGATGTCCTCAGTTGTGTAACTGAGTCCAAAGCTTCCTGCCATGATGACAACGTTTTGTTAGGCAGTGTGATATCAAAGGCTCTTGTTGGTGCCTATGAAGTTTTCTCCCACAGCTGTTCGCTGCTTAACATGTATAATCATGGGGATGGGGGAGGCAGAGTGAGAATCCTTTCAGTCTCCGTAGTTAACTTTCTTAATCAGAAGGGGGAAAGGATCACTTGTCCTGCTTAAACCTTGGGTTCACAAGTCGAGGAACTGGTATCTCCCAACAAATATGACCCTCATACACGTGTATGTTGGTAATTTCTCTTCAGCGGTATATACTGTGTCCCCACTTTTCTACACGTGCGTGCGTAATCATCGAGTCATTTTTTGTATTGTGCACCCTCCACCAGGAGGTTTTGCCTTAGGTTTAAGGCAGTAGTGATCGTGGAAAGTGGGGGGGGTCTAGTGGTGGTGTCGTTATTAAAAGTCCGGACAGCCAGACAGAGGCAATTTAATAAGTCTGGATTCGGACTATGAATAAAATTCTTGGTGCACTTTTCGAATTGGTAAGGGATTCAAGTGCACTATATATATAAGGTTTAAAAAGAGGTCAACATGTTTCAGCCTTTGGTAGTCAGAGGATCTATAGGCTTTCGTCAGGACCAATGGGGGTGAATAAATAGTGAAAAAATTGTGAGAAGAATAAAGGGTTATTGACCTGATTCTTCGTGAGTTAAGGTTTCATTGTACCTGCAAAATAAAGAACATACACACAAACAGCAACAAACAGGGAGATGGGGTATAGGAAAACACATAATTATGTACAATAGTACCCTTATATTTGTAAGGAACTAGAAAATGGCAATACTTTTCATCATACTCATTTCAGGCGTCAACTCTTCCATTGTCATACTTCGGTGGGCAGAGAAGAATCGACTAGTACTGTAGTGATGTGCCCATAGTTCTACTGTTATGCTTTCTCTGTGCGTGGTCTATGGGGAGAGACGTTATAAAATGTGGCCGCCTTGTGATTGCGTAAAAATACGCTACAGACATTCCATGCTGACTTGACAAATATTTCGAGCGTGTGGTGTTTTGCGTACTAAAATAGACTTATAACATGCTTTTTGTGACCAAAAGTTGTCCACGAGTCATTATCTCGTGATTTGGTGATGCGTGACTAGGTTCATACTAAGTACGCTATGTGCGCTTTCATTTCCAGTGCGTACCTTATTATTTCGGAAAATTGCTTCCTCGGGGATTTAGGCTGATCGAGAGAGGCCTTACTAAAGGGGTATTAAAAGAAAGGTATTACAGGGCGCGGTCTCATACTTGCGGTTTGTCGTGTACTCAGCGCGCATGGGTTCCCGGATTACCTTAGTGCCTTCTTACTCGGTCCTGGCAGCATGTGCTGACTCTGCCTGTCATCACCCGGAACTACAGTGTGATGCAGTTCCGGGTGGATTTGTACTCTGTGGCGATGGCGCTAGAAGAAATACTTCAACTTGCAGATCGATCTACAAGAGGAGTTAATCTTGTTGCCAGATATATTAATTTATGTGATTAGTGATAAATATGACACTGCACAAATTAAAATAACGTGCATAAATTAAGTGTTATTATTTAATTCGTTGGGGGAAAAAAATATATAATAATATCTTGTAAGCTTAATTTTTTTATAATTTTAAGGTAGGCTAAGGTGGGCACGGAAATTACTACGCATTGAGGAAAGCACAATGGTTTAGTTGTTGCTCTCGTGGGTCACTGGATCTGCAATGATGGGCAGGGTTATAAGGCCACTAGAATAACGCACTTATGGTAAAATGTAAAAACTGGGACTTTGAGTATTGAATCATCTGTTGAGGGACAACCAGGGAACGGAATCGTTAAGGCCTTGGGTATCTGTTTTGAGCCTATGGACCCAACGTTGTTCCTTCTCGAACAGTATATTTGCTGCGTTTCTGTGTACTGTCTCTAGGCTTTCTAGGATTACCCAATGGAGGTCATTGGATGTGTGTTGTTTTTCTTTATAATGCGATGACATCTTTGTCGTGCTTTTCTTGCAATTAACATTGCTCCTGTGTTCGCAGAGTCTCTGTTTGGCTTTACGGCATGTCATCCCAATATATCTCATATTGCAAGGGCATGTGATCATATATACAACGTGACTAGTGTTGCAGTTGGTGTGTTTTTTCAGTTTCCATAGAAAGTTTGGAAGTAACTGCAGTTCTTTTGTTGGTTCTGTGGTAGCACAAACTATACAGGTGCCGCAAGGATAGTGTCCAGTAATTGGAGGGTTATTCCATAGGCCTGGTTGTTGTTTCTTTTTCTTCGGTGGTGGTCTTGTGTGGACCAGTAGGTCTTTGATATTGCTGCTCCTTTTGTTCGCAAATCTTGGCTTAGACCAGGTCAAGGTGTTCGATGTTATAATCTTCCAGTTGCGGTTGATTATTTTCTTCACCTGATTTGTTATCGGGCTGTAGGTTGTGACACATGTAGTCCTGTCATCAGTCTGTTTTGGGCGACTTTCAAGTAGAGATTCTCTGGGTTGATTTCTGGCTCGTTTTGCACAGGAGTTGATTATTCTTTTAGGGTAATCTCTAGCTGTTAGTTTATCACAGAGATCAGTTGCTTGAGCTTTGTAGTCTTTTATGGAACTACAATTTCTCCTCAGTCGTAAGAACTGACTGTACGGAAGGTTTTCTCTCAAAGGGCGGGGGTGAAAACTGTTGAAAGATAGCAGACTGTTTTTGGCAGTAGGCTTGAAAAATGTTCTTGTTTGTAAGGTGTTCTCCTCAGCGAAGATGGTGATATCTAAGAAGTCAAGACTCTGCGCATTGGATGTGAATGTAAAGTTCAGGCATTCGTCCTGATTATTCAACCACCTATGAAAATCTGTTAGTGATGCATTGTCTCCTTTCCAGATTAAAAAAATATCGTCGATATATCTCTTCCAGAAGAGTATATGACGAGAGAAGGGGTTGTTTACATTCTGTATGTAAGTCTGTTCAAAGGTGCTTACATACAGACCGGCTACGCTTGGCGCAAAGGTACTGCCCATAGATGTACCATGTTGCTGGAGATAGAGAGTATCTTTGTATTGGAATTTTTTTTCCATAAGGGCCAGTCTGCAGCATTCCAGTACAAAATGTCTTGGGGTTCGGTGGGGCCAATCGGTGTTGAACAGTATTGTTTCGAGAGTCTCTAGGGTTTTCTGTTGTGGAAGGCTTGTGTAGAGGCTTTCGACGTCTAATCCTACTAAGAGCATGCTGCTCTCTGAGTACTCGAAATTCTGTAGCATATTGATCAAGTCTCGTGTGTCTTTAAGGTAGGTAGGCGTGGTTTGGACCAGTGGTCTCAAGTACTGGTCTGCAAATTGTGATAATGGCTCTAGAATAGAATTGATCCCCGAGACAATTGGTCTTCCTGGTGGGGGCATCTTATCTTTATGCGTCTTGGGCAGAGAGTAAATGTATGGCGTGACTGGTGCTTTGGTTACCAGATAATCCGCCTCTCTTTTAGATAGCCAGTTGTTACATTCCGCTTCTTCAATCATCAGGGCTATTGTCCTTTGCAAACGCGCTGTTGGGTCGGTTGTAATCACTTGATAGAATTTGGTGTCTGCTAGTAGATCCATGCACTGTCTGTCATAACCTTCTGCTGATAATAGGACTACACCTCCGCCTTTGTCCGCAGGCTTTATGACAATGTCATGGTTATCCTTCAGTTCTGTCAGAGTGAGTTTTTCTGCTTTTGATAGGTTCTGGAAAGGTCTCGGAGGATGGTGATTTAATTCTTCAACTTCCTTCATGATGGCCTGTTCAAATGTACTAATCTCAATGGGTATTTGCGAGTTAAGTGGGCAAAAGGTGGATTTATTCCTTAAGGTGGTGTCTCCTTCTTGAGTCTGCTGTTCTCCTTTGAAAAACGCTTTCAATTTCAGCGTGCGACAGAAGTTTGCGAGTTCGCACTTTGTTTTGAAAACGTCTGTTTTTGGGGTTGGCACGTAACCTAATCCTTTGTTCAGGACACTTGTTTGGTTCTCTGTTAATTCTAGTCCTGTTAAGTTGACTATTAGATTGTCGGACCTTGTCCCGTGTTGGCTTTGGTGACGCTCCTGGTTTGGACCTGTCGTGTCTGGTCGGACCAGGTTACTCCTTTTTGCCTGGACCTCCGGTTGTTCTGGCCATTCCCTAAAAAAGGACGGCTTTGTTGGTAATTTTGGGCACCTTGTGGTGGCATTTGGTGGTTCATGGGTACTGGGAAGTATGGGTTTGGCCACCCTTGGAACTGGGGGTTAAATGGATGGAATGGTATTCCTTGTCCATTGTCTTGGAAAAAAGGGGGGCGCCAGTAGTTACTTCGGCCTCTACGTTGTCCTCTTTTATTCCTGAAATTTCCACGACCCCGGGTTGTTGTATCGTCTCCGCTCTGGTATGAGCTGTTGTCTGAAGACATACTGTTTGCATCTGAGTTATCGTTGAGTTTATAGTCTTTGCTACTATAAGGGTGAATACGTTCCAAAGAGAACCTTTTCAATTCTTTCGCCAGTTTCTGCAATTTCGTCTGTGTTAAGTACTCTTGGCTATCTTTCATTTCTTTGTTAATTTCGTCAAGACGAGTTTTGTAGATGGTTATGTTGATCGTATTGTTCAGTTTTGTTTCCAAAATCTCAATCTTGATCGCGAGTTCATCCGTAAGTCTGGTTGCAGTTTTAATTATCAGCACTAGGTAGTCTCTGGTGCATTTCCAAGATATGGAGGACCAATCTTTTCGAAACGCTAGGTCTTTTAAGAAAATGCGTGGTGCATTCGTCACCCATAGGCCTTTTGGTGCAGCGTTGACTCGGAGATACTCAGTCATTATTATGCCATGTACTGCTGTTCGTACCTGTTCTTTCTTTACTTCACTTAACTCGTCCCATTCTGCCGTGGAAGACAGAGTCTGGTTGAGGTCACCTTCCATGAGTAGAGGTGGTCTTGCCAATATTTCATCGATGTCCTCAGTTGTGTAACTGAGTCCAAAGCTTCCTGCCATGATGACAACGTTTTGTTAGGCAGTGTGATATCAAAGGCTCTTGTTGGTGCCTATGAAGTTTTCTCCCACAGCTGTTCGCTGCTTAACATGTATAATCATGGGGATGGGGGAGGCAGAGTGAGAATCCTTTCAGTCTCCGTAGTTAACTTTCTTAATCAGAAGGGGGAAAGGATCACTTGTCCTGCTTAAACCTTGGGTTCACAAGTCGAGGAACTGGTATCTCCCAACAAATATGACCCTCATACACGTGTATGTTGGTAATTTCTCTTCAGCGGTATATACTGTGTCCCCACTTTTCTACACGTGCGTGCGTAATCATCGAGTCATTTTTTGTATTGTGCACCCTCCACCAGGAGGTTTTGCCTTAGGTTTAAGGCAGTAGTGATCGTGGAAAGTGGGGGGGGTCTAGTGGTGGTGTCGTTATTAAAAGTCCGGACAGCCAGACAGAGGCAATTTAATAAGTCTGGATTCGGACTATGAATAAAATTCTTGGTGCACTTTTCGAATTGGTAAGGGATTCAAGTGCACTATATATATAAGGTTTAAAAAGAGGTCAACATGTTTCAGCCTTTGGTAGTCAGAGGATCTATAGGCTTTCGTCAGGACCAATGGGGGTGAATAAATAGTGAAAAAATTGTGAGAAGAATAAAGGGTTATTGACCTGATTCTTCGTGAGTTAAGGTTTCATTGTACCTGCAAAATAAAGAACATACACACAAACAGCAACAAACAGGGAGATGGGGTATAGGAAAACACATAATTATGTACAATAGTACCCTTATATTTGTAAGGAACTAGAAAATGGCAATACTTTTCATCATACTCATTTCAGGCGTCAACTCTTCCATTGTCATACTTCGGTGGGCAGAGAAGAATCGACTAGTACTGTAGTGATGTGCCCATAGTTCTACTGTTATGCTTTCTCTGTGCGTGGTCTATGGGGAGAGACGTTATAAAATGTGGCCGCCTTGTGATTGCGTAAAAATACGCTACAGACATTCCATGCTGACTTGACAAATATTTCGAGCGTGTGGTGTTTTGCGTACTAAAATAGACTTATAACATGCTTTTTGTGACCAAAAGTTGTCCACGAGTCATTATCTCGTGATTTGGTGATGCGTGACTAGGTTCATACTAAGTACGCTATGTGCGCTTTCATTTCCAGTGCGTACCTTATTATTTCGGAAAATTGCTTCCTCGGGGATTTAGGCTGATCGAGAGAGGCCTTACTAAAGGGGTATTAAAAGAAAGGTATTACAGGGCGCGGTCTCATACTTGCGGTTTGTCGTGTACTCAGCGCGCATGGGTTCCCGGATTACCTTAGTGCCTTCTTACTCGGTCCTGGCAGCATGTGCTGACTCTGCCTGTCATCACCCGGAACTACAGTGTGATGCAGTTCCGGGTGGATTTGTACTCTGTGGCGATGGCGCTAGAAGAAATACTTCAACTTGCAGATCGATCTACAAGAGGAGTTAATCTTGTTGCCAGATATATTAATTTATGTGATTAGTGATAAATATGACACTGCACAAATTAAAATAACGTGCATAAATTAAGTGTTATTATTTAATTCGTTGGGGGAAAAAAAATATATAATAATATCTTGTAAGCTTAATTTTTTTATAATTTTAAGGTAGGCTAAGGTGGGCACGGAAATTACTACGCATTGAGGAAAGCACAATGGTTTAGTTGTTGCTCTCGTGGGTCACTGGATCTGCAATGATGGGCAGGGTTATAAGGCCACTAGAATAACGCACTTATGGTAAAATGTAAAAACTGGGACTTTGAGTATTGAATCATCTGTTGAGGGACAACCAGGGAACGGAATCGTTAAGGCCTTGGGTATCTGTTTTGAGCCTATGGACCCAACGTTGTTCCTTCTCGAACAGTATATTTGCTGCGTTTCTGTGTACTGTCTCTAGGCTTTCTAGGATTACCCAATGGAGGTCATTGGATGTGTGTTGTTTTTCTTTATAATGCGATGACATCTTTGTCGTGCTTTTCTTGCAATTAACATTGCTCCTGTGTTCGCAGAGTCTCTGTTTGGCTTTACGGCATGTCATCCCAATATATCTCATATTGCAAGGGCATGTGATCATATATACAACGTGACTAGTGTTGCAGTTGGTGTGTTTTTTCAGTTTCCATAGAAAGTTTGGAAGTAACTGCAGTTCTTTTGTTGGTTCTGTGGTAGCACAAACTATACAGGTGCCGCAAGGATAGTGTCCAGTAATTGGAGGGTTATTCCATAGGCCTGGTTGTTGTTTCTTTTTCTTCGGTGGTGGTCTTGTGTGGACCAGTAGGTCTTTGATATTGCTGCTCCTTTTGTTCGCAAATCTTGGCTTAGACCAGGTCAAGGTGTTCGATGTTATAATCTTCCAGTTGCGGTTGATTATTTTCTTCACCTGATTTGTTATCGGGCTGTAGGTTGTGACACATGTAGTCCTGTCATCAGTCTGTTTTGGGCGACTTTCAAGTAGAGATTCTCTGGGTTGATTTCTGGCTCGTTTTGCACAGGAGTTGATTATTCTTTTAGGGTAATCTCTAGCTGTTAGTTTATCACAGAGATCAGTTGCTTGAGCTTTGTAGTCTTTTATGGAACTACAATTTCTCCTCAGTCGTAAGAACTGACTGTACGGAAGGTTTTCTCTCAAAGGGCGGGGGTGAAAACTGTTGAAAGATAGCAGACTGTTTTTGGCAGTAGGCTTGAAAAATGTTCTTGTTTGTAAGGTGTTCTCCTCAGCGAAGATGGTGATATCTAAGAAGTCAAGACTCTGCGCATTGGATGTGAATGTAAAGTTCAGGCATTCGTCCTGATTATTCAACCACCTATGAAAATCTGTTAGTGATGCATTGTCTCCTTTCCAGATTAAAAAAATATCGTCGATATATCTCTTCCAGAAGAGTATATGACGAGAGAAGGGGTTGTTTACATTCTGTATGTAAGTCTGTTCAAAGGTGCTTACATACAGACCGGCTACGCTTGGCGCAAAGGTACTGCCCATAGATGTATCATGTTGCTGGAGATAGAGAGTATCTTTGTATTGGAAAAAAAAATCCATAAGGGCCAGTCTGCAGCATTCCAGTACAAAATGTCTTGGGGTTCGGTGGGGCCAATCGGTGTTGAACAGTATTGTTTCGAGAGTCTCTAGGGTTTTCTGTTGTGGAAGGCTTGTGTAGAGGCTTTCGACGTCTAGTCCTACGAAGAGCATGCTGCTCTCTGAGTACTCGAAATTCTGTAGCATATTGATCAAGTCTCGTGTGTCTTTAAGGTAGGTAGGCGTGGTTTGGACCAGTGGTCTCAAGTACTGGTCTGCAAATTGTGATAATGGCTCTAGAATAGAATTGATCCCCGAGACAATTGGTCTTCCTGGTGGGGGCATCTTATCTTTATGCGTCTTGGGCAGAGAGTAAAAGTATGGCGTGACTGGTGCTTTGGTTACCAGATAATCCGCCTCTCTTTTAGATAGCCAGTTGTTACATTCCGCTTCTTCAATCATCAGGGCTATTGTACTTTGCAAACGCGCTGTTGGGTCGGTTGTAATCACTTGGTAGAATTTGGTGTCTGCTAGTAGATCCATGCACTGTCTGTCATAACCTTCTGCTGATAATAGGACTACACCTCCGCCTTTGTCCGCAGGCTTTATGACAATGTCATGGTTATCCTTCAGTTCTGTCAGAGCGAGTTTTTCTGCTTTTGATAGGTTCTGGAAAGGTCTCGGAGGATGGTGATTTAATTCTTCAACTTCCTTCATGATGGCCTGTTCAAATGTACTAATCTCAATGGGTATTTGTGAGTTAAGTGGGCAAAAGGTGGATTTATTCCTTAAGGTGGTGTCTCCTTCTTGAGGCTGCTGTTCTCCTTTGAAAAACGCTTTCAATTTCAGCGTGCGACAGAAGTTTGCGAGTTCGCACTTTGTTTTGAAAACGTCTGTTTTTGGGGTTGGCACGTAACCTAATCCTTTGTTCAGGACACTTGTTTGGTTCTCTGTTAATTCTAGTCCTGTTAAGTTGACTATTAGATTGTCGGACCTTGTCCCGTGTTGGCTTTGGTGACGCTCCTGGTTTGGACCTGTCGTGTCTGGTCGGACCAGGTTACTCCTTTTTGCCTGGACCTCCGGTTGTTCTGGCCATTCCCTAAAAAAGGACGGCTTTGTTGGTAATTTTGGGCACCTTGTGGTGGCATTTGGTGGTTCATGGGTACTGGGAAGTATGGGTTTGGCCACCCTTGGAACTGGGGGTTAAATGGATGGAATGGTATTCCTTGTCCATTGTCTTGGAAAAAAGGGGGGCGCCAGTAGTTACTTCGGCCTCTACGTTGTCCTCTTTTATTCCTGAAATTTCCACGACCCCGGGTTGTTGTATCGTCTCCGCTCTGGTCTGAGCTGTTGTCTGAAGACATACTGTTTGCATCTGAGTTATCGTTGAGTTTATAGTCTTTGCTACTATAAGGGTGAATACGTTCCAAAGAGAACCTTTTCAATTCTTTCGCCAGTTTCTGCAATTTCGTCTGTGTTAAGTACTCTTGGCTATCTTTCATTTCTTTGTTAATTTCGTCAAGACGAGTTTTGTAGATGGTTATGTTGATCGTATTGTTCAGTTTTGTTTCCAAAATCTCAATCTTGATCGCGAGTTTTATAACCCTGCCCATCATTGCAGATCCAGTGACCCACGAGAGCAACAACTAAACCATTGTGCTTTCCTCAATGCGTAGTAATTTCCGTGCCCACCTTAGCCTACCTTAAAATTATTAAAAAATTAAGCTTACAAGATATTATTATATATTTTTTTTCCCCCAACGAATTAAATAATAACACTTAATTTATGCACGTTATTTTAATTTGTGCAGTGTCATATTTATCACTAATCACATAAATTAATATATCTGGCAACAAGATTTACTCCTCTTGTAGATCGATCTGCAAGTTGAAGTATTTCTTCTAGCGCCATCGCCACAGAGTACAAATCCACCCGGAACTGCATCACACTGTAGTTCCGGGTGATGACAGGCAGAGTCAGCACATGCTGCCAGGACCGAGTAAGAAGGCACTAAGGTAATCCGGGAACCCATGCGCGCTGAGTACACGACAAACCGCAAGTATGAGACCGCGCCCTGTAATACCTTTCTTTTAATACCCCTTTAGTAAGGCCTCTCTCGATCAGCCTAAATCCCCGAGGAAGCAATTTTCCGAAATAATAAGGTACGCACTGGAAATGAAAGCGCACATAGCGTACTTAGTATGAACCTAGTCACGCATCACCAAATCACGAGATAATGACTCGTGGACAACTTTTGGTCACAAAAAGCATGTTATAAGTCTATTTTAGTACGCAAAACACCACACGCTCGAAATATTTGTCAAGTCAGCATGGAATGTCTGTAGCGTATTTTTACGCAATCACAAGGCGGCCACATTTTATAACGTCTCTCACCATAGACCACGCACAGAGAAAGCATAACAGTAGAACTATGGGCACATCACTACAGTACTAGTCGATTCTTCTTTGCCCACCGAAGTATGACAATGGAAGAGTTGACGCCTGAAATGAGTATGATGAAAAGTATTGCCATTTTCTAGTTCCTTACAAATATAAGGGTACTATTGTACATAATTATGTGTTTTCCTATACCCCATCTCCCTGTTTGTTGCTGTTTGTGTGTATGTTCTTTATTTTGCAGGTACAATGAAACCTTAACTCTCGAAGAATCAGGTCAATAACCCTTTATTCTTCTCACAATTTTGTCACTATTTATTCACCCCCATTGGTCCTGACGAAAGCCTATAGATCCTCTGACTACCAAAGGCTGAAACATGTTGAACTCTTTTTAAACCTTATATATATAGTGCACTTGAATCCCTTTCCAATTCGAAAAGTGCACCAAGAATTTTATTCATAGTCCGAATCCAGACTTATTAAATTGCCTCTGTCTGGCTGTCCGGACTTTTAATAACGACACCACCACTAGACCCCCCCACTTTCCACGATCACTACTGCCTTAAACCTAAGGCAAAACCTCCTGGTGGAGGGTGCACAATACAAAAAATGACTCGATGATTACGCACGCACGTGTAGAAAAGCGGGGACACAGTATATACCGCTGAAGAGAAATTACCAACATACACGTGTATGAGGGTCAAATTTGTTGGGAGATACCAGTTCCTCGACTTGTGAACCCAAGGTTTAAGCAGGACAAGTGATCCTTTCCCCCTTCTGATTAAGAAAGTTAACTACGGAGACTGAAAGGATTCTCACTCTGCCTCCCCCATCCCCATGATTATACATGTTAAGCAGCGAACAGCTGTGGGAGAAAACTTCATAGGCACCAACAAGAGCCTTTGATATCACACTGCCTAACAAAACGTTGTCATCATGGCAGGAAGCTTTGGACTCAGTTACAAAACTGAGGACATCGATGAAATATTGGCAAGACCACCTCTACTCATGGAAGGTGACCTCAACCAGACTCTGTCTTCCACGGCAGAATGGGACGAGTTAAGTGAAGTAAAGAAAGAACAGGTACGAACAGCAGTACATGGCATAATAATGACTGAGTATCTCCGAGTCAACGCTGCACCAAAAGGCCTATGGGTGACGAATGCACCACGAATTTTCTTAAAAGACCTAGCGTTTCGAAAAGATTGGTCCTCCATATCTTGGAAATGCACCAGAGACTACCTAGTGCTGATAATTAAAACTGCAACCAGACTTACGGATGAACTCGCGATCAAGATTGAGATTTTGGAAACAAAACTGAACAATACGATCAACATAACCATCTACAAAACTCGTCTTGACGAAATTAACAAAGAAATGAAAGATAGCCAAGAGTACTTAACACAGACGAAATTGCAGAAACTGGCGAAAGAATTGAAAAGGTTCTCTTTGGAACGTATTCACCCTTATAGTAGCAAAGACTATAAACTCAACGATAACTCAGATGCAAACAGTATGTCTTCAGACAACAGCTCAGACCAGAGCGGAGACGATACAACAACCCGGGGTCGTGGAAATTTCAGGAATAAAAGAGGACAACGTAGAGGCCGAAGTAACTACTGGCGCCCCCCTTTTTTCCAAGACAATGGACAAGGAATACCATTCCATCCATTTAACCCCCAGTTCCAAGGGTGGCCAAACCCATACTTCCCAGTACCCATGAACCACCAAATGCCACCACAAGGTGCCCAAAATTACCAACAAAGCCGTCCTTTTTTAGGGAATGGCCAGAACAACCGGAGGTCCAGGCAAAAAGGAGTAACCTGGTCCGACCAGACACGACAGGTCCAAACCAGGAGCGTCACCAAAGCCAACACGGGACAAGGTCCGACAATCTAATAGTCAACTTAACAGGACTAGAATTAACAGAGAACCAAACAAGTGTCCTGAACAAAGGATTAGGTTACGTGCCAACCCCAAAAACAGACGTTTTCAAAACAAAGTGCGAACTCGCAAACTTCTGTTGCACGCTGAAATTGAAAGCGTTTTTCAAAGGAGAACAGCAGCCTCAAGAAGGAGACACCACCTTAAGGAATAAATCCACCTTTTGCCCACTTAACTCGCAAATACCCATTGAGATTAGTACATTTGAACAGGCCATCATGAAGGAAGTTGAAGAATTAAATCACCATCCTCCGAGACCTTTCCAGAACCTATCAAAAGCAGAAAAACTCGCTCTGACAGAACTGAAGGATAACCATGACATTGTCATAAAGCCTGCGGACAAAGGCGGAGGTGTAGTCCTATTATCAGCAGAAGGTTATGACAGACAGTGCATGGATCTACTAGCAGACACCAAATTCTATCAAGTGATTACAACCGACCCAACAGCGCGTTTGCAAAGGACAATAGCCCTGATGATTGAAGAAGCGGAATGTAACAACTGGCTATCTAAAAGAGAGGCGGATTATCTGGTAACCAAAGCACCAGTCACGCCATACTTTTACTCTCTGCCCAAGACGCATAAAGATAAGATGCCCCCACCAGGAAGACCAATTGTCTCGGGGATCAATTCTATTCTAGAGCCATTATCACAATTTGCAGACCAGTACTTGAGACCACTGGTCCAAACCACGCCTACCTACCTTAAAGACACACGAGACTTGATCAATATGCTACAGAATTTCGAGTACTCAGAGAGCAGCATGCTCTTAGTAGGATTAGACGTCGAAAGCCTCTACACAAGCCTTCCACAACAGAAAACCCTAGAGACTCTCGAAACAATACTGTTCAACACCGATTGGCCCCACCGAACCCCAAGACATTTTGTACTGGAATGCTGCAGACTGGCCCTTATGGAAAAAAAATTCCAATACAAAGATACTCTCTATCTCCAGCAACATGGTACATCTATGGGCAGTACCTTTGCGCCAAGCGTAGCCGGTCTGTATGTAAGCACCTTTGAACAGACTTACATACAGAATGTAAACAACCCCTTCTCTCGTGATATACTCTTCTGGAAGAGATATATCGACGATATTTTTTTAATCTGGAAAGGAGACAATGCATCACTAACAGATTTTCATAGGTGGTTGAATAATCAGGACGAATGCCTGAACTTTACATTCACATCCAATGCGCAGAGTCTTGACTTCTTAGATATCACCATCTTCGCTGAGGGGAACACCTTACAAACAAGAACATTTTTCAAGCCTACTGCCAAAAACAGTCTGCTATCTTTCAACAGTTTTCACCCCCGCCCTTTGAGAGAAAACCTTCCGTACAGTCAGTTCTTAGGACTGAGGAGAAATTGTAGTTCCATAAAAGACTACAAAGCTCAAGCAACTGATCTCTGTGATAAACTAACAGCTAGAGATTACCCTAAAAGAATAATCAACTCCTGTGCAAAACGAGCCAGAAATCAACCCAGAGAATCTCTACTTGAAAGTCGCCCAAAACAGACTGATGACAGGACTACATGTGTCACAACCTACAGCCCGATAACAAATCAGGTGAAGAAAATAATCAACCGCAACTGGAAGATTATAACATCGAACACCTTGACCTGGTCTAAGCCAAGATTTGCGAACAAAAGGAGCATCAATATCAAAGACCTACTGGTCCACACAAGACCACCACCGAAGAAAAAGAAACAACAACCAGGCCTATGGAATAACCCTCCAATTACTGGACACTATCCTTGCGGCACCTGTATAGTTTGTGCTACCACAGAACCAACAAAAGAACTGCAGTTACTTCCAAACTTTCTATGGAAACTGAAAAAACACACCAACTGCAACACTAGTCACGTTGTATATATGATCACATGCCCTTGCAATATGAGATATATTGGGATGACATGCCGTAAAGCCAAACAGAGACTCTGCGAACACAGGAGCAATGTTAATTGCAAGAAAAGCACGACAAAGATGTCATCGCATTAAAAAGAAAAACAACACACATCCAATGACCTCCATTGGGTAATTCTAGAAAGCCTAGAGACAGTAGACAGAAACGCAGCAAATATACTGTTCGAGAAGGAACAACGTTGGGTCCATAGGCTCAAAACAGATACCCAAGGCCTTAACGATTCCGTTCCCTGGTTGTCCCTCAACAGATGATTCAATACTCAAAGTCCCAGTTTTTACATTTTACCATAAGTGCGTTATTCTAGTGGCCTTATAACCCTGCCCATCATTGCAGATCCAGTGACCCACGAGAGCAACAACTAAACCATTGTGCTTTCCTCAATGCGTAGTAATTTCCGTGCCCACCTTAGCCTACCTTAAAATTATTAAAAAATTAAGCTTACAAGATATTATTATATTTTTTTTTTCCCCCAACGAATTAAATAATAACACTTAATTTATGCACGTTATTTTAATTTGTGCAGTGTCATATTTATCACTAATCACATAAATTAATATATCTGGCAACAAGATTAACTCCTCTTGTAGATCGATCTGCAAGTTGAAGTATTTCTTCTGGCGCCATCGCCACAGAGTACAAATCCACCCGGAACTGCATCACACTGTAGTTCCGGGTGATGACAGGCAGAGTCAGCACATGCTGCCAGGACCGAGTAAGAAGGCACTAAGGTAATCCGGGAACCCATGCGCGCTGAGTACACGACAAACCGCAAGTATGAGACCGCGCCCTGTAATACCTTTCTTTTAATACCCCTTTAGTAAGGCCTCTCTCGATCAGCCTAAATCCCCGAGGAAGCAATTTTCCGAAATAATAAGGTACGCACTGGAAATGAAAGCGCACATAGCGTACTTAGTATGAACCTAGTCACGCATCACCAAATCACGAGATAATGACTCGTGGACAACTTTTGGTCACAAAAAGCATGTTATAAGTCTATTTTAGTACGCAAAACACCACACGCTCGAAATATTTGTCAAGTCAGCATGGAATGTCTGTAGCGTATTTTTACGCAATCACAAGGCGGCCACATTTTATAACGTCTCTCACCATAGACCACGCACAGAGAAAGCATAACAGTAGAACTATGGGCACATCACTACAGTACTAGTCGATTCTTCTCTGCCCACCGAAGTATGACAATGGAAGAGTTGACGCCTGAAATGAGTATGATGAAAAGTATTGCCATTTTCTAGTTCCTTACAAATATAAGGGTACTATTGTACATAATTATGTGTTTTCCTATACCCCATCTCCCTGTTTGTTGCTGTTTGTGTGTATGTTCTTTATTTTGCAGGTACAATGAAACCTTAACTCACGAAGAATCAGGTCAATAACCCTTTATTCTTCTCACAATTTTTTCACTATTTATTCACCCCCATTGGTCCTGACGAAAGCCTATAGATCCTCTGACTACCAAAGGCTGAAACATGTTGACCTCTTTTTAAACCTTATATATATAGTGCACTTGAATCCCTTACCAATTCGAAAAGTGCACCAAGAATTTTATTCATAGTCCGAATCCAGACTTATTAAATTGCCTCTGTCTGGCTGTCCGGACTTTTAATAACGACACCACCACTAGACCCCCCCACTTTCCCCGATCACTACTGCCTTAAACCTAAGGCAAAACCTCCTGGTGGAGGGTGCACAATACAAAAAATGACTCGATGATTACGCACGCACGTGTAGAAAAGCGGGGACACAGTATATACCGCTGAAGAGAAATTACCAACATACACGTGTATGAGGGTCATATTTGTTGGGAGATACCAGTTCCTCGACTTGTGAACCCAAGGTTTAAGCAGGACAAGTGATCCTTTCCCCCTTCTGATTAAGAAAGTATACTACACACTCTGCAAAATGAGGCAGCTAGACTGCTATTGGGTATTCCCAAGTTTCATTTGGTCTTCCAGTCAATCTATAAGCTACACTGCTTGCCAGTCAGAAGACATATCACATTCAAGGCTCTCTGTATTGCCCATAAGGCGTTGCATGACACCAGCCCAAGTTTCTGAGGCAGGTCTTTGACAGGTACGAACAAAGCAGAGTCCCCTCGGACCAAGAAAATGATGGTTTCCAGATTCTGAAGGACAAACTGAGGAAGAAGACTCTTCATCACAGGGGTGAATAATTTCTGGGATCATCTTCCTCCACTTATTAGGGCCTCCCCCTCTCTGACTTCCTTTAGGAAGGAGCTGAAAACGTGGCTTATTTATAACTAAGGATCTCATTCCAGTTGTGTTCAAGTGAAGCTCGCGCCAAGACACCTCTGGGTAAATGAGCACTCTATAACATTAGCATTGACATGCTTCAGATTCACCCTGACCCCTAAAAGTCAGGGTGGGCTCAACCATATTCCTCTTGTCACAAAAAGAAGGTCCTACATCAAGGACACCCAACACCTACTTACCCTACTAAAAAAGTGGAGTATGATCCCACTAAGGAAACAATGCTGTGCCTCGACGTGGAGGCCTTCTATACCAGTATCCTTCAGGGTGAGAGCCTGTGGGGAATCTCCGATCTGATGCTGTCCTAAGAAAGGGGGTGGGCAGCCCCAGTCCATTGGATCATGAGTTTGACAGAACTGGCATTAATAAAGAATTGTTCATATTTTGAAGACTGAGTTTACTTACAATGCCATGTAAAAATCCATGGCGAGTAAATTTGCACCAAGCATAGCCTGCCTCCACGTGGGTTGGTTGGAAAAGGGGAACATATGGACCAACAACCAGTTCAGTGACTGAACATGGTTATGATGGTGGTATATTGATGACATTTTGATCATTAGGCATTAAGAGGAAGCCATCATCGAATCATTTATGACTTGGCTAAATGCAAGAATCCCTATTTGAGATTGACAATGACGGCAAATAAGAATACTGTGCCCTTTCTTGACATCAGCATCCCGGCAAAGAATGGGAGACTAATAATTTCTTTATACACAAAGCCAACAGACTAGACCAGCCTTCTGGATTTCAAGAGTGCTCAGCCCTGGGTCCTCAGGGAAATGTGCCCATGGGGCAGTTTCTACATATTAGAGGAAATGGTTTGGACATTCAAGACTTCAAAAAGGAAGATGTTACCATTACCAAAAAATATAGAGAAAAAGAATATCAAGAAAAGTTCATCAAAAGTGCACAGATGCAGGTATGCAACACCGCTACAGATGCCTTATTTGAGTTCAACACCAAACGGGACAATGATTCATTGATCTTTGCTAATATCTACAACTCCTTATCCAACAAACCACGAATCAAGAAAATTGTGAACACACACTGGCACATACTCACATCTAATCAGTTGATCTTAAATAAACCACTCTTCTTGTTCAAATTAAACAGGAAGATCAGAGACAGATTGGCTCATAGTAAAAAATGGCAAGGAGTTCCAGAGCAGCAAACCACAATTTACGACCTCCCTCCAGGAATTCCATCCATCATTTGTTCCTTTTGCATTTATCGCCCTAAGAGAGAAGGGTATGACCAGATGTGGGTCCTATGATCACTGTGCCACTGGATTCAAGCTTGCTTGGCTGATGAGTGGTGATACAGGTTCTAGGATGCAAGTTTCCGGTCCAAGGAGGACTTGGCTTGGCAGTTCGGTCTGGACTGTTCCCATGAGGAATAGGGTAAAGACTGATTTGCATATGGCTTGGTCCAAACCTGGGTGGCGTGGTGAGCAAAATAACGATGGATTAAACCCAGATCGTTGTGACTGGGGATGCATGTTTACATTGTTCAGCATTCCCTGTCCCTTATTTGTTGATTTAACATTTTAAACCAGGCAAGTGGGAGAAGTTAAAAAAATTGTCATAAGAATGTATTTTTCCCTTTGACTTATATTGAAATGGAGGTAATCTACCCAAATAGGGTCTATTGGTATGTATGATGACAATCAGCATTTCATTTTTGTCAGTTTAATAACATAGCTCAAACAAAAAGTCAGTTTTAAACTCTGTTTTTGTTTGTGTTAAGGAAACTGCCAAACATATGTTACAGCCTGTCACATGCTCTAATGTCTCCCTCAAAGAATGAAGGACACAGTGTTAACCTTTGATGTCAGAAGTAATTCTTTAAGGGGTAAATTGGAGCATTCATGACAGGAATCAACACTTTATTTTTGGCAGTTTTACAAAATTCCGAATCGGGTTTCTGCATGCAGGAAACAGGTGGGAGGCTAGCCTTGATATTGGTAGTCTCCCTCCTGAATCGGGAGGGGTGGCATGTATGCATTTGTTTAAATATCCAAATAGGAACCAGGCTCCCTGAGGACTACATATACCATGATTCTCAGGACCTGATGCACAGTACTGTACGCGCCGGTTTCTCCCGAGTTCCCGCATACTCTTGTGTCTCGTGCTAGGAGCACCAAGCAGCCATACTGGCGTAAGCACACCCTTATATCTCTAATTGCCCATCATGGCGGTACTTACACCTGAATATTATTAGCCCTTGTGAGCAACAACGGTGCTGGGCCCCGGGGATAACCAACACATTCTGATTGGTCATCTTAGGTGAAAACAAGGTCCAGCTGGCCTCACCCCAGGCAATAAAACACATGATCTTCCGGTATTTGGGAACCACAACCCTGGGAGGGAAGAGCCAAATACATGATACTGAGGGCATGAACCCTTGAAAATGGAAGTATTACCTGCATTTAAGATTACACAGTATATCGGATATTCAGGCAGCAGCATTCCTTTAAAGAAAACGTGATGTTTTAAAGTAGAATTCTTAAAGTAGTCTGACTTCAAGATCCCTGTTTTTTTTTTTTTTTATTGACACTATGGTAAAATTCTTTTTATTTAGTAATTGACTACAGAGCCTACACACCCAGGGGTTAGAGATACCTAATTAGAAGGAGAGTGATGATTAAGGCATGGCAATTATTGTAGCATGTCACATTGTTTGTATGCATCCTTTTGGGTCCTCATATGAAGGTCAGAGTGTATTGTTTTGCACATTAGATTGAGTTAGAGTTTCATATGTTTCTGCTGAGCTTTCATAACTGGAGTGTTATGTTGTGAGACAGTGCATGCGCCAGAAAGTGTGTTGCACACCAATATGATACATAACAAGAAAAGAGTGTAAATGGTTTGCAGGTAACACTGCCAGAGCAAAAAGAAGGAATACAGCACCAATGTGGTTTGTATAGAAAGCCCTCACTCACCAACCTGGTTGGTGACATGCTTCATCATCGGGCCCCACTGGGAGTGGCCGAATGCCACCCCAGTGTGATTCAACGCCAGATTTACTGCGGAGCGGGTAATGTGAAGACGTGAGTGCTGTGGGATAGTGTTTGTAGTGAGATTAGTGAGATTAAAAATTTCTTAATTGTATCAAAAATGATTTATTACTTGATCAATAGGACATATTAAAAACAAATGTGGTGGAAAATAAACCAAATAAATTGTTTGGCTATTTCCAATAAATTTACAAGTGGGTCAACATGTTTCTGCCAATGTTGGTTATGAATTACCTGGCATTCGTCAGGACCTGTGGTGGACTAAATCCTGGCGGTATGGGCACGCTAAAGCCCACCCTTACCTAGGGACGTGAGAGTGAAAAAGGTAGAAAAGTGCAAAAAAGGGATTAAATAATTCCCTTCTCGGTACTCGCAGTTAAGGAGACCACAAAAATTAAAATGCACTTGAATGGTGAGAAAGTATCACACCATGGACCTCAGGAGGGGGGTGGGTGCGAAATCGGCACACCGCCCTCGACGCCAGGCACCCACTGGAAACCTGCATGCACCCTCTGTAACCGGGTCCCGGTTACAGAGGGTGTATGCAGGTTTCCAGTGGGTGCCTGGCGTCGAGGGCGGTGTGCCGATTTCGCCACCACCCCCCTCCCGAGGTCCACTCTGACGATAGCCCAGGACCTAAACAGTCCAATAGCACAATGCAGAAACATGGTGGTGGAATTTTTATCTTAGTGTTACACCCCTTGGATAATAATATCAAAAGAGCTCCCTGGAATATGGTTGAGCCCATTTTGACCAGATGTGTCAATTGGTTTTGCAATGGGAAAGCCTGTTTTTTGCAAAATTGGAATGTTGGAAACGCATTTTTGAGTTGCAATGTGCCCTTTGCAACTCATTGGGTTTCGGAAGGAGAACGTGACATGAAAGGGGTGCTGCCTCTCTGTCTGAATTGCAATGCAAATTAACAAGGGCTGGTGACTGCAACTGTGATTACAAACCATTGATAAAGACACTTGGAAAATGGGTGGCTTCCACTTTGTGAATGTGAGCGGTTGCATTCAGACAGCAATACAGAGAACCATGGCATGCTCCCCCCTAATGCCTTTTACAGAAAGCTCATTGTATTTCTTAATGGTAGCATCAGTCTCGTTAAGGAACAGGGGCCGCAATCATAAAAGATGTAACTCTGCAAAATCCAAATGATGAATGGTGCTCTGCTAACGCTTAATGGTGTCTACTTTTGCAGGAGAGTTGCTAGTGTTTGCAATCATGCTTCATTAATATTGACTTACCAGGCTATTGTATGGTCTTCTTGCGATGCAACAGATTTGTACATCCATCACTGTACAAAATAAATGTTGGGTTGCAAAGAAGTCACTGCGACTGCTTTGTGGCTTGACCTTTGGTGCCTCAGGCCCTAAGTGTCTTGATGAGTGTGCATAGGAAGCTGGTGAAAGTGCTTGCCATTTTGAAAGTTGCAAGTGGAAATAACTGTGGCAATCAGTGCTTACATGGCTATTCTCCCATATTATTCTTCGATTCCAGTCTTGTTCAACCTTGCGTCCTTATTGTGGCTTCACCTGTCTTTTTGCCTCTACCTTCTGTATTTGTTGACTGTTTGCTGGATTTTATTTTTTACTGGTTTAGGGACTCTGTGCACTTTGCCACTGCTGATCCATGCCATAGTGCAAGAGCTTTTTTGGACCTGGCCCTTTTTGGCAGGTTCACCCCTAAACTTTTTACTTTTTCCTAGCCTGTTTCTGGAACCTGGTGTTGGTGATTTTAGGCCTTTGCGCACTTTTTCACTGTGGTACAGTGTAAAGTGCGTGAGCTCTCTGAGTATGTGTGGTGAGTGACCTGCCCTCCCATAGGAATGCATGGGGAATATGTGTTACCATGGCAGTTCCTGATGTGTGGGGAGTGCAGGGTCGAGTTTGGTATGTACGAACTCGTGAGATTGAATGCTGTGTAATGATGTATGCGGCAGGAATGTGTCTAGTGCGGAAGTGCCACTTTTAGAAGTTGGCATATTTGTGTAATTTGTGTCTGGCGTGTGATTGGCTGAGGCTGGCTGGTGAGCCTGGCTCCAAGAGTCTGGGAGGGTCTGCCCCGGTGGTGAATGGAGTGTTTAGCATGCTGATGTGAGGGGAGGAGTGAGCCTGGGCCTGCTTGTGGATTGACCGTCTGGTTTGAGGGTCCTGAGTGAGGCTGGGTTTTCACCACACAATGCTGGCTCCACCCCCTGAAGTGTGCCTGATGTCCCTAGCCTGGCCAGTGAAAGGAATTCCCTATAACCAGTTCTAGCTGGTTCTCACACTGCCTGCACCCTTTAGACAAAGGATTTTGGGTATAAAAAGGGTGCTGTGACACTCTAAAAATGTTCTTGTTAGCTGCTTGAATCTGCCAGGGGCGTGCTGCTGCTTGGGCCCAGGGGAAGGCTTCCCCCCCCTCGGCCCTGCCCAGCCCCTGGATGCCTGAGGGATGCTCTGTTCTCTTTCCTGATGCCATAGCGCTTGGAAGCGCTTTATTTTTACCTCTGGCGCCCCTGGATTCCTTCTCAAAGCACCTGAAAGCGCTGGTTCTTTTCCCTAGCGCTGGGGAGCGCTGTATCTTGCCATTAGCGCTTTGGAGTGCTCTATTTTGCCCCTAGCGCTCGGAGCGCTTTATTTCTCCTCCCGCGGCTGCCCACGCCGCATATTTACTTTTATTCTTATATTTAACGAGGGAGCCTACCCCTCGGTTAATTCTCCCCCAGCCTCCGAGGGCCTGAAACGGGCCGCCGCGCTGCCCGCGGCTACCCGGAAGTGCTGGGCTGGCCGGCCAATCCTAGCGCGGCCCCCGGAGAAGGACCGCCCTTGGGACCGCGGCGTGAGAAAAGAGTGGCTACAGGCACAGGCAGGGCTCCCGTACAGTAGAGAGCCCCACCTACCCAGAAGAGAGCCCCGCCTGCCCAGAGGAGAGCCGCCCCAGCATCTGTGAAGCCGGTGAGTGGGGCCCGAAGTGCTGAATCGGGGAGGAGGGCGTCGGGGCACATTGCCAGTGCCCGCCCCTCCCCTCCAGTGTGTAGAGCCGGTTGAGGCTCTTGGGGCATCGGTCTCTGTTCCTGTGTCCCCCGCGAGGGTCTCCAACGAGAGGGGCATTTCTTTAGTTAGAGCCCGAGAGGCTCAGGCGGCATATCGTTGTTTCCGAGCCCAGCGAGGCTCCAAGCCCACAATTGTTTTAGAGCCCCGAGAGGCTCCTGTGGGCAGTTCTGTTTCAGCTCCACGAGGGAGCCTATGGATTGGTGTGGTGCCGGTGCGAGGCACTACATCAGAGCGGCCCCGTGTGTCAGTGGGCCGCTCCAACGTGGGGAGTAACATTCCCTGGGCTAGAAGGCCCGTGATTGTCCAGTCAGGGGCATATTTCTTGGTGGCATATTTTGATGTCAGATTGGCCTGTGTGGCTCCAACGTGTGCCGAGTACCAGAGCCTGTGTGGCTCCAACATGTGGCGCAATTTACTTGAAGGGCTACTGAGAGCCCATTTCGCAAGTTTGTTATTTCTCAGCTGCCCAGCAAGTAGTGGGCACCTGCAACGTTTAGGTTTTGCGCCGGTGGCGCACCCCTGACTGGCGCTGCATGGCAGCGCGCCCTGACATTCTGGACACAGGGCTCTTTATTCCCTTTATTAGATGGGGCTGGTGCGTGATTTTATTTAGGCGCAATGTGATTATCTATGTGATGGTAATTGCCTAATGTGAGTTTTGCGCAATGTGATGTGGTGCTAGGAAATGTAATGCATTTAATATGATTACGCACCTTGATCTTACACCTCTGAATGTTTTTAGGCATCATGTGTTTTTGAGCTATTGAGTTATGGTCTGGCACCTCTGAATGTTTTTATGCATCATGTGTCTTCCTGGATTTTACACCTCTGAATGTGCTGGTTTATGCATCATGTGTTTTTCCTTCCCTGCACCTCTGAATGTGTTTTTGATGCATCATGTGCTTTGTTCTTACACCTCTGAATGTTGTGATGCATCATGTGTAATGTGTTCTTGCTTATACCCCTAAATGTAGTTTATTCTTAGGTGGTTGTTCTTTCCAGTACAGGTGGTCCTAGTGAGGTCCTGGTCCCCTGCGTGACATTCTCCTAAGGTGGTTAGGGTTGCGTAGGTGGTACTTACCTGTTACCAGTAGTTACTGGTTGTGATTTATAACTGTTATTTTGTGCTATACTTATTCTAAGTTCTAAAAGTGTTATTTCTAAAAGTGTTGATTCTGACAGTGGCCCATGTGGCCCTGTCCTGGTGTAAATAATCCCTTGTGAATATTGCCTGTGCCAGTTGGCACAATGTACATGTGTGATTTCTATCTGATGTGTTTTGACAATACAAAAGTTATTTTCATATAACCTTGTGTGGAGTTCCTTTTGTGGTGTGCCTAGGATGTTGCTGCTGTTGTGTGGTGGCGCAAATGCTTTACACATTGCCTCCGAGTTTAGCCTTACTGCTCGTGCCAAGCTACCAAGGGGGTGAGCAGGGGTTATCTTGGCTTGTGACTCCCTTACCCTGACTAGAATGGTGGTTTCTGCCTGGCTTTGGCGTCAGCCTTAGCCTACCAGAAATAGCCAGTTCTAACAAGCTTCCTGTGCAAATTGTGATTATGATTGGTTATCTATGATTGGCTAATTTGATTTACTGGTAAGTCAATGGCAAATTGCACTGTGTCTGCCCATGGCCTGTAAATCAAATGCTACTGGTCTGACTGCAGTACTGATTGTGCCACCCACACAAGTAGCATTTCAAATGTGTCTCAGACCTGCCACTGCAATGTCTCTGTGCACAGTTTTTCACTGCCATGTCGACATGACAAGGGCACCCCCTGACCAGGCCTTAACCTTCCCTTATCTTACATGTAAGGCACCCCTAAGGTAGGAGCAAGGTACACCCATGGGCATGGTGCAGTGTGTGAGGAAAGGTAGGACATGTACTGGTGTGTTTTAAATGTCCTGATAGTGAAATGCTTTGAATTTCGTTTTTCACTATTGCAAGGATGAGCTCTCCCATTTTGCTATTATTGGAGCCGCCTTGTAACATTTTACAAAGGTTACTTTCATTTAGAAACAGGTAGAGATTTGGAGTTTGGGCTCCCTGAGCACAGAATTTAAATAACAGATTTTTTAGTAAAGGTGTTTTTTAAATCGTGTGTTTGAAAGTTTGCATGTTCTTGTTTAACCATCTTGTACATCTGCCTGCCTGTGGAATCAACGTCTGGTTTAGACTGAGAGGGGCTTGTTTTTGCATTGACTCCAGACACTCACACATGGGGAGTTGACGTGTGCCCTACATATACTGATGAGTTGTTCTGGGTTAGAGTGGTGGGAGGAGTTATCACTATTGCCTGAACAGGCTGTGGCTGCCTTTCACAATGCTGAATCCACCCCCTGTAATGTAGATGAACCAGAGAGGACAGAACTGGTTTTACTGAGCAAGAGAGACTTTCTTACAAAGACTTCAATGGGAAAAAGGGATAATAGTAACAGACCTAAAACCTCAGACTTTTAGATAACTTCTGGACTGAGAGGACCCTGCCGAGAAGAAGAGCTGGAGCGCTGCCAGGAGGAGCAATGCCCATTTGCTATGTGTTGCTTTACTGGGTTGGCCTGCAGTTGCTGCTTGTGTCTGTTGGCAGTGGAAAGGACATGACATTTTTCTTGCTGTGGCATTCTGCTTAAAAAGATTCTATGAGGGCATGAAGTAGAGTTTGCCTTCTGTTAAGAATTCTCAAGGACACAAAGACTTCAACCGCAGCATCCATGAACTCCACGGCTGGGAGTTCGGACCAACCTTGTGATGCCAAACCAATTTCTGGGTCCTTGAAGGTTGTTCCCTCAACAAAGATCTGCAAAGAACCGCTACACGCCGAGTTCAGCACGCCTGCCTCCAAAGTTCGAGACCACCTCACCGACTCTAAAAAGGAAGAAACCCTACTGCCTAACACTTGTTATAGGTATCTAATCATCACTGATGAACAGACACATAATCCCCCAGACGGAACCTAGTTCTAAACAGGATAAGAAGAACACAAACTGCTTTTTGAAATAAGTTTCCTCAAATTATTTATATCAAATCAAAACAGGTCATAATATTATTGAGTAGATAAACATAACATATAACAAAATGCCCAGGCGCAACAAACATACTAAAACAACACTCACACAGTCATATCCAACACATAGTCATTCATTCACACATGCGAAGAAATCAAACATATCCAGTAGTTTCGCGGAGTGACGTCTTACAATAGTAAGTAACACGGTTGACAGCACTAAGTTGTCCTCGATGTGCAGATTAATGGAACAGATGGTGTCAACACAGTGCATATCTCATTAATTGAAATGACAAATTAATACAATTAATTTGTACAAATTTGTAGATGTCATAAGTCAAAGCTAAGGGGGAGACAAAAGGAACAAAGAGACTCCAGCGCAGATGCGCGTTTCGTGTGTGACCCCGATGAGGGGTCTCACCTTCTTCAGGGCGCAATAACAAAGGGAGACGAAAGAAGGAGCGCCTTGGCTTGACATAAACGTTCGATAACAAGTCGGCGATATCACTGAAAACCCCCCGGGATGCTTAGTAGAACAGGTGTCCACAGTCTGCGGTGTGCAAATTCCATGGTGATGAAAGGACTCGGCCGAATATGGGCCGCCTGGAGCACAGCTCTCTAAAGACGAAAGAGAACAAGTGCCTTGGCACAGATGGGCTGAAGACAACAACTGTGGGGGGAACAATTCTATTCCTCTCACTCCAGCAAGGATGTACCTAATTGAGGCAAGATGTAGGGTCCAACGTCCTTCCAGTAGGACAGACCTCGGCGCTGGGGGTCGCGATATGGCCCCCTTCGATGCATGACTGTGTGAGTGTTGTTTTAGTATGTTCATGTATGTTCGTTGCGCCTGGGCATTTTGTTATATGTTATGTTTATCTACTCAATATTATCATGACCTTTTGTGATTTGATATAATACATTTGAGGAAAGTTATTTCATAAAACAGTATGTGTTCTTCTTATCCTGTTTAAAATGTTGTGTAAACCTATGTGTTCCTTCTGGGGGATTATCTGACCTTCTGTGTCTGTTCATCAGTGATTATTAGCTACCTGTAACAAGTATTAGGCAGTGGGGTTTATTTCTTATTAGTAGTACGCTGTTTTGTCCTGCTTCCCCTGCCTACATATTAATTTCAGGGCCCCCTCTTCCGTGTGATAGGTCACCTCACCGACTCTGACAGAAGCCCTGCTGCGCGGCTACAATAAACTGTGCATTGTCTGACCGCAGCTGAAGAAATTGATGCAGCGCCTGTTTGCCGCAGCTGCCGCATCGACTTCCAGCATGTCTGGATTTTCACGCATCGCACCTGCGTGCCACGCATAACCGATGCAGCATCCGCACACAAGAACAGTCTTGGAATCGACGCATCACTTCCCCCTACCATCTGGATTTGATGCATCACTTCTCTTGCGTGGAGCAGAACTGTCCCCAAGGACTCAGGAGCTGACGCATTGATGTGTTTTCCAACACTTCCCTCCTCTGCGGCTGTTTTGCCTTGTGGATTTAGATGCATTTGAGGTCCTGTGTGTAAAAATCATGCATCCGTAGTTTCTATGGACAGAATTGCTTGAAACCTTGTAAAAGTCATATTTTGAGTTGTGTATGTTGGATCTCTGTCGTTCTGGTCTAGTTTGGTTTTACTAAAGATACTTTATTTTTCTAAACTGGTGTGGTGTCCATTTGTTGTGTTTACACTGTGTTACTGTGTGTGTGTTATGTAAAAATACTTTACACATTGCCTCTGTGATCAGCCTGACTGCTCGTGCCAAGCTACCAAGGGGGTGAGAAGGGGTTATCTTGGCTGTGTAATCTCCTTATCCTGACTAGAAGGAATGGTCCCTTCTAGGACAGGTTGCATACCACTCCCAATTAGACATCCCCATTTTTTTTTCAAAGTTGTCTTTTTATTGAGTAACAAATAAGACCAAATACAAACGAACTACAATCTTAATAGTACAAGGGGCTGGCAACTGCCTGGGTGTCAACAAAATTAGCTATGGTGAGTTCAGCTTCGCAAAGTCCCCAAGCCGGCCACCATCCCGTACTAAGCGAAAGATGCTGATGTCCTAAACAAATAACCCCCCACCCCCACTAACTTTACCCCCCCCCTGCACCGTCCGGTGGTGACAAAATAAAGGTAAAATAAGTAAAGCAGTAAATAACAAAGATATAAGTAGGCAGTGATACAGGCAGCAATGGCGATTTACAGATTGAACCATAATACAATCAGAGTAGCAGCCGAGGTTCACCTTCTCCAAAAGGAGGCTGCTAAAGCGGAAAGAGATGCATTGCTCACACTGTTGGTGAACAAAACGCAGAAGGCAAACCCCCCGATAAGTAAGCCACCAGCGGTCCCCAGCGGAGTGCAAAGTCTTCAGAGTCAGTTGGAAAAATGTCCGCCAGGCGCTCCATGGATAAGAACCTTCCGAGACGAGCATGCCATAAAGCACCGGGGCCTCAGTCTTTTACTACGCCGCTGCCAAAGTGAGTTTGGCCGCCCCCAAACAAGTCCACATGATCGCTTTGTCCGCCTTAGTTTGTCTTATCAGGAGGGGGTCACGCAGACCCAGAAGGGCGAAGTCTATGGATAGGGGAATGGGACAGCCCAAGATATCCTTGATGTGAGAGAGGATTTCATCCCAAAAAGGCCGATTTTTGGGACAGTCCCACCAGATATGTCTGAAGTCCCCCTGCAAGCCACACTCTCGCCAACATAAATCGGAAGTGCCTGGAAAGATACGCTGAAGTTTGGTAGGGTAGTGGTATCAGTCGTAGAAGGGTTTATAGTGGGATTCTCGTTAGGCTAAGGACCGATTATGCTTACAAATGGCCCTAGAGACATGCAACCACTCCCCGTCCTCAATATCCCTCCCCAAGACCCGTTCCCAAAACTGCATGAATCTCACCCCAGGGGGATTGTAGTGGAAAGAAGCATCCCATAGATAGCTGAAATAGCTCCCTTCATGGATCCCGCCGCAGGGCCAAGAATTTCGCTATTTCCGTGCGCTCCCTAATAGCCGCCTCTCGGAAAGGAGGCATCAACACCCAATGTTTAAGCTGTAAGTAGTAGTACTGTTCGCTCTGAGGGAGTGCAAATTCCTTCCTACATTCATCAAAAGACAAAACCTCCCCGTCACGAAACATATCCGCTATCTTGAGGCAGTCTCCCTGTCTCCAGCAGTCAATGATTACTTCCCTTAGTGCTGAGGGGAAATCCGGATTAAAATGAATAGGGGTGTACGGGGAAGGAAAGGATGTCCAGCCCACCCTCTTTGTGACCCTATCCCAGGTGGTGAGAGTCGTACGGGTGGGAGTGCTAATATAGGCGTTAGCAGGGCGATGTTGTTTAGGCTCCCATAACACATCCCATATATACCTCCTCACAACGGCGCGCTCCATGTGGAGCCAATGTTTTTTGGATTCCCTGGCCGACCACTCAGTAACCACCCACACCTGAGCAGCCTGGTAGTATAACGTAAAGTCTGATAAGGCCAGTACCCCTTGAGAGTGCGGACGATGAAGTACATGAAGAGGGAGACAAGCCCGTCCCACCTGCCAAAGGAATTTAGTGATCAAAGAGCGGAGTGTCGGCAAGAGCAAACCATCTAGCGCTATGGGGAGTGCCTGAAACAAGTATAAAAGCTTGGGTAGCACCGTCATTTTAACGGCGTTAATCCTCCCCAGCCAGGAAATGTGGAGAGATGACCACCGTTTGCAATCTTGTTGGATCTGAGCCAGAAGAGGCGGGCAGTTTGCGTTGTAAAGCTCACCCAATTTAGCCGTAAGGCGCACACCCAAATAAAGTAAAGAGTGTTTCGCCCATTGAAAAGGCACCTTAATCTTTAAGCGAGACAACTCCGCGGAGGAAAGGGTTAGGTTAAGTATGAAAGATTTTGCAGAATTTACCTTGAAACCGGCTACCTGCTCAAAACTTCGCAGTTCTCTCTGTACCGCGTACAGCGACTGTGCCGGGTCCATAAGTGAGAGGAGGATGTCATCTGCGAAGAATGAAGCCTTATGTTCGGCCTCGCCGAAAGGGATGCCCCGGATCCCACCATTGGCTCGGAGTTTAAGCGCCAGGGGTTCTATGCTCAGAGCAAAAAGGAGGGGTGAAAGGGGACATCCTTGCCGCGTACCCCTACACAAAGCAAAAGGGGATGAGGAGCAGCCAATAACCAGGTCGCGAGAGGTAGGCTGATTATAATTGGCCTTCACCATATTAATAAAAGGGTCCCGGAACCCGAATTTCAGCATGGTTAAAAAAAGAAAAGCCCAATCGACCCGGTCGAATGCCTTTTCCGAATCAAGACCCACCAGAACTGCAGGAATTCTAAATCTTGTGGCCTTTTCAATCAAATGGATTGTGCACCAGATGTTATCATGGGTTTGTCTGCCTTTTATAAATCCCGACTGGTCTGGATTAATTAGGATAGGCATCAATGATTCTAATCGTGCAGCTAAAACCGCAGAGTAGAGCTTGGCATCTAAATCGAGGAACGCAATTGGCCGATAAGAGCCGCATAAGTGCGGATCCTTACCAGGTTTAGGGATGACGGAGATCACGGCTTCCGCTATAGAATGGGAAACCCGCTCATCCGTAGCCACAGCCTGAAACAGGGTCGTAAGATGGGGGAGAAGTTCTGCCATAAGGCCGTCGAGACCCGGGGCCTTGTGCAGCTTGAGTCTTGAGATAGCCACACCAATCTCCTCCTGGGTGATGGGGGCATCCAATTCCGCAGTCGACGCCGGCAAAAATTGAGGAATGGACAGGCCATCCAAAAACTGCTGCTGTTGAGCCGTGTCCGGAATAGTGCCCTGATAGAGCTCTCTGTAGAATTTTCCAAACACTTCAACCTTAGACGTGTCTGAGTGGATGATATGTCCCTGACGGTTGAGGATCCCCCCAATCAAATTCCTTTCCTCTTGCACACCCAGCTGGTTTGCTAAGTGGGAACCCACCTTATTGCCCTGCAGAAAAGACGACTGACGGATCTTCAAGAGGGTGAATTCCACCCGATTAGAGTAGATAGATCTTAATTTGCTCCGGAGAGTTTTGTGCGCCTGCTCAACCACCCTTAGTTCTTCCTCTAAGGCCACTTGTTCCTTCGCTCCCTGCTTGTTTAAATTTGAGTTCAGTTGGATACATTTCCCGCGAATCACTGCTTTAAAAGTGTCCCAGTTGTTCTGGGGGGATGTATCTTGGGGGTCATTATGTGAGAAGAAGTAGGCGATGGCTGTGCGCAACTCTTCCTTGGCCACTGGATCTTGGGTCAAAGTGAGTGGGAAGTACCACCTAGGAGTTCTAGGGGAAAGCCTCGTCCATTGCATACCCAAAGAAATCAAGCTGTGATCGGACACCGAGATCGGCATAATCTGGGCCACCTGAAGCATCCCCGATAATGCCTGACTAACAAATATATAGTCGATCCTCGAGTAGGTCCTGTGCGCGTGGGAATAGTGGGTATAATCCTTAGTGGTGGGATGTAATGTGCGCCCGGAATCAATTAGCCCCAAGTGAGCACATTTCTGTTGTACCCTGCGGGGGAATGTGCTGGTAGTTGTCCTGTTGGAGCTAGTGCTATCTACAGACCCCTGTCAAATGAGATTAACAGCCTGATTCATGTACAATCCGTTTTGCGTTTCCCTAATAGCGAATCATAGCGACTCGCTATTGAGGACACGCAAAACGGCATTCATGTAGGAATTGCTAATAAAATAGCGATTCCTACATGTTCTTTATTTGCGAGTAGCAATTTGCTACTCGCAAATACTCCCCATTCATTCCTATGGGCCAAGAGGCCCATAGGAAGTATCCCTTATTTGCGAGTAGCAATTTGCTACTCGCAAATAAGATAGCGATTGAAAGGGTGCCAGGGGTGTCCAAAGGACGCCCTGTAGCACCCCTAAAATGCACATTTGGACAGGTGTTGCGCACACACATGTCCAAAGGACATGTGTGTGTGCAACATGCAACTTAGAAAAATGCTTTTAAAAGCATTTTTCTGAGTTTCTGCTATTTACCGACAGGTCTGACCTCTCGGTAAATAGCGGCCCCAAAAGTGCTAAATCGCAATTTCAGGATGTGTCATGAATAGCATTTGAGGAATCTCTATTAGAGATTCCTTAAATGCCATTCCACGCAAATATGCGAATTCTTACATAGCGATTTTTGCATTTGGTATCATGAATACCAAATGCAAGAATCGCACTCGCAAAGGGCCAGATTCTCAGAATCTGGCCCTTTTGCGAGCGCTATTGCCTACATGAATCAGGCTGTAAATCCCCTTGCAACAAAATGACCCTTGTAGCAAAGCCTCCTATTAAATCAAGCGCTTGGGTGAGAAAGGCAGCCTGGCCCGAATTTGGTGCATAAAGAGAGACAAAAGTACAGAGCACACATCTCAAGCGCCCCTAGACTAGTAGCAGCCTACCCTCCTTGTCAGATTTTTGAGATTCGAATTGGAAGTTTAGGGACACATGAAACAGTAGTGCCACTCCATTGTGTTTTAAAATGGCAGAGGAGGTATAAATCATCGGGTAACATCTGTGGTGGAGCCTAGAGACTTCGGCCCTCTTAAGATGAGTTTACTGTAAGGCAACTACTTCAAATTTATGATCAGACAAATACTTCCATATCTTCTGGCGCTTCTGTGGGGAATTTAGCCCCTTAACATTCCATGAAGCGATGGCAACCATCAAACATATGGACCACCCCCACCCTCCCAGTCTCTCCATGGAGCCTCCCCTCTGTGCAAAGGCCCTGTTACACTTAACACCTAGCCCCATTCACCTCCTCTGCCCCACATCTGGCCATCCCCTCTCTGGAGTAACATTCTCCTGCCAAACAAAATAGAACCAACTAAGTGCTAAAGAGAACCCCATGGAGTCACCACCGGAATACCCCCCCAACCCCCTTAACCCCCCCAACTCCCCCAAAACCCCCAAACCGAAGGGTCTGAAAACCCTCGGCACACACTTCTCCCTAACCCAAAAGGAGGAATAATGGGGATCATGGACAAGGCCCCCACCTCCCGATCATAAAGCTAATACAACCTAGGGAAAAGGGAAATAGCAAACATGCAGAAAAACAAAAACCTCTGTTACCTTGGAGTGGCAAAGCAACTGAACAGCCACTCTCCGGTGATCGCGCTTGTCATGTGAATCATGGGGTCAGTCAGATCCATGGCATCCCAACGTAGGACCCCCATGGCACAACAAAGACGGTGAGTTCACAAAAACAGTCACAAAAGTTGCAAAAATACCTGGCGGCTCCCTGAACCGGAGCCAAGAGCTGAAGAGAAACTGGAGATCCAATGACCAACTCTGATGCAATGGCTTCCAAAGGCTCGTCCATTTCCAGCAGAGGCATAGGAACGCCGGGGACGCGGGCAACAGCAGCAACAGGTCTGGACAGAATCGGGTTCCAGTTAGAGGGCCCCCTAGACTGGCGGTCTTGAACGTCCATTAGTCCGGAGGAGGCGCACCGTCCATTCAGCCATCTCTAAAGCCAGGAATAAAGCAGTGGAGGTCAAAGGTGTCTGGTGATGGTGTGCCATGCACTGGGGCCGCTGAAATGCGACCCCGCTGCCTCCGGGAGCCCGAGTCGGGAGACTCCTCTGGGAGCAGAAGACCCAAAACCTTAAACTCCTCCGTCAGGTTGGAAATGTGGTGGGTCTTGTTGCCATACTTGAAAACGAGGCCAAAGGGGAAGGACCATCGATAGCGGATCTTATCCTCTTGCAGCTTGGTGGTAATTGGACGCAGCGTCTGCCGGCGAGCCAGAGTCGCAGCCGCCAGATCCTAGTATAGAGAGCAGCCAAACCCCTGAAAGGATACCTTCGCCTTTTTTCCTAGATGCCGAGAGAATGGCCTCTTTAACCTTGAATGAGTGCAACTTAACCAGAACGTCACATGGTCTCTTGCGTGCCCCCATCTGCAAAGCTCCCATTCAATGGACTCTGTTGATCATAATCTTAAGCTACTGGGGGGCGAGGACCTCAGCAAAGAGACCTGACACAAAGGCCTCCAAGTCCGGCCCCTCCGCCCCTTCCTCCAGATTTCGAATCCGAATGTTCTCCCTCCGGGTTCTGTTCTCCAGGTCCTCCTCTTTGAGCTGAACCTGCTGCAACTGGGTCCAGAGGGACTGCTGCGTGCCATGCATCGTGGTCTGGGTGGACGTTAAAATTTGGGTTTGAACTTCAACCTCCAGCAGCCGGGAGCCTATGGCATCTACATCTTGCCGCAGCGTAGTAAGTTTCTCTGTGAGGTCAGCCTTCAGTTGGTCCACGTAAGTTTTGAGGTCTTGCTTAAACTCACTGTAAAACTCCACCTTGAAATCCATGAGCGTTGCCACTAGATCTTAGCGGGTGAGTGCCATGTCTAGCAGCGGGGCAGGGTCCTTCCAGGGAGTCACCCGGACAGAGGTCTTGAAGTATGTGGAAACCTTGTTGGTTTGCTTCTTAGGAGGCATAAGGTCCCTACCCCGGAACCAGGCGTCGCTCAGGGAGTGCTTTAGGCGGACCAGGGTGGAGGGGTGACCAGAGCTGACCACAATGAGGGGTTGGGAATTGAGACTTCACACCGCAGACCCCTGAATCTAACACCAGCACAAGGCACTCCACCAGGTAAGCGAGAGCTGACCAGAACGTCCGCTAATGACTGGAGCCTTCTTCACGACAAGATGGACCCCCACTGCTTCTCTTAATCTGTGAGGCACTCATTCCCGCAGCTCCAACGCAGCACCGGCAGCTCCCCCTGTTTCATTCGGGCCTGGTAATCGTGGGATGGCTATCGCCGCCATATTGGGGTCAGGCAAAGTCATCTCCGACCACAAGGTGAGACCAATCTATTGCGGCTCGCAAGAGACGGTAGGAAACCGCAGGCCAACCACCTCAGTCGAGCTGGGGGGCACAAGCGACACCCCCGCCGCCGCTAGCACCCGGCGTGTCTCTCCCGTGCCCCACGGGCGAAATGGCATCAAAACCGGGCAATCCGCCCCAATTCACTCACCGCATCTCGGCGGCTCCGTAAAGCGGCAAACACTGCTCCACCTCAAATGGGCACCATGGGACGGGGGGGCTTGCACAACAGCCCTCCGGTGCTTCCTGGGACCGGCCCCCACTCCGCTCACCACATGGAGGTCCCGGCGCAGCTCTCTACAAAATGGCGCCTGGAGTCAGCGAGAGCCTTGGAGCACCTCCTCAAGCGCCACTACATCTGACTCCGGGCTCGGCGATCGTCACCCCTCGGACCGGACACTTCTATGAGGCCTTGGCCGCCCGTGGACCAAAGATAGCCATCCCCAGGGTGCAGGTAAGAGCCAAAGACGATCGGGCGAGTGTGGAGCTGAGCGATTTTACGACCGCTCTGCCATCTTACTTGGCCACGCTCCACACATCACCATTTTTAACAAGTCTTTATCTCCTAATGTATACATAAAAATAGAAAAGCAGCAGGGCATTTTAAAGACAAAATTCGTTATTGTGATGGCGAACAAAAATCCTGTTTTTGCCTCTATCGGATGCAGAAAAAATCTATATTAAGGACATATGTGAAACATCACCCATTTCCTCACCAGAGATTTCTGAAGTGAAAATAGGTGCAGGCAAGTAACTGGGTTGTCACCTCAAACTCAATATTTAATCCAGCACTTGGATGGTAAAATATTGAAGGGTTATTTAGGCTATAGTGGGTGCTTAGTAAAAGGTAATGTCACATTGGAGGTTCATTTCTGCAAAAGGGATTCAGTCAATTCAGATGGAGCACTTCCTCAGAAATGTGTGCTGGGAGACCTCTCTGTCTTTTCTGTTCCTCAAAATCATGATTCCCAAGTTGCGGGTTGCTACGAAATGAAAAACAAAGTCCCTTGTTGGGCAAGGAGTGTTCTCCCAGTGTGTGTAAGTGTGTGTACCACTTCTAATTTTATGTGCCTGGGTTCACCTTGCTCTGTAGGAGGCCTGCCCTAAATGCAGTGGTGCTTCTGACACTGCAAATGCAGCCATGTAGCAAATGGGCTATCAGCAACGACTGATGCTGGGTCCACCGGCTGTCAAACAGAGGTTTCCCTGTATCTATATGAGGCAGGGCAATTGAAGATTTGATAGAGTTGGAGATCGGCCGATTTTTTTTTTGCAGGGCTCAAGCTCAAGCTCAAGCTCTGACAAACCTTAAATGACCCCTTGAATCTATTATGTGGAAATTGTGGCCATACAAAAAATACCTCCCACAGTAGACTGAGCCACTCGTTAGAGATAGATACATGTGAACTAAAATCATCTTTAGACCCTTCCCCAGATCCTGTCATATAAGGAAAAAGGAAACGAAGGCAAGAGAAGGAGAACGTTACATAAATAAAGCAATTGAACACTGATAATTAAAGACACACATGCCTTTCCCAACTTCCACAATGCAGTGCACTCATACTTAAAATAAGTTCATTAATACCACTATCCCACAGTACGATTATTGATTGACATCTCCCAAATCATGTGCCTATTGCTTCTGGGGAGATGGGCAGGATGTTCATTCATATAAAATATTAGTGTTGGAGGAATGCATTAAAGGTTAGTAGTTTTGCCTTTGATAACGTGGGAGTTTCATTTCTACCTGATGGGGGATTTCCCATGATGTCAGCATGTGGAAATGATTGACACTATCTAGCTGGTTATGCACTGCCTAGTAAGAGTTAACCAGCTGTGGGTTTCAACCTGCTGTCCCACTGTCCTCATCTCTTTCATTCTGGCAAGGAAATACCAAGGTCTCCCTCGCATTGAACAAGTAAAATCACGTTTTAGCTGGAGAAATATAATTGGGTAAAATATATGGTAGAGTAATCGTTTGAATTGAAGGAATTAGTTAAATTTCATTCTAAAGTATGGAAGGGTACATTTAGACAGAAACCTCGTTTTTTCCTGAAATATATTATAGTACTTCCGGGCACACTTGGCTCGTCTTTCAAAAATCTCCTTATATGGGCACCAAGATCAGATTTTGAAAATGTCCACTTGAAGGATATCAATCTTACAAGGAATACTTTTAACCTATTTGGGTAGATTGTCTTTGTGCCTTGCAAAATAAACCTTTCATTACGAGAATGGTGAAAAGGTCTCCAGATTGCCATAACCAGGGGCGTAACACAGGCCCCTGCAGCCCCCGCGCACCAGGGGCCCCCTCACTCGTCGGAGCCGGTGAAGACTCTTCAATGCTTTATGATTTAAATGGTGCCCAGTTGGGCACGCCCAGCCGCCCATTAAATGGTGCGCGCAGCCGTGCACGCCGCCTGTCAGGTTGTCTGTGACCTGGGGTCGCGCATGCATGAGGCGCGCTATGCAAGGACTCACGCGGACACTTGTCTCCGTCTTACGCGTGGTCCCGACTAACCCGGGGGCACGCCCACCTTTATTTTTATAACGTACGCGGCGTAGTACGCCGCCGCGTATGCGCACGTCTACGTGCGCTTAACAACTAGACCGCAACCGTGCGGTCTCAACATTACATTCCTTTCCACCTTTAATAAAAGACAAAATATCAGCAGTAGCAAAACGTGGCAATTGTATGGAGATCAAACAAGATAAACAAGAACCATGGCCATCCGGCCTGTTACCAGTCTCTAGTCTCTCCGAGTGTCATCAGCCCACTGCATAGTCAGCCATCTGGGAATTGGGCACAGGATTTCTCCTCAGTCCGTAGCCAGCTGCTTCCCCACGGAATAGCACTCTCCGGGGTGGTTCACTGCTGGGGGCTCCGGGGCTCCGGGGACTCTGGGAATGCCTAGGCGTAGCGGCACTGAGCGTCGCAGAGGCACGTGTCTCCTCCGCTGGGCTGTTATTCCACTCCTGGTCTGCGCAGTCCGGCGGACTTTGGTTGCATTCCGGCCGAACGGGTGACTCTCCATTCCTCTCGGCGTCAGGCAGGTCATTCCTCGGGCTGACGGCTTTCTTAAAGAACGAGACGTTCCTGGTGACTGATTCACCTCCTCGTTGTGCAGTGATCATGGTTCCATTGCGGCCCGTGACAGTCCATGGTTGTGGTTCGAACGGGAGCCGGAACTTGCTCCCTGGATACCTGTCTCGGACATAGACCCAGTCGTTTTCCGCAATGGACGATTCTTTGGATTTACGCCGGAAGCTGGCGTAGTCATTAGATTTCTTCCTGTTGGACGCAGTCCTCCATGACTCTGCACCGGTGGGGTTCCAGGTGTGATGATTTGGGAGAGTGTCTCGGATTATGCGTCCCATCGTGGACGGACCAGGTGCTGCCTCCGTGGTGCGGTGTGGTGTCAGCCTGTATTCTCTGAGGAACGAGTAGATCCCTTTTTCCACAGACATTCCCTCCGCATGGGCAATTCGGATTATTTTGTTTAATGTGCGCATAAACCTCTCTACTTCTCCGTTTGCTTGTGGCCACCTGGGTGTTATTTTCCTGTGTTGTATCCCCCACTCTGTTAGATACTCCGCGAACTCCTGGCTTTGGAATGGGGGTCCATTGTCAGTTCTGACTCTCTCGAAGATGCCATGGGTTGCAATTGTCTTCTCGAACTTGGCGATCACTTCCTTTGCGGTGAGGGACGTTATTATTTCCACCTCTGGATATTTTGTGTAGTCATCCATGATGACCAGCATGTGTCTCCCATCTGGCAAGTGACCGAAATCAGCGCTCACATGTTCCCACGGCTTCTCCGGGCCAACCTCTGTGATGATCGGGGGCGGGCTCTCTGGGGGCCCCGCGGCTTGGCACCACTGGCACTCCTTGACGGCTCGTTCCACCTGTGAGTCCATGTCAGGAAACCACAGTTTTGCCCGAAGTCGGCTCTTTGTTTTCACCACTCCCTGGTGTCCTCGATGCGCAAGCGCAACGGCTTGTTGGGTGAGGGTTGAAGGCATTACGATTCTGGGTCCCCTTAGTATGCACCCTAGACTGTCCACTGATAGTTCATCTTTGATCCTCAAGAATGCTTCCAAGGCTGTTTTCGCTTGCGGTGTTCTCTTGCCTAGCGAAGCATGGAGAGCTTTCCACTCATTCGTGCGTATGGCATTCGACACAAGCTGGGAAACCTCATCATTCCTGGTGGCTTCGATGATCATGTCCAGGCTCATGGGGAGTGGTCTGGACCTCTCAACCACTGCATTCACGTATGACTCTGTATCCTCTGCCTCCTCCTTTTCTCCTGGGGTGGCCGCCCTTGGGTGTCGTGAGAGGAAATCCGCTGGGTTGGAGGCTCCCGGTTTGAACTCCAGCAGATAGTCATTTCCTGCAGCTGCAGTATCCATTTTTCAATCCTGGGGGGTGGTTTGGAGACTGATCCCCGGAACAGTGGGATGAGGGGTTTGTGATCCGTCGAGACAGTGAACGGGTGTCCATAAACATACATGTGAAAATGCCGGCACGCCCAGTGAATCGCTATGGCTTCCCGTTCTATCTGAGAATACCTCTGTTCTGTCTCCGTTAGAGACCGGCTTGCATATGCGATCGGCGCCCAGTCGTCTCCATTTTGACGTTGTGTGAGGACGGCCCCTAGGCCGAACGGACTGGCGTCAACGGCGATGTTGGTCTGTTTGGAGGGGTCAAAGTAGGAGAGTGTCTTCTCTGCTGATAGGGCCGCTTTGGTGTTGCGGAATGCTTCATCCTGTTCTTCGCCCCACTGCCAGGGTGTGGATGACTTCGTGAGCTCTCGGAGAGGTCGGGTGATGTTAGAGAGATCTGGGATGAAGCGGCCACAGAAGTTGACCATCCCTAGAAAGCTCCGCACCTCGGAGATGTTGGTTGGGGCGGGAGCTGCCTGTACATCCTTGACCTTCTCTGGATCGGGAGCAATGCCTTTGTCCGAGAAGGTGTATCCAAAGAAACTGATGGTGTTGCGGAGGAACTGGCATTTTTCTCGGTGCAGGGTGAGGCCCGAGTCTTTGAGTCTCCGCAGGACCCCTCTCAGCCTCTGGTGGTGTTCTTCCACCGATTGGGCGTATATTAGCAGATCGTCGCTGACGTTCAGTACACCCGGGAGTCCGCTGAGCACCTCGCGTATAGTATTCTGGAACACTTCCGCCGCACTTGATATGCCGAAGTTGAGGCGGCGATATCGCCGTAGGCCCACATGGGTGGAGAAGGTGGTGATATACCTGGAGTCTGGGTGTAGGGGCAGCTGGTGGTAACCTGAGCGGAGATCCATTTTGGAAAACCATTTGGCGCCATTGAGTTCACTCAGGATGTCGTCGATGGTGGGTGTCAGGTGACGCTCCCTCTTCACCGCTGCGGTGGGCAAGCGCATGTCCACCCATATACGGACCTGCCCTGGCTGTTTAGGCTTTCTTGCTACCACGATCGGTGACACCCAGGGCGTGGGCCCGTCGACTTTCTCGATTATTTATGCCCTGTCTCTCTAGACTTTCGAGTTCTTCTTCCACCTTCTTCCGGAGGTGGAATGCAATCCGCCGGTGTCTGAGGGCCACTGGTTGGATGGAAGGGTCAATGTGCAGCGATACCTCTTTTCCTTTGAGGCATCCGATGCCTCGGAACGTGTCTTCATATTCCTCTAGAATGGCATCTAGTTCATCCTCTAGGACTGCCATGGCATAGAAGATAAGTTGCAGTTCTTCGGCTGTCCTCCCACTGAGTAGCATGCCGCTCCCTTCTTTCGTCACGTATATGGTGGAGGGGACTTTCTTGTCCTGATGGCAGATTTCAGTTTGGAAGCACCCGATGAGTGGTATTGGGGTTTTCTGTCCGTAGGCAAACACTCGGATCTTCGCCTTACATAGTGTTGGCTTGTCACGCAGTTGGTTGTACACATCTGCTGCCATCAATTCTATTGAGGCTCCCGTGTCTATGGTGGCTCTCACCTCTTGTTGGTTCACTCTTATTCGACACTTTGGGAGACGCTTCTTCTTCCTGGCTGGATGGTCGATGGCAAAGACATAGTGTATGGGGTAATCATGGACGTCGTCATCCATGTCCTCGCTCTCCGGGCTGTCCCTGATGGCGTGTGCTGCTTCCGGCTTCGGTTTGGATGATCTGCATACTGAGGCGAAGTGATTCATCCGCCCGCATGCGCCGCATTTCTTGCCGTTTGCTGGGCAGTCTTTCGCTCTGTGAGGTGTACCTCCACAGTATCCACAGTCTTTCCGCCGTTCTTGTGGCTTCTTTCCTCCTAATGGCCGTTGTTTGGGTCGGACGACATTCACTTGTTCTGCTACGTTGACTTGTTCACTCTTTACCGGCCTGTGCAAGGCTGCCTCCATGTGCGACGCTCTCGCTCGCGATAGTTCCTTGGAGCGGCCTAGTTTCAGGATCTCGGCAAGGGGCTTACCATCTTCTTGGAGGATTTTGACCCTGAGATCGGACGAGTAGCAGTTCTGAATTATTTGGCCGCGTATCTCTTCTTGTTCATCCCTGAAACCACAAGTGCTGGCGAGCTCCCTTAGTCTCCCGTGGAAGGCATCAAGAGATTCATCGGCTTCCTGCCTGGCCTGGCGAAAGAGAAACCTCTCGTAGTCCCTGCTGGCCATGGGCTCGAAATAGGCGTTGAGTGCCTGTAGCAGGGTGACATAGGTGTGTGGCGTGGCCTCCGTCAAGGTCTTGTAAATACGGTGAATGTCCTTACCACCGAGGTGGAGGAGGAGCGCTCGGCGCCGGTCCCTCGCCGTCCCTGCACCCTCAAAGTAGAAATTCAGCCTCTCTGTCTAGTCTTTCCATCTGGGCGCTAGAGATGCAGGCGCACCGTCGACCACAAAGGGCTCGATTGGGGGTATGGCCGTCATTGTGGCGCGGGTAGGGCAGCCCTCTCCTGTGGGCACTCAGGGCCGACGGCCTGGGCCGGTCTGGAGGCGTCCGCTGGATGGCCTGGGGAAAACTCCCTCTCTCGGAATCCTCGCCACCCCTGTGTGGGGCGTGGCACCACCGGCAGGTTTGGCGCCGACCGGCACGTGGCGCGGCCTAGGGACTCTGCGGGGACACCACCGTGCTGCACCCACCGTGCTCGTCGGGGACAGGAGATGCCAGGTGCACAGGCCGCAGGGTGCACAAGGAGTGAGTGTGATGACACACCTCACCAGAGCCGAGGGCAGGGCCTCATCTGGGCCCGTCAGGGTCGCGTGCAGGAGCCGGGCCGGCTGGAGGCACCGGAGAGCAGATTGGAGCTGCGAGGAGCACAGCGTGGGGTCAAACACCCCTCGTCGCCATTGTCAGGTTGTCTGTGACCTGGGGTCGCGCATGCATGAGGCGCGCTATGCAAGGACTCACGCGGACACTTGTCTCCGTCTTACGCGTGGTCCCGACTAACCCGGGGGCACGCCCACCTTTATTTTTATAACGTACGCGGCGTAGTACGCCGCCGCGTATGCGCACGTCTACGTGCGCTTAACAACTAGACCGCAACCGTGCGGTCTCAACATTACACCGCCCATGGCCAGGCGGCCTCTTCATTAACTAAATGGTTGGTGCGCACGCCATGGCCCCTCTGAGGCTCTTCATAATTCAATGGTGCACGGCGGCGCTCAGTTGTTTCCGGCAGCGTCTTATGTGAGCACAATAAACTGCAGACGCCTCGGGGTGAGCCCAGAAGAAGGAGGAGTCAGTGACTGTCAGTCAGTGGCAGGAGATCTTTGAGAGGGGGCGCAGCGCCTGCACCTGCAGCCTCTGCTTCCAATCTCCCTCCGCCTCCGGCCTCGGGTGTAAAGCAGCATCGCTCTCTTCCCATCGGAGTAGGTGCTGTGGGGGCAGAGTGCATGATCTTGTAACCTCGTCCGGTGGTCTGGAGGAATCCTTGAGTCTCTGGTAGGCAAAAACCGCCGCTGTGGAGGCCTGGATCTATTGCTGCCCTGCTCCCCCTGGCTGAAGCTGTCACTGAGCTCTGGGCCAATCCGTGCGCTTCTGTCGACGCCTAACTCCAGCATCCCTCTGCAACCCCTTAAGGTGAGAGACGCTAGATGTTGCAAGCAGTTGCACCTACTTGTAAGGTTAGTGACCTGCCTGTGTTATATGTGCAGGAAGGGAGAACGGAGAATTGAAATTGATAACACAGAGTGGCTTCAGTACTCTTTACTTTGCAGCTACATGACCCCGGTATTGTAATTGCAGTGGTTGCTGCAGGTAAAAGTTAATGTGCTTTGCAAAAGTTGTGTGAAATACTCAGAACTGAGGGGCATTTGTAGAGTTGTGTGTGACTGACTCAATTTTGGAATAAACAGCACAGTGATAGGAGGTACACTTTCCAGATAAGGAGAGTGAGAGAGAGGGCACAAAGTTGTTCATGTTGAAATGTACAGCATCAGGGTGCACGGGCGGGAAGCACAATAGTTGACACCAGGCCTGATTCCAGGATTCTGAATGGTCTTAGGCATACGGCCATTAAGGGAAAGGAGACCCTAAATGTCAATGCAGGAGCTACCCGAGACTGAAAAGCAGAAGAGAATAGTCAAGTCCTCTGCCAGATCATCTGTGAATTTGGCTCCTCTGGCCCCCTGGATCAGCAGCCATGCCCCCCAGGCAGAAATCTCTGCCGCTCTGGCAGGCCCACGTTTAACAACTCATTTGCCCTCCACGTGTGTTTGGAGGGCAGCAGGGGCACAGGCTTGTGCCTGGGGATGAGCGCTGCACTGCCCCTGTCTTTAAAAGACATAGCTGACAAGTTTAACAGACTCTGCTCACCATTGACTGCAGCACCATCTGAGCCACCCCCTCAATCCAGAGAAAGAGTCTTGGAACCTGCCTACCTGTGTGCTGCCAGCAGGGCCAAAGAGTCAAGCACTGCGCTGCATTGAGACACATGCAGTGTAGCGTCCAACATTTCCCATCAGTGGGTAAGTAGCCATGCCAAAAGGGGCATCTAACTGGTTAGAGTGATATCTCTTTGGAGAGGTGTAATTTGGTATTTACCTATGAAAAGGAAGAGTTTAGATTTAATTATCAGCCTTATGGTAAAGTGTATAGAGTCAAACATGGTCAGGCATTGTGATTTATCCATAGTAGTGCAAGCAGGTGCAGTGGAGCAGGTGTAAAATTTAGGATGTGTAGAGATTGTGCAAGTGTAGAGAGACATTTTCAAGGAGAGTCTATTAGTGACATTCCATTCCAGGTGTTTGTAGCAGTTTCAAGATCTCTTTAAAGCTTCTCATTGCTCAAGTGTCATCTCTAATATTTCTTTCCATACACTTTGTTGCTTTATTTTGCTCGCAAGAAATGTCACTCATAATCGTTGAATGTCACTCATAATTACACTGAAATTATGAAAATGTCACACAAGGCGATCTGAAACCTTGGCAGCTATGAAGTCTATTCATCTCGGCCACTGGCTACACCATTGCTGGGCATGTAGCGGCATGACAACTGGGCCGTGGACCACTTGCTTCAGGGTAAGAGTTTGTTGGGGCCTCACAGATCCTGTTAGGGTGGCCTAGTCATGAAGGGCACTACTTTATTGCCCTTCCATTTCAAGTGCTTTGCAGCTGCTAAGTTAGGAGTTTCTCATTGCTCTGATGGGTGTTATTTCTGCTATTTGTGTTTTCCTTGTCTTCTTTCCCTGATTTTGCTTGTGAAAAAGTGTCACTCATATTTGTGGAAATTTCACTCATAATTACACTGAAAATATGAAAATGTCACACATAGCAATCTGAAACCTTGGCAGCTATGGTGACCTGTGACCGAAGGCATTGTCAGTCAGCGCAATTAAAAGTGTGCGTGATTTGTGAAGTATCCCATTCAAGGACCCAGCCAGAGACTACTGTACTGAGGGGCTGTCACCGTGCGGCCACCGGGCATAATTTAATTATTACTAGTGCTAGCCCCTGCCTGGCTAGCCTGCCCTGTCTTCTGCTGCCCGTTCACACCTGCCTCTGAAGCTGCAGGCCAGGCCTCAGGTGAGTTAGTCTGTCTGAGGCAGGAGTTGTCCGAGCCTCAGGCTGAGACATGTATTGCTATCATTTATTTATACTCATTAATGTATAAAGAAAGATGGGATTTTTAAAGAAATATCCTAGTACTGCCTACCTATCATGTTCATATACTACTCAAGGACGGCATGTCCAAGAATGGGTTCGTATTTGCTATGTTCTAGAAAAAGGCAGCATTTATTGGGCTCAAGTAAAGGGAAGCATTTATATTGTTTTAGAATAGGCCTCTAAAGCTAACTTGTCCTGTGAATAGTATTTTATTTTATAGCGCCACAAGAAGGTCTTGGCTTCTTCGGTGTACTACGCAGCAGCATTCATGTGATGGGCAGGCTGCCTGTGGTCACCGCCTCGTGAGTACGTGCTCCGCTGCAGCGGAGGCATGGGCCGGTGCTGAGAGACTTCACAGAGGAGTTGTGCGGGTGGGGGTGTAAAACCAGGGGGGGGGGGGGTCCAGCTGGCACAAGGCAGTAAACGTGATTTCTCTTGCTTTGTTGTGAGTCACACGCGGGCTGGCACACAAACCAAGTGAAGGGAAACCCAGTGAAGCTCTCGCACTTTCACGCTCGAGCCTCTAGTCTAGGATCTCTTTTGCACCGCAATGCGCCTCTCAGCTGGAATTAATTGGGCAGAGGGCAGAGCAATAGAGTAGGTATCCTCACTGGGTGTTTGCAATGTCAATCCGCGCCCTTCCCTTCTTTCCAGTGCAGGGACACGCGTGAACAGAGTGCCATGACAGCAGGGACAGCGACTGCCAGTTCTGGCACTGTGCTTATGCCCCTTCCGGGTCGCAGTAGCTGACCCAGTAGTGGTGAGTGCAAAGATGCTGCTCCAGTGATCCTCTGCACCAGCGCGGGATCGTGCATCGCCCAGCCCTGTCCCACCTTGCAAGGTCATTGAAGCCTGCTCTGGTAGTTAAATGAGAATTGAGACTTCTAGGCTCTCACAAGCAGCCCCCTGTGGCGAAGTCACTTGTCCTTGAAAATTAATTGGTGTGAAGTCATCAGCTGTTACAAAACTAGCAGTTCATTTCAAACCTGCGCTAGGCTAGATCTCGACTGTCACCCGTGTTGGACATGCAAAGCAAAGTCATCATGCCAAACTGTAAGGTGGCCCGCCCAGGTATAGAATCCTTTGTTGCAATTTCCTGGGGAACAGCAACTCTCCAGAATCGAGTCCTCTGCTTCATACTAACAGTTCGAGTTCTTTGCAGTGTGAGCGGGAATAAAAGTAGAACCTAATATTATATAGTAGGCCCAGGGTGTAACAGTCTCCCGCTATGCGGATGAGGGAGGGCCCCGCTCCAGGGAACCCCTCACTCAGCAGAGCCAGGCCTCTTCAATAATTAAATGATGCGTGGTGCGAATATGTCTCCGCAGTCTTCAGGGTGGGGGCTACCAATTAGCATGAAGGTGAGAATTGGGTCTGTAGTCAAATACAAATGTTAGTGTGAAGGTGAGAATTCGATTATGATCGGGGTCAGTTTACATATTGGAGTCAGAGACAGAATTAGGGTCAAGGTTCAGGCAGGGTTGGGAAAGCAGAAAAAGAAAATCTGAACCAAATGATTCAAACTACTGCTCAAATAAACACACAAAGACATTTTCAAACTATTTACAATCAAACCTTTTGATTTGAACGAGATGATGTTCAAACTAATTGCTTCTACTAGTCACAGAATCATAAATGCACCAGAAGCTTTCGATCTTTTAAGTCTTTTTGTTGATGCAACAAAAATGAACTAACATCGTATATACACTATCAAGAGTTGTTCTGCAAATAACACGTATACACACAAGCAGTAAGCACAATGTAAACACCAACAGAGCAGATGCACAATAGAGAAGCACATCTGCAGTAATGCAAAATGCACTAAAAGGCTTTTTTTATATAGCGCAAACTTCTTCCACACTTCCGGAAACGAAGAAGGAGGTGCTGGATGCCGGGGACGAGGATGTCTGACCCGTCAGTATTGCGACCGAGTTGACAAATCACTAGGACCCGTGCTTAGATCGGTACACAACAACACAGACTGTCCGCCAAACTACGATATATATCCAGAGAGCCGGTAGATTAATCTAGTGGGACCATCCATACAACAATGAACCCCCGAGTGGTGTACTGAGGACTTTCTTGATTATTACTAAGGAATGTGTCTGCTAATGAAGTAAACCGTCCAATTGAAGGACATTACAACAGAAAATTGCTGATGATTGCACTGAGAACACTTTCGCTCAGTAACCAGCAATGCGTCTGCATATGAAATAAATCGACCAATTGCAGAGCATTACAGGAACGTATACACAAGGAATTGCCCACAACCCCCCTTTCACCGTCCTGAGGAAGACCCGCCCTGTAAGGGACACCATCCCTACTACGAGGGTCGAAACGTCGACTATCAACTATTACACATAATCGGAGTGTGACCTTGTACACCTGTTATTTATGATGTTACGCTAAATGTTATATCTGACTGTGGATTGATTCCGGCAAGGCTCCCCTGTGAAGCCATTTTCAATTGTCAAAAGCAATTTACGATTGAATTGTCCCTTCACCTACCCACACCATTCCTGATCACTGCACCACCCTCCCCTTCCCTGTACAGTGGGCACTGTTAAGATGTTAATTATTTGTATGCATATATGCACTAAAAATGAGAAAATACAGTGTTAAACGTATCGACACTATTTGAATAAACAATAGTGATTTATGAATATAATTGTCAATGAATATTTACCTTACAACTCCAAGTTACTCCTAACTCAACAATGCATATACAAGCACGAAAACCCATCTAACAATGCAACACAAGCACTTAGAGTCTTCTTACTAAGGATGCTTATGCCCATGGACACCGGAATAGTAAACCTATATAGGAAAACACTAAGAACATCTCTGAAAACACTGTATATACAAAAAGCTGCCCCTAAATAGATACTAAATGCTTTGTTCGCCAGTAACCTGCATGCCAAAATGTAGACCTTTGCTTATAGTGCTATAGGTAGCCTAGAATTGATATTATCCTTTAGCAGTATATCTGTTAAAATGCGATGGTCTATTCCATCATACGCTCATGGTACATACAGAAGCCAGCTATCCCTAAATACCACCTTCAAGAGATAGTAGGGCTTTACACACTGCACATAATCACACACTAGAGACTCCTTCACTGCACAAAAACAATCACTGGGGAAAGGGAGGCTCATAATTAAAAACACCATGGGCTCTCACTTACTGCACACGAATAAACATATGGCGTACGGCAAGGAGGGAGCAACCGGACAGATGTCAAGGATTAGCTTTTAGCAGTTAAAGTTTGAAAAAAAGTGGCAAAATTCAGATGAATGGATGATTTTGGGATATTGGCCCACATGCATCAAGCATTTTTGGAGTCGCAAACGGTGCGATTCCTTAAAATCGGCCGTTTGCGATTCCAAAAGTGCTTTTTGGGATGCATGAAGCAATTTTAGAATTCGTAACAGTTTTGCGAGTTCTAAAATTGTGATTGCTTTTAAGAAGTCGCAAATGTGCGATTTCTTTAAAGCAATGCATGATTACTTTTAGAAGTGCGAAATCACAATTAGGGTGTTAAATTTACCGAGTGGTTGAACCACTCGGTAAATTTGGAAAAAGTGTTTTAAATGTTGAAAATGCTTTTTTTTCAACATTCATGTTACGGACACACATGTCCTTAGGACATGTGTGTGTGAAACATGATGCGAAAAATACATTTCAGGGGTGCATGGGGGGGTCCTTTGGACCCCCCCCTGCACCCATGAAATTTTCAAAGTGCCACTCGCAATTTGAAAATGCCTTCCCATTGACTCCTATGGGCCTTTTGGCCCATAGGAATCAATGGGAATTGCGAAAATTAACTTAAGAATTCGGTATTTATTTGGGATTCTGTAAAAAATGTGATTTTTACCGAATCACAAATAAATACCGAAAAAATGATGCATAGCATTTTGCAATTCTTAATTTGCGATTCGTTATTTTTCGCAAATTAAGAAGTGCAAAATGTCTCAGTGATGCATGTGCCCCATTGTGTTTTTAGCAAGTCAATGGCGAGGAATCGAATTTGTTAATGACAAAAGTTTGCAACAACCTCGAATATTTTATGTGTTTAGGAATCGTACTTGTAATAGCGTAAAGTACTTTAAGTAATGCATAAAAAATGCCTGTGTGTATAACTCACACACTGATATGTCACCAGATAACTATTAAGCCATTTCTGTAACTCAGCACAACTTTGCTTCTTGCAATATGATTTCCAGTCTATATTTAACTGGCAAATAAAAGTTACTTTGTACATTTTAGAAAATCTTATAAACTAGGGGTCCAGTTAGCAATTTCACTATTGGCTGTCATTCTGAAAATTTTACACTATTTCAAACCCTAAAATCCCTTTGTGCCAGCATTCCTGCCCCGCCCTACATCCCCTATGACTAACAATCTGCTCCTCTGTTTCTGGGCCTCTTCTCTCAGCCCTAAATGCAAGGTGCTCATGAATAATACTGTTACACAATATCCTGAGAGAGGGGTGTAGGTGGTAGGCTGACATGGAGCAAGGCAATAGAGAAATAGAAATTAGGGGAAACACCTTGATAAAGGGACAAATTGAAAAAGTGAGCATAAGAAAAATTAAGGATGTGAAATAGCAGATGGGTATATAAAGGAAAGACAGAAAGAAAGACGGGAAGGAAAAAAACATGAAAAGAAATAAGGGAGAAAAGGCAGGATGGAAGGGTGAAAGGAATGCTGAAAGAATTAATGAATAGAGTAGTGGAAGAATTGATTGATAGAGGGAATCTTGAAATGGAAGAGTGAAAGATCAATAGGTTAAAGGGTGAATGAATTGAAGGGTGAGAAATGGACATATTGGGAAGAGTGAAGGATGAATAGTTTAAATAATGTGTAGATTGATCCATGGATATAATGATTGATGGAGGCATGAAATATGTATATATGAAACGACTACAGTCTTCCGATCACATCCACCTGTCAGGGTTGGTGAACAGCAGTGGGAGCATGTCCCACTATAAAAATGCAAACAGCCCTTCAACGTGGTCACACACAGAGGAAATCTCGCATTCTGAGATATAGTTCCCATAGTAGTTTATTCAAAAGTTTATTCAAAAGACTGATGGGTTTCTACCGGAATGGTCTTTGTGGTGATTTCTGATATATATATATGTGTTGATCGTCTTCATTACTTTATTTTGCTCGCAATAAAGTGTCACTCATAGTCGTTGAAATGTCACTCATAATTACACAGAATTTTTTTTTTGAAAAATATTTTATTGATTTTTAGAATAACAAATCATACAGTACAGTCATACTAGGATTTTTGGTACATACCCATGTATAATGACACTTTACATCCCAAGATCCATATTTTGCACAGGTGTGTGCATAAACTTCCAACTTTACATTATACATTACACATTCTGTCATATTATGTAGTACCATCAGTATAATATAAGGCAATATTCACAATAAAAACTCAAAACAACATCCCAACCACCCCCTCCCCAAGGTCTCTGTCTCGATCTATCTACTACACAATACCGGGAAATCCAGTGGGCAGCTTCGTCCATAAAAATGTCTGATCCGCACATTCCGCCCTGCACTACATCATAGTCTTATTCTACTGTACATACATTGCCAGAGTCTTTATTGTACAAAATATCTCTGTCTTAGGCCACCAAATCCAAATCATGTGTACGCATCCCTTCTAACATAACTTCCCATTCGAGGGAGATCGGGGTCTTACGCAGGCCTCTGATTTCCTCCCTGCGCAGCACTGCACCTTCTGCTGTGGCCCAGCGCAATAGCTCTGCATGCCAGGCATGCACTGCCGGGGATTTACGAGATTTCCACCTCATGGTTATATTCCTAATAGATAATAAAAATGCAAGGTTTACAAATCGGTATTGCACTTTATGGGTAATGGCACGTGTATAGAGCCCCAAAATACATTCCCCTAGTGTATTAGTAATGGTAAGCTTCGTGGCAGATTCTGTCATGTGTCGTACTGTATCCCAGTACCTCTGGGATACCCATATCATGTGTATAAAGCCTGCACTCACTAAAAGGTATCTCGGGCAAAAATGTTGTGTTTGGGGAAACATCTTATCTAGTCTGTTCGGTGTTAGATATGCACGATGTATCACCATTGTTTGGAAACATTTTCATTTTGCATTGCGGGGGACTTTTCTGGGGTGTTCCAACACTATCGACCATTCCTTCTCCGACAGCTCTTTCCTCATATCCACTTCACATTTAATCAGATGACGTCCACTGCCCATATAATATACCATCTTAACCAGTTCATTCTCGGGGGGGGGGGGGTGAGGGTTGTCCTCTGTGGAGCCCAGTGCATTTTAATAAATCCAAGCAATGCCATGTGCATTAAGTACAAATGCGCCAGGCGCCAGTCTGATTTATGAACGTGTCGTGGTCCAATAGTGTCTCTTCCCCGAACAAATCCGCCACTGTACTTATACCCGCGTCTATCCAGGGCGTCAATTTAAGTTTTGTTAGCCGACCACTTGCCAGTTTAATCCCTAATAAGGGGATATTTCCTGCATATCTTTGCGTCGTGTGTGTGTATTGCAGCGCCGCTCTCCAACACCGCAACGCCGACCGCAGCAACGGGGGATGGTCCGCTGGGATCCTGCTACCCGGCAGTAACAAAGCATGTAGTAACCCATTTTCCAAGTCTGCATTGGTATAGCCTATTTCTTGTAGGTTACGGCCCGCCATCCAGTACGACAGCCATTGTAATTGACAGGCATAATAATAAGCGCGAAAATCTGGTACACCTAGGCCCCCTGCCTTGGTTCCGACTTGCAGTTTCTGGAGGCTAATACGTCATCTGCCCTTACCCCAAATGAGGTCCGTAACCAGGGTGTTGAGTAAGTTGAAGGTGTGTTGTGGCACGATCAATGGCAAATTCGGGAAATAATATAGCAATCGTGGCAACACAAATATTTTAGCAATAGCTGCTCTGCCCGTTATAGAGAGCGGCAATGCACTCCAGAAAGCGACGCTAGCCCTCAATGCCCTGATTTCTTTATTCAGATTACCCTACAACATGTCTTCGTGTTCCCTGTATATCTGTATGCCTAGATATCTAAACATCGGCTGTGTGACCTGGATACTAGTGCCTCCAATATCTATCTCTGTAGTGCCCTCCCGCTCCACAAAGAAGAATGCATGTGTTTTAGTAGTGTTGAGAGCCAGTCCCGATATACGTTCAAAATTATGAAACGCTGCAAATAAAGTGTCAATTGGAGTGTTAAGATCAGATATCTACATGAGAATATCATCAGCGTATGCCGAAAACAAATAAGTCGTGTTACCTATACGTATCCCCAGATCTAGAAAATCCCGTCTCAACTGTAGCGCTAACGGTTCCAATGCCAATATAAAAAGGAGGGGGGACAGCGGGCAGCCCTGTCTCGTTCCCTTATGTATGGTATATTCCTCAGATATATGTCCTCCCGTTCTAGTGCGTGCCGTAGGGGCGCTATATAATATTCGTATCCATGTTATATATTCTATCGGGATGCCACATTTTTCTAGTGCCTGGAACATGTATTCCCAAAGTATGGAATCAAAGGCCTGCCGTAGGTCAAGTGACAGGCAGCCAGCATGTGGATAGCACTTCGGGGCCTCTGTTAGCAGATAATGTCATTTTCTTATGTTAAGGGAAGTACTGCGAGCAGGCAAAAAAACTGTTTGGTCTATGTGTAATAACTTTGACAGATGTGGGAGCAGTCTGTTTGCGAGCACCTTAATCAATATTTTATATTCTGTGGATAACAACGACAATGGCCGGTAATTTGCTATGTCTGTGTGTTCTCTGCCCGGCTTCTGCAGCGTAATGACCAGGGCTTGGGCCATCATATTAGGCAAAGAGCTCTTCTCCCATACCTCTTTGTATAAGGCCACTAATTGGGGCACCAGAGCCTCTGCATAGGTATCGTAAAACTCAATGGGTAGCCCATCAAGGCCAGGTGTTTTGTTGCGCGGCAGCCCCTTCATTGCTGCCCTGATCTCCTGTGGTGTAATGTGTCCTATAAATCCCTTACGCATCGGTTCTGGAATTGTCGGACAGAGTAGGGTGGACAAAAAATCTACTGTTTGGTTCTCAGTGGGGTAATCTGGTACTCCATATAATGTGGCATAGTAGTCGCGGAATGCCGCATTGATCTCCCCTTGAGTAGTAACTATGTCGCCATTGTTTTTAATAAGTCGAGGTATGACCACCGATGGGGGGTCAGCTCGTATAATGCGAGCCAATAATGCTCCCGCCTTGTCGGGCTCGTTGTGAGTACGTTGTGTGAATGCCGTATAATCTGTGACCCTCAGGGCCTCCAACAGTTCTGCATGTCGGATTCGTGCCTCTTGTAGAGGGCCTTTTTTCTCCACATCAGTAACTTCCTCTTTCTCTAGCTTGCCCAATGTCCCCTCCAACTCCACTAGTGATTTATGCAATTCCTGCCTTGCACCTGCTGTCGCCCCAATGGCCTTCCCTCGTACCACCACCTTAAAAGCGTCCCATTCTATCAATTTATTTGTGGCTGTATTACTGTTATCTAGGAAATAGTATTCGATTGTGGTGGAAAGGGTATTTCGGAATACTTGATCCTCCAGGAGTTGCAGCCAGAGACACCATGTGGGGACCGGTGTGGGTATTCTACCCCATGTGATGATGGATTCCAAAGGGTTATGATCGGAGAAAGACTTGGGGAGATAAGTGGAGTGAATCACCTGCATTGCTATCCTACTGGAACCGAGCAGCCCATCTATTCTCGTGTGGAGGTCGTTTACCACCGAATAATATGAGTATTCTCTATGGAGGGGATGTCGCATTCGCCATACGTCTTGTAAATCCCATCCCTCCGTCCATCTCAGTAATGCTTCAGCTTGTTTTAATACACTAGTGCCCTGTAATGGTGGGTGTGATCTATCCAATGATGCATCTAGCCCTACATTACAATCCCCCCCCCCCAGTATCCACAGATATGCCTCCCATTCCCGCCAATGCCCCGCTCAACGTATTCCAATACTGGTCCTGCTCATAATTAGGGGCGTAAAAATTTCCCAGGACTACCAATTGGCCATCCAACGTCCCTTTAACAAGTACATATCTACCCAGTTTGTAAATTCTCTGCTTCTGCGCAACAAAGGGCACCCCATGTCTTATCCAAATTGTGGCACCCCTAGCATAATTAGAATACAAAGTGGAGAACACTTGCCCCCACCATTTCTTCCTGAGTTTTGCGACTTCATTTTCTATCATGTGTGACTCTTGTAGGTAGACTATTTGCGCCTTGCGGCGTTGCAATTAGGTGTGTATCCTGTGCCATTTATGCACCGTGCCCGTACCTCGTACGTTCCAAGTTATAATTTTATACTTCCCTGGTGTATGCATCTGTACATTAAACAGAGTATGCAAGAATATAGCAGGACATAACTGCGGATCTTCAGAACAACAATAGCGGACAACTCGAGACCGTACCCCATCCCAACTCCCTTAATACTCGGTCCAACCCAACAACTGTATCGGACCAAAACTCCCAATAACTGATCCAGCATACATGCAAGGATCTCCAATGAATACACAAATTGAATTAACGCAAAGGAAACAAAAAGAAAATATACATAGTGCCTTCGCCATCTGGGGGGTTGTGCCTGCACCTTGCACATAATACTATGTGTCAAACATCTGCTAGGTTTGAGCTTCTACAGTACAAGAGCTCTAATAAGTGGTGCCTGAACAAAAATAACTACGCTGCCTGAGGGGGGGCCTATGGCAGTCGCGGCGTGGAACACAATATAAAAGTTACAATACTTGTGCGAGTCCATCACCCAAACAGGTCCGTGATTAAGTGCGGAGTCGCCGAGGGAAACAGAGCCACACTGCCCTCAGAGTCCGATCCGTGGCGGGAGTCCTCTTCCGTAGAGGATTTATCGATCGGCCTTGGCACATTCGTGAAGGTCGCTGTGGCCAGCACCGCCTGTTGTTTAGTCTGTTGCGAGGTAACCCGTGCTCGCCCGTTAGTCCTCCGCAGTCTACGGCCTCTACGCCCAGTCGAGGAGGCTGCATAGGATTTCTCCCTCTCCTCTGTGATGGTTGCAATATCTTCCGCATTAGCAAGTTCCATCACCTCCAGCCAATCCTCAACATCTCTAGGGCTTTCAAGAAAGTATGAATTCTGTTCGTGTACTATTTTGAGCCGTGCCGGGAACAATAGCGCATACTGTATCTGCAAGTGTCTAAGTCGCCGCTTCACCGCCATAAAAGAGGATCTTTGCTTCTGCACCAGTACTGTGTAGTCCGGGAATAAAGAAATCCTCGCGTTCTCAAAGTTGATCGGTGCCGCCACTCTGACTTTTTGCAGTAGAACATCTCGATCGTGGTAGTTCAATAACTTCGCTATGAGGGGCCACGGGGGAGCACCTGGTTTTGGCCGCCCAGTAGGAATTCTATGCACCCGCTCAATGCAGTATTGTGAGGAGAGCCCTTCCGTGGTGACATAGGGCCAGATGTAGGTAGCCCTTTACTGGTCGGTAACGGCCGAAAATCAGTATTTTCGGCCGTTACCAACCGGTATTGAGCATTTGGGATGTAGGAGACCGAAAATCGTCTGATTCGGTAAATTTACCTAATCGGTAAATTTACCGAATCGGATAATTTACCGAATCGGTAAATTTACCGAATCGCAACGGTTTGCGAATCGGTAAATTTACTGAATCGGTAAATATACTGAATCGGTAAAGTTACCGTATCGGTAAAATACCGAATCGGTAAATAAGAAGTGGTAAAATTGAATATTGAGATGTAGGTAAGCTCTTAAATACCGAATTTGCTTGAAATTCGGTTTTTACGAGTCGGTATTAACCATGGATTGTAATCAGGTGGTAACCAGGTGCAGCCTATAAAAAAGGACCCAAAATGCAATTTTTTTTGCACAATGGCGGCATTTTTTGTCATTGCAAGACGGCTACGGCTACAGGAGGAAGGAGAAAGGGAATGGCAGAGAGAGGAGCAGGTCTACAGACAGAGGATCATCTTGTTCATGCTCACAGAGGCAGAGATACTCCAGAGGTACAGGTTGGCCCCAGACACCATCTTGGACCTCATCAGGGACCTCCAACCACTGTTGGAGCACACTACCCCAAGAGCACACGCTATTCCACCCCACGTGCAGGTGCTGTGCAGCCTACACCTGCTTGCGTCTGGGAGCTACCAGAGTGTGGTTGCTGCGGTAGGTGGGGTAACCCAGAGCAGCCTGTCACGCTTTTTCCACAAGTTCCTTGACGCCATATTACAGAGGATGGAGCATTATATAACTTTTCCTGCAACCCATGCTGAACTGGTCCAAACAAAATCTGACTTTTACCAGATGGCGCGATTCCCTAATATCATTGGCTTCATTGATGGCACGCACATTCCCATTTGTCCCCCTGCTGCCACTGAATATATATACAGGAATAGGAAGTCCACCCACACCATCAATGTGCAGGTGATCTGCAAGCCAAGTGTGCCATCACTGACCTTGTAGCAAAATTTCCAGGGAGTACCCACGACTCCTTTAAATTCCAGAACAGCGGCATCTATGCACGGCTGACAGCAGGTGAATTTGGTGAAGGATACCTCCTAGGTAAGACACAGTGTTCGACCCCTTTAACACCTATTGCAGTAAGAAGTACATGTATGCATGTGAGTTATGTATTCCCATTTCCTTTTAGGAGACAGTACATATGCCCTCCGCTCCTTCATACTCACCCCCTACCTCAACCCCTCAACACCCAGCCAAAGGAGATATAACCGGGCCCACAAGAGCACAAGAAATGTCGTAGAGCGTACCTTTGGTATCTGGAAAAGCAGGTTCAGGTGCTTTCACAAGAGTGCAGGTGCACGGCAGTATACCCCCATCACCTGCTGTAAGATCATTGCTGCCTGTGCTATGTTGCACAACCTTGCTGTGAAGAAGGGTACTGAGGTGGAGTTGTCAGACTATGAGGATCATGACGATGGCATTGCTGTGCCTGAAACACAACCTGCTGGAGTGTCAACACCAAGTGATGGCAGATACAGACGTGAGGAGATTACACACAACTATTCCTGAGTAAGTAATGAGACACAGACAGGTTGTGTAGGGAACCAACGTATTTTAATGCTGCCACAACGTTCAAGCACTTAAGTGCAACAAAATTAACATTATAAACGTGGGGACTGTATGTCCCGGGTTACTTCACCCATGACCGGTAATGTCACTTGCGCCCGCGCTTTCCTGAGCCACTAGGGTGTTGGTCGCTGTGTTCAGCATGCCCTGCAGCCCCAGCTGGGCGCCTGCTACTCCTCCGTGTCTCCACAACAGCACTAGCTATGCTGCTCCGGCTACTAGTGTCTTCAGCCTCTGCCACGTCAGGGCAGGATTCTGTGCAGTTTGGGAAATCAGCATTGCCTCTAGTGCACTTGTAATTCTGGCCATGCCCCTGGTGACCTCAGCTGTGTTCTGTGTCAAGGCATCCTGCATATTTATGCCCCTCCTGCATAGCAGGGATGTGGCAGTGGCCAAACGATTGATGGCCGTATTGTGGACACGGGCCTCCCTGCGCCTTGTGTGTTCCAGACTGTCTAGTTTGGAGCATAGCTGTGTAATAGAGTTGCTCATCTGCTGCATCCCTGCTGCAATGTCCGCATTTGTTTTTGCAACCTCTTTATTTGCCTCCACAAGGTCTCTCATGCCCTTCCCCATGTCTCCTATTTTCTCATTCAGGGCTCGGAATTGGCGGTGGCAGGCTTGGATGGATTTGCCCTGCATCCTTTGAATGCGCACCATGCTCCCCTCCAGCCCACTGAACACAGTGCCATCACCACGTCCACCTGCACTGCTGATGATGCGTTGTCTTCTGCAAGCTGTGACTGTCTCATTTGTGGACTGCAGTGCTGCTGAACTCACATCTACGGTGACTTGAGCCTCACCCTCACCCTCTGCTGCCTCCATTACAGGTAGTGGGGCCACGACACGCCTCCTGGCTGGTGGGGTTGCAGGAGTGGACTGGAACCGTGATGGTGAGGTTTCTGGTGAGAATACCAAGGGAGGGGATTGTGAAAGCTGTGGGGAGTGCAGCAACTGTGGGGTCTGTACAGTGTCATCTTCATGGGCGCTGCCAGTCGTGTCACCTTCCTCCTGCGAGGCTTGTACTTGGCTTGGCCCTGATTCCTCACTCTCCTCCCTCACTGGTGCAGTCCCTTCTGTGTCTGTGGGTCGACTGCCTGATTTTGCCCCTAGGTATAAATAAGCGTATATCAACTGAGTGCTACTGTGTCACAGTCACTACAATAAATGCTTTACACAGTTCACTTTCATTTATCTGCATTACTTTCAGTAACTTGCTGATGTCTGCACTGTTACACATGGTCTTACATTAGCTGACTACATTTCCCATCATGCATTGCTCCTGTATAGTGCTAGCAGTACTGGACTGGGGTTAGCTTGTCCACAAAGGGTAAAGGGAAGCAGGTTGGTATGGGGTGTCATGCTGCGCATGCGTCTTACCTTTTTTTGGTGCAGCTCTGGCTGAGCTGTCCACATCTCCAAGTCCCAAGACGCTGTCTGGCTCAATGGTTGAGGCCACCAACTCCTCCAGGTCAGTCAGGGGGGACGCTGGGTTCCTGCCTCCACCGGTGACACCAGCCTGCTTGTGGATTTCAGCCATTTTCTTCTTGGTGAGGCTCCTGATGTCATAAAATCTTTTTTTGAGATCCTCTGTATTCCTGGCTGTGACTCTCACTGCATTCACTTTTTCAGCAATTGCCAGCCAGATTTTCCGTTTGGCAGACTCAGGAACAGTGAGGGAGTGCCTGCCAAAACATTTGTTGTGCACTCTCACTACCTCCTCCACAAGTACCTGCAGCTCCATGCTGCTGAACTTTATTTTCCTCTTTCTTTCTGCCTTCTGACTTTCACTGCTGCTTGCCATTTTTTTTGGTAAAGTTTCAGTAAAACTCTCCCTGCTGCTCTGTGTCTCTGCTCAGCTCTGACTGCCTCTCCAGAACCTTCTAATTAGTTGCAGCTGCCTGGGTAGCCACTTCCTGGTAGGGAGGGGGAGGATGGTATCACCTGATTGGCTGTTTTCTTAAGTTTCACTTTTGCTTGCTTTCCGAATCGGACTTTACCGAATCGGTATTTACCGAATCGGTATTTACCGATTCGGTATTTCCCATATATTCCTATGGGCCAAAAGGCCCATAGGATTGAATGGGAAATACTGATTCGGTAAATACCGATTCGGTAGATTCCGAATGTCCGATACCGAATTTTACCGATTCGGTAAATAATACAGAATTTTTCCCTACATCTCATTTACCGATTCTTGAATACCGATTCGGTAAAAATCGGTATTTAAGAATCGGTAAATGACATTTACCTACATCTGGCCCATAGTCTTTAAACCATTGCTCCATATAACCCACCGCGTCCGGTTCCTCACTTCTCTCCGGCAGGCCAATCACCCGGATGTTTTGCCTTCGCGCTCTCCCTTCTGCATCCTCCACTCGCTCCAGCAATGTGGCCACCTTTGTTTGCAGCTGCTTCACATCTGTTTCCGTTTGTTTTTGCTTGGGCAACAGTTCCGCCAGTGTCGCTCCCTGTGCCTTGACCGTCTCCACCGTCTTAACATGATCCGACCTGAGCAAGTTCAATCCCGTGGATAGGGATCCTATTTGGAGCTCAAGCGCCTTCCGCGTGTTGTGCACCTCCCATAATATAAGGTCCAGCTTATCTTCCGTGGTAGATTCTTTGGTCGGGGGGGACATATACTGAGCTCATCACCTCATCCGTGCTGCCCAGGCCGCCCCGCGTGAGGTCCGCATCGGCCTGTTCCCGCTACTTCGGCTTGGTACGTCCCACCTTGCTCATCATTCACGGTGTATTTATGTACTGGGGTCAAGACATGAGTCTGAGATGGGCACACAAATAATCACGTTTCGACCCACCCGTGTAAGGTTCTGTACTCTCGCTGAATGGGTGGAGACGCCAAATCCGCTAGGTCCTTCCAGGTCCTTGCGTGCAGTGATCAATCAATCAATCAGTGACACTTATAAAGCGCGCTACATACCCGTAGGGTCTCAAGGCGCTGGGGGGGGGGGGGGGGGGGTGCCGCTACTGCTCGAACAGCCAGGTCTTCAGCTTCTTCCTGAAGGAGAGGTGGTCTTGGGTCAGGCGCAGGTCGGTCGGGAGGGAGTTCCAGGTCTTGGCGGCCAGGTAGGAGAAGGACCTTCCTCCTGTAGTCGTTCTTCGGATGCGGGGGACGGCGGCGAGGGCGTGGTTGGCTGATCGGAGGTGGCGTTTGGGAGCGTAGAAGTTGACTCGGCTGTTGAGGTAGCTCGGGCCTTGGTCGTGTAGGGCTTTGTGTGCGTGGGTGAGGAGGCGGAAGGTGATTCTTTTGTTGACGGGGAGCCAGTGAAGGTCTCTCAGATGTCCGGAGATGTGGCTGGTTCGTGGGATGTCGAGGATGAGTCTGGCTGAGGCGTTCTGGATCCGCTGGAGTCTCTTCTGGAGCTTGGCGGTGGTACCAGCGTAGAGGGCGTTGCCGTAGTCCAGTCGGCTGGTGACGAGGGCCTGGGTGACGGTCTTCCTGGTCTCGGTGGGGATCCACCAGAAGATCTTCCGTAGCATGCGTAGGATGTTGAAGCACGCCGAGGAGACGTTGTTGACTTGCCTGGTCATGGAGAGGGAGGAGTCCAGGATGACGCCCAGGTTGCGTGCATGGTCTGTCGGTTTGGGTGCAGTGCCCAGGGCGGGAGGCCACCAGGAGTCGTCCCAGGCGGAGGGTGAGGAGCCCAGGATGAGGACCTCCGTCTTGTCCGAGTTCAGTTTCAGGCGGCTGGTCGTCATCCACTCGGCTACCTCTTTCATCCCTTCGTGCAGGTTGGCTCTGGCGGCGGCGGGGTCGTTGGTCAGGGAGAGGATCAGCTGGGTGTCGTCGGCGTAGGAGATTATGCTGAGGTTGTGTTTGCGTATGATGGCCGCGAGGGGGCTCATGTAGACGTTGAAGAGGGTGGGGCTCAGAGAGGATCCTTGGGGGACGCCGCAGATGACTTCGGTGGCCTCTGACTTGTACGGTGGTAGGCGGACTCTCTGTGTTCTTCCGTCGAGGAAGGAGATGATCCATTCCAGTGCCTTCCCCTGGATTCCGGCGTTGTTGAGGCGCTGCACTAGGGTGCGGTGGCAGACCGTGTCGAAAGCCACGGAGAGGTCTAGGAGGATGAGGGCCGCTGTTTCTCCATTGTCCATCAGGGCTCGGATGTCATCGGTGGCGGCGATGAGGGCGGTCTCGGTGCTGTGATTGGCTCGGAAGCCGGACTGTGAGGGGTCGAGGGATCCGTTCGTCTCGAGGAAGGCTGCCAGTTGCTTGTTGACGGTCTTCTCGATGACTTTGGCTGGAAACGGGAGGAGCGAGATGGGGCGGTAATTCTTGAGGTCGGTGGGGTCCGCTGTTGGTTTCTTGAGTAGAGCGCTGAGTTCGGCGTGCTTCCAGCTCTCCGGGAAGATGGTGGTGTCGAAGGATGTGTTGATGATGTCTTGCAGGTGGGGTGCGATGACAGCGTCGGCCTTGTTGAAGACGTGGTGAGGGCAGGGGTCGGTCGGTGATCCGGAGTGGATGGAGTTCATCATGCGGATGGTGTCTTCGGTGCTGATCGGGGTCCAGGCGTGGAGGGTGGTGGTGGGGGGTGGTTGTTCGGTCATGGTGTGCGTTGGTTGGTTGTTGAAGCTGTTGTGTATGTCCGCGATCTTGTTGTGGAAGTATGAAGCGAGGGAGTTGCAGAGGTCTTGCGATGGGGTGATGTCGTTGTTTCCTGCGCTGGGGTTGGAAAGCTCTTTCACGATGTTGAAGAGTTCCTTGCAGTTGTGTGCGTTGTTGTCCAACCGGTCCTTGAATGCTGTTTTCTTGGCGGCGCGGATCAGCTGGTGGTGTTTCCGGGTGGCGAGTTTGAAGGAGGTCCTGTTGTCCGGTGTCGGTTCCCTTTTCCAGACTTTCTCGAGGGCTCGGCAGTTCTTCTTGGAGCTCTTGAGTTCGTCGGTGAACCATGGGGCCTTCTTGCTGCCGGGTCTGCTAGGCGGGGTCCTCAGTGGGGCGAGCTCGTCCGCGCAGATGCTGATCCACTTCGTGAGGTTGTCGGCGGCCTGGCTGGGGTCCGCTGAGCTGGCAGGAGGGTGCTGGCTCAGGGAGGTGGCGAGCTAGTCTGCTGTGATCTTGTTCCAGCTTCTGCGGGCGGCCTGTTGCTGGTGTTGGTGGGTCGTCGTTCTCTTGAAGGTGAAGTGGACGCAGCTGTGGATGTCTGTGCTGGAAGAGAAGACTGCGTCGAGTGTGTGTCCGGCGCGGTGGGTGGGGGTGGACACCAGTTGCTTGAGTCCCAGGTTGGCGAGGTTGTCGAGCAGGGTGCTGGTGTTGCGGTTGTTGTTGTTTTCCAGATGGAAGTTGAGGTCTCCCAGGAGGATGTAGTCAGCGGAGGGGAGGGCATGCGGGCTGACGAAGTCGGCGATGTCCTCGCTGAATTGTGTGCGTGGTCCAGGGGGTCGGTAGATCAGGGTGCCTCTGAGGGTGGTGTTCGGGTTGGTGTGGATCTGGAAATGCAGGTGTTCGGCGCTGGTCAGGGTGTTGTCGGTGCTGGTCGTGAGACGGATGGTGTTCCTGTGGATGATGGCGATGCCTCCTCCCATCTGGTTGGCGTTGCGGTCCCTCCGGATGATCTTGTAGCCCTCTGGGATAGCGATGGCGATGTCGGGAGCTGAAGAGGCGTTCATCCAGGTCTCCGTGAGGAAGGCAACGTCAGGGGCTGTGGCGTCTAGGAGGTTCCAGAGTTCGATGGCGTGTCTATGGACGGAGCGGGTGTTGAGCAGGATGCACTTGAGGTGGGTGCTGCTGGTGTTCGACTTGGCGGGTGCTGGTGTGAGGCAGGTCCGGATGCAGGTGAACTTGCAGGCGTGGCAGCTGAAAGGTCCGTGGGTGCGTCGTGGAGTGGCTTGATGGCAATCTGGGAGTCGGCCGGTGTTGAGAGCGGTGAGGGTGGCGGCGGAGTACGTCAGGCGGGTCGGTCGGGGTCTTCGTGGGCCAGGGGTCCTGGCCCTGGTCGCGATCCGGTCGCGGACGGGCGCAGACGGGCTTACCTTTGGCGCGCCTTCGGCGCACAATCGGCGCGCCCGCTGCGCGTGACCGCTGCGCGTTCGCACGGTCGCCATTTAAGGCGAAGTGCGCGGGTGGGCGGAGCAGCTGGGAGGCGGGAGCGGGGAGGGTACAGAAGAGAAAGGGGCGGGGCTGATGGCAGTGGCGGGAAGCGGGGAGGGAGCGCGGCGAGGAAGGCGGGAAAGGACGCAGGAATCGAGGGTCAAAAACGAGCACAAGAGGCGGAGAAACACAAAACCTGAACAAAAATGCAAGCACAAATGGCGGTCAAAACAGAACAACAGAAAACCTGAAAATTAAAAACAAGCACAAGTGACGGTCAAAACAGAAGGAAACTGACAATCTAACACACGGGGAGAAGCAGAGCGGCCGCGAGGCCGTCGGCGAGGCAGCTAGGCACAGTGAGGGGGCACACGCAGCAGCTGGTGGCCGTGCGGCGCGGGGGTGTCCCACAAGTGGGTCACACTCACCTGCGTCGCACGGTCGCCATTTAAGGCCAAGTGCGCGGGTGGGCGGAGCAGCTGGGAGGCGGGGAGGGTACAGAAGAGAAACGGGCGGGGCTGATGGCGGTGGCGGGAAGCGGGGAGGGAGCGCGGCGAGGAAGGCGGGAAAGGAGGCAGGAATCGAGGGTCAAAAACGAGCACAAGAGGCGGAGAAACACAAAACCTGAACAAAAATGCAAGCACAAATGGCGGTCAAAACAGAACAACAGAAAACCTGAAAATTAAAAACAAGCACAAGTGACGGTCAAAACAGAAGGAAACTAACAATCTAACACACGGGGAGAAGCAGAGCGGCCGCGAGGCCGTCGGCGAGGCAGCTAGGCACAGCGAGGGGGCACACGCAGCAGCTGGTGGCCGTGCGGCGCGGGGGTGTCCCACAAGTGGGTCACACTCACCTGCGTCGCACGGTCGCCATTTAAGGCCAAGTGCGCGGGTGGGCGGAGCAGCTGGGAGGCGGGAGCGGGGAGGGTACAGAAGAGAAAGGGGCGGGGCTGATGGCGGTGGCGGGAAGCGGGGAGGGAGCGCGGCGAGGAAGGCGGGAAAGGAGGCAGGAATCGAGGGTCAAAAACGAGCACAAGAGGCGGAGAAACACAAAACCTGAACAAAAATGCAAGCACAAATGGCGGTCAAAACAGAACAACAGAAAACCTGAAAATTAAAAACAAGCACAAGTGACGGTCAAAACAGAAGGAAACTGACAATCTAACACACGGGGAGAGGCAGAGCGGCCGCGAGGCCGTCGGCGAGGCAGCTAGGCACAGCGAGGGGGCACACGCAGCAGCTGGTGGCCGTGCGGCGCGGGGGTGTCCCACAAGTGGGTCACACTCACCTGCGTCACACGGTCGCCATTTAAGGCCAAGTGCGCGGGTGGGCGGAGCAGCTGGGAGGCGGGAGCGGGGAGGGTACAGAAGAGAAAGGGGCGGGGCTGATGGCGGTGGCGGGAAGCGGGGAGGGAGCGCGGTGAGGAAGGCGGGAAAGGAGGCAGGAATCGAGGGTCAAAAACGAGCACAAGAGGCGGAGAAACACAAAACCTGAACAAAAATGCAAGCACAAATGGCGGTCAAAACAGAACAACAGAAAACCTGAAAATTAAAAACAAGCACAAGTGACGGTCAAAACAGAAGGAAACTGACAATCTAACACACGGGGAGAGGCAGAGCGGCCGCGAGGCCGTCGGCGAGGCAGCTAGGCACAGCGAGGGGGCACACGCAGCAGCTGGTGGCCGTGCGGCGCGGGGGTGTTCAAGCAGGGTCCACTGAACCCAGCAGCTCCCAAACGGCACCTCAGTGTTCCACAGTGGGCAGGCGCCAACCGTAGTGTTGCTCGATGCACCTTGCGATGTTATCTCAGTGGCTTCACTCACGTCGCGCCCCCGCCCCGGAGGTGAGGGTGAGAACAATGGCGCCTGCAGGGAAATCACCAGTCTCCTATGCTCGTATCAGTGCGTCCCTCGTGGTCGTTTGGGCCCAGCCATATGTCAGAGTAGCGCGAGGCATGCCCCCACAGTTTCTCACTGGACAGTAGGCCAGCGCTGGTGCGGGTATACGTGCTATGTAGGGCTGTCTCCGTACAAACACCTTAGCCCCTTCTCATTTGCCCAGCCCTCCCCAGGTCAGAATGATCGTGTAGCAGCCTACCGCCAGTACATGCGATCACAACTGGGAGAGCAGTACAGGAGTTTACACCATGTGTCAGCTGCAGTCTCAGATTGGTGCGCAGCCCGATTGCAAATGGCCGCCACCGTCGCAGGGGCACACTCGTCGGATCACAGCATCTCACATCCAGGAGCGGGCCCCAGATCTCTTCTCCCTCTACCCCGGGCAAACATCAGGCTTCAATACTTGTGATTTCGTGCTCGGCGGAGCGCGCTCCACCGGGGGCCGTCACCAGAGGAGAGTAGGCCGCACTTTAGCCCCGGCCTCGCGTAAATGCATGCCCCGGCGTCCCTTCTCGGGTCTCTCCTCACCCGTGCGCGTGTCCTCAGACGGGGGTCCGGCAAACCCACGGACGATTCTTGTGTAGATGAGGCACACCATCCGTCGCTGTCGCTCTTGTCCGCAGGTAGCAGACCCCAGGATCCGCTGCGTCGAGTCCACGATCCGGCTGCCTGCACGGCCTCCTAACTCAGTATGCGGCCTCGGAGGTGTCGGCACACTGCACCCCTTCCACTGTATTATGATCAGCACCGAGTGGTCAGACTCGACTGTACAGTCACACAACGCAGCCCCAGGTAGCCATCTACGATCTTTGAGTGAATAAAAGCAGGATTCTGGAGGCTCGAGTCCGGAGCTCTCCTAGCAAGCGACCGCCATGCTCGGCTGCTGGCCACGCCCCCGAATTACACTGAAATTATGAAAAGGTCACATATGGCAATTTAAAACCTTGGCAGCTATGCCCACAGGAGCCCCCGTTTTCCAGCCTCCAGGGGCCCCATCAGCGCTGTAGCACACACAGACAGCACTACACTCTCTCGCTGGCGTTGGTTGTACCAGTGAGTTGCCTCATAACAGTCCTACCTCATAAATTAAATGGTGCGTGCCGCATGCTGTGGGTGCAGGTGACCTGAGCTTCCAGGCCCAGAAACAAGGGTTATTGAATGCAACTGCCTCAAGGCCAGAGACCATTTGCATATTTACATATCTTTGTAAACTTGTTACAGAGGCTTAGTTTTTTTCTGGTTCCAGTACGCCCGGGCCCGCACTCTGCCTATTCCTTGCATTTGAAATTTACATTTACTGCTGTACTGCGAGAATGCATTTCATGAAAAGGAATATAAAGTAGGGTTGCCAAAAGAAAAATGCCAGCCATGTGTTTAAAGAGACTGGAAAGACCTTGTCTTGGCACTAAATAGGGTTATAAATAAAAAAGTATGTATTCATTTGTAATGTGACTTTTCTGTGTTTGTTCTCTTTAATTATCAGTCATAGATATCATCATTGAGGCAGCCCTAGAACACAATTAAAGTACATTCTATTTATATTTGCTGTTCGAAGTATGCACAGATAAGTGCTGAATATATGGCTTTAGGTGACTGCTTATTTTTGTCGATGGGGCAAAGTGGTAGGCAGTGGGAGGGGCCGCTGGGGGGGTGGAGCCCTCATTGTGCTATGCAGGGGGGCCCGCTCAAGTTTTGTTACACCACTGGCCATGGTAGCAAAAGTAAATGAAACAAAATTGCAGTTTAGTCTTAAGTGAATAAGGAAGACCATGCTCACTGTTCTAGGGTATTCCTGCTTTAATATTCATACTGAATCCCCATGTACAGAATCTCTTTAATTTAAAAGCGTTAAACATCTTGTTTATTTATTTACCTATTCATTTAAATGGTTTGTAGAACAGCGGCTTGTGGTGAAGCTAATTTGTGGTCCTGTTGCACAATGAAGTGTAGTTATGGAAAAGCCCTGAAAACCCCATCAGTGAAAGATGTGTGTCTTAAGTGGATGAAAAATGACTTTATGGTTTGTCAGATACAGACTTCCTCTGTCATTTTGTGTTCATTGATGGTTAAATGTTTAATGTGTGTACTGCAGGTATTTAGAAGGGATAAGTGAAGTTCAGCAATTAATGTTGAATGCTACGGTCGATATACATGAACCATGGAGGCCATCAGTGCTGCTGGGGTGGCAGATGGCAGATGTCTTTCTTCCGATTTTGCCCTATTGAAGAAAACTAAAATGTGATGGGTACATTACTTAACTCCTTGACTGCCTGAATGCTTGGGGTCTGGCCCCCAAGGTGCTGACACCTTGTCTGATGTTTGGGTATCTCATGCTTAAACCTTCATACCTTTTTCCACAAAAGGTATCCAAACTAGGGTAATGCCCTATTTTCCCACATGTTACTGAGTCTAAAGGTATCCAATGGTTGTGGATTCTTCTTAGGGGAACCGAGAAAATAGCCAAATATTAGGTTTTTGGGGAGAAATGGGGCATAAAATGCTTGTGCATTAAAACATGTTTTCTTTTGTGTTTATTTTTCACTAAACATGAATTCAACAAGAGGTTTGCAATGCTATCATCACAATCTTCACAGCTTGCAAGAACAAGCAGAGTAGTAAAAGAGAACAACTTTTGCCACAGGTTTTGCATTTTTCTAAATGGTAGTCAATTTTTCCTATTGTGTGTGGTTTTCATCTATTTCCGGTTATTAAAATAGGTGTGAAATCCTGAAAAGTAGACCAAATTCCAAATTTACCAAGGTTTATTTGTGTAGATCATTGTTAAACTCGGCATCATTTGGCGTGTTTCCCCAGACTTTTTGCTTTCTGACCTCCCGGTTTGGGCTCTGTTTTTGCTGGTGTAATGATTTTGTGCACTTTCCTCACTGCTGTCCAGTGGTAAAGTGCAAGTGCTCCTGTATCAAATGTGTTATGGATTGGTGTTTCCATAATTGGCCTATTTGATTTATGTGTCAGTGCCTAGTAAAATGCACTGCTAGTGCCAGGGCCTATAAATCAAATTCTGTTGGTGGGCTGCAGCACTGGATTGTGCCACCCACGTAAACAGCTCGTAAAGTGTAACTCTGGCGTGCCATTGCAGAGCATGCGCACAACCTGGGGCTGCCATGTCGCCTTGGCAAGTGCCCACACTTGCAAGTCCCTAACCCTTTCCTTTTCTACATGTGAGTCGCCCCTATGGTAGGCCCAAGGTACCCCCTTGGGCAGGGTGCATTGTATGTGAAAGGTAGGACATGCCCTGGTGTGTGTGGCATGTCCTGATAGTAAATTACAGCCTACTTTGTTTTTCACTATTGCAAGGCTAGCTGTTCCCCATAGGCCAGACTAGGCAGTTTGATTATTACATCCTATAATCCTAACTGACCCAGAGAACATGGTAGAAATTCGAGTTTAGTATGCCTCAGCTCAGAATGATAAAATGCATCTTTTAGTGAAGTTGGTTTTAACATTCTGGGTTTGAAAATACTACTTTTAGAAAGTAGGTATTTTCTTGTCTAACCATCCAAGCCTGCCTCTGCTAGGTTGTGTATTCCTTGTCTGGAGTTTGAGTGACAGGGGCTGGGGGATTCCAGGAGACAGGGTGAATCAGAACAGGGCTGAATAGTATGATCTACATGTAGATGGGTGGGAGGAGTTGCACCTGGGACATGAACAGGGCTGTGCATTCCCTCCACAGTGCTGGCTCCACCTCATGTGGTGCGCCTGATGTCCCTGGCCTACACTGTGAAAGGAAAGGAGGAGTCTTGTGAACAAAGTGCTCCAAGACGGACCAGAACTGGTTTGGACTAGGCAAAGGCCTCTCTGCATTCAGAGAACAGAGAGACATTGAGGATAAAAAGGGGGACTCAGTCCCCAGAACATTAGAACTCTTTTGGGATCAAGAAGAACTGCCAAGAATAAGAGGAGGTGAAGCTATGAGGAGGAACTACCACTTTGCTGTGTGCTTAGCTGTGTTTGCCTCCAGTGGCTGCCTCTGTCTTGGGCAGTGAAAGGACTGAACTTTCTGCAATCTACTTTTGTGAGTATCTCTAAGGGCTTGAGATAGAGCTTGCCCCCTGTTCAAGAAGTCTCAGGAAAAGCAAAGACTTTAAGCCCGACGCCGCCTACAACGCCGCTGCCGACTCCGTGTCCTGAAGGCACTGCAGAGGGCACCACCGCAACGCTGCACCACAACCCTGGTCTCACCGACGATGCCTGCTGACGCCGCCACTGAGCTGCTGCTCGCACCATGCCCTGTGGGCGCCGCACTCCGTACCGCCTCGCGACAATGCCTTGGTATCCCCGACGACGTTGCTCCACACCGGACTCAATGCCGCTGTTTGCACCGTGGTTCGAAGGCACTGCTCGTAAAGTTACATGATGCACCACCCTCATCCTGCACCGCAACCTTGGCCTGCTGGTGCCATTGACTCCAGTTCGTCAGCCGATGACAGCGCTTCAGCAACGACAATGACGCTGCTGCACCGCAACCTGCCAACACCATGACAAGCATCGCCTTCATCTCACACCGCGACCCTGGTCTCACTGACGACGCCATTCGAAGCCGCCACTGAGCCGCTGCACACACTGCGACCTGAGGGCACAGCACGCCGAACCGCTGCACTTTGCACTGCAGCACCCGATGCCTGCAGACGGCAGCGCTCCTGACTTCATCAGAGAGGAGTTCGATCTGCAGCGTGTGTGACTTCGAGAGCCCCAACGACCCCAGCACCGACCTCCAGAACCGACATCTAAGGATGCCGTGCTTTCGGCAGCTCAACAAGAGGTCATCGACGCCCTGCATTTCTGAAAGGTACTGTTTGCGGGTCTACCCAACACCTTAGCTGACCTGCAACGCCGCCGTCAGCCAGAACTGTTTGGATTTGTTTGTTCATATGATAGGGTAGCCCCAGACGGAGCTATCGAAATCAAGGAACTGTGTTTTCACCGTTTCTTTGCAAGTTAAAGATATCTTGCAATGCATCTATCTTGAAAGTACTGTATTGTGATATTTTATCGTATTTAGTCTTGTTTAAGTATATAAAAGTATTGACTATTTTTCTAAACCTGTGGGGTGTCCTTTTGTAGTTCTTACATTGTATTACTGTTGGTTATGTGCAAATGCTTTAAACACTGCCTCTAAGATAAGCCTGACTGCTCTTGCCAAGCTAACAAGGGGGTGAGCTGGGGTTAGTTTAGGAGTGTAACTTCCTTATAATGACTAGAGTGGTGGGTTCTGCCTGGCTTTGGTGCAAACCTTAGCCAACCAGAAATCCCATTTCTAACAATCATTCATGATTTTCCCAAAGAAACTAAATAATACATAATGTGATATATTAGGAAAAATAAAAACAACTGACAACGTTTTCATCTGTAATTTTTTGCTGATCTACACATGCAATAAGTGATAACATCCGTTGGATCCTTCTGGTTGTAAGGACATATAGGGGCCTATTATGATGGCGGTCGGAGGCTTTCCAACCGCCATCGTCGGTTCCAATTCCGACCCGCTAATCAAGATGCAGCCGGTTGGAATTGAAACTGGCCGGTTGTTGTGATCTTTTAAAAATGTACTGCATGTTCCCGTTACATTCTGTCTCCATGGTTGCGTTCTGTGAGACAGTTTTCCTCGGTGTAATTGCAGGCTGGCAGCAGGAGCTCATGTCTCTTCTATCAAACTAAATAAATACCTTTACACCTTACCTGACAGTGTCATCTTAACACTGGCGACGAGGGAAAACTTGCAGGGGACAAGTTACCACCAGCTCTCCCCATTCGCAAAGAACCCACGGTGGACCCACGGATGTCTTCACCTCATCATAGAGACCAGTGAAGCACTGTTGTCTTCTGTCTTCTGTCGGGGGAGCTTCTGCCGTGATTTCTTATGCTCCGTTTTTGATTTTGGCATTTTTTAGCTGTTTGCCAAGTTTCTCTGGTGAGTGGCTCGAGGTGTAGCTCGAGGAGTTCCTCATCTTGGCTTTGTCATTTTACATGTCATCACGCACGTTGAGATTACGTGCGTGTGGCCATTTTGTTATTGTTCCTTAGCAACAGCACACCAGAACTACAAGATACACGGAGACTCGTCAGAACCTCATCGAGGGGACATTTATCATACTCTGACTGATACTAACAACTCAGGTATGATTTGACTTTACAAGATATTGCTGCCTTGTTGCCTGTGCTACCAACACCAATTGGTTTGGTAACTATATTCCAATGGTTTTGTCTTTCAATTCTCTTTACCGGATTTATCATTATTGTCACACCTATATTAAATATCTTGGACTTGCAACTAACGAACTGTGCTCGTGCTCCCAAATAATTGTGTGACAATTCTGCCATCTAGTCACCTTTTTGGAAAGTACATCCCTATAACTACATGAACAGTATTTGTGATTTTCACACATTTCGATTTACCTTAATCTCTACTTTTCAATCTTTCCACTTGGAATCACAGTATTTACTCCAACTAGACTGCCATTTAGCAACATATTTGAAAAGTGCATTGCCAAAGTGTTTTATAATTATAATTCATTTTTTTAATTTTTACAGTATGTTACCTATTAACATTCCTGCACTATTCTTTTCACCGTACATATCGTAGTACATTCCTTTTGTCATGTCTTCAAGCAACATGAGTCAACCTCCTCCTTTCCTTTGTGAAAAAGGTGAACCACTTTTATACTGGAAGCGTTGGAAATTATTATTTGACTCTTATCTTGTTGCGATTGGTGGTGAAAAATTCTCAGCTGTCAGAAAACAAGCAATTCTACTCCATAACCTAGGGATTAAAGGACGCAATATTTATGAAAGCATTGACATAATTCCTATTGGTGATGGGAGTGGTGATGCTTCAGATGTGTTTGATATGTCCATGAAAATGTTGGAAAAGTATTTTGGACCTCGCCTTAACGTCGTTTTAGAGAGACATACATTTTTCATGGGAGCCCAATAACACAAGGAAAAAGTGGGCAACTATGTGGCATCACTCAAAACCCTTGCTCGCACTTGCGAATTTGGTGATTTAACGGATTCATTCATTCGTAATCAACTCGTTAGATGCAGAGTGCAAGAGAAACTTCTTTAAAAAAAAACCTCACTCAAAGAAGCTGTAGCTATTGTCGAAGGAATGGAAAATACGTCTGGTTGGGTCAAAGAAATGAAATCCCAAAAATCTACTCCTGATGACACTCCGACACCTAGCAGTATTCATGCAGTTACTCAAAAAGAATCTTGTTTTTGTCCTAGTCATCCTCATGAAACTGTTGAAAATGTGTCCAAAACTTTCTGTGATCCTAAACCAAAGACATTTTCAGACTCTTCAAAAATGAAATGTTACAGATGTGGTAGTAACAACCATTCTTCTAATTATCTTCAATGTTATGCTAGAAATACCACTTGCCTTAAATGTGGTATCAAGGGTCACTATGAAAGAGTATGCAAGTCTGGACGAAGGGTACGCGCTATCGATGTTACGCATGAGAATGTAGGCACTAATGTTTCTACCAAAACCACAATGTTCAGTGTAAGAAATGATGGTGCAGTAGATGCTGAACATATTCACATGCTAGAATGTGATGTGATAATTGGAGATAAATTGTTTGTTGTGTTAGCTGATTCGGGTTTCCCATTCCCTATTATTGGGAAACGAATTAGGGACAAGACTTTTCCTGATCTTGAACTGTTTCCTCCGGACATATATCCTGTGAGTTATGGAGGTTCACACATAGATGTTACAGGTTATGTCATTTTGATAATACATTTTAAAGGTAGAGAGACAATAGGGAACATTTATGTGGCTAAACGTGGTGACAACCTCCTAGGATGGAGGCACCAAAGAGACTATCTCTGAGTCGATTGCCATACTTGATGGTGCAAACGTTTTTAGCGTCTTAGATCTATCTTCAGCATATCATCAAGTTCCTCTCCATCCAGATTCCAAACACCTCACATCGTTCGTCACACCACTTGGGGCCTTTCGATTTCTCAGAATGCCATTCGGATTAGCATCTGCGGCTGCTTGTTTCCAACGAATAATGAAACTGGTTTTGAAAGATCTTCCCAATGTCATGTTTTTTCAGGATGACCTTTCAATATATGGCAAAGATGACCTTGAACACGATAAGGCCTTGAGAAGTACCCTTCTCAGACTAGCCGATAGTGGTCTAACGGTCAATCATAAGAAATATAAAAAAGGAGTGTCTTCTGTAACATACTTGGGGCATGTGATTTCAGGGGAAGGTATTCAACCAAAATTAGACTTAGCCAAAAGTATCGTTAATGCTCCTGCTCCAACCGACAAAGAGCAAGTTAGGTCCATTCTAGGGCTTGCAGAATTTTACTCGAAATTCATTCAAGGTTTTGCCTCCATTGTGGAACCTTTAAGAGTTTTACTGAGAAAGGGTGTACATTTTATTCGGTCCACTGAGTGTGCTTCTGCTTTCAATCTTGTCAAACAAACTATTGCTAAAATGATTCCAGAAAGAAAACTATTCTTACTACTGACGCAAGTCTGAGTGGTCTAGGGGCTGTACTTTCACAAGTGGAGTGTGGAGAGGAACAAATGTAGCATTTGCCTCCAGGGCATTAAAGAAACCAGGACAACCGTACTCTTGCATTGAGAGGGAAGCCCTAGCCATAGTGTGGGCCATCAAACACTTTAGATTTTACTTATGGGGCATTCCTTTTGTGGTTAGATCTGACCATCGGCCCTTAGTGCTAGTGTTCTCCTCTATAGAGAGTGAAAGACTTACTCTGAGATTAAAGTGGTGGAGTGAAGGTCTTGAAGAGTATAACTTTTCTGTGGAGTATCTTCCTGGCAAAGCCAATAAGGTGGCAGATTGCTTGTTGAGATTACCTGTTGAGTGCACTGAGAATTTGGTTGACAATGATACCTTCAATGTTGCTTGGGTTAAGGAGTCCACCATTCCTGAAAGTGAATGGGAGAGTTTCAGGTTGGAGGATCCTTTGCTTCCAATATTAACACATTTTGTTGTTGAAGGTTGGCCGGACAGCAAAAGTGTAGTTTCTGACCATCTTCCCTTTTGGTCAGTCAGGTGTGAACTTACTCTTTCTCATGGACAACTCATGCGGGGGGGAAGAGTAATTCCTCCTTGTGGAATTAGACCCAAGCTAATTAATATAGCTCATGAAGGACACCTGGGAAGGAGTCTTACGAGAAAGATATTGGTGGCCAAGAATGGATGGACAGGTTGAGAAAGTGGTTAAGGAGTGCATTGAGTGTAGTTCTTGTGATAAATCTTGGATTGTCAACAGTACCCCACTTTCTCCTGTTGATGTTCCCAAGGAACCATGGGTAAAACTAGGTTTAGATCTGATGCGTCCTTTTGAGCTATTAAGTCTTGGAGATAGATTTGTAATTCTGTTAGTGGATTATTCATCAAAATGGGTCTCTACCAGGTGTGTCAGTTCAGTGAACACAAGAACAGTTATTGATTTTCTTAAAGATGAGTTTGCTACTGAAGGAGTTCCTAAGTACATTGTCACTGACAATGGGCTTCAATTTGTTTTGCAGGAAATGCATGAATTGTTGAATGAATATGGCATAATACATCAGAGAACGGCTCTGTATTCGCCTCAAACCAATGGATTGGCTGAACGAATGTACAGAGTAGTCAAGGCATGTGTGCAAAGAGCTGTGGTATCGAGACTTCTTTTAAAAGGAATTTTGAGAGACACATGGTGGGCTCATCGTACTGCTGTTAATTGTGTTTTGCAAATGTCCCCATTTCAGATATTACGTGGCAGGGTTGTTTTTTCTAAACTCAATCCAAATTTGTTACCTCCGATTGATGGTGCCATTTTGAGTGAAGAAGAGGTGAGTGGTAAAATCAAGGAGTATCAATACTCGTATAAACAAAGGTTTGATGTTAAAAAATCCACCAGAACTGTATAATGGGAAATTGGAGAATGGGTTTGGGTCAAGAGACCAAGCTTGCTCAAGAAAGGTATCTCTGATTACATGGGACCTTTTGTAATGTTGCTGTATACAAGAATGTTGTCACTGTACATAATGGTGGTAAGTGGAGTATGTCTCGATTGGTGAAGTTTCAAGGTGATAAATCTATGTTTCCATCATGTCCAGATGTTTCACCTTCTTCTGATGCACTTCCCATTAGAGATTCTTCACCACAACCTCCTAGGACACGTCGCCTTACAAAAAGGTATGAGGATTATGAAATGTTCTAATTGTTTACCAAATACTTTACTCTTTTAATGTATGACTATATTTCAATTTACAATGCTTTGTAATGATTTTTGAAACTTGTTATGAATTATTTACATGGTTTCTTTTTTTTAATTTTGTTCTTGTCTATATTATTGTTTCCTCTGTAAGGGGGATGTGTTTTGATCCTTTAAAAATGTACTGCATGCGCCTGTTACATTCTGTCTCCATGGTTGCGTTCTGTGAGACAGTCTTCCTCGGTGTAACTGTGGGCTGGCAGCAGGAGCTGGTGTCTCCTCTATCAAACTGAATAAATACCTTTTTTTTTTTTAAATATCTTTTCCAGTCATCCCGCACCCTCTGCGACAATCTGCATCCACAGCCAACCCCATCCGCAGCAACCCGGGACCCACAGTGTAGGAGGGATGTAGGATCCTAAGCTGCACCAGTTGAAGCCGCATACGGACCGCTACCACCTGAGGGGAAGAGACAGCCTCCTGCCAATATTCCCCATCCAGGACCAAGCCATCAGCAACCCATTGGTCTCGAAGCTTGACTAAGGATCATCAGTGTGATTAATGAGCTTCTTGTAAACCAACGAAATCGCCTTACTAGGCAGGATCCCATCCAATAATCGATCCTCTAGCGGAGAGGCCACCGGGGGTATCACACCACGAGGAATCGCTGCCTCCAGCGCATGCTTGATTTGTGGTATAATAAATACCTTTAAACCTTACCTGACAGTGTCATATTAACACTGGTCATTCCGGCTGGCTTCCAATGGGCTCAATGAGCCCGTCGGCCAGTCGGAACTGGCTCGTAATCCCAAAGGGGTGGCCTTTCCCCCCTTGGTATTATGAAACACTGTTTCTGGCATGGTTTCCATGCCGGCCTGTCCGACATGGAAACCATGTCAGACAGCATTTTTGGGGGGCCCCGCAGAGCCCTCTTGTTTGTGCTGCCTCCGTTTGGGGGCCGAGGGGGCACCGATTGTGCCCCCGGCTAATCCCTGCACCCCATGGCAGGCACTTATGGCCGTAATGTATGCTCCCATAGGAAAATGTTGGTATCGGTCGCATGCTAATCAGGCGGGCGGGACTGCCGACCGATGTCAGTTGGTCCTGTTTACGAAACAGTGTCGGGTGGAAGCAATTCTGCCCGACATCGAAATCAGACCCATTGTGTTTCTTGGTTGTCTGAAAACACGTATACTCAGAGCCGCAAATTGAGTTGCAGCTTTTAATGATTTTTCATTGTTTACCTACCATGCAGCAATTCATCTAGTAAAATTGTAATAACGACGAATGATGGAAAATGGGTATGAAGGGAATCCATGTATTTTTACAGTGAGTGAAGGAATTCCTGTGTAAGATGGCTGCAACAACATGCCAACATCCCGAGTATGTTATTTTAAATGAAGGGATTTCCCTCTTAGAATAATGAATCTTTTCTGAGCCAGGGAATAGCGCACAAGGCACAGTGCTGCATTGAATACACTATCAGGAGCCATAGCTGGTGAAGGGGATCAATGGAGGAGGCCCCAAGTGAAGAGCACATATCAGACATGCTGTATTTCCCTTAGCCCTCCAGTGTCTGTCACACCAGTTTCTACAAGGTGCTGTAACACAAACTTTCTTCTGATAATCACTGCCGCAAAACTGTAAAACTAAGTAATTCTCCAGTAGACTTATATCCATGTGACAGATACTTGGAAGAAGGAACGGCTGAAAGGGGTGAACCAAAGTGACCAGTGCCTACAGGGTACTGGTCCAAAGACCATTTCCATGTATATGTTATGTTATGTTATGTTATGTTATGTTATATGGGACTTTTATAGCGCAACGGCTACTCCAAAGGAGTGTCCCGGCGCTTTATGCTCCAGACCTTAAGAGAGACTAGAGAACATAACATATGTGTTTGATGTTGTTGATCTGAACTTTGGCAGACAGCTAGAGCTTTTAGTAGCCAGACTTAAATAATACCCTACCTGGCTTGCTGTGCATTCGGGCTCATGGGTGAAACAAAATGTAACAAAAAGACTGAAAAGTTCTCAAGAAGTTGCAGCAAACGATGACATTAACATAAGGCTTTGCATTTCTTTAACACACTCAGATGTTACACTTGTATGTGTGGTAGTATTTATACAGACACAATGACTATGAGACCCTTATGGATTCTTATATAAACGAAAATTGAACTCCTTCAAACTCTGTTAGCTTATCAGAATATAAAGGAAGGACCACTCGTTTCCAAATGAAAGCAAAAAATACATATGGGCACATTTACAGACCAGTAGTGTTATGAATGTTTGTTTTTAAATAGCTCAGGAAAATTAGAGGTTTAAACGTATTACTGAATGCCAATGTATTTAAAAACATCCAATAGTGGATTTACTTCAGTTTAAACAAAATCTTTATTAGGTTTAGAGAACCTAAATCACATTTTAAGAAGCGATACTCACTGTTGTCACATTCTGGATAATCCAGCTTCCCTTTCACGCACTTTACTCTCATTACTTGATTTGGTTTCTTATAGAAACCTGGTTTACATGCAAACTCCGCCATGTTTCCATTTTTAATTTCTGCATTTTCATTCAAAGGGATAATGTTCTTTGGATCCATTTCTTGGGAGGATGGTGTGCACGATCCTGCAAACCAAAGCATCATGTCTACTCAGTTCAGTTTGTATACATTTTCGTTTATCATCCACTCATTATTTCAGCTCTTTAGAATAGCTAAGAATCTAGACTCACTGACAGAAACCACTTTTTAGGTTTTAGCAATAACCAGCTTTTGTTCTCTTTGGGCAGACCTATTGTTTCCAATCATTGCCAGCTTATAATGATGATTCTGGTGATTAATGCACCTGCCGGAGAGAGATTGGATTTGCAGTTTATAAATTCCAATCTTAATATAGCACAGTGAGCTATGAACTGTTAAAGAGCTGCATGTACACTGCAAATTATAGGTCAGAATGATATGATTGTTCTCCCTTCTTTCATTATACTAATGTTGCTAAAATTGGTTCAGTTGTATAGAAATCAATTCTTATTAGTAAAGACAACCCCCAAACCACAGTGTTACATTTTAATTCCTGAGTTTGTGCTACTCCAGACCAAGCACTCTCAAAATATACTGCGACCAGCATTGATGAAATGTGACTCATACACCCTGTAGTCCTCTTTGTCTTTTGTAACATTTCTTATACAATGATTTACACACATATGATTTACTGTCTCTGTACAAAGTGTGGGATGTAAAGCGCTCTCACACCCTACAATGGTATGAAGAACGCTATGAAAACTAAATAAATATGGTGGTTATGGAGACATGAGGGCTACTGTTGGAGGGTGGTTGTGATGGAATCCCTTGGAGGAGGTCGTCATTGGGGGGCGGCAATAAGAATTGTCGCACTGTACACCACAACCTCTATAGCCGGCCCTTTTTACATTACATAAAATATACCCAAAGAGTGCTTTGTATCAGCCCCTTCCTTATGATTGGATGGATTTGTTATCTGTCCATATCATCAGCTATTTATTCTATAACTTTTCTCCCTATTTTATGACCCCAGAGCATTTTGGTCTCACAGAGTTCTGACTGGATGAGTGTTACCCTTCCACTGCATGTTTGTGGTGAAGCTTAACTTCTAGGGTGCATTCCATTGGTGTGCATTTGTTTCTTTTCTCTCTCCCCATTTTTCTTCCCCCCCCCCCCTTCGTCCCATCCAGCCCCATGTGTTATTTATCTATTTCCTTGTTCAATTATTTTTACAAAAGCCCCACAGCTACACAATGCTTTCGGCTGCTTGTATCATTTTGAGAGGCTTCATGCACACTTTCTGCTTATTTTCCAATATTGTAATTTGCTCCTCTGACATGGCAATTAACCATGTTAGAAATGTAAATTGAAAATTGGCTGCCATGCATCCTTAGGAATGCAGACGTTTTCATGTACATGTGTCCAGGCCTCTTGATGTATGGTAACCAACGGGGAATATGTTGTCTTACAAAACGGATACACTATTACCCTAGAGTATAGGTAATGACTAGGTATGGGTGAGATTTTATTTGCACTGGCAATGTTCATGAAATATCCAAATTCTGTCGAATTCCTCAAAATATCATATTATGCTATTTTGTGTTAGTTTTATGAAGAGAGTGTGCACCTCCCATAAAAACATCTTTACCACACATGCCTTTACCACGCATCCCTTACCATGCAACGCCTTTACCACGCAAGTGTTTACCATGCATATGCCTTTCCCACACATATGTCTTTACAACAAAATGGTAACTATATATCAGGTAAGTGAACCCCCTAATATATATATATGTATATGTATATAGCAGGAGATTGTCGAAATCAAATGGGTTTACTGATAATAAATACACATTATGTGGACAAATAATGTCGCCGTAAAGTACTATGTTAGGAAAACTTTTGTTTCCAGTTATAAACTGTATTTATACTAAACCATTTAACTTTTTGGCGTAAAATGATGCAAACAGAAAAAAGCATTTAAGCCCTTATTATGCAAAAGTATGGTATGTTTTCCATGTTTATGAATGCACTGTCACTTTAAAAATGGAGGTGGTACACATCTTGTCATGGACCTTCATCCATATCCGAATTAAGCTCAGCCGCTGAGTCAGTCCCAGAGGACGTGGGGAGCAGCGTAACACAATAAAACTCACAATGGGTGAAGAATTGGAATATATAAGACGAAGTAGGAGGGAGACTCTTCGTCCTAGAAATCAACCGGCAAAAATCGACACACCAGGAGAAGGAGGGAAAGAAGGAGGGCCGCAAAAAACCATCAGGAGCAAACAAGGAGGGTGAGGTCGGGGGTTTTGGAAGAACAAATAAGCCAAATGAAGGAGAAGCCCCATAATAGCTCACAAAATGGCAATACTATTATTAACATGGCAAAAATAGACTTGTCTGCTGCAGAAACCCAACTCCTTTCTTTGGGACTTTCATACTGCCCAGAACCTAATTTTGAATACACTCAGACCAGGGCGGGTGTCTATCAATACATTCAGAAGCTTAAACTCCAAAAATTCCACATACTACAAACACAAGCAAATGTGGAAGTGAGTCAATTCCCTAAAGGGTCAGACACTCCTAGACTGGCAGCAGGGGACTATAGCCTTTTGTCAGATCTTCAATCGCTGGACAATCTAACCTCACCATCCCAGGTTTCCAATCCTGCTGAGGGATGAGGGAATAACATGGAAGGAATCCCACAAAGAGACAAGCAGGAGAGGACAGCAATGGGCAATAGGAAACCAGAAACCGCATTTAAAAATAAGTCAATATTTACTCCTATAACAGCTAAAGATTCAATAGATGTCTACAACGAAATAATAGTGGAACAAGTAAAGAAACTGAATGTGGTAACTAACATGACGAAAAGAAAATTCACCAATCAGGAAAGAAGATATGATCAACTAATGGACAAATTAAAGAAGGAAAACAACATTGTGATTAGAAACTCCGACAAGGGGGTGAACATAGTACTTTGGCCTCTTTCTGATTATATGGTAGAAGCATACAGCCAATTGAATGATAAAGAATGCTATCATATGAGTTCCCCCATCAAATATAAAGCTATGCAGGACCGGCTACACAAGAAACTGCTGGTTTGGAGGAGTTTAGGTCTCTTAAGTATAGATGAACTGATTTTTTTTTTAAAAAGAGCATCCGAAAATACCTATCATATACTTCATACCAAAGATTCATAAAAACAAGGCCAAGCCGCCTGGAAGGCAAATTATAGCAGGCTGCGACCCTTGACCCTTCCAGGTAGGTCGCTCCCCCTCCGCACAGCACCGCCTGTGCCCGTTTTCTCCCTCGCTGGCCCCGTGTCTCTCTGCCCGGTTTCCCTTCTGCTCCCCTCGCTGCCCCCGTGTCTCTCTGCCCGGTCTTTGCTTCTGCTCCCCTCGCGGCCCCATGTCTCTCTGCCCGTTTTTGCCTTTCGTTGCTTCGCTACCCCTGCATTTCTTGTGACCTTTTACCCTCTGTGCCACTCGTTACCCCCATTTTCTGTGACCTTTTTGCTCTTCTTGTGATCTTTTTGCCCTTCTTGTGACCTTTTTTCCTTCTGTGCCACTCGTTTCCGCCTGTATTCTTGTGACCTTTTTGTGACCTTTCTGCCCTCTGTGCCACTCGTTTCCTTCTCAATTGTTGTGCCCTTTTGCCTTCTGGTTCCTTCGTAGCCCCACACCGCCTCCGCCACTGCGCCCCCTGCAGCTCCGCCCCCCTGACTGGCTGTTCACTGCCCCATCCTCCCAGCTGCTCCTCACTCCCACCTCCCCACACATGCCGGCCACTGCGCGGTCATGCCGCTGGCATTAGGCATGACCGTCTGCGCCCGCCCGTGCCTGGACTGCGCCCAGCGCCACAACCCCTGGCCCCCGCACTCGCCACGATAACATTTGTATAACTCCTTCCCCTATCTCTTGCTCGATGGCCCTTCCCTTGACTTCCAGTGCTAGGTGATTTCCCTCTTTGCTAAGAATAAGCCTAAGTCAATTAATTTACTGGTGACCTTAGTCTTAGACGTGTGTGGAAACCAATGCAGCAAACACAGTACCATGTTGAATTCTAATTGTCTATCGGTGATTTCCTTTAGGAGCTCCCCTACCTCCGCCCAGTACCGTCCCAGAGCTGGACAGTTCCAAAGCATATGCTCCAGTTCCACCCCTTGCTCAGAACACCTGGGACATGCTGCGTCACGTACCTGGAAATAACTCCGAATCCTCCCAGGGGTCAAATAAGCCCGGTGGAAGATGAAAAAGATGAAAAATTGCACTTGCTGGAAACGCGCGTTCCTACTCCCCTTCCACGTTCTCCTCAAGATGTGACCCCATACCGTGTCTGGTATCGGTTTGCCTATGCTCTCCTCCCATTTCAATTTAAGGCCGTCTAGTGGTCGGAGTCCCTCTCGCAACATTCTGGACTGAAAGCAAGTCTTGAAAGTTCCCCCGGCCATCACGACTTACTGACAGGCCATAGTGGTTGTTGGTTCCACCTGCCCCTTCTGCCAATGCTTTAGAATATCCGCTGTTACCGCCGTATGAAGCAGGAAGCCTCCATCAGGGAGATCATATCTCTCCTGTAGGGCCCGGAATGGCAACAGCCCTCCATCCTCATATAGATCTCCTACCATGTGAAGTCCTTGTTGTTCCCACTCAATAAGGGGGGACCAGCCCCCGTGTGGTAGTGCAGTTAGCATCCCCAATGGGATCGCCGGTGCATATGGTTGCTCCGCCCCAGCAATTGGTCGGGACCTCGAAATTCCGCTGCAATGTTTTGCGTAAGTACCTGTAATTGGGCAGCCAAATAATAAAGCTCAAAGTCAGGTACCGCTATCCCGCCGTCATCCTTGGGCTGCATCAAGGCAGCCAATGCTACCCTCCGCCGTCGGCTACCCCACAGATAGCCAACGACCATGAAGCGCAGCACCTTAAAAATACGCGGTGGGACCAAGACTGGCAGAGTCCGGAAATAATAAAGCAGCCTGGGCAAAGCCACCATCTTAAGGAGGGCCACTCTCCCCACAACCGATAGGGGGAGCGTGGACCAAAACGCAATGCTCCTCTTCAGGGCCCCGATACAGCACCCCACATTACTTTCCAGCAGATCTGCCGGCGCATGGTAGATGCGGACCCCCAGGTGTGTTAGACACGTCGGCTCCCACCGCATCATCTCCAACAGCGGTGGCGGCTGTACACAGGGACGCAACGGGAAGAGGCAGGTCCAAAAACAGGAGCAGGCCGTCTGCATACAGCGATATGTAATGGGGTACATCCTGCAACCACAGCCCCAATAGGCCTGCCCCAGTCTTGCCTGTACTGCGAGAGGTTCTATCGCCAGGGCAAACAACAAAGCAGGAAAGCGAGCAACCCTGTCTTGTCCCTCTGAGGACTGGGCACTGGGCGGAGATCACCGCCCCAACCTCACTCTAGCCGTCGCCGAGGAGTACAACACCCTCGTCCAGGTCCCAAAGCCGTCTCCCAAGCCAAACCGGCTCATCAGATTGTAGAGGAATACCCACTCCAGACTAGCGAAAGCCTTCTCTATATCTACCGACAATGCCGTCGGTAAGTGTACTCCGTGGTGTTCTCCTCCCATAAGCCGCACTAACCTCCGAATATTCGAAGATGTGTTTCTGGTTGGGATAAATCCCACCTGGTCAGCGTGCACCAGTGTAGTCATATATGGTAGTAACCGGGTCGCCAATATCCGGCTCAGCACCTTATAGTCCGCCGTCAACATAGATAACGGCCTATAGGAAGTCACATCCGCGTCTTACCGTCCCGGCTTTAAAAGGGGAATGATCAGCGCTTCCCGCATCAATGCAGGCAACTGGCCAAACGCCCTGGCCTCCGTGTACACCTCCAACAGGCGAGGCTCCAACACATCCACATACTGTGCGTAATATTACATTGGCAGCCCATCGGCTCCTGGCATTTTGTTCCTGGCCATGCTCTTGATCGCACATCGGATCTCCGATAGTGTGATGTCCCTCCCCAATAGTTTGGCTTGCTCGTCATCCAACCGCGGAAGGGGGAGCCCCGCTAAGTACTCTTTTATACATGTCTCTTCTGTCTCCAACTGACATTGGTACAGTGATTCGTAATACGTTAAGAACCTCGAGAGCACCTCTTTTTGCGAATAAACCATGTCCCCTGCGATCGTTTCTATTCTCACTACCGGGCCACTCTTCTGGGGTTCGCAAGGCACGCAAGCAGCGTGCCCACTTTACCCCGTTCCGCGTGGGCCTTCACTAAATAGTTCTTGTAACAGCTTCCTTCGCCTCCAGGAGCTTTGCCTGCAGTGTCGGTCTTTCAGGCCTTTGCTTTTCCACTTCCCTCAGATGGTCCTCAGCCTTAGCCACATCATCTAATATTACTTTCCGCACCCCGGAATATTTGCTGATACAGAGACCCCGTACCACCACTTTAAAGGCGTCCCATTCTCCTGCCCTCGTGGATGCCGTCCCCTGATTAGCCTCAAAATAATGTTCAATACCCTCCTTGATCTCTGTTTGAAAAACCCAATCTTCTAGCGTTTCAGGGCGTAGTCACCAGGTGGGTATGGAGGATCTTTCCCGCTGCCAAGTAAGGTTCAGCAACAGTGGGTTGTGGTCAGATATGGTCCGAGCCAGGTACTCGGAGCGTACTGCCAGACATGCAACGGACTGGGAGCACCATATAGCATCTATCCTAACATGCAACTCATGTAAGGCCGAGAAAAAGGAATAGTCCCTATCTCGGGGGTGGTGCACTCGCCAGGCGTCTATTAAGCCCCATCTATTCTGCCATTCCGAGCGCTTCCCAGCCAATCTTCGGACCGGAGACTCAGCCAATGGAGGGTGTGACCTATCAAGAACTATATCTGTGATTGAGTTGAAGTCCCCTCCCACTATTGCTGGGCCAGCTAGGTAGTGTGCTAATGCCCACGACACATGATCTAAAAATCGTGCCTGATCCGCGTTAGGTGCATATATGCTACTGAGCACAACATCCCTACCATACAGCCTTCCCTCCACTGCTACGTATCTGCCCTCAGGATCTAGGATGTGATTCGTGGCCTGGAAAGGGACACCTGCCTCACCCAGATCAGCGTCCCCCTGGCAAACGCCGAGTACGACGTGCTAAAGATCTGACCTCTCCACCTGCGCTGTAGTGCCAATCCCTCCGCCTTAGTAAGGTGAGTCTCCTGAAGCAGTGCTATGTGGGCGCCCCTCCTTGCATGTACTTTGTGCCGCTTTACCATAGAGTTCAGTCCCCGAACATTCCATGTAATACAGCGCAACTCAGCTAACGTACCCATAGTGTGCAGTCCCCCACTTCTTGGTCGCCAACATGCGTCTACCCACACCTAAACCGCTACCCCAAACAACAACAAACAAGGTAACATCCACCCCCTCCCCCCAGAACAGGACCTAATATGAGAGTATCAGCCCCCATCCAAACCACACTATCACACACACTCCGATAGCCTGCAGTAGCCACTACAGGCGTGCCTTAAGGGCAAGTGGGGGGTCGCCCGGCTCCAACAGGCGGCCGCGCCAGCCATACACTCCGCCGCCTTGCGATCCCACATGAACTTCGCAGAATCAGTATTCCCCACATCGCTCCTGGGCACAATCATACAGCCTACTATGCAGAGACAATGCTGCGACCTCCTACAGCCCCTCACGCCCGCCGTGCTGGGCGTGACATCAGGGCCCTTATTGCTGTCCGTTTCAGAGTGCTCGGCCTCTGATTGTTGCTTGTCCTCCTCCGACTCAGTCCCTGCCACCGACTCAGGCATTTGCAAGCCAGTTATCGCAGCCGTCGCTTCCAACGCTTCCTGGCGTTCCGCCACTGATTGCAACTGCAGTTTGATCCGTAAAGTTCTGTTTCGTTTCCGTAGTCTTTGGGATTTGCGCGTCTGAGGCGCTCTGAGCAGCCCTGGGTGTGGTTGCCCCCTTCGATCTGTGCCCGCCCTATAGGTTTCAAGCCATGTCCACACTTACTCTGGCGTGAAGAAGAACTGTGTCCGGTCATCCACAATAATCCTTAGCTTGGCGGGAAAGAGCAACGAGTATTGAATGCATTCGTCCCTAAGCTCTTTCTTGACTGCTAGGAATGATGCACGGCGCCTCTGTATGTCCTGTGTATAATCAGAGAAGATTGTTACCTTACTATTCTCCCCTGCAAAAGGGCCAGCCAGTCGCGCTCTTTGAATTAGTAGGTCCCTGTCTTTGTAGTGAAGCAGCCTGGCTACCACCGGCCTGGGGGGACGGCCCGGCAGCGGCGGCCGCGCCGGCACCCTATGTGCTCTCTCAAGGGTAAAGAAGGCAGATAGCCCCTCCGGGCTGACCTCAGTCTTGAGCCAGGTTTCTAGGTAGTCAACCATATCCGCCCCCTCGGTTTTTTCGGGAAGGCCTAACAACGCGTATATTGTTACGTCTATTGCGACTTTCTGAGTCCTCTGCTTTCTTCTCGAACGCCTCTATGCGGTGCAAAGCATCAGCGATTTTAGCCATCAGGGCAGAGTGGGCCGGTGCCAAGTCCCGGAGGGTGTCCTCATTAGTTTTGACTTTATCGGCCAATTTTACGTGATCCGCTCGCAGTAACCCTAGCCCAGTTGCCACCTGCGCAATATCTTGCTGGAGGGCCTCCCTTGTTGCAGTGATGGTCTCTAGGATTTTATTCAGCTGTGATTGTAGTCCAAGGTCCGGTACTGTCCCCGCGGTCCCATGCTCCACACCCCCGGCACCATCCAGATTTGCAGTTTCTTCCTTCTTGCTTTTGGGTTTCATCGTTGCTGCTGGGCACCCCTCTATGCCAGGCTAGGTAGGCACGTCAGCTCGGCCCTCCTCACGGCCCTCTCCGTCTCCGCTGTGCGCCCTGCACGATGTGCGCCCCACAGAAACCACGCTCCGCAGTCCACAGATACCCTGCTAAGGCCACAGTGGATAATCGCCCTCTCCTAGACCTGTCCTCAGTCGGGCCACTCTGCCAGTATCCCACTCATGCCTCCAGACTCAGTGTGTGACGCCACCATCCACCTCCGCCCGGGGTCAGTCCCAGCGCCACCGCAGACCCCAATGTGCAGGGGGTCAGGTCCAGTAGCCGATTGCCGTTGGACACCCAGGGCTGCGTGTGGGCCGGGCGTTGCCCAGAGAGTCCAGCAGCCTGATCAGGATCAGCTCTGCTTCATGAGTGGAGCCATGCCAGCAGTCTGCCGGATCCCTCAGCGCTCCCACCGCGTGCTCACTGAAACATGGGGGGCCACTGCTCCACCTGTGGGAGATGTTCCTTTCTATCCCACAGTACTCCATGACTCTGGAAGCGTCTGGCACTCAGGACGTATCTCCCGCGGGGCTCTCCTTGCAGCCCGTTACCCACCCCCCAGGGAGCACAGCGCCTTGGACCAGAGACCCATTCCACCTCCGCAGCGCAGGGTATCGGCTCGCCCCGCCGCACTCACCTGGGTATGGCTGTCCGGATCGTCCGCCGTCTGGGCTCCGCAGCGGTCGCTCTGTCTGCCTCGTGTGGCCCTGGGCTCTCCGCTCCGCCGTCTTGCGTCCCTGAAGCTCCAGGGTAGTGGCACTGCCCTTAGGTTCTCGCCAGCACGTTGTCACAGGGCGCAGCAGATGGGAGGTAGCGCCTCCCCGGTGTAGCTCCGCAGCACCTACTCCTCAGCGCTGTGCTGGGTCACGCAGTTCACCGCGGTCCTCGTGCCAGCCTTTAACCACCTCAGAGCGGCCGTCGCTCCTCCATCTTGCGCTGGGCACTGAGCCCAACCCCCGCAGACGCCGGTGCTCCGGCGTCAGAACTCGCCGGCACTACACTCCGCCGCCAGATCGGGACCCTCAGGCCACCTGCACACTGTCGTGGGTTCCGCTCCAGACCCCCGGTGTGTCCCGCCGCCGAGTGTTCGTCACCGGCAGCGGAGCTCTGCTGCCATATTACCGGTCTCCTCGAGGCAGCCTCTACTTAATGTTCCGCTTTCCTGATCGCCGTGGAGGTTCTGCCACTCCTCCGTTCGGGTTCTGTGTGCTCCGGAAGCCTCAGGGAGCTCGCTCACCAAGCCCTGTCGCCGACAGTGGGGGATATCAGGAGTTTTGGTGGAATCCGGCTCGGAGCACTAAGCTCACACCGCCATTCCCGTCGGCGTCCAAGCCACGCCCCCGGAGACCCACCTAGACTAATTATGACCTACAGTAGACAACAGAAGGAATTGCGCAAGATTATCCAGCGCAATTGGCACATTGTCAAAGACGATCCCATCATAGGCAGTTCGCTTCCATGGCGGATATACTGGTCAAAAGAAGTCCAGAATATAAGGAAGAAGCCGGGTGGCTCACCGCCAGGAAAGGATTTTTCAAATGTTTGAATTGTAAGGCCTGTAATTATGGGTCTAATAAAACTTCATTCCTTTAGTTCAAAGTCGCAAATGATAAAGTACCACCTAACTTGCAGAAGTGATTTTGTAGTACATATACTAGAATGTAGCTGCAACTTAAAATATATCGGGAGCACTAAGTTGGCAGCGCATAAAAGGGTGCTACAACATATTAGGGCAATAACTAATACTGACCCAAATTACCCGGTAGCACGTCACTTCAGGGAACGTCATGGTGGGAATTTAAAGGAATTGAAGTATTATGTCATTGACACTGTCCCAATACAAAGAAGAGGAGGTGACAGGGAAGGGAAATTAAGACGCTTGGAAACCCACTACATATTACAGCTCGACACAAAACAGCCAAATGGGCTAAATATGAGTGAGGATTTATATACATTAACAGGCACATGCATCATTATTGCATTTTGCGATTCCTTAATTGCGAAAAATAAGGAATCGCAATTAAGGAATTGCAAAATGCACTGCATCAAGAAATTGCATTAAATTTTGCGATTTCTTATTATTCCTTAATTGCGACTCGCAATTTGCGAGTCGCAATTAAGGAATACCTCCCCATTCATTCCTATGGGCCTAGAGGCCCATAGGAATGAATGGGAAGAAATTCTCAATTTGCAATTCGCAATTAGCGAATCGCAAATTGAAAATGCAATTTCAAGGGTGCAGGGGTGTCCGAAGGACACCCTGTTACACCCCTTAAATCTATCTGTGCACATATGTTGTGCACACACAAACCCTTAGGGCATGTGTGGGCACAACATGACACTTTGAAAAATGCACAAAAGTGCATTTTTCAAAGTTTTCTCAAATTACCATGAGGTTCAACCTCATGGTAATTTGCTCCCCTTAATTGCGAATTCGCAATTTTTAAATGTGTCATGCATTACTTTTAAGGAATCGCAAAATGCGATTCCTTAAATGCAATAGCAATTTGAGAATTCGCAAATATTTGCGAATTCTTAAATTGCGAGGGCCTTGAATCTTCATGCATTCCAAAAGAGGCTTTTGCGATCGCAAACGGCCGATTTTTGCGATTCGCACCGTTTGCGATCGCAAAATCCTTTGATGCATGTGCCTGACTATGAGTAAAAATCCCTGTTACCCCAATTTTTATAGCAAGCACTGAGAAAAGAGAAAATAAGAGAGAAATATGAGTCTGGTTCCCTTTCCTTTGGTAGTTTTCAAATCCAATGAACTATAATGATCCGATTTTGAATAACATATTTATGTCTTAAAACCACTTATTGCATTTTGAAAATCATGAAATATTGAATAATATATTTGAGATATTATGAGTACTTTTATTATATTGTTGGTTATTTACGGAAATTTTTATGATTGAATTATACTTATATGATTTTTATCATATGTATTTATTTATTAAGTATTTATGATGGATTTTAGAAAGATCCTATTTGTAATTGTGGGAATCATTTATCAATGTGTATTTTTCAATCCATCGTGCAGTTTGAAGTACCACACCTGGTTTTGCAAGCTCCCCCCTCCCATGAAGAAGTTGCAGGAAGCAACGAAACGCGTCGGGAACCTAGATTGAAGGGCTATGAATGTGTTTTTGCAATTTAAACATTTGAATCTATCCTCGGGGAGTGGCGTCCTTGAGATCCGGGGCACTTAGGTGAATGGATTAATACGCGGCAGGCTCCGAGCCGCGGAGGATGCACCGCCTAAAATCATGGACAGGTCTGCGAGGCTGTTACTGGAAACAGCCCGTCTAGCACGATGGATTGCATAAATAAAACACACAAGCAACCTTGAAGCCCACTGGAGGGCGATGAATTTAATTGAACATTGGGGTGCAAAGAACAAGGCAGCAAAATCAGACCCTACTGGAAGGATAAAATTAGGCACTTCAAAACCCAGCATTCAGTTCACTGAAAACGATTGCATTATGGGAAAAGGCGAAGACATTAAAGCAGTTTGAAGTACCACACCTGGTTTTGCAAGCTCCCCCCTCCCATGAAGAAGTTGCAGGAAGCAACGAAACGCGTCGGGAACCTAGATTGAAGGGCTGTGACTGTGTTTTTGCAATTAAAAGATTTGAATCTATCCTCGTGGAGTGGCGTCCTTGAGATCCGGGGCACTTAGGTGAATGGATTAATACGAGGCAGGCTCCGAGCCGCGGAGGATGCACCGCCTAAAATCATGGACAGGTCTGCGAGGCTGTTACTGGAAACAGCCCGTCTAGCACGATGGATTGCATAAATAAAACACACAAGCAACCTTGAAGCCCACTGGAGGGCGATGAATTTAATTGAACATTGGGGTGCAAAGAACAAGGCAGCAAAATCGGACCCTACTGGAAGGATAAAATTAGGCACTTCAAAACCCAGCATTCAGTTCACTGAAAATGATTGCATTATGGGAAAAGGCGAAGACATTAAAGCAGTTTGAAGTACCACACCTGGTTTTGCAAGCTCCCCCCTCCCATGAAGAAGTTGCAGGAAGCAACGAAACGCGTCGGGAACCTAGATTGAAGGGCTGTGACTGTGTTTTTGCAATTAAAAGATTTGAATCTGTCCTCGTGGAGTGGCGTCCTTGAGATCCGGGGCACTTAGGTGAATCGATTATTACGCGGCAGGCTCCGAGCCGCGGAGGATGCACCGCCTAAAATCATGGACAGGTCTGCGAGGCTGTTACTGGAAACAGCCCGTCTAGCACGATGGATTGCATAAATAAAACACACAAGCAACCTTGAAGCCCACTGGAGGGCGATGAATTTAATTGAACATTGGGGTGCAAAGAACAAGGCAGAAAAATCGGACCCTACTGGAAGGATACAATTAGGCACTTCAAAACCCAGCATTCAGTTCACTGAAAACGATTGCATTATGGGAAAAGGCGAAGACATTAAAGCAGTTTGAAGTACCACAACTGGTTTTGCAAGCTCCCTCCTCCCTTGAAGAAGTTGCAGGAAGCAACGAAACGCGTCGGGAACCTAGATTGAAGGGCTGTGACTGTGTTTTTGCAATTAAAAGATTTGAATCTATCCTCGTGGAGTGGCGTCCTTGAGATCCGGGGCACTTAGGTGAATGGATTAATACGCGGCAGGCTCCGAGCCGCGGAGGATGCACCGCCTAAAATCATGGACAGGTCTGCGAGGCTGTTACTGGAAACAGCCCGTCTAGCACGATGGATTGCATAAATAAAACACACAAGCAACCTTGAAGCCCACTGTAGGGGGCGATGAATTTAATTGAACATTGGGGTGCAAAGAACAAGGCAGCAAAATCGGACCCTACTGGAAGGATAAAATTAGGCACTTCAAAACCCAGCATTCAGTTCACTGAAAACGATTGCATTATGGGAAAAGGCGAAGACATTAAAGCAGTTTGAAGTACCACACCTGGTTTTGCAAGCTCCCCCCTCCCATGAAGAAGTTGCAGGAAGCAACGACACACGTCGGGAACCTAGATTGAAGGGCTGTGACTGTGTTTTTGCAATTAAAAGATTTGAATCTATCCTCGTGGAGTGGCGTCCTTGAGATCCGGGGCACTTAGGTGAATGGATATATATATATATATATATATATATATATATAGATATATATATTCCAAGCTCCAAAAGTATATATATATATATATATGTGATCAAGGCTCTTGGCAGCCGAAACGCGTCATGGCAGACTGGTGTTGGGTTTAATTAAAAAATAATAAACACCGCAAGACTGGGTCTCGTCTCTTCCTTTTCATTTTGGCATGGTTGAGGTTGTGTTGTTATGTTATGTTATAAATGCTTGTAACGCGCGCGTTCACCAATTGGTTTCATGGCGCTCAAGACAGGTCCGAGGGGGGAGGGCAGTGGGGTGAGAAAGGCTAGTCATAGGCAAGACGAAAGAGGTGGGTTTTCAAAAGTTTACGGAAGGTGATGTAGTCCGGAGCGAGGCGGATGGGGAGAGGGAGGGAGTTCCAAGTAGAAGGGGCAAGAAAAGAAAAACAGGCACCGCCATGTTTCTTGCGTTTAAACCTGGGGGTGGTGAGAAGGTTTTGGGCAGATGACCTAAGGAGTCGTGACGGGACATGAGCGTGAAGACTGAGGGAGATGAAAGCAGGAGCTAGAGTGGACAAAGATTTGGAAACAGTGCAGCCCATTTTAAAAATGCAACGGTACGCTACCGGGAGCCAGTGGAGTCTTTCCAACAAAGGTGTAACGTGTTGGTATTTCGGCTGTTGGAAGACTAGTCTGGCAGCCTGGTTTTGTACCAGTTGAAGCCGATGAAGGTGGTATGCAGGGATCCCCACGTACAGACAGTTGGCATAATCGATACGTGAGGTGACCAGGGCCATAATAACTAGAATGAGAGTCTCCGGGGAGAGATATCTTTGGATTTTCCCAATTCTACGAAGATGATAAAAGCAGGCCGAGGTAACCGCGTTAATTTGGGGCCTCATTGAGAGGTCGCGGGAGATGATAACACCAAGACTTTTCACAGTATTAACGGGACGAGGGGCGGGGCCAAGGGCCGAAGGCCAAAAGTTGGAACTCCAGCAGTTCGAAGGCCCCTCGATCAATACCAGCTCGGTCTTACTAGGGTTGAGCTTCAACTGGCTGAAGTTCATCCACTCATAAATGGTAAGCATTATGGTTTGGAAATTGGAACAAGAAAGGGGGGAAGAGTCAATAGGAAAGATGAGTTGCAGATCATCTGCATAGTTGAAAACAGTAACAGGGGAGTGACGAAGAGAGACAAGAAGAGGCTGCATATATAAGTTGAATAAAAAAGGGGACAGGGCAGAACCCTGGGGGACACCACAAGAAAGTGAAACAGAAGGGGCAGAGAAGGAGGACAGCTGGACTGATTGGGGGCGATGTTGGAGGAAAGATCCAATCCAAGACAGGGCAAGGCCCTGGACGCCTGCATTTCTGACACGGTCGATCAAGATGTCGTGGTCGACCGTGTCGAAAGCGGCCGAGAGATCTAACAATACCAGGGCCTGGTTCAAGTTCTTATCCGCCCCCTGTCTCAGTACGTCCATCACTGCTACTACCACTGCCTCCGTAGAATGGGCAGGTCTGAAGCCTGCCTGCTGATCATCAAGAAAATGGGATTTCTCGATGAAGGCGCTAAGGCAGCGAGTGACGTAGGTCTCCAGTACCTTGCCCAGGTAGGGAAGAAGAGAAATGGGTCGAAAGTTCCCCAAAACCGTGGGATCAGATCCAGGTTTTTTTAGGATAGGTACTACCACCTCTTTTTTGAAAGCATCGGGGACAGAGCCTGTAGCGAGGGAAAGATTGAGCAGATCAAGGGGAGGGCCAGGACACGCCATGAAAGCGTCTCTTAAAATTTGGGGAGGGCAGCAATCATGGGGGGAGCCAGAACTGACTGTCTGGAGAAGAGAGAAAAATTCATCTAAGGAAATGGGAGGAAATTCGTGCAAGCTACAAGGATTCGACGGAGGAAGGGTGCTAACGTGGGGAAGAGAAGGGAGGGGGATATTATTTTTAATGATGGAAATCTTGTCGATAAAGAATGTATTAAGGGAGTCACACAAAGCCTGCGAGGGTTGGGGCTGAGCCGTGACGCGGTCAGGAAGAGAGAGTTCAGCAACAATAGAAAATATCTCCTTAGTTTTTGATGCAGAACAGAGGATTTTTTGAGAAAAGTAAACAGATTTAGCCAAAATAATCGATTTTTTATAGGATTTTAATAAGTCAGTAAAAATGATTTTAAATGCAGGGTCATAATTTCGCCTCCAGCGGCGCTCAGCTTGTCTGAGAGATAGCTTATCTGCCTTGAGTTGTTCGGTGAACCAGCGCTGGGCATCGTGTGGGCGTTTGGTATTAATGGTTTTCACCGGGGCAACCACATCGCTGGCTTGAGACAGCCATTGATCCACTATGGTGGTTTGAAGGTTTAAATCAGAGTGATCGTTGGGAAGAGTGGTAACTAGGGTTGAATGAAAGAGGGAGATATCAGCGCGTTTCCAGTTGCGTGCCGAGAAGTTAGAAGGTAGTGGGGGGCGAGGGGGTAACAACAGTTGCAATGAAAATGAAATAAAGAAATGGTCCGACCAAGTGCAAGGGTAGACCGGGGGGGAGAGATATCCAAGTTGGTTGTCCAGAGCTGGTCCAAAATGTGGCCCTTGTTATGGGTAGCAGTAGAAACATGTTGGGAAAAATTGAGACCAAGAAGTAAATTTGTGAATTCGGTTGATAGAGCAGTTTCATGGGGGTCTAGTGGCCAATAGTTAAAATCGCCTATGATCAAAATCCTGGCTGAATTAATGGCCATCTGAGAAATAAGATCACCAAATAAGGAGGAAAAAGAAGGCATATTAGAGGGGGGCCGATAGACTAAGACACAGGTAAAAGAAATTTTAGGAGACATGAATTTTAAAATTAATAAATCAGAATCTAATATGGGAGTAGTAGTGAGGGAAGTGAAGAGTAGTTTGGAACGAATGATGGCTGCCACACCACCACCCGGTCTACCGGAGGCCCTGTTGGATTGAAGTATGTAGAATCCTGTAGGGATGGAGGCCAGGATATCTGGGGAGGAGTCCTCATGGAGCCAAGTTTCTGACAGAAGAAGGATGTCAATATTGTCGTTGTCTAATAATTGAAATACTTCTAACTGATGTTTAGGGAGTGAGCGGGTGTTAAGGTAGACAATCGACAGGGGACGGGCAGCTGGGGAGCTGGACCTGGTGACAGTGGGAACCGGGCTGCAGTGAAGAAGGGGAACAGGGATGGGAGCTAAGGGAATATACGAAGGGAAGGGAGACAATATACCACAGGTCTGGGCAGTAGTAGCTACGTAGGGGTCAAGAGGGGCAGAACAATGTAGAGAACGGAGAACCTGAGAAGAGTAAATAATGCGGCGGGCAGCATGCATGGCCCCGGGTCTCGGTCGGCCGCAGACGGGCGCAGACGGGCTTGACTTATGCGCGACTTCGGCGCGAAGTCGGCGCTCCCGCTGCGCTTACTCAAGGTCGCCATTTATGCCGTACGCCGTGAACCACTGGACCGCTCACCTGCACGGTGTAGAGGCAGGGCGGAAGTGGTGCAGAGCCAAGCAGGAAGTGTCGCTCGTAAGGAAGACCCTCCGCACAAACGGCACACAGCCGGGGCGGACCGGGGTCGAGAGCGAGAATGAGGAGGTAAGTAGGCTAATTAGTTAGCAGCGTGTAATAAAACGGGCGCATTTAGCAAAGTAACAAAACAATTTTAAAAGCGCACAAATTGCACAGAATGCGCAACACAGCTTGTAATCAGCTGGGTTGCTGGTTTAAAAATGACAGCGGCGCTGGAACATGCCCGTAGCCTGCCCGCCACAGTTGTCTGCCAGCGCTGCCAAACAGGAAGCAAGATATAGAAATGCTTCAGCAACCACTGGACCGCTCACCTGCACGGTGTAGAGGCAGGGCGGAAGTGGTGCAGAGCCAAGCAGGAAGTGTCGCTCGTAAGGAAGACCCTCCGCACAAACGGCACACAGCCGGGGCGGACCGGGGTCGAGAGCGAGAATGAGGAGGTAAGTAGGCTAATTAGTTAGCAGCGTGTAATAAAATGGGCGCATTTACCAAAGTAACAAAACAATTTTAAAAGCGCACAAAATGCACAGAATGCGCAACACAGCTCGTAATCAGCTGGGTTGCTGGTTTAAAAATGACAGCGGCGCTGGAACACGCCCGTAGCCTGCCCGCCACAGTTGTCTGCCAGCGCTGCCAAACAGGAAGCAAGATATAGAAATGCTTCAGCAACCACTGGACCGCTCACCTGCACGGTGTAGAGGCAGGGCGGAAGTGGTGCAAAGCCAAGCAGGAAGTGTCGCTCGTAAGGAAGACCCTCCGCACAAACGGCACACAGCCGGGGCGGACCGGGGTCGAGATCGAGAATGAGGAGGTAAGTAGGCTAATTAGTTAGCAGCGTGTAATAAAACGGGCGCATTTAGCAAAGTAACAAAACTATTTTAAAAGCGGACAAAATGCACAGAATGCGCAACACAGCTCGTAATCAGCTGGGTTGCTGGTTTAAAAATGACAGCGGCGCTGGAACACGCCCGTAGCCTGCCCGCCACAGTTGTCTCACAGGTTGAAACTTACCGAAATATATATATATATATATATATATATATATATATATATGTATATATATATATATATATATATATATATATATATATATATATATATATATATATATATATATATATATATATATATATACTCCACCAAAAATGCGGCACTCAGGGTTTCAGATAAACAATTTCAAGTTTATTACTCCAACTCCAGCTCGGACCAACGCGTTTCAGCCTTAACAGGCTTTGTTCTCGGTAAGTGAGCTTTTTTCAATGTCCACTATTTATCCCAATTGGCAGTTAGGGTGCATTGTGGGACTAGTAGTTGTTACATTATACATTTTCATTTAAATCATGTGTTGCATGCAATGTATAAACGCAATCATTTTAGTGATTATTTCATGTTTCTATTCGCGCCACATTTTTACGCGCAAACAGGCCATTTTATTCTCATATTATTGTCATATGCAGAATATAGTCAAGCGGTATAGTACTCATATATTTCTCACAATTATACTTTTTTAGATATATGTTTCTGTCATTGGGTATAGTACCCCATTGTCTCATATATATGTCTTAGTTTATGAAGATTGTACGCATATTCCAATCTTTATTCTAGATGTATATGAAGCTCCTCATCAAAGTTCATCCCACGGGGCATTTTTGTTTTAAGTCTAATTATGAATTTGGATTCGATTTGGCGCAATTTGCGCAGTCTATTGCCTCCTCGTTCATTCAATTTGACCATGTGTATTCCATAATACGACATTGCTCTCCAGTCACTTTGTTGACATATTGACATATGTTTTGCTGTGGCGTATGACATGTCCTTATTTTTCACAGCTCTAATGTGCTCCAGTATTCGTTTTTTTAAAGCACAGGTTGTGCTTCCAATATAGCATGAACCACATTTGCATTGTATGATGTATACCACATGCATGGAGGAGCAAGTGATTCTCCCTTCAATCAAAGTTTTTTTCCCCCATCATGTTCCTCAAAGGAGTTTTATTTTGGCCAATCTTGCATGCCTTACAGACATTACATTTTCGAAATCCATTTTTTTGGTCAGTGAGCCAATTGCTTTTGTTGTCTAATGTTTTTGACTTAAAATAGCTTTTGACAAGATGATCTTTCAGTGACGAAGGTTTTTTGTAGCTTATCATCGGTCCTTCGCCTACTAGTTTTCCTATGTCGGGATCCCCCGATATTAGATGCCAATATTTTTTGATCTTGCTTTTTATAATGCCACTTTCTTTACTGTATGTTGTCACAAATCGTGGTGGTCCATGTGATACATCTTTTACTGCTGGTGTAGTTAGTATCATGGATCTGGTTTTAAGTTCCACTCTTCTTTTACTTTTCTCCAATACTCTTTCACTGTATCCTCTTGACTGTAATCTTTCGGTTGTTTCCATGATTTTGGTTTCTGCATCTTGTTCATTCGAGCAGTTTCTTTTCATCCGAGTAAATTCACCATACGGTATACTTGCAAGTAGTGGTTGGGGGTGAAAACTGGTTCCATGTAGGATACTGTTTGTAGACTTTTTTTTCCTGAACAGTGTTGTTTGTAATTTATTGTTCTCAATATATATTTTCAAATCCAGGAAATCAATTTCTAGTTTACTGGTGGTGTGTGTGAACTGTAGTCCAATCTCATTGTCACACAACTTAGAGAAGTATGTATTGAAATCAGTTTCGTACCATCCCAAATTAAAAACAGATCGTGGATGTAACGGACCCATAATATTGTTCTGTGCAGATCTGATTGGTTCATGGGGTTCCATGCAATAGTTTTTTCCCACCACCCCATTGTAACATTGGCGTAGTTGGGTGAGAATGAAATTCCCATTGCCGTTCCACATTCTTGCTTGTATAGTTGGTTGTTGAATAGAAATACGTTATTATTGAGACATAACCTGATCATGTTCATTAACATTTCTGTATGTTTTCATTCTCCGATGTTTCGCTGTTTCAAAAAGTAATTGCATGCCTCTAAGCCTATTTCATGTTTTATAGATGTATACAGTGAAACAGCATCTATTGTTACCAGTAGGTAGTCCTCACTCCACATGATGTCTTTCAGAATTCGTAAAAAGTCTCCAGTGTCTTTAATGTAGGAGCTCATGCTCTTTGCAATGGGTGCTAAAAAACAGATCTACATACTGAGAGATGTTTTCATAGAGTATTTGACATGATGCCACAATTGGTCTGCCTGGTGTGTCAATGAGTGTTTTATGAATTTTGGGCAGAAAATAAATTGTTGGGATTACTGGGTATTCATTCATTAAACATTTCTTTTCATCTTTATCCAGTAGCCCTTCTTTTTGCCAATCCTGTAATAATCCATTGAGTTGCAGCGTCATTTGATTTATAGGATTTGTTTGTAATTTACTGTAATTTTCTTGGTTTTCCAGTTGTCTTTTTGCTTCTTTTACATAGTTCTGTGTGTCCATCAGGACGATATTGCCCCCCTTATCTGAGGCTTTATAGTGAGATTGATGTCATTATTTAGTGTGGTGATGGCTTGTCTTTCTCCTTTTGTAAGATTCTCTCTTTTGTTTCCTCTTCTTATATTGGAGAGTTTCTCTATTTCCTCCACTATAGCTTCTGAGAACATATCAATTATATTGCCTGGTGACAGGATGGGACAGAATCTAGATTTTTTCTTCAGACCACTTTTCACCCTCTTATCAGTTCTGATATTTAAATCATCCAACAGATGATTTAAGTTGTGTCTTGATCATACAGCAGTCCGAATATATTCTGGAGATCAGGTATTTCTTCAATCTGCCAGTTGAAATTGTCGTCTGGCGGTTCCCCACCTGTTGTGTTCAACATTTGTTTTGGCCTTCGTGCATGAACTTTAGCTAATTTAAGCTTTCGTATGTATTTATACAAGTCGATTCTTAGTTCTGTTGGGTTGAAGTGTTTTTCAGGACAAAATGAAAGTCCTTTGTTTAGCAACGTTTTTTCTTCTTTTGTTAGAACATGTTCGGATAAATTGATTATCAAATTTCCTACTTCCGATTCCTTAGGGGATAGGACTTTTTTTCTTTTGGCTCTTCTGGTTTTCCTTGTGTTCCGACGGCGGTGTTCTTTCCTCTTCCTCGGGGTTGGAACAATCCTCTTCCACGGCCCCCTCTCTTTTAAATTTTCGTTCTTTGCGTTCTTCTATTTCAGTCTCATATTTTTCAAGTCTGTCATCCATTTCTTTTCTCATTTTTGATGCTTCATCTTTATTAATTTGTTGTTTAATGTTTTGTTCCAATTCATTAATTTTGGTTGTAATTTCAGCAATATCAATTTTCGCATGTTTGATTAAGATTCGCATCATATTTAATGAGCACTCTTATTTTCCAGCCAGTCCGCAATTAATTCTTTTTTGTTTCAGGGTGAGTTGGCATTGTAAAAATCCTAAGTCCCCTCGGTATTCTTTTCACTTCAATATATTTTTGTAAAGCAATACCTTCCCAACTCTTGTTGATTTATTTTTTGTATAATTTTTCGACTTGATTAAACATTTGCTTTCCAGTATTTATTTGTGTTGTATTCGCCGCATTGATGTTTTGCAGTACATATGCTTCACTTGTAGAGCTTTTGAGCATGGTATTAGCCTTGTCGGCGCATTTTGCTGCTTGCGCTTCCATGTTAATTCAATTCTTTGTGATTCACAAGTGGCGTTTATTTGGTTGCATACAAGTTCCAATTCCTCTCACAACCGAGCAACCGGAGTTTGGAAACACAGTCTCTTATATAATTATCCTTCACACCCTCTTTCTCCGTTCGCCTCTTGAAACCGCCGTACCATTTACGGCTCGATTTCACTCGGGGCTTGATAGAGACGCATCGCTTAACACAGCTCATTCACTCAATGGCTATCATTGCCACTCACCTCCGGGAGACTCCCTCTTCGACGGTGTCCTCCGACTCCGTCTTAGAGACGCTCGACCTTCGGTGATAGTCTACGAGTCTTTTCTCCAAGCTGTGAAAGCGGGCGCACAGGGGTCACTTGAAATCCTACACCAAAGTGATCCTTCGACTCCGTGCGCTCGACTGCGGGTGCTCTGCAAAGGGGCCGGATCCTGGCCCAATTCACAATTCTCCACCAAAAATGCGGCACTCAGGGTTTCAGATAAACAATTTCAAGTTTATTACTCCAACTCCAGCTCGGACCAACGCGTTTCAGCCTGAACAGGCTTTGTTCACGGTAAGTGAGCTTTTTTCTACGTCCACTATTTAGCCCAATTGGCATACGCCACAGCAAAACATATGTCAATATGTCAACAAAGTGACTGGAGAGCAATGTCGTATTATGGAATACACATGGTCAAATTGAATGAACGAGGAGGCAATAGACTGCGCAAATTGCGCCAAATCGAATCCAAATTCATAATTAGACTCAAAACAAAAATGCCCCGTAGGATGAACTTTGATGAGGAGCTTCATATATATCTAGAATAAAGATTGGAATATGCGGACAATCTTCATAAACTGAGACATATATATGAGACAATGGGGTACTATACCCAATGACAGAAACATATATCTAAAAAAGTATAATTGTGAGAACTATATGAGTACAATACCGCTGGACTATATTCTGCATATGACAATAATATGAGAATGAAATGGCCTGTTTGCGCGTACAAATGCGGCGCGAATAGAAACATGAAATAATCACTAAAATGATTGCGTTTATACATTGCATGCAACACATGATTTAAATGAAAATGTATAATGTAACAACTACTAGTCCTACCATAAACCCTAACTGCCAATTGGGATAAATAGTGGCCATAGAAAAAAGCTCACTTACCGTGAACAAAGCCTGTTAAGGCTGAAACGCGTTGGTCCGAGCTGGAGTTGGAGTAATAAACTTGAAATTGTTTATCTGAAACCCTGAGTGCCACATTTTTTGGTGGAGAATTGTGAATTGGGCCAGGATCTGGCCCCTTTGCAGAGCACCCGCAGTCGAGCGCACAGAGTCGAAGGATCACTTTGGTGGAGGATATATATATATATATATATATATATATATATTTATATATATATATTTATATATATATATATATATTCACTAAAAAAACAGGTTTCACATTCGTTAATTAGCATTTAAAAAACCTTTGAAATTCACTGAAAAAACCATAGGTTTCACACTCGTTATAGTCAGGAATTAGCATTTAAAAAACCTTTCAAATTCACAGAGAAAACCATAGGTTTCACACCAGTTTTAGTTAGCTGAACATTTTACTCATACAAAACCATTGAAATTCCCACGTTATAGTTAGTTGGACTCACTATAACTTGCATGCCCGCACTCCACTGCTGATGATGTCACATATTACATCATTCATGACATGGTCAGTGACATCACTGATGACATCACTGATGACATCTCAAATGACATCACTGATGACATCACTGATGACATCTCAAATGACATCACTAGGAGAACCAGTTTACACAACAACTGACAAAGTGATACAGATATTCAAACAGTTTAGTCACTATCCACTATATTTAGTGAGACACTTTAAATTGGTCAAGTAAACAGTCAATTACACTGCTACTAAATCCTCCATCCAAATATTTATTTTTATATATCCACTCATTCTTCAATGCAAATTGCTATATATATAATGCATATTTAAATAACAAAGCAAACCACATTCACTGGATGATGTCATCAATGATGTCATCAGTGATGTCATTTGAGATGTCATCAGTGATGTCACTGACCATGTCATGAATGATGTAATATGTGACATCAGCAGTGGATTGCGGGTGCGCGAAATATAGTTAGTACAACTAACTATATAGTGGCCATTTCAATGGTTTTGTATGAGTGAAATGTCCAGCTAACTATAACACCCCTAAAACTTATAGTTTTGTGAGTGAATTTTAAAGGTTTTTTAAATGCTAATTCCTAACTATATAAGGCCTGAAACCTATGTTTTTTTCAGTGAATTTCAAAGGTTTTTTTAATGCTAATTCTTAACTATATAAGACCTGAAAGCCCACTAGGAATCTCCAGTATGCGCCAGGGGACTGCATTGCAGAGAGGTGTAATGAAGCCATGCCCCTTTTTACACCTCTCTGCAACGCAGCCCCCGTGCATGTTTGAAGAGGGGGAACTAATTCCCCTTGCATACTGGGGGCCCCTGGGGGCCAACTAGGCCACCTTGAACCTCCAGTATGCGCCAGGGGGCTGCATTGCAGAGGTGTAATGAGGCTATGCCCCTTGTTACACCTCTCTGCAACGCAGCCCCCTGGCACGTTTGCAGAGGGGGAACTAATCCCCCTTGCATACTGGGGGTCCCTGGGGGCCAACTAGCCCACTAGGAGCCTCCAGTATGCGCCAGGGGGCTGCATTGCAGAGAGGTGTAATGACGCCACACCCTTTTTTACACCTCTCTGCAACGCAGCCCCCGGGCATATTTGAAGAGGGGGAACTAATTCCGCCTGCATACTGGGGGTCCCTGGGGGCCAACTAGCCCACCTGGAACCTCCAGTATGCGCCAGTGGGCTGCATTGCACAGAGGTGTAATGAGGCTATGCCTCTTTTTACACCTCTCTGCAACGCAGGCCACTGGCGCGTTTGCAGAGGGGGGACTAATTTCCCTAGCATACTGGGGGTCCCTGGGTCATATCTGCCCAAACGCCGAAATTCCGAACGATTGAAAATGACTTTTCTTGAGAAACATTTGGATTTGGATTATTATGTCCTATACTTTGGATTTTTTGAAAGACTGACTTTAAGGATGCTATAAATTACTCAAGTCTGCCCGAATTGTGTGGGTAAAATTGATACCTAGTCACTTTGAATAAGAATGTACTTACGTCTCGGCTAACATTTGGAAGAAATATCTAGTTATATGACAACAGGATAATGACATAACTTGAAGGAAATAAGAACGCCCTGAAGAAGTTCTGTTGTACAGAACGAAACGCGTCAGCTGGCTGTGGTACATAAACTTAAGGAAAATAAAAGCATTTGAATATACACCAAGATTCAGCGCTTCAATAAGGACTCTAAGTGATATGATTTGATTGGACTTATTTTGCAAGTGGTGCTGTGCCAAACTTTTGAATATTCTCTACTACTCTCTACTACTTACTCTCTACTACTCCACTACTCTCTAATACTCACTCTCTCCTACTCATTCTCTACTACTCTACTACTCTCTACTCTCTACTACTCACTATCTACTACTCTCTACGACTCACTCTCTACTCTATACTACTCACTCTCTACTACTCTCTCTCTACTACTCAATCTTTACTACTCACTATCTACTACTCTCTACTACTCACTCTTTACTACTCTCTACTACTCACTCTTTACTACTCTCTACTACTCACTCTACTTCTCACTCTCTACTACTCTCTACTACTCACTCTCTACTACTCTCTCTCTACTACTCTCTACTACTCACTCTCTACTACTCTACTACTCACTCTCTACTACTCTCTCTCTACTACTCTATACTACTCACTCTACTACTCACTCTCTACTATTCTCTCTCTCTGCTACTCACTCTCTACTCAATCTCTACTGCTCTCTACTACTCACTCTACTACTTACTCTCTACTACTCACTCTCTACTACTCACTCTCTACTACTCACTCTACTATTCACTCTACTACTCTCTACTACTCACTCTCTGCTACTCTCTCTACTGCTCTCTACTACTCTCTACTACTCACTCTCTACTCTATTACTCTCTCTACTTCTCTCTCTATTAGTCTCTACCTCTCTACCTCTACCTCTCTACCTCTACACCTCTACCTTTCTCTCACTACACGCACACATTACCTACTGGCGGTCGCCAGTAGGTAGTTATAGTTAGGATCTACTTTCCATAGGAAATCCGCAACATTCTATTGGGACTAACTTTGGCGCCGCTCGACGAATCTTCGCGAATTTCTCAAAGAAGATGGCCCGCTCCGCTCTGCTCCTTCCCTGAAAGTTTGGGGTGGATTCGTCAAGCGAGGGCCGAGATAAAAGGGGGTCCCAAAACGTGTTTTTCTCATGTTAATTTCCATAGGGCGATTGGACTCACTTTTAGCCCGAACGGCTGAATGGATTTCCACCAAACTTGGCAAAATTGTAGGGACTGGTAGCCCGATGTGCCTTTGCTATGTCTCAAGATATGCGCTGCAGTGGATTTTGAGTAATTAAGGTTACAAAATATATATATATCTATAAGCGCGCCCCGGTACGTGCACCGGGGAGCGTACCAGCGCGCTACGCGAGTACGCGAGCGGAAAGCTGATTGGCTCTCGGGTGTCTTGTCAACATTCCAAATAGTACGGAGCGGCCGCCATCTTGTGTCTCGGTAGGATCGAGACACAAGAGGTGGCAAAAACAAGGGGGAAATGACTAAAAGGGGGTAGGGTAGACCCCCCCGACCCACTAGGTTTGATGTGGGGGCCATAAAAGGGCTTCGGGGGCAAAAAAAACCAACAAAAAAAACTATTTTCGCTGGGGGAACGTCCGGTACGCGCACCGGGGAGCGTACCATGGGGAAAACCCGGTGAAACAGTAAAATAATAATTTAAAGTGCTTAGAGGTAGGGTAGCTCTGAATAGAGTTGTTGTGTTGTTTGGGTGTTTTAAGTACCAACATGTAGGTACCAATGCAGAGTCTTAAATTTAATGTACACCGTTTCCTCTGTAGATATCTTGCATGTTGTTACAGAAGTTATTGTGGTATATGGAATCCATATCATAGTCTGTCAGGAAAGCAGAAATAGATAATTTAAGCACTCCCTGAGAAGACCTAGGGGATCATGGGTAGTCTACCCTGGTCCCTTAGGATGTTTTAAAATTGCACAGTATACTGTAAGTTTCACTTTATATTATAATATAAATATAATCATTTGGTAGTACTTCATGAACATATAAAAATGAATAATGTCTCAAACAATTTTTAATTATGAAATAAAAATTTATTGGTTAGAATTTTCATAGTTTTATAAAACTTCCAGTATTAGTTCATCTGGAATCTCCTCAAAATGGAAGATTCAATGTTTTGTAAACAGTCAATAAATTGTTGATCCAAAGACTCGTCCATAAAATCATCGTCAACAAAATCTTCATTAAGAATCTCCTCATTTGTAATCTCGAAAGAGACATTGATGCTTTCTTGTTCCCCTTCCATTTTCTTGCTGTAAATTGCATAAAAAATCACTATATCAGTAGAGTTATGGCACTGTTGGGTTTAAGTTCAGACAGGTAGTTCTGATTTTTTAACAGTGAAGTTATCTTTGGGCAGTGTATGGTATCAGGCTGGAAGTAGAAATATAAAAAAGTGTATGTGATGAAGCCTAAGTAAATTCATAATTATACAAGAGAAGCCTAACTCAATCCATAACTATAACAGAGAAGCCTATCTCAATCTATAAGTATTACAGAGGGATAGTATATAACTATCAGAAAATGTTTTCCTAAATTAACTTAAAGTGCACAACATACTTCACTTTCCAAAATAACAACTTACCTTTGTGAAAGCAGTTGAAGTTCTCAGTGAAAATCCTTTTCAAATGTACTTCAGGAAGTAGTAGTCAAAATGGCTGTGTTTCCCTCTCTTTTTTTTTATATATATTCATGTACATAACCAATCAAATGTCAGGAAATAATAGTAGAAAATGAAAGTAACATTTTAATTGATTGTAAATTCTAACACTTCAGATGTGTTTTTGTCATGTAATTTACCTCAGGATATTTAGACAGGGCTACAGGGTAAATGGCTCAATGGAATTCCTTCAAATTTGGGAAAATGGTAGGGACTGGTATGTAGTATGGCCTATTCTATATTTGGTGAACATCTCTACAGAGGTTTTTATGTATATTAACTTTAAAACATTTTTGGGAGCGCTTACCGGTGAGCGCCCCGGTGCGCGTACCGGTAAGCACAACGGGAGTCCTCCATCTTGTGTTTCGGAAGAATTGAGACACAAGATGGAGGACAAAGAACATTGGGAATGGGTACAAGGGGGCACGGTAGACACACTCTGACATCTAGGTTTTCTGAGGGGAGTTTAGGAGGTACATATATGCCCAAATTTTTTTAAAGATTTTCGCGGGGGGAGCGCCCGGTACGCGCACCGGGGAGCGTACTTTGGTGAAAAATAGTGAAAAAAGTTAGAAAAAGAGCCCTGAAAAGAGCTTTTGGGTTGTGTGGCTGATTTAGGTACCTACAAGTAGGTACCAATGCACAGTCTTAAATTCAGGAGGAATATTCTATTCCCCTCATCTGAGAAGTGCACACCATCTCCTCTGTAGATATCTTGCATGTTGTAACACAAGTTATTGTTGTATATTGAACCCATTCCATAGTCTCTCATGTAAGCGGAAACAGATTTATTCACATGTTTCCGTGCTTTCTCAAATTGTGGACAAAATTGATTGGACCACTTCCATTTCTGTCTTTGGCATATATTGGAATATACCAAGGCAGTTTGTGGAAAAAGTGTCATCAATTGCCCAAAGGTGTCCTTTAAAACCATTTCCAGACCTACCCCAGTCAAAGTGCCTAGGTCATTTCCACCACAGTGCAAAATTATACGGTAGAGTGTGGCAGATGGTGAAAGGTTTTCACCAATGGTATCAATTGATGACATCTCAATCCTCTTTGGCCTATCCAATTGATGTGCACATTTGGTAAATCAAGATTGTGAAAATTTCTGAGAGCTGCATACCTTTGAGCCCAGTGGATGTAGCTATGTCCAATAATCCAGACAGAATACATGGTGAGAGGAGGTTCTGGTGCAGTCAGATGAAGTGTAGGAATAAAATGGCAGTTGGAACAGTAGGAGTTTGCAAAAAAAACTGTGGAGTTTCAGTGCTCTTGAATCACAAGCAATGATTGGTGGATTCAGATAGGTGAAAACTGAAAGTTAGGGTGCATGATTCTGTTCTTTGAAAGAAGTAATTTGAATGGTTAAGAAAAAGTCATTTAAAGAAACATTGCACCGGATAAGCTGGTGTATTGAGAGGTCAAACATCCTTGCTGAGTTCATTTGCAACATTGTAGAATAAACTTTTAATAACTCTCTCTGTCCCTTTCCCTCATGCTTACTCCTTCATTCTTTTTTTTTTCTTTTTTTTTGGGTGCGCTCCCCGGTACGCGTACCGGGGAGCGTAACGTTACGCGTACCATTGAGAAAAAAGAATGACAGCCTTTTTTAAAAATGTTTTTTTTTATAAATTAGAGGTAGTTCTAAAAAGAACTGTTTTTTTAATTCTTTTTGTTGTTTTATATATTTTTTATTTTTTTTTTAACATTTTTAACTTTTTTGGGCTTTTCTGAACAGTTTTATATATTTTTTGTATTTTTTATGGGGAGAAACAAAAAACAGGGAATTGTAAACGGCTCAACTGGAGCAAAAAAAAATCAGGAAAAAATTAGGGTTTTTTCGGGTACTTGTGGTTATCACCAGCACAGATGATAAGTTTTATACTTTGCTCACCATAGCAAAGTGTCTTTCCACAACATTTGCAAACGATTTTAAAATCGTTAAACTTGGGTTGAATGGTTGGCATCATCTCTCTTGCCTCTGGACCCGATGGAGTGGGTTCTTTGGATGTTGAGGGTCTGGATGTTGATGGGGGTAGGTTACTGCAGAGGTCCCTTACCTCTGCTGCAGAATAGTTGTTAGGGTGCATACGCATCATGTGCCGAATCATAGTATGATTCCCAAAGGAATATTTTTTGTTAGGGTTCCCCCTGGACAGCACGGCACCACAGATCAGACAAGTCACCTTCGCAGCGTTGACTTTTTTGAAACCCCTTGGGATTTTGTAAAACTCCCATATGAAGTGCTCTTTTGGTTTGTAGGGGGGATTATCTTCAGGCAGGAACTGCCTTGTCTGTTCGTCCTCTTCATCCTCCTCCTCCTCTTCTTCTTGACAACCAATGTGATCTTCTGGTGATCTTCTGGTGGTCTTTTTGATGGTGGTGGTGGTGGTGGGGCAGATGCTCCAGCTGCTGATATGACTGTAGCCATCTCTGTAAGGAAAAAGCAGGTCTTCCTCACTCAAATAACAACGTGAGAATGAGGAAAAAAGGTGGGGGCTTTCATCATTTGGAAAACAAAACTTTTCTGAACCAATGAAAAGTGTTATTTTCAAGTCAAATGATCCGGGCTTTCATCATTTGGAAACCAAAACTGATCTAAACCAATGAAAAGTGTTATTTTCAGATCACATGACCTGACACGCTTACGCTACGCGCCCCGGTGCGTGCCCGGGGGCGCGCCCATAGTCGCGCCCCGGGGCGCGTCCGGCAGCGCTTACGTTGCACGATCGTATGCGCTCGGGTGCTTCCGGGTGCCCTTACGCCGTGCGTCATATGACGCATCACGCGGCTAAGCGATACGTCACGATGTTGTTTTCGTTCGCGGCAATAGCGCTAACGGGATGCTCACCGGTATGCGACCTGGGGCGCGCCGTAACAATGCGCTCACCGGTGAGCGCATCGGTACGCGCCCCAGGAGCGCTCCAGGGCAAAAAAAATTAAAAAAAATTGTATTGCATAATTATAAAATATAAAATTCATTCTGAAAAATATTACATTTCATACCTATAGAGATTTGCTAATAAAAAACCTATGAAATTTACTGAAAAAACCATAGGTTTCACATCAGTTATAGTTAGGAATTAGCATTTAAAAAACCTATTAAATTCACTGAAAAAAACATAGGTTTCACACCAGTTATAGTTAGCTGGAAATTTTACTCGCATAAAACCATTGAAATTCCCACGTTATAGTTAGTTGGACTCACTATAACTTGCGCATGCAATGCACTGCTGATGACGTCACATATTACATCACTCATGACATGGTCAGTGATATCACTCATGACATCACTGATGACACCATCCTTGTGACAGAGTGACAGACCTCCTTTCACTGTAATGTAACCCTTCAAATACATATTCAAAAAAAGAAACAAAAATGTTCAAAAAAATCGAAATACCCATACCAGTTACAACAACCAATTCAGTAATTCCACCATCTATATACACACCCACTCATTCACCAACAGTTCTATATAGTCACTCATACATATACTCACTCATCATATGTAGTGATACACTTATACATACTGTTACACACCGACAGTCATACAAAGGTTACTCTCACACATACTCACACATGCAAGTAAACTATTGAACATCCATTTATTTGCATATATAGCTATACACACATTACCACCTTACTTCTAAGGAAACTTACACATACTTACTCTCTTAAACAATCACTTATAGAAAAACATACTTATTTAAACAGGAACTCTTACAATCTCTTACTCTCACATATACTCACCTATGTACATTAATATTCATATATACTAGATTAAAACATATGTAGTTACTGATAATCACACTAGTGACACAGTCATTCACTCACTAACACACACATATACACACTCATCCACCCATACAGTCCTGCACATATGCTGTCTTCAAAACACATACAAACAGAGAGTCAGTCATTCATGCATCTATGTGCTAAGTAATACCCCCACTAAACCATACAAACACTCATACTGATACTAAGAAAAACATCTAATAACCTATATACATACACATGTAGCTACTCACCAACCCATGCAGCCACATATACACAAAGTGAAACACTAATACATATATTTAAATATTTAAACATTACTTACTAATATTTATTTTTCAAAAAGACACATATTCACTGGATGGTGTCATCAGTGATGTCATGAGTGATGTAATATGTGACGTCATCAGCAGTGCATTGCATGCGCAAGTTATAGTGAGTCCAACTAACTATAACGTGGGAATTTCAATGGTTTTATGCGAGTAAAATTTCCAGCTAACTATAACTGGTGTGAAACCTATGGTTTTTTCAGTGAATATATATATGCATATATATGCATATTCATTTATGTATGTGTATATATATATATATATATATACGCGGTTAATCTTCTAGCCGAAAGAAGAAGCAGAGCCCCTAGGGAGACAGTTGAAGGCTTTTATTCAGTGGTAGTGGCGGATGCATTTCTGGCTGTTGATGTGCCGTCACCAGCGCCTCCAGCCTTCACAAGTGATGCAGCACACCGTAGGCTCGGTCCTGCCCTTTTGTAGGCCTTGTTGTTGCAGTTCAGCTACACCCCCTGGCGTTCCATGCAGCACACCTGTGCAGCCGTCTGTGTAAGGGGAAACTACACATCCCAGAATCCTTCATGTACGGGACACCGGGAGAGTTGCGGCGAGGGGTTATGATGCAGGTATTCACACCATCCAGCTTGAAGGTGCTGGGAGTCACAATGTGTCCAACATGCCTTGTTCTGTCAGCTGGTAAGTCCTGAACAAAGACTTCTCTGCCCCCCTGTAATGCTTCAGCCTCAGGTGCCGGGGGTAGAGTAACAGGGACTGCTGCCCAGCGCGAGGTGAATGCCTCGCTACTGTTAATGTTCGTCCCGGGGTCTGTGGCGGGCTGCGGACTTTTCAAATATCTTTGAAAAACAAACGAAGAACTGGAACAGTTCTGCCAGTAAAGTCCAAGTCCAAAATGAAGCGGGGGTCTCTGAAGGGCGTCTCTGGCTGACGCGTGGATAAGTGCGGTTAATCTTCTAGCCGAAAGGAAGAAGCAGAGCCCCTAGGGAGACAGTTGAAGGCTTTTATTCAGTGGTAGTGGCGGATGCATTTCTGGCTGGTGATGTGCCGTCGTCAGCGCCTCCAGCCTTCACAAGTGATGTAGCACACAGTAGGCTCGGTCCCGCCCTTTTGTAGGCCTTGTTGTTGCAAGTCAGCTACACCCCCTGGCGTTCCACGCAGCACACCTGTGCAGCCGTCCGTGTAAGGGGAAACTACACATCCCAGAATCCTTCATGTACGGGACACCGGGACAGTTGCTGCGGGGGGTTATGATGCAGGTATTCACACCATCCAGCTTGAAGGTGCGGGGAGTCACAATGTGTCCAACATGCCTTGTTCTGTCAGCTGGTAAGTCCTGAACAAAGCCTCCTCTGCCCCCTACATACATATATAATGAAATGAAATGAAATGAAAAGGGGTTTGATTGAGCGCTACAGCTGCCCCGAGGCGTCCAGGCGCTAGGACTAGAACAGTGTCTTCCAGAGAGACGATCCGACGATGGTCAAAATTTAGTTGAAAAGAAAGGTCTTAAGCTGTTTACGAAAGCTCAACAGGTTGGAATTGATTCTCAGATGAAGGGGGAGAGTGTTCCATAATTTGGAAGCATTGTAGGCAAAAGATCGGCCTCCTGCTCTAGCTCTCTGTATCCTAGGGACTTTGGCCAGAAAGGCATTTGAAGATTGGAGTAGTTTGTTAGGTTGATAGGGTAAGATCAGGGAGTGATTGATTTCTGGGCCAGATTTCCAAAAGCTTGATGAGCAATACACATAGATTTAAACTTAACTCTCTCCCTAATGGGGAGCCAGTGCAGAGCTGTTAGACCGGGCTTTATCGAGATTCTGCGTGGAATTCCAAGCAATGTGTGAGATGCGCAGTTTTGAGTCCGCTGAAGTTTTTGCAGACTATACTCAGGCGCCCCAAGGTACAGGGAATTACTGAAATCAAGGCAAGATTGAATTAAGCCTTGTATCACTATCTGCTTGGCCTCAAAGGGAAGAAGTGGAAGGATTTTTTTAATCATCCTGAGGAGGCCTAAGCAGGTCGCTGACACCTTGGTCGCCTGTGTATTGAAGGTCAATGATTTGTCCAGCCACACCCCCAGACTTTTTATATTATCTCTGGGAGTGGGGGGGCGCCCATGCTCAGAGGCCATAACAGCTCCAAGGTGGAGGGGGCTGATGGGCCAAGGAGCATGAGCTCCGTTTTATCGTCATTGAGCTTCAAACATGACTTCGTCATCCAACTCTTGACCTGTTCCAAGCATGTTGTTAAGTTGGATTGTGGTTGGAGGCCGTTCTTTTGCGCAAGGGAGACCACTAGCTGGGTACATCCGCATAGGTAATGATGTTAATACCATGTGGACGAACAATCCCAGCCAGCGGTCTCATGTATGCATTAAAGAGCGTGGGGCTCAGTGAAGAGCCCTGCGGCACCCCACAGCCCAAAGGCTTGCTTGAAGAGACAGATGTGCCTTCAAAAACCTGGAAAGTTCGATCACTTAAGAAGGACTTTAAGCAGGCCAAGGCTTCTCCTGATATTCCTAGGTCAAAGAGACGGTTTAGGAGGATTTTATGGTTTACCGTATCAAAGGCGGCGCTCAGATCAAGGAGGATCACTGCCACTGATCCTCCCTGATCCAAGATCCACCTCGCCTCTTCTGTCACGGCCAAGAAGGCAGTCTCGTCCCATGTTTGGAGCGAAAGCCCGTCTGGGAAATGTCGAGCAGATGGTTACGCTCGAGAAACTGAGTTAAAAAGATGTTAATGTGTTTCTCGAGGATCTTGGTTACCCAGGGGAGCAGTGAGATTGGGCGATAGTTGTTGGGATTGCCCGAATCTAGAGCGGGTTTCTTCAGCAATGCCCGAACCATGGCATGCTTCCAAGCCGGTGGTACCGTCCCAGTCATTTATGGAGGAGTTCAACAACTCCATAAGTGTGGGAAGGATTGCTTTATCAGCCAAGACCAACATGCTTGGAGGAGCAGGGTCACATGGGGAGCCAGATTTTATTTGATGTATTAGGAGCTTGAGTGTTTCAGAATTCAGCAGAGGAAGATGGACTAAGTTGTTTTGAAGAGAGTATCCTGTTTTCATGGCCGGGTCAGATCTTTGAGTAGGGAGTTCTGCAACTGGGTCCAAAAAGGAGAGATAGATTGTATTTACTTTATGAAAAAAGAAGTTGGCCAATTCATTGCATCGGGAGAGTGGATTGTAATTAACTGCCGAGGGGGATGGAAGCCTGGTCAAAGTTTTTACTATCTTGTATATCTCTTTAGGCTTGGACTTGGCCGACATTATCTTTTCATTGTAAAAGGCCGATTGTGTGGCTTTTATTTCAGATTTATATGTCCTAATGGCTTCCCTATAAGTGGCTTTGTCCGCAGTGTTGTAGGGCATGCGCCACTTTCTTTCCAATCTCTTACAAAGACGTTTTTTGTCCCTAAGCTCTTCTGAATACCAGGGCGCTGTTTTCTGCTGTGTTTTTGAACCAGAGGTGCGGAGGGGAAGAATGAAGTCCAAGGAGCTTGTGATCCATTTGTCAAATAAATTGTTATTAACGAGAGGGTCACAGGAAAGTAATGGTCTGGTAGTGGTAAGGATATTGGACCAGTTATCTAAATGAAGCTTAGACCAATTGCGTGTTCTACGTGAGATAGAAATAAGAGAGGGTTATTTATGTGTGGTCCAAATAAAGGGTACCAGGAAATGGTCTGTCCAAGGGAGGCGACTAACAGTGCCCACTTTGAGATATTCACAATTGCTAAATACTGGGTCTAAAAGGTGACCTTTAATATGTGTTGGAGATGGAACAAGTTGCTCCAATTGAATTGCAGCCAGACTTGCTATAATTTCTGTGGCGATGGTATCTGAGGTGTTATCAAAATGGACATTAAAATCTACGAGTAGCGTGAAGTTCGAAGGAGATGTGACCAATTCTGCCACAACAGAGGGGAGAGCTATTTGAAAGTGTTTGCTTGATCCAGGGGGGCGGTAAATGAGAATACCGGTAAAACTATTGTTAGGAGAAAATTCGATAACAAATGACAAGCTTTCACAGTCAGCGATAGGCTCCGACGAACAGCGACATGCATAGATGTCCTTATATATAATAGCTAGCCCTCTGCCTTTACCCTGAGGGTGATCTAAACGGGCTATCTGGTAGCCTGGTATGAGGGCTTGAACCAAGTCCGGCTGGGAGTCTTGGGTCAACCAAGTTTCAGACAAAAAGACTGCATCAGGACCAAGTTGGTCCAGCAACAGGGATATTTCTAAGCTATGTTTTGGGAGGCACCTACAATTAAGAAGAAACATGCAATAGTCCCTTGAATCAGGCTTGGTCGATTGACTGATGAGCTCAGTCGTACAGTAAGGGCAGAAACGAGGAGTCTCCAGAGGGTGGAAGTGGTGACAACAACTTACTGAACTTATAAACATATATAATCTGCATATCTATATAAATATAAATGCATGCATACATATACATATATGCATACATATGCATGTTATTTATATGAAAGTTTTAAAAACACTAATAAAAGCAAAGCTAAAAAGCCACCTCATTACAAACAGAATGGCTTTAACTTAAACGAGGGCGAGATCTATTGCATTTTCAATGCTTGTTTACTTTGGTTCCTTCAAGAAGGCATTCAGATGTGTCACACATTTGCCATGAATTCTGAATGTTAGCATACTAGTTGCTCATTAGATCACTGTAGTAAAGCTACTGCTCACCAGGGAAGTCTCCTGGTAATCATACTTTCTATGGCAAAATGAACCCCCTCATCTTGTTCCTTTTTAAATTAAATGTTTTCAGACTTACCACTTCATTCCAATCAAGATGGCTTCTGGTGTGCCATTCCTTTTTAAATTAAATGTTTTCAGACTTACCACTTCATTCCAATCAAGATGGCTTCTGGTGTGCCATACTTTTGTCATAGGTAAGACTGTTAGCGCTCTAGTTGTTCTTTAAAACACTCTGGGACATTCTGTCGTTGGGCTATACTTGGGCTACATCTGGGTGATATTTGAGCTACATTTGGGCTCTTTTGTCTCTGGTGGCCATCTTGGGAGACTGCATGTCAGAATGTTTTAATGAAATAGAGGAGGATTTGGGAAGTCACTCAAAATGTGCCCTAATTTTTCTTTCTGCAGCACTAATCATACTTTCTATGGCAAAATATACCCCCTCATTTTGTTCCTTTTTAAATTAAATGTTTTAAGAGTTACCACTTTATTCCAATCAAGATGGCTTCAGGTATTTGTATTAAGTATGACTGTTAGCTCTCTAGTTGTTCTTTAGAACACTCTAGGAGGATGCAGTAGAACACAAAGGAATCAACTGACAGTCTCTGTCCTTGTTGGATGTACATGTTTTACTGAGAATGTCAGACTTCATTCTCACATGACTGAGAAAGATAATGTGAATTTACAGAAAATATGCTTTCAGTTTAGCTTATAGATCCCCTTCCAAACCACTGTGGGAAAAGCATGAGATAATAGTTTTCTTTCAAACATGATTCATGGTATCCCAGCAGAAGGCTTTTTCACATGGTAAAATCACCTTAGAACACACCACAATTCCTAAAATGAGTATGGTACCATCAACAAATGATTTATAAAGTAACTAAAGTCCTAAAACCCTCTATTAACTACAATGCTTTTTAATGAGGTGCTATCATGTATATTGGTCCTAAGATGGGTGCCAACACTTCTTGGATGAAGTGCTGACAGCCAATCAGATCTCACGATGAGATGTGTGGTTAGGCTCCGCCCAGATATATATGTGTTTTTGAAGGTAATTTTCATAAAAACCACTGGAGCAATTTTCACCAAATATTGCAAAGGCACTTCTGCGTACCAGTCCCTACAATTTTTCCAAGTTTGGTGTAATTCCGTTCAGCGGTTCGGGCTGTAGCCTTGTCAGAACGTCCTATGGAAATTAACATGGGGAAAATACATTTTGGGACCCCCCTTTTTTCTCAGCCCCCACTTCACGAATCCTCCCGAAACTTTCAGGGAAGGAGCGTAGCGGAGCTGGGCAAAATTTTGGAAAATTACACGCAAATTCCTCTACCGGCGCCAAAGTTATTCCCAATAAAATGTTGCAGATTTCCTATGGTAGCTAGGTCCTAACTATATATACCTACTGGCTATCGCACACACATATATATACATATATATATATATCAAACAAAGACGTGCGCAATCCATCACGCTGCACGAGCCACACCAACAGAGCTTGAAAGAGTTCTTTTTCTTCAAGAAGAACACAGGCATAACGCGTTTCAAGTGTAACAATTCTTCATCAAATGCCATTAGCTGCAAGTCCTTTCATTTCAGTTAAAGGGACAGTTTAAGGTATTTTTTTCATTCACGTTCTTTTCAAACAGAACAGCAGAGGAGAGTACTTCACAGTGCACAAGGTTAAAAGTAACCCCCCAGTGGTGCCAATATAACAGTTTCCTCTGCTGTTGATTGTTCAAGATAATGTCATTTCGTCAGGGACTACATTGTTTCACTGCCGATTTTGGCAAAATTTCAGTCAATACAATTGTCCCGAGTGCATAACATGCTTTTAAAAGGATAGTGTTCCATACCTCGGTCACAATGTATAGTTAAAATTCCACTACCACTCGAATATCCAGCAGCTTTCATGTTTCCCCAAGTCGTTGCCTCAAGTCTGTCGTGCTGAGGCGAAAACCTCGGCAGACCCTGGCTGCGCAAAATATCCATCCACAAAGTTCGGACGGGCCCCTCCGGGAGGCCCTTCCAATGCAAACTCGGTTTGTGTGATTTTTCAGCAGCCGGAGGGCACCCTTTTAAAGAAGCTTCTCGCTTCATGTCCCAATGCTCTGACAAGTAAAGGTACCTCTTCCTCGTGGGTCAGGGCTCGTCTTGTTGCCATGTGATCAAGGCAGGGATCCGCCGAAACGCGTTGTGATAGCGGCTGGTGGTGTTTCTGAAAATTAAAAAACTAGCACCAAACTTGGGTCTACGCTCGTCTTCTTTCCTGGTTGAATAAACTGTGTGAGGTACGAGGTTTGTGGTATATTATATATATATATATATATATATATATATATATATATATATATATATATACATATATATATATATATATATATATACACATATACATATATATATATATATATATATATGTATATATATATATATATATATATATATTCACTGAAAAAACCATAGGTTTTACACCAGTTATAGTTAGCTGAACATTTTACTCATACAAAACCATTGAAATTCCCAAGTTATAGTTAGTTGGACTCACTATAACTCGCGCGCCCGCAATCCACTGCTGATGATGTCACATATTACATCATTCATGACATGGTCAGTGACATCACTGATGACATCACTGATGACATCTCAAATGACATCACTGATGACATCATCCAGTGAATGTGTGTTCCTGTAAACTTAAAATATGTTTTACATATTGAAGAATGATTGTATGCATGAGTGTCTGCATGAAGGATTTAGTAGGTGCGTAACTGACTGTATGAGTGAATGATTAAATGTGTCTTACTGAATGCCTGGGTTATTGACTAAACTGTCTGAATGTGTGCATCATTATGTCTGTTGTTGTATAAGCTGCTGCATGTGTTGATTAGTAGCTATATGACTGACTATATAAGTTATTGATTGGTTGCCCAAGTATTTGTATGTGAGGCTAAGTGTGTGTGGGAGTGGCTGGAAGGTGTGTGACTCTGCATAGATGTGTGAACAGTTGATTCACTTGGTGTATGGGTTCAAGAGTGCATGTGGAAACAGCTCTATGTGCGGTTGACTGTGTGCATGGGTGTGTTGGTGAGTGAATGGATGTCTCAGTGCTACATGTCCAAGTAAGTACATATGTAAAAAACAGTGCATGTGACAGTTGGCATATATCAATTACTATACATGAGAGCTTGTGATTGCGTAAGTGACTGTATGGATCAATGTGTACTTGTATCAGTGATTGGAAAAGAGAGTAAGTATGTGTTAGTATATGTTTAAATAAGTAAGGTTATGTGTGTATAACTGTATAGATGAGGAAATGGGAGTGTGATTGATTGTATGCATGAGTGCATATGATAGCGTTCTATTGATGAGTGACTGTATGTATGAGTGATTGTATGGGTGAATGAGTGGATGTGTGTGTAGACTTATGAATCAGTGAGTGTGTATGTAGTAAGTGGTATTGCTGTGTCAATGGTTTCAGGAATGGTAGTCTGTTTTCAACACTGGATGTATAAAAGGTTAGATTAGAGTGTGAGGAGGTGCATTATATTATCACATGGATGATGTCATCAGTGATGTCATTTGAGATGTCATCAGTGATGTCACTGACCATGTCATGAATGATGTAATATGTGACATCATCAGCAGTGGATTGCGGGCACGCGAGTTATAGTGAGTCCAACTAACTATAACGTGGGAATTTCAATGGTTTTGTATGAGTAAAATGTTCAGCTAACTATAACTGGTGTGAACCCTATGTTTTTTTCAGTGAATTTCAAAGGTTTTTTAAATGCTAATTCCTAACTATAACGATTGTGAAACCTATGGGCTTTTTTAGTGAATTTCAAAGGTTTTTTAAATGCTAATTCCTAACTATAACGATTGTGAAACCTATGGTTTTTTCAGTGAATTTCAAAGGTTTTTTAAATGCTAATTTCTAACTATAACGTTTGTGAAACCTATGGTTTTTTCAGTGAATTTCATAGTTTTTTAAAAAGTTAATTCCTTTGTATATCGACTTTGTAACCTACGATTTATTTTTTATTTTTTATTAGCTGTTTTTTATAACTATTAATTATAATACATTTTTTTTTAAAATTATTTGTTCACTGTATTTTTCTTTTTTTTAATCATTTTTTCCTGGTGCGCTCAGGCTGCTCGCACCGGTAAGCTTACCCGTACCATTTTGTCTTGGAGCGCTCAGGGTGCGCGCACCGGTAAGCTCTCTTGAGAGCTCAGCGAGAGCACTATTTCTGCGTTAGTAAAAAAAAATATGTATGAAAACTAAATAATAATGCAAGACATTTAGTACCATACTTATAAAAGTAGTATTTTTGATTTTCCGAATGAAAATGATTTTGCGTTTCCGTGAAGCTACCAAAACGTCACTAAGGCGCGCCGCGTAAGCGCCCCCGGAAGCGCCTATGTTCGCGCCGCGTAAGAGCACCCAGAAGCGCTCCGGTGCGCGCAGCGTAAGCGTGTCAAGTCATGTGACCTTAAAATAACTCTTTTCATTGGTTAACAGTTTTTTTTTACAACTATTGAAAACCCCACCCTTTTCCTTCACTTCTTCTTTCACTTTGGTGAGAGCAAGGCCTCTTTTTTTCTGTGCTAACAATTTGTGGATAGAATGGCTGCCAGAGCATCCAGCAGCAGTGAGGAGTCAGATGGTTTCATAGATGAAGAGCCTCCTCAGCCGAAGGTGAAAGAACATTTTATTTGGAAAAAAAATTCTATACCTGAGGGACTTAAAAAAGTAAATGCTCCAAAGGTGGAGTGTAAGATCTGCCATACTGTACTTTCCCGAGGAGACCCCAGAAGGAAGTACAGTTTTGGTAATTCAACTATGATTCGACACGTCCAGAGGAGGCACCCTCAGAATTATGCCCAGGAGAGTGTCAGGCTCTGGCACAAGAGCCTCCAAGGGATGGTGCTTCTACTTCAACAGGAGGAGCAACTGCGTCGGTGAGGGGGCGACCAGAACAGCTGATCCCAAATATTCAGCTTGTTTTTAATGAGGCCACAATCAAATGCAAACATTGTGATGCACTACTTTGTTACGGGGAACAAAGTATTATGAACATTGTTCGAGCATTAGAGAACCACCGCTGCCGTCCCCAGCCCTAATTTTGATTATTTTTTTTGCTCCTGTTGAGCAGTTTCCCCTTCCCTGTTTTTGTTTTTGTTGAGAAAAAAAAGAAAAAAAAAGTTCTTTTTAGAACTACCTCCAATTCTCAAAAAAGAGCTGTATTCTTAAAAAAATGAAAAAGAGTAACTGAAGTGGAGTGCAGTGAGAGAGGGGAGGAAAATGAGTGAGAAAGCAAAGAAAGGGACGAGAGGAGAAGGGAAGTGAAGTAGGGGGACTGAAAGAAGGTGAGTGTGGGGAAGGAGAGTGAGGAGAAGGAAAGTGAACATGGGGAATGAGGATAAGTGAAGAAAATGTAGTAAAGGAACGGGGGTGTGGAAGGGTAAGAAAAGAGCAGTGATGTTTAGGAAAGAGTGGAGATACAGACTGGATAAAGACAAGTGAGTTTGAAACAAGGTGAGTAAAGGAGTGAAGAGACAGAGAAAGTGAAAGAAAAAGTGAGAGTAGAAGACTTGCGTCACTTTTACTCCGCCGATGCGTCACTTTTTGTGACGCACCAGTGGTGTAAAAAATGCACCTTGTTGAGTCATATTTACAAAGTGACGCATCTAGGTAGATGCGTCACTTTGTAAACCCCTGCGCCACAATATACCTGTGCCAAGTATAATGTATGCAAAGGGGGCGTATTGACGCAAGGAAGGGTCGTAGAAGTGACGCAGTGAAATCTATGAGATTTCACTGCGTCACTTTTAGGACGCCGGTGCGTCAAAATCCTGCGCCTGCCTCACAGCAGGTGTAAGACTGACGCAGGCCCTTTCACATGGGGCTTGCCCCATGTGAAAGGATGCATTGCTGGAGTTGCGTCACTTTTGTGACACACTCCAGCAATGCGTTACTTTTGCGCTTACAGATACGTCAGAAATACAGACGTATCTGTAACTCCTTGCGACATGATGCGGCATACATTAAATATGACGCATCAGGAATGTCGCAAGGAGAGCGCACTGAGAAGTGACGCATCGCTGCTTTCATGCAGCGATGCGTCATTTCTCATAAATGAGGCCCTGAGTGAGAGAGGAAAGAAACATAAGTGAGGGAGTGTGGCTGTGTTATAGGGAGTGAGCGTGATAGAAGAGGAGTGAAAGACTAAGGGGTCAGAGAGAATGAGGCTAACAGAGAGAGAAAGAGGGAAGGGGAGTGTAGAACTAAGAGGACAGAGGGAGTAAGAGAAGGAGTTAGTGAAGTGAAGTAAGGAGAGTAAGGGAAGAGAAAAGAGTGAAGGAGCAAAAGAAGGAAAGAGACAGGAAGGAAAGTAAAGGTTAAGGTCTGAAAGAAGGTGAGTGTGGGAGTATGGCTGAGTAATAGGGAGTGAGTGTGACAGAAGAGGAGTGAGAGACTAAAGGGACCGAGAGAATGAGGCTAACAGAGAGAGAAGGAGGGAAGGGGAGTGTAGAAGTAAGAGGACAGACGGAGTAAGAGAAGGAATTAGTGAAGTGGAGTAAGGAGAGTAAGGGAAGGGAAAACAGTGAAGGTGTAAAGAAAGAGAAGTGAAAGGAAGGAAAGTGAAAGAGAAGGTCTGAAAGAAGGTGAGTGTGGGAGTATGGCTCAGTTATAGGGAGTGAGCGTGATAGAAAAGGAGTGAGAGACTAAGAGTACGGAGAGAATGTGGGTAACAGAGAGAGAGTGAGAAAAGGGGAGTGAGTAAGTTAGAGGGCAGAGGGATTGAGAGAAGGAGAAGGAGTTACTGAAGTGGACTAAGGGGAGTAAGAGAAGGGAAAAGAGTGAAGGAGCAAAGGATGGGAAGAGAGAGGAAGGGACGTAAAGGAGAAGGTTTCAAAGAAGGTGAGTGTGGGAGTATGGCTGAGGTATAGGGAGTGAGCATGACAGAAGAGGAGTGAGAGACTAAAGGGATGGAGAGAATGAGGCTAACAGAGAGATAATGAGGTAAGGGGAGTGTAGAAGTAAGAAGACAGAGGGAGTAGGAAAAGGAATTAGTGAAGTGGAGTAAGGAGAGTAAGGGAAGGAAAAACAGTGAAGGAGTGAAGGAATGGAAGAGAGGAAAGAAAATAAAGCAGAAGGTCTGAAAGAAGGTGAGTGTGGGAGTATGGCTCAGTTATAGGGAGTGAGTGTGATAGAAGAGGAGTGAGAGACTAAGAGGACGGAGAGAATGGGGGTAACAGAGAGAGAGTGAGAGAAGGGGAGTGAGTAAGTTAGAGGACAGAGGGATTGAGAGAAGGAGTTACTGAAATGGAGTAAGAGGAGTAAGGGAAGGGAAAAGAGTGAAGGAGCGAAGGATGGGAAGACAGAGGAAGGAAAGTAAAGGAAAAGGTCATAAAGAAGGTGAGTGTAGGAGTATGGCTGAGTTATAGGGAGTGAGCGTGATAGAAAAGGAGTGAGAGACTAAGGGGACAGAGAGAATGAGGCTAACAGAGAGAGAATGAGGGAAGGGGAATGTAGAAGTAAGAGGACAGAAGGAGTAAGAGAAGGAGTTAATGAAGTGGAGTAAGAAACTGCACATTTTAATTGGTTGTACTTTTGAACACTTTGAAAGTCACATAACATTCACCCATCCCCCCAGTGCTCATTCCCCTGTTACCATGGTAACTCCCTCCTCACCCAGCACACAGTTCAGAAGTTCATCATACTATGTTGCAAAAAAAAGCAGCAAGGGTGTTTGACCACTCAATGTACCAGCTAATGATGTGCAATGTTTCTTGAAATGACTTTTCCTCAACCATTGAAATGACTTCTTTCAAAAAACAAAAGCATGCACCCTAGTTTTCAGTGGAGAATGTTAAGAAAGCACCAATCATTTTTTGTTTTTCAAGTGCAATGAATTTCAACCACTTTTTTACATAACTCCTACTTTCAAACTGCCATTTCTTTTCCACAACTCATCTGAATACAAGCACATCTACATTCAAGATGCCAAAAGTCTGGTTTGTGGGTCATAGCTTTGTCCACTGGAGTCAAAAATACGCAGCTAACAGAGGTATTTACAACCTTGATTTACCAAATGTGGACATTGTATGGATTGGACAGAGAGGATTGAGAAGTCACCAATTGATACCATTGGTAAAATCCTTTATGCATCTACCACACCCTGACCTCATAATTGTGCACTGTGGGGGCAATGACCTGGTCACTTTGACTGGGGTAGGTCCGGAAATGCTTTTAAAGGACATCTTAGGGCAATTGATGTCACTTTTTCCAAAAACTGCCTTGGTATTTTCTAATATATGCCAAAGGCAAAAATGGAACTGGTCCAACCAATTTTGTCCACAGATTGAGAAAGCAAGGAAACATGTGAATAAATCGGTTTCTGCTTTCCTCAGAGACTATGGTATGGGTTCCATTTACCACAACAACTTGCGGTACAACATGCCAGACATCTATAGGAGAGATGTTGTGCATTTTACAGATGAGGGGAATAGAGTTTTCCTCTTGAATATAAGACTCTGCATTGGTACCTACTTGTAGGTACAAAAACACCCACATAACACAACAGCTCTTTTCAGAGCTACCCGACCTTTAAGCACTCTAAATTATTTTTGTACTATAATTTTTTACACTGTTTTTCCCTGTGGTGCGCTCAGGGTGCGCATACCGGAGCGCGCACCTGGGAACGCACCCATCGCTTACCTGTCACATTTCAGGTGTGATAGCATTGGACTCAATCTCCCAGAATGCCTGTGTGTGAGTCTGTTCTTTGTGTCTATACCCTTTCCATTTTCTATTTCTGTTTCACTGTTGCTGCACTCGGTGCTTGTCACCTGATGTGGTTGCCTTGAGTGTATTTCGATTCTGGATTCCAGAGGGTTTTGTATTTTGTACTTGTGGATTGAAGTACGTCCAATTCCTGGAGACGCACTGTGAGTTCAGTGCGAGCCGCGCTAGAAGAAAGGAGAGACGCTTTCAGTGAACGCGGCAACCTTGACCTTTGATCCCTCGAGCCGCGCTGAGTGGAGCCGCGCTGGAAGCAGGGAGAGACGTTTTTGTGAATGTTATGGTGTAAGAACCTTGTACTGTGAAACTACAGAGGAGTAATAGGACGTTTGCTCTTCTCCTTTTTGGATCGCGTTTATTTTTCTTTTGTTAACTGCTGGCTCGGCATTCTGTGGGATAAGCTGAGAGCTATGAGCTGTTGAGTGGCTCGGATAATTGTGCTTCAGAGGCTCTTTGGGAGGCAAGATGGATTGTTCCTAAACTGTGCTCTGGATCTGGCGAAAGTATTATTCATCCCTGGAAGAGCCAGCACCGAGAAAGAGCTAAGTGGTTTCTTCTTGTATTGACTTGAGACTCTGTGCATAGACTATTGCTCTGCAACCCAGTGAACCACTGTTGGCTCGTGTTTCTTTTTCTTACTTTATTTTTTTCTCCTTTTTTGGATGTCCTTTTGGCTTGGATGTTTGTGGCAGATTATACCAGTGAGTGAATATTCCACTATTTATCGTATATATATATATATATATGTGGATTATGCTGGGACAGGATAGGGGGGTGTATTCATAGTGTTTCTTGTGTTTTTCTGCAGGAACACAGAATTATCGTGAGGTTTCTACCTGTCATCCTGTGCTGTAGATGATTTCTGGCTGCCAGTCCTTTATGTTTGGTCTCTCCATTTTTTCCCCTTCCCTGGGTGAGGTCCTCTCAGGGGAGTGTTATTATTATTGCTCACTTGGGGTACCGCTCCTATGGGAGAGTGAAACATACATCTGCATCGCTCCCGCTGTGTTTGATTTATAAGGTGGGTCAATCTGTTTTGAGTTGTGACAGAGTGACAAGACCAAGTATTCACAACAGCCTGAACGATGGATACCCATACAGTCATGACTACTCTGTTAGAATCCCTTACTGCTTTACGATTGGAGGTAGATACATTCAGGGGGGAGAATCAGGAAATGAGGAATGAAGTGGGTTTGTTACGAAGTGAGGTGGCCGACATGGCTCGGGCTAGTTCCCCCAGTACTAGAGGAGTCCAGTATATTCGGGCTGCAACATTACAGCCACCTGCACATACCCCTTCCGTCATAACCCAGGGAACGCAAGGTCCTTCTGTCATACAGGTTATTCAACCGGTGCAATTACCATTGGCACCCCCTGAAAGGTTTTTAGGGGATCCTAAGAAATTTGGTACGTTTCTGGAGCAGTGTAAGTTACACTTCATGTGTAAACCAGCGGTCTTCCCTGACGATCATTCTAAAACTGCATTTATGTTGTCATATTTGGAAGGCAACGCAGCAACCTGGTCGTTCCCTCTTATTGATAGAAATGATCCAGTATTAGTATGATGAATTTTGTGAGGAGATGCGGAAATTGTTTGACCGTAAGGCCCATATGCTTTCTCTCGATAGAGAACTTATCACGCTTAAACAGGGGTCACAGGACCTTTTGTCCTATATAACAAACTTTAATCGTCTTGTTGTCGAAACTGACTGGCCTTCTGAAAAGAGAGTCTCCTTGTTTTACCAAGGATTGAAAGGAAAGCTAATAGATGTTCTGGCCCAGGTAGTGAATATGCCTACTTTGTGTGAAGAACTGATAGACCTAACGGTACAGTTGGACCACAGACTTCAGGAACGGAAAGGTGATAAATATCTCCAAGAAGTAAGAATTCCAATGTCAAAACCCAAAACTGGATTGGAAGGCACAGCATCTCCCGACATCAGTGAACCGATGCAAATAGGAGGGGTAAGGGGCCCCTTAAGTCAGGAGGAACGAACCCGAAGACGAAATCAGAAACTCTGTATGTACTGTGGGAAGTCGGGGCATTTTATTAAAGACTGCAAAGCAAAAACCAAAATCGTTAGGAACATACCGGCAGTGGATTACCCCTCTCCTGCTTCGGGAAACGAGAGAGCTCAAGCAAGTCAGAGACCCCTTGTTTGAGTCAAGACAGTAAAAGAGGTCTATCACGCTGTGGCCAACACAATGCAACCCTCAGTGCCTCATATGAACTTATGTGTTACCATCGAATGGCCAGAACAAACCCCTGTGATGGTACATGCAATGTTGGATTCAGGAGCCACAGGCAATTTTATCGACCAGCAATACGCTAGAAGCATAGGCGTTCCGCGCATTCAGAAAGAAACACCTGAAGCAGTGAAGGCTGTGGATGGATCGGATCTGACGTTAGGGCCAGTATGTTTCCACACTCGTCAATTGGTCATGCAGGTAGGGCAAACCCATTATGAGTACATCTCTTTCGATATAATTGATGCTCCTCAATTCAAGTTGATCTTGGGAATGCCGTGGTTGACAAAACATGACCCTGTCGTTAAATGAGCAGATCGTACCATTACACTCAGTTCAGAGTATTGTGCCGAACATTGTACTCTGACTCACCTGCATGAGGAAATTAGTATTGAAACTCCTGCGAGTGCACTAGCCAGCGGAGGGAGAGGATTGAGAGTTAATGCGATCACTACTCTTCCTGAGGCCTATCAGAAGTATCAGGACGTCTTCAGCGAGAAGGAAGCCGGTAAATTGCCTCAGCACAGGGAATACGATTGTGTAATAGAGCTGGAACCAGGAGCTAGTATTCCTTGTAGTAGGATATAGGCCCTTACTGAGGCAGAGAACACCTATCTGCAACAGTATCTACAGAAGATGTTGGAGTCTGGATTCATTCGTCCATCTACGTCCCCTGCTTCCTCACCTTTGTTTTTCATCCCTAAGAGGGAAGGGGGATTACGAAATGCATAGAATATAGAGCCATCAATAGAGTAACCAGAAAGAACAGGTACCTTCTCCCTCTTATTCCAGTCCTCCTGGACCAGTTGAAGGACGCAAGAGTATTCACCAAGTTGGACTTACGGGGTGCATATCATCTTGTGAGAGTTTGCAGAGGGGATGAATGGAAGACCGCTTTTCGCACCAAATATGGGCTCTACGAGTACCAAGTTATGCCTTTTGGCTTGTGTAATGCCCCTGCGGCATTTCAATTTTTTATGGCTGAGGTGCTCAGGGTCTTACTGGATGTCTCGTGCATTGTCTATATTGACGACATTCTGATTTATTCAGCCACACAGGAAGATCATGTCAGGCATGTAACAGACGTCTTGGAACGATTGCAGTGTCATGAGCTGTATGCAAAATTGGAGAAGTGCTTATTTCATACCACCGAAGTGGAGTTTCTAGGTTATGTCATTGGCCCGAAAGGGTTACAGATGGATCACAAGAAAATACAAGCCATCATTCAGTGGAAAACTCCCTCCTCGGTGAAGGCCTTACAAAGTTTTATGGGCTTCGCAAACTTCTATAGGCGATTCATTAAAGTCTTCTCTAGAATCATCCAGCCCTTAACCCATCTGTTGAAAAAAGGAGCGGTCATTAAGTGGACTGAGGCTGCTGACCAGGCCTTTCAAGCCTTGAAAACCTGCTTCATAACAGCCCCCATCTTACGACATCCAGATGTAAGTCAGCCTTTCGTGATGGAAACAGATGCCTCTTATTATGCTATAGGAGGCATACTTTCGCAGAGAAACCCTGAGACCGGCCAACTCCATCCTGCGGCCTATTTTTCTAGGAAATTGTCATCATGCAAAATCAACTATAGCATCACAGATAAAGAACTGTTGGCCATCAAGAGGGTGTGCGAAGAATGGCGTCATCATCTGTTAGGAGCCAGACATACGGTAGAGATGTACACGGATCACCGGAACCTCCTCTTTCTTAAAAGTGCGAAGGCTTTAACACCACGTCAATTACGGTGGTCTCTGTTTTTCTCTGATTTCGATTTTATAATCAAGTACCGTCCGGGCCCTCAAAATGGGAAAGCTGATGCCCTTTCAAGACCAGAACCTTTGTTGACGGAACTAACAACAGAAATTGGAGATCCACCCAATATTCTTCACAAGGCTGTCTTTTCACCGTCTGCTTCCGCAATCACGAGTTCCTCGGATTTTCTGAAGGAAGTGGAAGAGAAAACTGCAGCTATGGATGTGCAATCCTGGATAGCTAAAGAACCAATACAAAGAACATTGAAAAGCAAGTTACTCTTCAGGGATGGACAATTGTATCTTCCTGAGAATGAGTTACGGAATCAGGTACTTCAATGGACACATGACTCCGCCTTAAGTGGACACATGGGAGTCCAGAAAACCTTGCAGGTCACTTCTCGTAATTTCTGGTGGGAGACGATACGGAAGGACATTGAAGAATATATTGCTAGATGTTCCATATGTATTCAAGGGAAATCATCACATCAACAAAGCAGAGGACTGTTACGTCCCATACCTATTCCTCCTGCCCCTTGGCACACAGTGTCTATGGATTTTATCGTGGAAATGCCTCTCAGTTTCGGCAACAATACCATCTTGGTGGTTATAGACCCCCAAAATGGGTAATTTAATTGCTTTGACTAAGTTGCCCACATCAGGAGAACTGGCCACTGTCTTTTTGCAACATGTAGTTAGGTTACATGGTGTTCCCTCTGTTCTTATTACGGATAGAGGAACACAGTTTACCTCCAAATTTTGGAAGGCGCTGTGTGACATCATGAAAATCGATGCCAGATTGTCCACAAGCTATCATCCGCAGACGGATGGTAAAACCGAAAGGCTTAACCAAACAGTAGAACAATATCTAAGGTGTTTCACTCTCCAACAGAATGAGGAATGGAGAAAGTTGTTGTGGATGGCAGAGTTTGCATACAAAAACGCTACTCATTCTTCATTGGGATGTTCACCCTTCTTTTGTCTTCATGGGTATCATCCCAATTTCTTGCCTTTTGAGCAACCAAGGTTATCTTCACATCCTACCATTCAGGAACATCATGCTCACCTTACTTCTGTTATACAGAATGCCAAGGAGCATCTGGAGGCAGCCAGAGATCATGACAAAATACAGGCAGACAGAAAAAGAACACCTGAACCAGCATACTCCCCGGGTGATAAAGTATGGTTGAGCACCAGATACTTGAAATTTAAGGGGAACACTCGGTTGCAACCTAAATATGTTGGTCTGTGTTCCATTCTAGCTGTGATTAATCCTGTGGCGATGAAGTTGAAGCTTCCTTCCTCTTGGCATATACACCCTGTGTTCCATGTGTCTCTCCTGAAACCGTATGTACAGGGTACTAGAACATCAGTGAGACCCCAGCCTATTGACATCGAAGGGGAGGTAGAATATGAGGTGCGAGCTGTGCTTGATTCTAGAAGGGTGAGGGGTGTCCTACAATACCTAATTGATTGGAAAAGGTATGGCCCGGAAGAGCGTTCTTGGGAACCTCGCTCCAATCTGCACTGTCCGGGACTTTTGAGGCACTTTCACACCTTACATCCATCTAAGCCAGGTGGACCGCCGAGACGTCGGTCTTTAAGAGGGGGTTCTGTCACATTTCAGGTATGATAGCATTGGACTCAATCTCCCAGAATGCCTGTGTGTGAGTCTGTTCTTTGTGTCTATACCCTTTCCATTTTCTATTTCTGTTTCACTGTTGCTGCACTCGGTGCTTGTCACCTGAGGTGGTTGCCTTGAGTGTATTTCGATTCTGGATTCCAGAGGGTTTTGTATTTTGTACTTGTGGATTGAAGTACGTCCAATTCCTGGAGACGCGCTGTGAGTTCAGTGCGAGCCGCGCTAGAAGCAAGGAGAGACGCTTTCAGTGAACGCGGTAACCTTGACCTTTGATCCCCCGAGCAGCGCTGAGTGGAGCCGCGCTGGAAGCAGGGAGAGACGCTTTTGTGGATGTTATGGTGTAAGAACCTTGTACTGTGAAACTACAGAGGAGTATTAGGACGTTTGCTCTTCTCCTTTTTGGATCGCGTTTATTTTTCTTTTGTTAACTGCAGGCTCGGCATTCTGTGGGATAAGCTGAGAGCTATGAGCTGTTGAGTGGCTCGGATAATTGTGCTTCAGAGGCTATTTGGGAGGCAAGACGGATTGTTTTTAAACTGTGCTCTGGATCTGGCGAAAGTATTATTCATCCCTGGAAGAGCCAGCACCGAGAAAGAGCTAAGTGGTTTCTTCTTGTATTGACTTGAGACTCTGTGCATAGACTATTGCTCTGCAACCCAGTGAACCACTGTTGGCTCGTGTTTCTTTTTCTTACTTTATTTTTTTCTCCTTTTTTGGACGTCCTTTTGGCTTGGATGTTTGTGGCAGATTATACCAGTGAGTGAGTATTCCACTATTTATCGTATATGTGGATTATGCTGGGACAGGATAGGGGGGTGTATTCATAGTGTTTCTTGTGTTTTTCTGCAGGAAAACAGAATTATCGTGAGGTTTCTACCTGTCATCCTGTGCTGTAGATGATTTCTGGCTGCCAGTCCTTTATGTTTGGTTTCTCCATTTTTTCCCCTTCCCTGGGTGAGGTCCTCTCAGGGGAGTGTTATTATTATTGCTCACTTGGGGTACCTCTCCTAGGGGAGAGTGAAACATACATCTGCATCGCTCCCGCTGTGTTTGATTCATAAGGTGGGTCAATCTGTTTTGAGTTGTGACATTACCCCGCGAAAATTTCAAAATAAAAAAAAAAAAGTTCTAGGCCCCCCTCAGAAAACCTAGGGGGTCAGGATGTGTCTACTCTGCCCCCTTTTAATTATATCCCCCTTTCTTTTTCACCTCTTGTGTCTCGATTCTACTTAGACACAAGATGGTGGACTCTCCGGACTGTTTAGAATGTTGACAGACACCCGACAGCCAATCAGCTTTCCGCTCGCGCACTCCCGTAGCGCGCCGGGTGCCCTCCCCGGTACGCGCACCTGTGAGCGCTCGGAGCTCGCTTATAGATATATATGTGTTTTGAAGTTAATTTTCCAAAAAACCACTGGAGCAATTTTCAGCAAATATAGCAAAGGCACATCTGCGTACCAGTCCCTACAATTTTGCCAAGTTTGGCGTAATTCCGTTCAGCGGTTCGGGCTGTAGACTTGTCAGACCGTCCTATGGAAATTAACATGGGGAAAACACGTTTTGGGAAACCCCCTTTTTTCTCAGCCCCCACTTCACGAATCCCCCCGAAACTTCCAGGGAAGGAGCGGAGCGGAGCTGGCCAAAATTTTGGAAAATTACACACAAATTCCTCAAGCAGCGCCAGAATTATTCCCAATAGAATGTTGCGGATTTCCTATGGTAGCCAATCCTAGCTATAACTACCTACTGGTGACCGCCAGTAGGTAATATAAATATATATATATGTATATATATATATATATGTAGAAAAGCAGCAATTGAGAGTTACGAGATTAACAACACATGTGGGACTTCAGGTACCAGGATACCGAGCAAACCGCCACAATAAGGGTGTCCACTAGAGGGCTGGTATAAATGTTAACAACCACACCTGTAACCCACTTTGAACTCTCATGGACTGAGGCAATACCTCTGAAGAAGTTTTATGCAAAACGAAACGCGTCAGGTGCCTCATACTGCCAAATAAACATGCTGCCTGCATTCTGTGTACCGTGTGCGTCTCCTTACCTCTTCAAACTGGGAGAGAACTTTGTTTGATACATAGCGACTGGCTCTGTTGCAGAAAATTACGCACCACCAGCAAGAGCGCCGAAAAGTTTCCCGGATCTGAACCGCCACTGCATGTCTCGGACAAACCGAAAGCCTAGGGGAAACAGGCTGCCGCCTGACACCGGAGTCGGGTATGGATCCCTCGCAGTCCCACAAAAGGCTGGGAAGCACCAAGGGAGTTACACAGACCTGGATACGGGAAACATGCACGTTCCAGGAAAGACAGTGATGATTTCACCGACCTTCGCGCAGAGAGCCAATATGCAAACAACAAGCGAAAAATTGCAGGAATCAGCATGCCGAGTTAACCACTTATGGAGGAAACTGGCAATATTGGGATAAACTTTCGCTGCAAATCTACAAGGCACTCTGCTGAACTGAGGCAAAATATCCCCCCTTTCTTTGAAAAGCAGCAATTGAGAGTTACGAGATTAACAACACATGTGGGACTTCAGGTACCAGGATGCCGAGCAAACCGCCACAATAAGGGTGTCCACTAGTGGGCTGGTATAAATGTTAACAACCACACCTGTAACCCACTTTGAACTCTCACGGACTGAGGCAATACCTCTGAAGAAGTTTTAAGCAAAACGAAACGCATCAGGTGCCTCATACTGCCAAATAAACATGCTGCCTGCATTCTGTGTACCGTGTGCGTCTCCTTACCTCTTCAAACTGCTGGGAGAGAACTTTGTTTGATATATATATGTGTATATATATATATATGTGTATATATATATATATATATATATATATATATATATATATTACCTACTGGCGGTCGCCAGTAGGTAGTTATAGTTAGGATTGATTTCCATAGGGAAATCGCAACATTCTATTTGGAATAACTTTGGCGCCGGTTGATGAATCAGCCTGAATCTTTCAGCAACATTGCCTCGCGGCTCTCCGCTCCTTCCCTGAAAGTTTGGGGGGGATTCGTCAAGCGGCGGCCGAGATAAAAGGGGGGTCCCAAAACGTGTTTTCCCCATGTTAATTTCCATAGGGCGGTCTGTCGCACTTTTAGCTCGAACGGCTGAATGGATTTTCACCAAACTTGGCAAAATTGTAGGGACTGGTAGCCCGATGTGCCTTTGCTATGTCTCGAGATATGTGCTCCAGAGTATTTTGAGTAATTTAGGTTAAAAAAAATGTATATATCTAGAGCCGCGCCCCGGTACGCGTACCGGGGAGCACTCCGGGCGCGCCACGCGACTTGCGCACGGCAAACAGATTGGTTCTCGGTTGTCTGTAAACATTCGAAACAGTCCGCAGCGGCCGCCATCTTGTGTCTCGGTAGAATCGAGACACAAGAGGTGGTAAAAACAAAAGGGGAAATAATCAAAAGGGGGCAGTGTAGACCCCCCCTGACCCCCTAGGCTTGATGTGGGGGCCATAAAAGGGTCCCTCGGGTAAAAAAAATAAAAATAAAAAATTTGGATTTTCGCGGGGGGAGCGCCTGGTACGCGCACCGGGGAGCGTACCAGGGAGCGTACCAGGGAGCGTACCATGGAGATGAAAGAATGACAGACTTTTTTTTTTAAATAGCATTTTTTTATAAATTGGAGGTAGTTCTGAAAAGAACTTTGTTTGTTTTTGTTGTTTTATATTTTTTTATACTTTTTAAAACGATTTTATATTTTTTTGGGATATTTTTCAGGGGAAAAACAAAAACAGGGATTCCAAAACTGCTCAACAGGAGCAAAAAAAATTGAAAAATTAGGGACGGGGAGGGCAGCGGTGTTCCTGTCTCTTTATAGCAATGAGTTCAACGCTCTGCTCCCCATAACAGAACAGTTCCTCACACTCCACGCACAGAAATTTAATGCCTGCAAACACCGGCTGTATGTTAGGGACCATTCTTCCACGTGGTGGTCCCGAAGGTGTTGCTCCACCAGTGGAGGTGCTGCCGCCATCTGTTGGTAAATTCCGTGCCAGCTCCCTGACACTCTTCCTGGCAAAGTTGTTTGGGTGTCTTCTCTTGACATGCCTAATTAAATTGGCATTTCCAAAGCTATATTTTTTTAGAGGATTGCCTCTCGATAAAATACTGCCACATATTTTGCAGGTTACTTTTGAAGCATTAACTTTTTTTTGTCCTTCAGGGATGTCATAAAATTTCCAGATGAAGTGGTTCTTTTTTTTCTGGTGAGGAGGGTCCTCAGGCAAAAAACCTTCTGAATCACTGCTGGATGACTCCCTTGCAGCCATTGCTGTAGATCAGGAAAATTAGGAAAAGGAGACAATACACAGAACAGCTCTTGCTCTCTCCAAGTACAAAGCAATAGTGAGAGAAACGGGTGGGTTTCTCAAAATTTTGAAAAAAAAAAGTTCTGAACCAATGAAAAGTGTTATTTTAAAGTCACATGGCTTGACGCGCTTACGCTACGCGCCCTGGGGCGCGTCCCGGGGCGCGTAGCATCAGGGCGCTTACGTTGCGCGATCGTATGCGCTTCCATGTGCGCTTACGCGGTGCGTCAGACGCATCTCGCGGCTACGCGATACGTGTCTTATGACGCAAGGCGTGGCGGCTACGCGATACGTCACAATGTTGTTTTCGTTCGCGGCAATAGCGCTATCGGGACGCTCACCGGTATGCGCCCCGGGGCCGCCGTAACATTGCGCTTACCCGTGCGTTCACCGGTACGCGCCCCGGGAGCGCCCCGGGGTGAAAAATAAAAAAAAAATTAACATATTTATACAATATAACATTCGTTTTACATTTTTTCACTTTTTATACCTATAAAGATTTGCTATTAAAAAACCATTGAAATTCACTGGAAAAAACCATAGGTTTCACACCAGTTATAGTTAGGAATTAGCATTAAAAAAAACTATTAAATTCACTGAAAAAACCATAGGTTTTACACCAGTTATAGTTAGCTGAAAGTTTTACTCGCATAAAACCATTGAAATTCCCACGTTATAGTTAGTTGGACTCACTATAACTTGCGCGTGCAATGCACTGCTGATGACGTCACATATTACATCACTCATGACATGGTCAGTGACATCACTCATGACATCACTGATGACACCATCCTTGTGACAGAGTGACAGAGCTCCTTTCACTGTAATGTAACCCTTGAAACAAATATTCAAAAATAGAAACTAAAATATTGAAAAAAATGGAGATACCCATACCACTTACAACAACCAATCAATAATTCCACCATCTATATACACATGCACTAATTCACCAACAGTTCTATATAGTCACTCCTACATATACTCACCCATCATATGTAGTGATACACCTATACATCCTGTTACACACATCCAAAAGTTACTCACACACATACTCACACATGCAAGTAAACTATTGAACATCCATTTATTTGCATATACAGGTATACACACACTACCAC